>NC_137276.1:1550000-2185000 GCF_054371585.1 Giraffa tippelskirchi
GAGCGCTTACCCTGGGCCAGAGAGGCAGGCTCGGGCCTGGGGCTCTGGGCTGCGCTTGGCCGCAGTCCCTGGCTCTCGCCCCGTCAGAGGTCCCCAGCTTCTCTGGAGGCCAGCAGGCTCCTGAGGACTCTGGCAAGCCACGTGCACTCTGGGGGGCTGACCAGGGAGCGGGCACCTCTGGCAGGGTCAGCCCTGCGCTGTGAGCTCACCCACGGCTTCCCTCAGTCCCACACCCACGCTCTCGGACCGAGCCGGCAAAATCGGAGGAGCGGGGTACGGGTGTGCCCCACAGGTGGGGAGCGCTCTGGCCGGGTCTGTGACCCCAGGCTGTTCGGAGCTGCTCAGAGCCGAGCCCCCTCTCCCTGGGAGTCCCGCGGAGTCCCTCTGGCAGCACCAGACAACTATTTTTCTTCTGGGAATCAGTAAATTTGCACTAATTTCCCTAAACATTACCAGAGTCTGTTTTCTTAAAGTACCAACATATACAGTATGTTCATCATTTAAAATATCATTTCCTTAATGGTTGGAAGTGTTCTCTAGCTGTTTCTTTCGAACTGTGAACAATTAGAGAACAGCACATTTCATTTCGGAAATAAGTACTGTTAGTGATCATCATAAACATCAGATGGTGGGATAATTAAATTAGGGTAATATACCAGTTTCTCTGCTAATCGCTGACAATCCACAGTGGCTGTAATAGCCGCGATTTGTCATGTCAGACCCACCGGTGCAGCCTCGGTGACGGAGGCGGTGCGCTAATGACCCTGCGCTTCCTGGGCCTGGGACACGCTGGACACGCCGGAAACTCACACCTCTTCTGTTTCTGTGTTTTACGTGAAAACACAACTTCACGTTGCACTTGTCTGGGCAGGATCTGACAGTGAGACTAAGACGGGGTCACCGAGAGACTGTCAGGGTGTGGGGGTCACGCCGTGTCCACCCGGGGCGCTTGGGCACGGGTGTGTGTCATGTGCAGGCACGCGTGAGTCAGTGTGGTGGGGTGTGTCCATGTGGGGTGTGTGTGTGTGGGTGTGGTGTTGTGTGCTCCTGTGTGTGTGTGTGTGTGTTATGTGCAGGCACACGTGAGTGTGTGGTGGGGTGTGTCCATGTGGGGTGTGTGTGTGAGTGTGTGGGTGTGGCGTGTGCTCCTGTGTGTGTCCCACCCGATGTGTGGGAGTTTTCCTGTAGAGCAGATATTCTCGCTGGCCCGAGCCCTCCATCCCAGGACGGTTGCTTGGGGCTCTGGAAGGGGGACTGGGTGCCCAGGTGCCCGGGTGCCCGTTGTCCAGAGCAGCAGAAAGACGGGGTGGCTGGGGGAGCCGTGACTCCCAGCGGGGTCCCACCATGAGGGCAGGCGTGCACTGTCTAGACCCCTCGGAGACCGTGGCCGCTCGGAGCCGAGCGCCCCCACTCCTGCCCTCGGCCTCCAGGCCTCCAGTCGGGGTGCGATGCAGCAGCCACGGCACCTCCGCAGCCTCTGTCCTGTGACTGAGCTTGGGGGGCGTGAAGCCACAGGCCGCTGGTCGCTAATTAAATGTTACCTGAGGACGGAAGAGAGACTTCTGAGCTCCAGAGCCTGTGAAGAGTTCCAGAGTGGGAGTCTGGGCAGGGTCTCCTCCACCCCAGGTCCACCTGCCCGCCTGTCCTGGGTCCACCGTGGGCCCCAGACCCCCTGATTCTGCAGGGTCTGCTCCGGGGGTGCAGGAAGGAGACAGGAGGGCTAGGGAGGGTGGCAGAGAGGCCTTTCCGGGGTCCCTCCTGGTGGAGTTAACTGCCCTGCCCCATCTCACTGTGGGGGGGGGCAGAGCTGGCGCCCCGGGACAGCCCCCTCCTCTCTCTCCTGGGAGTCAGCATGGCCGTGGTGCCCACTGCCCGGCCTGGGTGCTGCCAAGCTGGGGGCCGGGCATGGTCTGGGCATTGGTGGGGCTGGCGAGGGGAGGGGAGGCACTGAGTCTGTGGGGCTGCCCGCGGCCCGGGGCTGAAACCCTGCCTCTAGGGGTTTATCCCACATGTCCCTCACGGGGACCCACGAGGCGCAGTTAGCGCCTTTTCCAGGGAGGGCGTAGGCGCTGGAGGGTCGGTGATTCACGGAGGCAGCGCCTTGTCACCTGCTGACCCCTGCCTGCGTGTCCTTCTGCACATGGCAGGGCCTTCGTGAGCTCATGGGACTCAGAGTGGACTGGGGATCCCTGGCCCGTGCAGAGGCTGCTGGGCAAGGGGAGAGGCCCTGGCCTCAGACCGGGAGACCAGGCTTCTGGACCCCGAGTCTGTGCTCTGCAGAGGAGGGGCCTGCAGGATGCTCGGAGGAGGCGGGGAGTCAGCAGGGGCAGGGCTGGGGGCAGGCCACCCCGTTCTCCTGAGCCCAGGGCCAGAATCTGGCCTTCCGTTCCGACGGCCTCCCTGGAGCTGCGGCCGGAGCTGGAGGGCCCCCGGGGCTCGGGTGCCGGGGCAGCCAGCCCTTCCTCGGGGTCTATTCCAGGAGCTCAGGGAGGGGCGTCTGGCTGTGATGGCACCGAACTACGAGTCAGTCACAGAGAGACGGCAGGACGTGTGGAAGTGAGCGCACACCCCCCTCAGTAGTCCGGGGGTCAGAGGGGACATTCCAGAGGAAGCTACAGCGAGATGCAGAAGCAGATAGAAATAAAACACAGCATAAAAATATGTGGGGTGCAACACTGTGTGTGTGGTGAGCGTGCATGCACTGTGGGGTGTGTGTGTGTGCATCTGTGGCTGGGCTGTGTGGGGTCCGTGTGTGTGTGTACTGTGGTGTGTGTGTGCGTCTGTGGCTGGGCTGTGTGGGGTCCGTGTGTGTGTGTACTGTGGTGTGCGTGTGTGCGTCTGTGGCTGGGCTGTGTGTGTGTGTGTGCATCTGTGTGTGTGTACTGTGGTGTGTGCGTGCGTCTGTGGCTGGGCTGTGTGTGTGTGCGTCTGAGGCTGGGCTGTGTGGGGTCCGTGTGTGTGTGTACTGTGGTGTGCGTGTGTGCGTCTGTGGCTGGGCTGTGTGTGTGTGTGTGTGTGTGTGTGTGTGTACTGTGGTGTGTGTGTGCGTCTGTGGCTGGGCTGTGTGTGTGTGTGTGTGTGTGTACTGTGGTGTGTATGTGCGTCTGTGGCTGGGCTGTGTGTGTGTGTATGTGTGTACTGTGGTGTGTGTGTGCGTCTGTGGCTGGGCTGTGTGTGTGTGTGCGTCTGTGGCTGGGCTGTGTGTGTGTGTGCGTCTGTGGCTGGGCTGTGTGTGTGTGTGTGTGTGTGTGTGTGTGTGTGTGTACTGTGGTGTGTGTGTGCGTCTGTGGCTGGGCTGTGTGTGTGTGAGTCTGTGGCTGGGCTGTGTGTGTGTGTGTGTGTGTGTGTGTGTGTACTGTGGTGTGTGTGTGCGTCTGTGGCTGGGCTGTGTGTGTGTGTGCGTCTGTGGTTGGGCTGTGTGTGTGTGTGTGTGTGTGTGTACTGTGGTGTGTGTGTGCGTCTGTGGCTGGGCTGTGTGTGTGTGTGCGTCTGTGGCTGGGCTGTGTGTGTGTGTGCGTCTGTGGCTGGGCTGTGTGTGTGTGAGTCTGTGGCTGGGCTGTGTGTGTGTGTGTGTGTGTGTACTGTGGTGTGTGTGTGCGTCTGTGGCTGGGCTGTGTGTGTGTGTGTGTGTGTACTGTGGTGTGTGTGTGCGTCTGTGGCTGGGCTGTGTGTGTGTGAGTCTGTGGCTGGGCTGTGTGTGTGTGTGTGTGTGTGTGTGTGTGTGTGTGTACTGTGGTGTGTGTGTGCGTCTGTGGCTGGGCTGTGTGTGTGTGCGTCTGTGGCTGGGCTGTGTGTGTGTGTGTGTGTGTGTGTGTGTGTGTGTACTGTGGTGTGTGTGTGCGTCTGTGGCTGGGCTGTGTGTGTGTGTGCGTCTGTGGCTGGGCTGTGTGTGTGTGTGTGTGTGTGTACTGTGGTGTGTGTGTGCGTCTGTGGCTGGGCTGTGTGTGTGTGTGCGTCTGTGGCTGGGCTGTGTGTGTGTGTGCGTCTGTGGCTGGGCTGTGTGTGTGTGAGTCTGTGGCTGGGCTGTGTGTGTGTGTGTGTGTGTGTGTGTACTGTGGTGTGTGTGTGCGTCTGTGGCTGGGCTGTGTGTGTGTGTGTGTGTGTGTGTACTGTGGTGTGTGTGTGAGTCTGTGGCTGGGCTGTGTGTGTGTGCATCTGTGGCTGGGCTGTGTGTGTGTGCGTCTGTGGCTGGGCTGTGTGGGGTCCGTGTGTGTGTGTACTGTGGTGTGTGTGTGCATCTGTGGCTGGGCTGTGTGGGGTCCGTGTGTGTGTGTACTGTGGTGTGCGTGTGTGCGTCTGTGGCTGGGCTGTGTGTGTGTGTGTGTACTGTGGTGTGTGTGTGCGTCTGTGGCTGGGCTGTGTGGGGTCCGTGTGTGTGTGTACTGTGGTGTGTGTGTGTCTGTGGCTGGGCTGTGTGGGGTCCGTGTGTGTGTGTACTGTGGTGTGTGTGTGAGTCTGTGGCTGGGCTGTGTGGGGTCCGTGTGTGTGTGTACTGTGGTGTGTGTGTGTCTGTGGCTGGGCTGTGTGGGGTCCGTGTGTGTGTGTACTGTGGTGTGTGTGTGTCTGTGGCTGGGCTGTGTGGGGTCCGTGTGTGTGTGTACTGTGGTGTGTGTGTGAGTCTGTGGCTGGGCTGTGTGTGTGTGCGTCTGTGGCTGGGCTGTGTGTGTGTGCGTCTGTGGCTGGGCTGTGTGGGGTCCGTGTGTGTACTGTGCTGTAATGTGGAATGTGTGCGCACTCCCGCACTCTGCCTGGTGGCTGCTCTGTTGCGGGCTGTGCCTCCAGTGGGACGGACGTGTCCCCTGAGTGGAGGTGCGTGCGGCTGTGAGAGAATTCCTGCTGGAGGATGAGGCAGGCTCTGGGCAGAGCGGGCTCTCTGCGCTCAGGTCCCGTCTGCTGCCGACTTGGGCAGCCTTCAGCCCCCTGGCCCATGTGGGAAGGAGGCTCTGGAGCCCAGGCCCCCGGGCCCGGGGCTGGTTTGCAGGCCCCCAGCTCTGGTCTTCCCGATTCCTCCCTCCGCTTCTGTATCTGGCTTTCTGCTGACCTCCCCAGCACCCCCAGAACCCCAGGTGTTGTCTGCCCCCCCCGTGCCTGTCTGTGCACAGACCCCCACCCTCTCCGTGACCCACTCGGCCACTCCTCCGGGGAAGAAGCCCGGGGCAGTCCCAGCTACCCCCCAGCTCTGTCCCTGCGCAGGCCTGGGTCCCATCCAGTTTCAGCTGCCCCGCTGGGCTCTGCCTTTGCCCCGTCTCTGGGGGAGGAGGTGTGCTGTCTGGCTGACCCCAGAGGTGCCCCGTGTCTGCTGGTCTTCCCGGCTTTGCCCTGGCATTGAGGCCAAACACGAGAGTTTGTTCCAGAGCCGCTGGCCTCAAAGGGCGCCTTGCAGGAGCTCACGGCACGTGGAGGTCCTCTCAGCCAGACGTCTGGGGAAGGCGGCCTCTGGGCCTCGGGCTTCACTACTCTCTTCTGGACAACAGGCGGGGTGGCGGGGCCAGCAGGGGGTGAGGCTTCAATTCCACGGCACAAGCTGGTCACGGGGCAGGGGGCCGCCCCAGCAGGGCCTTGGGCAAAGCGGTGAGTGGGTGCCCCCCCCATCTGAGGGTCCACACGGTGTCTCACTGTTTTCCGTTCTCAAGTCCCACCCCCCCGCGAAACATTGTTTCCCTAAAAACTGGGGACAGAAACGAGCCACTCTCTGAGACACGGAGGTTCTCTCAGCGAACTCATGTGATCCCTGTTCATACACAGACCTGGATGTGTTCGCACAGGTGCATTTTATACCTGTGCGTGCACACACCTGTCCACGTGTAGACTTGTCTGTGTCCACACAGGTGCATGAATACCCCCGTGTGTGCATACCTGTGAGCATTCATACTGTACATGTCTGTGCCCATACGTGTTCATTCTTGTGCATGCACAGACTTGCACAAGTTCACACCTGTGTTCTTGTCTGCATGTGTCATCCTCCGTATCCACTACCTGTTGTGTAACTCATCAGCCCAACACAGATTTCACACTTAGTTAAAACAACCGCCATTTAATTTTCTGGAGATTCTGTGGTCAGTGACTTGGGCAGGGCTCAGCTGGGCAGTTCTTCAGCTGATTTTGCTTGAGGTCACTTTGCAGCTGTAACCACCCAGCGGCACCACCGCAGCAAGCTGGTCCAAGAAGGCCCTGCTCCCACCTCTGGGAGTCAGCGCTGTCCTTTCACCCCAGAACTGTGGGCCTAGGAGGGAGGGTGGATGCCTCAGAGCCTCTTGGAAACTTACCCCTGACAGAAGTCCCCGAGCTGTTTCCCCAGCATTCTGTTGGAATGCCCCACCTGGCTGGCCCAGACTCAAGAGGGGACACTGGTAGGAGGTCGGGGACGGAAGATGCCCTGTGATGGATGCTTCCCACTGGCACCGTGGCCAGCAGAAGGGGGAGAGGGTGGCCCTCGGCACCAGCCTGCCCTGCTTTACCTCCAGGGAGGTGGCAGCTTCCAGGGGAGCAGGGGATGAATCTGGGAAGGAGGGGAGAAAGGAGGCTCCTTCAGGGAGAGAGGGAGACAGGTTAGAGTCCTGAGGGGTCCCTGTGGACCAGGCTGACTGTGTATTAGCGTTCACAGTCAGATGGTGGAGAGAAGGTGGGCATCACTGTCCGGGGTTGAGGAGGATATGGACTCCACGTGCTGGGACCCTCCTGGGGGGATGATTGCAGTCCAGAGGGGATGACCCCCAGGGTCAGGGTTCACCCCTAGGATGGAGAGCAGGGTCTTCTGCACATGGAGGTACCTGTGACAGCAGGAAGACGCGAAGGGTCTGCATGTCTGTTCACGGGGCTGCTGGAGTGATGCAAAGTCCAGCTGTGCAGTGGGCTTCATGCCATGATTGGCAAGACAGTCTGCTGGTGCCAAGCTCAGCCCCGTTCCAAAGGTGTGCCTGCCCCCTACTTGGAGCAGGAGTGACAAAATACAGACACAAAAGTGACTGCTGAGAAGGGACGGCTGTTTACTGTCCTCGGTGCCCCTGGAGGCGGGGACAGAGTGTGCCCAGCACTCTACGCCCACCCATTTCATGTTAGGATGCCCCTGGTGAGTTCCATGGGACTTGGCTTTTCAGGTGGAGGGTGGGTGCCCAGGTTCACGGGGCTCCCCAGTCAGGGGAGGGCTGGTGGGTGGCCCTGTGTGAGCCAGGCCCAGCGGGGGCCCAGGACAGTGGAGGTTCTGCCTTCAAGGCTGGCAGCTCAAACGCGCATCTCAGCTGTGTGGGCAGCACCTACCCTGCCGTCTGAGGGCGGCGGCTCTGCTCCAGCCTCGGTTCTGGGGACAGTTCATCTTGGGTCCCTGGTCCTCCTTGCGTTCCGCTCTCTTGTTTCCTAACTGGACTGATTTAGGCCCGAGGACATGGTTGGCTCTGCACCTAAGTCCATGTGCTGGGGCCCCAGAACCTGCCCCTTTAATCATAAAGCAAGGGAGCTCTCAGCCCGCTCACCGCTCCAGTGAGCCCGAAGTGACGACAGTGAAAGATGCTTATGACTCCTCCTGGGGATAACTCATAAAGCTCTAGAAAGTCCCTTGGGGTGCTCTCCAACCTTTCCATTTTGTGTGGCAGGGGACAAAGCATGACCTCCGCTCTGTGGCAACTGCCCCTTCATCACACAGACTGTCTACAAAGGGGGAGATGCAGACCCACTCAGGTGGGTAAAACCCATCTCCCGAGTGAAGTCCTCATTAACCCATGTGCTTGCTCAGTTCTGTCTGACTCTTTGCGCCCCTATGGACGCAGCCCGCCAGGCGCCTCTGTCCATGGGATTCTCCTGGCAAGAATACTGGAGTGGGTTGCCATGCTCTCCTCCAGGGAATCTTCGTAACCCAAGGCTCGAATCCATGACTCATGTCTCCTATGTTGGCAGGCAGGTTCTTTACCACTAATGGCACCTGGGAATCCCCATTAACCCCATGGTCAAGAAGATTTCGTTAGGAGAAAAATCTCAGATCAGTGGCTGTGAATGTCTACATTCATGGAGAAACTCATTCAAGTCAACGGTGGGAAAATTAAGAAGAACGCCTACTGAGGAGGGCAGGTGCTGGGGGCCCCTGGTGGGGGCGAGGCGGTGTGGAGAGCGTGCATCGTTAGGGGCACACTTGGGGGTGGGAGCTGGGGGGCCACTACAGGGGTGACGGCGGGCATGTGAGGGCCACTCGGGTGGACACCAGCCCCGTCCGGGTGCCACACGGCTGCCTCCTTCTCCTCATGGTTTGTGATGTGATGCTGCACACAGATGACAAGGTGACGGCCCAGCCATGTCCTCGGGAAGACGGTGCTTCTCCCTTCGGGGTGTGGTTTCCTGCGCAGTACCACCAGCTCTAGCTCGAGCACAGAGATCTGCCAGGTCACATCTCCTCTCTGACGTCCTTCCAACATGAAGTAAGTGCAAGCTTGCTGTCACAGGAAGATGACACATCCATGTCTGGAAGTCTCTGAATGTGTCAGGTTTTGCAGCAAAGGGGAATGGAAGATGCAGATGGATTGAAGAATTGATGCATTCCAGTTGTCGTGCTGGAGAAGACTCTTGAGAGTCCCTTGGACTACTAGGAGATCAAACCAGTCCATCCCAAAGGAAATCAACCCTGAATATTCACTGGAAGGACTGATGCTGAAGCTGAAGCCCCAGGACTTTGGCCACCTGATACGAAGAGCTGACTCACTGGAAAAGACCCCGATGCTGGGAAAGATTGAGGGCAGGAGGAGAAGGGGACGACAGAAGATGAGATGGCTGGATGGCATCACTGACTCAGTGGACATCAGTTTGAGTAAACTCCGGGAAATAGTGAAGGAAAGGGAAGCCTGATGTGCTGTAGTCCATGGGGTCACAAAGAGTCAGACACGACTGAGCGACTGAACAGCAACAGATGGAGTGAGGTTGCTCAGCAAGTGGGACAGTGGTTCGGCTCATCCCAGTGCCCGGGGTGATGACAAGGTCCTTCCAGGTGGGAGGCAGAGTTGGAAGGCAGGGCTGAGGGTGAGGACTCACCGCCTCGGGGTGGGGGAGGGCCGGGCGCCTAGGGGTTCAGGCGCTGCTGCTGCTGCTGAGTTGCTCAGTCGTGTTCGACTCTTAGCGACCCCGTGGACTGCAGCCCACCAGGCTCCTCCGTCCATGGGATTTTCCAGGCAAGAGCACTGGAGCGGGGTGCCATTGCCTTCTCCGTTCAGGCGCTCTAGGAGCTGGGAAAGGTGATAAAGCCGAAGACGCTGCTCAGCCATGAACTGAAGAAAGTCCTGCCATTTGTTCAACATGAGTGGGCCTTGGGGTCGTTATGCTGAGACAAGTAAGTCAGACAGAAAGAGAAACACCGTGTGATCTCACGCATGTGTGAAATCTTAGAAAGTCAAACCTGTGGAAACAGAGAATGGAGTGATGGGTGCCAGGTGCTGTCGAGGGGATGCAGAAGTGGGGGCCAGGGGTACAAACTCCCAGCTATGAGATGAGAAAGTTCTGGGGACCTAATGGATAGTGCGGTGATTGTAGTCAGCAAGACTACTACAGAAAGATTCTTAAGCCTCCTCGTCACAGACAGAGTAATCATGGGAGGAGCTGGGGGTGTCTCCTGGCCTCAGTGTGGTGATTACCTCATGTGTGCCTGCTAAGTCACTTTAGTTGTGTGCAACTGTTTGTGACCCCATGGACTGTTCCCTACCAGCGGCCTCTGTCCACGGCATTCTCCAGGCGAGAATACTGGAGTGTGATCCCATGCCCTCCTCCAGGGGAGCTTCTGGACCCAGGGATTGAACCCACATCTCCTGTGTCTCCTGCATTGCTGGCAGATATTTTACCGCTGAGCCACTGGGGAAGCCCAGTCATTTCATAACCTACACGTACATCATTATGCTGGATACCTTATACTTACACAATGTCATATGTTAACTATATCTCATAAAGCTGAAAAATACTACTCATAATGTTGTGTTGAAAGATATAAAGTTCCCAAGGAAATAGATAAATTTCAAAACAAAAATTACTGACAGTGACTTGAGAAGTAGGCAATCTATATTAACATGGGGAAAATGGAAAACGTTGTCACATAATCACCTCAATAAAAGCGTCAGATTCTCCCCCTCCCCCCAAAAAACGACTTATAAGGAGATTATCCTGGATTATCCAGGATGGTCCAGTGTAATCACAAAGTTCTTATAAGGAAAAACAGGATGGGGTCAGACAGAAAGGCTGAGGGGGAGAGAGACAGAGACACAGAGCAACAGAGACACAGAGAGAGAGAGAGAGACATAGACAGAGACATAGAGAGATGGAGACAGAGAGACGGAGACACAGAGACGGAGACAGAGAGACGGAGACAGAGAGACGGAGACAGAGAGACGGAGATAGAGAGAGACGGAGACAGAGAGACGGCGACAGAGAGACGGAGACAGAGAGAGACGGAGACACACAGACGGAGACAGAGAGAGACGGAGACAGAGAGAGACGGAGACACAGAGATAGAGACGGAGACACAGAGACGGAGACACAGAGACGGAGACAGAGAGAGACGGAGACACAGAGACGGAGACACAGAGACGGAGACAGAGAGAGACGGAGACAGAGAGACAGAGAGAGACGGAGATAGAGAGAGACGGAGACAGAGAGACGGCGACAGAGAGACGGAGACAGAGAGACGGAGACACAGAGACGGAGACAGAGAGACAGAGAGACGGAGACAGAGAGAGACGGAGACAGAGAGACGGAGGCAGAGAGACGGAGAGAGACGGAGACAGAGAGACGGAGACAGAGAGAGACGGAGACAGAGAGACGGAGACAGAGAGAGACGGAGACACAGAGACGGAACAGAGAGACAGAGACAGAGAGAGACGGAGACACAGAGACGGAGACACAGAGAGACGGAGACACAGAGACAGAGACAGAGAGACGGAGACAGAGAGATGGAGACAGAGAGACGGCAACAGAGAGAGACGGAGACACAGAGACGGAGACAGAGAGACGGAGACAGAGAGACGGAGACAGAGAGACGGAGATAGAGAGAGACGGAGACAGAGAGACGGCGACAGAGAGACGGAGACAGAGAGAGACGGAGACACAGAGACGGAGACAGAGAGACGGAGACACAGAGACGGAGACAGAGAGACGGAGAGAGACGGAGACAGAGAGACGGAGACAGAGAGAGACGGAGACACAGAGACGGCGACAGAGAGACGGAGACAGAGAGAGACGGAGACACAGAGACGGAGACAGAGAGACGGAGACAGAGAGACGGAGACAGAGAGATGGTGACAGAGAGACGGAGGCAGAGAGACGGAGACAGAGAGACAGAGACGGAGAGAGACGGAGACAGAGAGACGGAGACAGAGAGACGGAGGCAGAGAGACGGAGAGAGACGGAGACAGAGAGACGGAGACAGAGAGAGACGGAGACAGAGAGACAGAGACAGAGAGAGACGGAGACACAGAGACGGCGACAGAGAGACGGAGACAGAGAGATGGAGAGACAGAGAGAGACGGAGACAGAGAGAGACAGAGACACAGAGATGGAGACAGAGAGACAGAGACAGAGAGACGGAGACACAGAGACGGAGACAGAGAGATGGAGACACAGAGACGGAGGCAGAGAGACAGAGACAGAGAGAGACAGAGACACAGAGACGGAGACAGAGAGATGGAGACAGAGAGAGACGGAGACACAGAGACGGAGACAGAGAGATGGAGACAGAGAGAGACGGAGACACAGAGATGGCGACAGAGAGACGGAGAGAGATGGAGACAGAGAGACGGAGACAGAGAGAGACGGAGACACAGAGACAGAGACAGAGAGATGGAGACAGAGAGACGGCGACAGAGAGACGGAGAGAGATGGAGACAGAGAGACGGAGACAGAGAGAGACGGAGACACAGAGACGGAGACACAGAGACGGCGACAGAGAGACGGAGGCAGAGAGACGGAGAGAGATGGAGACAGAGAGACGGAGACAGAGAGAGACGGAGACACAGAGACGGAGACACAGAGACGGAGACAGAGAGACGGAGACACAGAGACGGAGACAGAGAGACGGAGAGAGACGGAGACAGAGAGAGCCCAAGAGCTGGCTGCTACGTGCTCAGAGCAGGTGTCAGGCACCCAGGGACTCAGTGGCGGTGGCTGCACCCACATCTCCACAAAACCCGCCTCAGGGAAGTTTCTGTTAGGAGCCCCCTTGAGGGGTCCTAGGGCTGTTTAGGGAAACTGTCTACAGGTATCTCAGTACAGCTCTTAAATCAAAACGCTCTGCTATTTCCTTCAAATGGGATCCAATGAGAAAGCCAAAGACCAGTAGAGGTGAGGAGGAGATGTGAACGTTCTACAACCCTCAGAGTGCAGAGTGTGCTTCAAACACATGAGCTCATTTTTAAAACCAACTGTGCTTATTTTGAATCCATATTCATAATAGAATATGTGGCTGGAACAATGATGTCTGTAGACTACCAGAGACGGAAGCTTCCAGGCCCTTGGACGTAATGAGGAGGGGAGGGTCCCTGAGCCCCCAGACTCCCAGAGGGCCTCTCTGACCGGACGGTGGCTTGGGGGCTGTGCTGAGCCCAGGGTGCCCCAACCCCCCGGCACTCCCACCTCCACACCTTGTCATCTGTCCACCAGGGATGCCACCCTCCTTCAACACTGGTACCAACCTGCCCGTTCCTCAGACGAGCCCTGTAATGCCTCAGATGCTTGTGGGTGATATTATAATGTCTAACCGTTCCCCATGAGAAGGTCCAGATTTGAACGTCCTGCCTCGTCCAGGGGATGAGGAAACTTCAGAGGTTTCTACTTGGCTCTCCTCGTTAGGACCACATGTATTCCATGGACCATGGAGCCCAGGAGGGCATTGTACCTGCTACAAGTATGCCAGCCCCTTCATTCGCTGGGGCCTGGGGCGTGAACGATGCGTGGGCCTGTGGGCCCGGTGGACACCCCCTAATCCAGGTCTGGGCTTGGACCCCATTTTCTACCCGACTCCCACATGTCCCCTCTAATTCGGGGCCACGATGACTTTCCACGTCCCTCCCTGGACACCACCAGAAACTCAGACGCCATGTCCATGGTCACTTCTCCCTGCGTGTGGGCATCTGGGTAAATGGGGACGGATCAGGGACGCTCACATGGGAGCTTGCCCCTGTGTCACAGAGCCCTTCCTCCTGAGGCTGGGCAGTAAGGAGGGAAGGTTCATCCTGGCCGATTCAGATAAAAGTCGCCTGTGTGACGGCACGTAGATGGAGGTGGAGAACAGCCGTCAGCTTGCGTCTCTTCCTGGAAAATGTCCCAGGCTCTGTCCCCGCAGCTCCAGCCTGTAGGAGCTTGCGGGGAGCTGGAGGGACCATGGAGGGGGCGGGGCGGGGGGGGGTGCACCTGGCTCTGTTTGGGGCCAGAGGATTTTCCTCCAAGTTATTGGCTCTCTCTGTACCAGGTAAATTTGCGTTTACTGAGATCTGCATCAGGACTGGGTAACGGTTTTGTCTCCTGCTAATATTCCCTCGGGGTCTGGTCCTGGGGTTCACTTTGATGAGGTTTGCAGATCAGTGCTTACCCTGCTGCTCTGAGGGGAAAGACGTGGAACCTGTGCCTGAAAGGAGGAAGGACTGTGTAGACACTGCTGTGCCAGCTCCATAAACAGTGTGGTGACCCGGGGCCCAGCGCTCCGCCAGGCCAGCTGGCACAGGTACCCTCTTCTGACTGTTCCTAGACCCTCGGGAAATGGATGCCGTCTCTGAAGGCAGCAGTCCAGCTTGTTGAAAATCTCTGTCTTCAGAGAATGAGATCTGATTTCTCCTCCATGGAAGCCTCTCCCAGCAGGCAGGAACCCACAGGCCTCCAGTCACCTGCTGAGTTATGCTCTCATTCAGGTGTGTGAGTGTGTGTGTGAGAGAAAGTGTGTGTGAGTGTGTGTGTGAGAGAAAGTGTGTGTGAGTGTGTGTGAGTGTGTGTAAGAGTGTGAGTGTGAGAGAATGTGTGAGAATGTGTGTGTGTGAGAGTGTGTGACTGTGTGTGTGCAAGAGTGAGTGTGAGAGAATGTGTGAGAATGTGTATGAGTGTGTGTGAGAGTGTGTGTGACTGTGTGTGAGTGTGTGTAAGAGTGTGAGTGTGAGAGAAAGTGTAAGAATGTGTGTGAGAGTGTGTGTGACTGTGTGTGTGCAAGAGTGAGTGTGAGAAAATGTGTGAGAATGTGTGCGAGAGTGTGTGTGTGTGAGTGTGTGAGTGAATGTGAGAGAGTGTGTGTGAGTGGTTGAGAGTGAGTGTGTGAGTGTGTGTGTGTGTAAGAGTGTGAGTATGAGAGAATGTGTGAGAGTGTGTGTGTGAGTGAATGTGAGAGAGTGTGTGTGAGTGGTTGAGAGTGAGTGTGTGAGTGTGTGTGTGTGTAAGAGTGTGAGTATGAGAGAATGTGTGAGAGTGTGTGTGTGAGTGAATGTGAGAGAGTGTGTGAGTGGTTGAGAGTGTGTGTGAGTGTGTGTGTAAGAGTGAGTGTGAGAAAATGTAAGAATGTGCATGAGTGTGTATGTGAGTGTGTGTGAGAATTTGTGTCACTGTGTGTGTGCGTGAGTGTGTGTGTATGTGTGAGTGTGCAAGTGTGGGTGTGTATGTGTGAGAGTGTGTATGACTGTGTGTCTGTAACAATGTGAGTGTGAGAGAATGTGTGAGAATGTGTGTGTATGAGTGTATGTGTGAGTGTGTATGAGTGTGTGTGACTGTGAGTGTGTGTGTGAGTGTGTGTGAGTGTTAGAGTGTGTGAGTGTATGTGAGTGTGTGAGAGTGTGTGTGAGTGTGTGAGTGTATGTGTGAGTGTGTGCGAGTGTGTGAGTGTGTGTGAGTCTGTGTGAGAGTGTGAGTGTGTGTGAGTGTGACAGTGAGTGTGTGTGTGAGAATGTGTGTGTGTGAGAATGTGTGTGAGTGTGTGTAGTGTGTGTGTGTGAGACAGTGAGTGCGTGTGTGAGTATATGTGAGAGTGTGTGTGAGTGTGTGAGAATGTGAGTATGTGTGAGTGTGTCTGTGAATGTGTGTGAGAATGTGTGTGAGTGTGGGAGAATGTGTGTGTGTGTAAGAGAGTATGTGTGAGTGTGTGAGAGTGTGTGAGAATGTGTGTGAGTGTGTGTAAGAGAGTGTGAGTGTGTGAGTGTGAGTGTGTGAGTGTGAGTGTGTGTGAGAGAGAATGTGTGTGAGTGTGTGTAAGAGTGTGTGTGTGTGAGAGTGTGTGAGAATGTGTGTGAGTGTGAGTGTGTGAGAGAGTGAGTGTGAGTGTGTGAGAGAGTGAGTGTGTGAGAATGTGTGTGAGTGTGTGAGAATGTGTGTGAGTGTGTGTAAGAGAGTGTGTGTGAGTGTGTGAGAGAGTGAGTGTGTGTGTGAGTGTGAGTGTGTGAGAGAGTGAGTGTGAGTGTGTGAGAGAGTGAGTGTGTGTGAGTGTGTGTAAGAGAGTGTGAGTGTGTGAGTGTGTGTAAGAGAGTGTGTGAGTGTGAGTGTGTGAGTGTGTGTGAGAGAGAATGTGTGTGTGTGTGAGCCGGTGGAGGCGGGGAGGCAGGGCTGTGGCCGGGGACGTGGACTCCTGGGTGTGGTAACAGGGCTGTGTGCACAGGCGGGGCCGTGGATGGGGCACCAGCCCGGGACGGGCAGAGGAAGACAGGGAGCCGGGGTCCCCCTGCAGCGCCTGGGGGAGGCTCTTTCCAAAGCGGGAAGAAGAGCACTGTTTCCTGGAACGTGGGGGACACGGGGATGGGTCACCCGGCTCATCAGCGGGACCCGGGGCGTGCTGTCGTTACTCGGGCTCCCCGGGGCTTCTGCTCCGGTGCTGACAGAGGGAAGGGCTGTGTGCGCGTGTGCACGTGTGCGTTGGTGGGGTCTGAGGGCTCCGTTTCCTTGCTGCTTCCTCAGGCGAGGCTGAGGACCTAGGGTCTGAGATCACCGCCTCAATTACGTCCAGCAGGTCCGAACCCTTCCGACCAAGACCCGAGCGTCGGTTCAAAGTCAGTGAAGCCAAACCACACCCGTGACTCACTGGCCTGTTTGACTTCTATTTTCAGTTCTGAAGGGAGAAAACACCATTTGTGCATGACAGTGACTCCACACAAGCTCACACCCACTAACCCGCCTTTCTTTCTTTCAACCCTGGCAAAGCTCAGAGACTCACAGAGACCGTGTAAGAAGCCTCCCTGTGGAGAGAGCGCCGTCTCTCCGTGGAAGGAATGGACGTGGCTGCCTGGAGCTGCCCGGAGGACAGGGGGCGGTGGGGGGTGGCGCGGCAGGCGGACAGGTGACCAACTGGTGGCCTCTGGCTCCTCCCAGTGATGGGGAGACGGGCGGGGAAGGTCTGAACGAACAGGCAGGAGAGGAAGGGCAGTGAGAAGGGCCACGAGGGGCAGTGCAGAGGAGCCCCGAGGGCCAGGGCCAGGCGAGCGGCCCCGGCTGCGAGTGGAGGCCCCACGGGGGCCAGAGAAGGTGATGGGTGAGGTTGGGGGAGGACAGGGGCGCTGGACACCAGGCAAGTCAGTGAGGGGACCGGACCAGTTCCCAGCAAGACACAGAGGGCGCTGAGAAACGCATCTGCCAAAATAGCAAACATACCGAATGCTCCAAGTTTACCAAAAAAATAAATTCTAAGGACCATTTGAAGAGCATCCTCCTTGTGACTCTGTTCAGACGGCATCTTCTTGGGTAAAGCCGTTTTCCGATGACTTAGGCACAAGCACACTTGCTTCATAAACACAGTGGTAAGAATATACGAAGTTCATAAGGAACTGAGCCACTTTGTGACAGATGATTTTCAACAAATGGAGCCTTTCTTAAACGTCTGACAAGGAGTGTATGTTTATTGGATATGTTCAGGGACTATGTGTGTCTACTCGGGTTAGTTTTGAGAACTGTTCATTAAGCAAATTCATTTTTTTCTCTTTATGTTTTTCAAAATTGACCTGGATTCTGCAGCATGACAGTGGCTCGCGTGCGGACCGGCAGGGCGAAGGAAGAACCGTCAGCTCTGACTCCCAGGCCGAGCACGCTGTGGACCTTAAGCCAGCTGGGCATCCGAGAGTCGGGGCTGCTTCGCCCCACTTTCCTGATGAAACAACCACCGTCCCAGCAGGACACCCTGCTCTCATGGGGGCTACGGAGAGGGCAGGGGTGGGGCTGGCAGACTGGGGGGCCCTGGGGTCAGGGGTGCGGGGGGCTGGTGAGGCTGGAGGATGCACACAGCAGGAGTAGGGCCCCAGGGTGGGGGAGGGAAGGCGGCTGTCCCCGGGGGAGCATCGGAGGTGAACGTGGCGGAGAGGGTCTTGCCCGGGCTGTGGGCGCTGACACGGCGTGCGGACAGTCCTTTGAGTCTTGGAGGTGTGTGCTGCCTGGGGGTGTGCTGCTGTCCACAGGGCGTCGGGGGCTGGTGTTTGGAGCAGGGAGTGTGTCCAGGGCAGGCGTGGGGTGGGGTCTGACCCGCTGCACCCCCAAGTCCCCTCCAATGTGATGCATTTGAAGTCTTAGCCCCTTTCTTAGAGGGGTCGTCCGTGTGAGCATCCTTGTCTTCTGAGTGTGGAGGCGGGAGTCTGTCCACTGAAGACAGGTCTGTGATGCCTGCAGACAGTGGCGCCCCTCATGGTGGGAGGAGCCCTTGATAGCTGGCTGTGTGGTGGGACCAACATGGCCCACCCCAGGGGAGCACGGATCAGGGGACCTGGCTACCCCGGGCATCAAGAGTGTGTGCTCAGTCAGCGCCAGGACCCGGGGGCCACTCTGGGAGGTGTGGTGTGCAGGGGCCATGGAGCAGTTCCCTGGAGGATGGGGCAGGGCAGGAGTCTGAGGAAGCACCAGCATCCTCTGAGCTGGGGACAGAGCTGGACACATGGAATCGGGGACATTTGTCACCTGCTGAGGCCTGAGGAGCATCACCCCTTTTTATTCATGTTCATACTAGGGAGGAATGCTGTGGTTCCGATTTCTGAGTGGAGGGATCACAAATGCAGTATGTTTCCTCCTTTGAAAGGAAGGTGCTAATACATTTGCTTGTTCTCCATCAATCCAGGTTTCCTCTACTCAAGGGAAGGAGGACTCTGTACAAAGGAAGACTTGGGTTGCCAGAGAAGATCTCAAGCCGCCTCCTTTTAATGGTTCCTCATCGTGAGCCAGGCGCTGTGCACAACCAGTTTCTATGCATCATCCATGTAAACCTCACAACCCCTGCAAAGTAGATGCTGTTAATCACTATTCCCAGAGCTGCCCCCAGAGAAACATCCTTCCACCCCAGCCTCGGCTCACACGTCAGCTGACTGCGCTCTTTCTAACCGCCCCTTGAGCACCCCACCCTCTGATCCGATTGTCCTTTAACACGCGATCTCCAGTTGACGCCCTGCCTCCTGGTGGATGCTGCCTTCCCGCCAGACTCCCGGAGTCCTCCAGGGGCTCTTCCTCCTCGGGCTGTCCCCAGCCCACCACTCTCCTGCCAGTGCTCGCTTCCCAGCTGGCTCGTCTATGGGGACCTCTCTTCTCCTAGACAAGCAGAAAGGGAGGTTCGCCTTTGTATGTAAGGGCACAGGTGTAGAGAGGCTCAGTCTACTTTGTCTGCAGAGAGGAAAAAATACCCTCTGCCTCACTGGATTTAGGCTCTAAGTGTGTAGTGTTGACTGGTCTTCAATCCACAGCACCAGAGGCTCTGCCACTGCATGAACGATTGCGGGGACCGCAGCTCTGGCAGAAGTAGATAAATCCTCGGCCAAACTTTCCTCTTTGTCTTCCACTTTATTTCCAGAAAGACCTCTGCATGATGGCCACTTGTAATACATGCAGAACCTCTGAGCTTCTGTGGTGGGCGTGGCTCCTAGGCGGGTCCCAACGTCTTTAGCATTTGCATTTCTTGGCCAATATCTTTTATTTTATTTTTTTTTTACTTCTTTTTGCCAATGAAATGATTTAAAAAAATGTGTACCCTTGACTTTGGAAGGCTGCTATGCTTGTCACTATAGCACCCACGCGATACACTTGACTTTGACAAACTAAAATGTAACACTTTGGAATAATGTACCTGCATTTCCCTTGCCTGATTACTTGTTCAACTTACGTAACAGAATTCACCAATGTAACATCAGCATGCTCACGAGTAGACACATCTCCGTCTCTCAGGCACAGGCCAGGCAGGGCAGGGAAACGGCACAGCACAGGTTAATTTAAGCAACGTTGGCGGGGACTGGGCTTCAGGTAGTCTCTACTTGTCTGTGGGGATATAGGCGGGAAATGTTGGCTTCACGTGTGAGAATCACCATGTAGGTGGGGTTTGGAGAAAGGCTTGGTGGATGAGGGGTGGGTTCGCCCGTGGGCCTGTGTGGATTCCCTTAGAATCAGCTGGCCCTGGAGGTACAGACTCTCCTGAGAAAAGGGCTGAGGGATACGCGGTTGGGGCTGGAGGCTGAGGGGGTGGGAGCTGAGGGGATGAGGCTGAAGGGATGAGGCTGGGGGGACATGGCTGAGGGGACGAGGCTGAGGGGATGCGGCTGAGAGGCTGAGGGGATGAGGCTGGGGGGACGAGACTGGGGGGATGTGGCTGAGGGGACACGGCTGAGAGGCTGAGGGGATGAGGATGGGGGGGACGAGGCTGGGGGGACGCGGCTGGGGGGACGAGGCTGGGGGGACGCGGCTGAGAGGCTGAGGGGACGAGGCTGGGGGGACGAGGCTGGGGGGACGAGGCTGGGGGGACGAGGCTGGGGGGACGCGGCTGAGAGGCTGAGGGGATGAGGCTGGCGGGACGAGGCTGGGGGGACGCGGCTGAGAGGCTGAGGGGATGAGGCTGGGGGGACAAGGCTGGGGGGACGAGGCTGGGGGGATGAGGCTAAGGGGATGAGGCTGAGGGGGTGTGGGTGGGACACTCCAGGGTCCACTGCCCTTGGGTTGGCACTTACAAGTTCACAACATAGACAGCCTCTTCCCCTCTTCTTCAGGGGAGCTTGGGGAGACCCCAGTAGTTGAAGACGGGGTTTCAGGGTTTAGATTTGCTTGGCTTTCAGTGTTATGGGGCCTCTCAGGTTCTTGAGGAAAGAAGAAGATTTGATATTTTTTTAAAAAAATGATAGTAAACCTTCTGGAATATTCTGTATAAACAGTTAGAACTTTTTTTCCCATAAAGAGAAACCTGTAATTGCTGGGGGCAAACATGTAAGCAGAGAAGAACTCTGTGTCCCGAGCTCTTTTCTAAGAGGGAAGGAAAGTGAAAGTGAAAGTCGCTCAGTCGTGTCCGACTCTTTGTGACCCCATACAGTCCATGGACTTCTCCAGACCAGAATCCTGGAGTGGGTAGTCTTTCCCTTCTCCAGGGGATCTTCCCAACCCAGGGATCGAACCCAGGTCTCCCATATTGTAGATGGATTCTTTACCAGCTGAGCCACCAGGGAAGCCCAAGTATACTGGAGTAGGTATCCTATCCCTTCTCCAGCAGATCTTCCTGACCCAGGAATCGAACCAGGGTCTCTTGCATTGCGGGGGATTCTTTTAGTAGCTGAGCTACCAGGAAAGACTAAGAATATTGGAGTGGGTAGCCTATCCCTTCTCAGGGGATCTTCTTGACCTAGGAATCGAACCGGGGTCTCTTGCATTGTAGGTGGATTCTTTATCAACTGAGCTATCAGGGAAGCCCATGAGTGAAGGGTTCACATCTAACTGTAGCCTGGGTGGAATCACAGCATGTCAGCAGGATCCTGGTGGGGTCATCAGGCCCCTGTGTGTCTCCATCCTCAGGGCTCCTCCCAGAGTCTTTGCAAGAAGGAGAGAGACGTATTTATTCTGGTCAAGCTGCACAATGCCCTTCATCCCACGGAGCCAGAGCAGCACTTGCAAAGCTGTTCAGTGGCCAGTCCCAAGTCCAGGGAGTCCAGGGACAGAGAGCCAGGTCCTCATGCAGGCCTTGCTGTTGATGGCAACTCGGTGACTTTGCTCACTTGTAGAAATCATTTTCCTTCCTGAAAGTTGGAAGTGACCGGGCATAACAGATTGGTCTGGATGCCCTGAAAGGACCTAAGCCTCTGGGTGGTGATTCGCAGGACAGAAGGCAAAGTTCTGCCTCTGCACAGGGAGCTTCGACAGGCTGACCTCTGAGCTCCTCCCCTCGTAAGGGCACCAAAGCTTGCACGTGGGGCCTCAGCCTCTCGTGTTCAGGGGTGTGTGGTGTGATCACAAAACAGGGCGGTCCTAGCACAGTTCGGGCCCCTCCAGCACGGGACATAGAACAGGTCAAGTTCAAGGTCTGTGGAAGCCTGCCGCATCCCAGCCTTCCCTGGTGAGAAGGCACTGAGGCGTGCAATTCTACCAAGGGCAGCCGTCCCGCCTGGAACACCACGTTTCTTCCCCAACGTGTCAGTTAAAACAGTGACAAATCAAGGGTTCCACGAGTGGAGATGAAAACCCTCCTTTCAGCCAGTAGCCAAGAATCCATGATCCGAGTTAACATTTTGAGGAGATAGCGGCTCCAGGGGACTTCCTCCCACATGGCAGGTTCCAGGGGCAGAAGGCCTCCTGTGACGCCCCTGAGGCCACAGAGGGCCTTACAGGACAAGGCTCGTTCCAGACAACCGGAAGCCTGACGACAGCGAGTGACTCCGGTTAGACAGACCCTGGAAGGTCTGCTTGCCAGCAGCGTTCTTGCGGTCCTTCCTTCTTGGTTCGGGGGTCCTCTCCCCCAACTATCCCTCTCTAGCCGCTGCCTGCGCTGTGCCAAGGGCTCCTGATCACTGAGCAAGGGGGTGGGATGGGCTGAGCCTGCCAAAGCTTTGGTTTTTAAGGACTCACTGCTTTGTGGGTGGAATCCTTTCTTCATGCTGAACCTGGCTAAATGATTTTCCAGCTAGCCCCAGAGGGGCTGCAGAGCGAGCTTACCCTGAGCTGCCGGCTCGCTCACTGACCCTGCAGAGTCCTCCCAGCTCCAGCTTTGTGCTGAGTCCTCCTCTGGGGCCAGGCCACGGCTGTCCACACCCGCATAAAGTGAGTGAAGGATGTGCTCGCGTCCTCCAGGAGGGCCTTAACAAGTCCCGCAACCTTGTGGGTAAAGACGGGAGATATGCTGGGCAGGTGCATGGCTGCTGGGACTGCGTCCTGGACTGAGGGTCCCGGGGGCCAAGGGCCCCTTCAGTAGTCTAGAGCGGGGCTCCCCAAATATCAGCGTACACAGGGAGACCCTGCCGAGATGCAGGTTCTGACCCGAAAAGTCTGCGGTGGAGCCTGAGAGTCTGCCATCCTAGTGATAACCACCCGGTCACACTGAAGCTGCGGACCCATGAGTCACCCCCGGCACGGGGGCTGTGCGCTGAGGGAGCCACGAGCTACCGTAGCCGTTTAAATTTAAATAAATTAAAATAACAGCTTAGTTCGTCCATGTCCCGGTCACATGGCCACCCTTTCTGGAGCTGCTGCGCTGAGAGGTGCAGGGGCATTTCCGTCACTGGGGACGCTCTCCTGGAGAGGGCCGTGCAGGTCCTGGGCTTGGTGAGAGGCGGCTGAGGTGACAGGTAGAGCCGCCACGTCAGCGGCAAGGCCATTCGCTGTATCATTCAATTATCAGAAGGGCGTCTGGATGAGCTTCATCAAGAGTCAGACCAGGAGCTGTCAGAGAAAATGAAAACAGCTGCTCATTTCGTCTGAGTCCATCTTCCTCGAGAACTGATGGCAAGTTGGGAATTCTAGTTGATCTCATTTCTGGCATTTTTCACGTGAGTAGACGATGATAGTTTAACAGCGACTGGGAGGTGGTGTCCTTTCCTGGTCAACGCCTGTTGCATCCTGTGCTTCCAGTCTAGAGCAGGCGGCGGGGGTCTCTGTTGCTGGCCCAGGTCCAGGCAGAGCGTCATCCAAATCCCTGCTTGGATGCGACCCTTCTCCCCGTCTTGCTCTCACCCCGCTCCGAGCCCACTCTCCCGAGCTGCTGCAGAGCTTGTGGCCAATAAGTCTGTCCTCGGCTTCTTGCTCCTCAAATCCATCCTCCCTGAGTTGCTCAAAATCAATAAGACCTTCATCAAACTAACTTTAAAGATGTACATCACGGCCAATGTGATAAGGCAGGAAACTGGAAAATGAGTCATATCGGACAGGAGAAAGCCAACATATTTGCAAGCAATACGACTGAACACTGGGACAAACTGAAGGAATTAGTGATAATGTATTAAAGCTGCACACACACGAGTTCCACTCATTGGCCAGATTGTTTTGAATGAATATCACTTCCCTCTAATCACAATAGGGATATGCATTAATATAATATAAAATATGACATAACATAAAACATGACATAACATAACATAGAGTTCAAGCCCTGGCACCACTCGTGGGCGGCCCTAGTCCTTCTGATCCAGACCCCGCCTGTGGATGGTGTGAGGCTGGTAGCGGCCCCTGGCGTGCCAGGCCCACATCTTCCCGGAGTCAGGTTGCTTGGGAATGCAGCCCAAAGCAGGTAGTAAACTCCGTCTAAGGCCAATAATATAATATAATATAATATAATATAATATAATATAATGTAATGTAATCAGACAGAACTAATCACAGTGGCTGCCTGGGCTCGGGGGAGGCAGGCCCTGTCTGGCAGCCTCCCCGGCCTCCACAGGACTGTCTGTGCTCACAGCTAGACTTCCATCCCCAGGGAGCATAACTCACCTGTCCCCAAATCCTTAATTCGGGGTCTGCTTCTGGGGTGACCTGACCCTAGACACACTCCTCTCGGCCCCCTTAGGCTTCCAGGCCCAACTAAGCCATACAGGCTAGCTGGACAGACTCAGCCTGGACACCTGCCCATCAGTATCCACGCTGGTCCCCACGCGGCCCTCACTCCTCTCACAGGGGAGCCGTTAGATTGTCCAGGATGAGTCAGGTGATATGGGGATGTACAGGGTGGGGGGCCTGGACCCAAGCAACCTCTGCCTCCCACACCCACACCCCAAGACTGTGATCCTGGACGCTGAGGTCAGCGGACAGGAGTGCTCAGAGCTGAGGATGGTTGGAGACCTGGTTCCATCAGCTCCTCTCACCGATGGGACACTTTGTCCCAGGGAAGGATGAGAGTCCTCAGTGCCTGACTCCTGACTCCTCTGATTCCTCAGGGCTTCTGGGGCAGGGGGCGATCAGGCCAGTGCCCTGGGCAGGGGTGTGATTAGACCTGGAGCCTGGAGCAGCGAGGGCGCCTCCAAGGCCAGTGTCCTGGGGGAACACAGGGTGTTTCCCTTCTTCTTTGTCATTCTACTGGCTCAGGTCTGGAGCCAGACCCTTCCCTGAGGGGAATCGGCACCGAGGTGTCGGGACGAGAATGAGTCAGCTGGATTCAGGGCCCCGGGCACCTCAGCCTCGGGGTGAACTTCTCAGCCAAGAGTGGGGAGTGAGGCTGAGATGGAGGAGACATGGCCCCTCCTCCCACATTCTAGCTCCGGAAAGCGAAACAGGACATCAGTGCGTCCCATGAAAACACACCAAGCCACTGCCCAGGCCAGCAGAGAGCCTCCATCCTTGGAGACAACACAGAGGAGGGACAGACACGTGTGCCCGGCGGGGCCTGGGACCTGCCTGTGGGCTCAGATCCACGTGGTGAGCGGCAATTCTGGGAGGTAACGTGTTGGGCATTTACACTTTTGACAATCACGTGGTACAGCTTTTACTTTAGAGGGAAGATGGTGAAAGCAGACACCTTCTAAGAGGGAGGGGCCACTTCTGACCCAGCTTTCCTTATGACCTTCAGAGAAAGAGCTAGAAAATTATGGAATTGTGCAGCTAATCCTTGGCTCTTCTAAATATATTTATTATTGTTGTTCAGTCACTAAGTTGTGACCCATGGACTGCAGCACGCCAGGCTTCCCTGTCCTTCACCATCTCCCAGAGCTTGCCCAAACTCACATCCATTGAATCGGTGATGCCATCCAACCATCTCATCCTCTGTCATCCCCTTCTCCTCCTGCCTTTAATCTTTCCCAGCATCAAAGCAATTAATGCTTTGGAGCAATTCCCTGTGTCCTCTGAACCTGCCAGCGTTGTTCTAAACACCCCGATTCTCCCAAATTACAGTCCAGATCCTCCTGCTCACACCGTCACTCGGGCACTGGTAGCCAAGAGGGTGGTCCAGGGACTGGGGAGGGCCAGCCCGTGGCTGGGTCCCAGCAGGGGTGCTGGCTTTGGCTCGCGGTGCGCTGACTGCTGCCTGAGAATCCTTGAATCAACGAATTAGCTAAATGAGTCTTGAAAGGCAGTTATTGCATTTTAATGACTTAGTATCTGTGTTTTGCAGCAGAGTCTACCGACCAGGGCTGGCTGAGACCCAGAGCCTCAGCGGAACAGAATGGAATGGATTCCGGATTGGATGGATGGCGGCTTCTGGGGGGGTGCCGCACACAGACCCAGGAGCCCGGACCACCGACTCCCTCAAGGAACCAGGTCCAAGCCAGCGAATGAGGAGACAGCAGGCACAGCCTAAAACCATGGAGCTCTTATGAGGATGAGATGCCGTCCAGGGGACTAGCCAGCCTAGAGGCTACCTCGTCTCTGCCCCGCCCCTCTTTAAAATCGGTGGCTTTTCCTCCTCTTTAGAACTCCCTTCTCCAGGGTAACAGGCAGGTTTCGCCGGGTCTACCGTACTGTTACCTCACAGGTACGATTTCCTAAAAGTATCCACAACATGTATTGCTTCAAATAGCAGCAAGCACTAATTTTTTTAAAAAGTGGGCATAAGGGAGCTGTTCTCAGTATTCTACATTTCTCGGGATATTTGTGGAAGCACCCCCGTTCGCCTCCCCCAGTCCCATCATGGCTCTGACACCCCCCACCCACACAAAATGTCGGGGAACCAACATCCCCCAAGAGCCTCCAGAGTCGGGACTCGGAAAACTGGGCTTCCTGGTCTTGATTCTGTGACTGTAACCACAGGCATTGTCATGTTTGCCTTTAAGGAAAAAAAAAATAACATGAACCACTTTTTTCAGGAGAAGGATAAAAAAACACAAACACTGCACTATCTGCAGCATTATTATCAGGAATCATAAAAATGATGTGGAATGTGGGAGCTGAGAGGCGGGTCTCTGAACAGCCTCTGAGCACCAGACAGCAGGGTTAATCTTGGTTTCCACTGTCCCTGAAGCCTCCGAGGGGCCGACCCCACGCTGGGCTGATGGCTGTCTCGTCATGTGAGCGGGGACCCGGCTCCTTCCAGGGCCTGGGGCCCCATGGGGACCTGCCTTCCCAGCGCCCAACTCCCAGGCGGGGACCTGGAGGCGAGCGGCCGGTCCCTCTTGACGCTGTCCTCTTGCCTGGATTTATTGTGTGAAATAACTACTGTCAGGCCCATTTTGAAATGTCAGGGAATGAGAAGAGCTTTGAATATTTATAGATGTCGGGACCCACTTTCGGGCTGCCTTAGAGAGGAAAATGTGGGACGCCGGGAGTGGAGGCAGCCTGCCTGTGCCCCTCGAAGCAGGGTGCGGGCAGTGGGCTCTGGGCTGGGGCCTCCCCGGGGCCTTTCCCAGCCTCTGCCGGGGCTGGTGCCCGGCCCCCGAGCTGGAGGCTCGCACGGCGCAGGCCTGAAGGGTCTTTCCATCTCTCCCCCTGCCTCTCCTCCTCTCACCTTGTTCTGAACTATTGATATTTGGACGGAGCAACTTATTTGAGAAGCTAGACCAGCTCCGGACCTGGAGGGCTCTGCCTGATTCCTGGAAATGCAGCTTCCAGCCCCGCTGGAGCCATAGACTGTTCCCGGGCGGCTTAAGATGCCAAACTTGGAGAGAAGGACACAAAGGCCAAGAGACAGCCTCGGACACTCGGGGGCTGACTCTCAGAACACTCAGCACAGCTGTTAGAGCAGTCACAGCATTTCCCCTGAATAATTACCATGGACAAAGGCGGGGCCAGACAGGGTTTGAAGGCTCAAGAGCTCGGGGCAGCCGGGCTGGGAGAGCAGCTGGTAAGAGCAGTTTGCTAAGAGCTTCCCTGCCCCGCACTCTGGGGTCAGGCCAGGCCGGTACCTGGTGGGGAGGGGAGCCCCCCGGGCTCTCACAGGGGGCCTTTCACAGCCCGTGGCTGGTGTGGTGAAGCCGGGACCCAGCCCAGCCCACCAGCAGCAGGGATGTGCGGGGCCGGGGGCATTGCTTTGCACGGCTCACCAACTCCTCCTGGCCTTGTGGTGGGGTTACATTTCCTGCCCCTCAAAATGTCAGATGGGCCTCGAGAACTTGCTGTGATGCTAGACTCCGTGAGAAGTGACCCCCGTCTGGGCAGAAACTATGGGGAGTGACGTGTGGTCCCCTCGTCCTGCCAGGCAGGGTGGCCCGCTGGGGGCTTCTTTGGGAACTTCATGAGCACAGGCCCCTCCGAAGTCGCAACCTTTCCCAGGACTCTCCCCGAGCCCCCCGTACCCTGAGTTCTTTCTGCCACCTTGATGGAGACACAGCGCCTCCCTTCCCCATGTGGGGGCTGGAGCTCCCTTCCTTGGCCTTGTGGAGTTTCACCCACACATGTGCGGCCACTGCCGGCCAAGGCCGCGCAGGTCCCCCACGGTCCGCTCTCTCTGCAGGGGGCCCAGCCCTGTGCTCCATCCTGCACATCCCGGCCACGCAGCCCTGCTCTGGAGAGGAGTGTGAGTGTCCACGGCCCCTCCTGCTCTACGTACCAGGAGCTGCCTTGTCCGTGAGCTGGGGAATTACAGGCTACCTCCAGATTCTCCTCTCTCCTGGATCTCAGTTATCTGCTCCTTATGGTACAATATCTGAAAACAAAAATTCATGTATTTTGTCGGGGTTTCTACTTTTGCAAAGAGGTCTGTTCTCATGACAGTTAATCCTTCATGGACGTGGAAGAAGCCAGGTGGGATAGGTTTTTGTTATTTGGTTTATTTTTCCTTAAAAGTAGTTTTTTCCCCTAGACCTGTATGATCGATCCATTTGCTCTTCTTTTTTTTTTAATTAATTTATTTATTTTAATTGGAGGCTAATTACTTTACAGTACTGTGGTGGTTTTGCTATACACTGACATGAATCAGCCATGGGTTTACATGTGTCCCCCATCCTGAACCCCTCTCCCACCTGCCTCCCCATCCCATCCCTCTGGGTCATCCCATTGCCCCAGCCCTGAGCGCCCTGTCTCATGCATCGAACCTGGACTGGCGATCTATTTCACATATGGTGATATACGTGTTTCAGTGCTATTCTCTCAAATCATCCCACCCTTGCCTTCTCCCACCATTTGCTCTTCTTAAAGAACAAGGTTTGCATTCTCCAGTGTAACCACCTCCTCCTCAGCTCCTTAGCTTGGGGTCATAGTCTCAGCGCTGACCACAGGGGCCTGGGGTTCCTCTGTCTGTTCCCCCTGTCGTATGTGGAACTCCTGGACGAAGGAGACAGGACTTTCCAGCCTTGGACCATGTCAGCCGGTAGCACCTGGTGAATATGTGAGTGTAGAGTCAGGAGAGGCACAAGTGAGGGATGTAAACCTGGCCTGAGGCAGAGCAGACGCTCCTGCCTTCACGCAAAGCCCCTCCCTGCCCCGTGGGTACCAGCCGTGCTCCCAGCTGTGCTCCAGGCATCTGAACCACGGTCTCTCGTCCTCCTCTCAGCAAACATGGCCTCTTGGAGGAGATAAGCTCTGTCCCAGGAGCGTGGAGGCCCTGACCGGAAGGTGTGGCTAGCCTCGGAAGGACGGCTTCAAAAACTAAGGTTAGTGGGGGGTGCTGTGACTCTTGTAGAAAAGACAGGGCCTGACTCCACCTCGCATCCCCCAGCTGGGCGTGTCTGCACGCAAGGCCGTGAGAATCTGAGAACTGACCCAGGGAGCCCCGAGGCATGAGTGGGACCTGGACCGTGTGCCTCCTGCAGGCTCAGAGCATGGCAGGGTGGGGCCGCGGTCCTTGACTGTCCTGGGGTAAGCTCCCAGCCAGGCGATCAGGGGTGTGAACTGAAGGTTGAGGCTGTCCACGGCTCAGGCTGGAGGAGGCCGATCACCACCACTGCCTGGAGGCATCTCTGTGCTGCGTCCTTAGTGTGGGGCCAGGGGGACCGGGCCACCTGGGCTTCTTACAGTCAAGCACCAGGACGCCTGGGGTTAGCGTCAGCGAGCTGATGGAACAGCAGCCTCGCCGTGCATCGCGCCCTCTGGGAGCCAAGTCTGCCGCCCTTGGGAGTGTGTGTGCAAAGTGGATGGGTCACACAAGCGCTGCTGCGACCTGACAAGCCAGGAGTCATTCCCTGCCGGCTCACTGGGAACCCTGTGCCATTAGCCACCTCGCTCCCTGGTGATGAGGAAGGCCTGAGACCCAGAGGGGAGCACGATTTGTTCAAAGTCCACAGTTCCTGGGAGAGACACTGAATCCACAGCCGGGTTCAGGGTTTTAAGATGAAGGAAATGCAAGGCTTTCAGGGAGCTATCGAGGTCTGGCTGGTGGTCAGGAAAAAGACCCAGACTGTGTGTTAAAATGAAGAGGAGGATTTTCACCCATCCATCCATCCATCTGTCCATCCATCATCTATCTGAAACTGAGCAGGACCCTGTGGGGCCGCCCTAGGGACAGACAGCCACCACCGTATTCTCTGCCTCTTGTTTACAGAAACAAGCTCTCGATTTAGCCTCCTAGGTCTTCCCAGAGCTGCAGAGAAAATTTAATCAGGAAGGAAAAAATGTAGACAAAGGAAAACAGCCAAGCAAGACAAAATAATAATAGTTTAGCCATAAAACAAAGTCAAGGACCTTTAGTCCCTTCTCAAGGGCTACAGATAATATTATGAACAATGTCCTTGGGTTGTTTTGCAGATATTAAACCCCCAGCAGATTGAAAAAGTTAACTGCATGCTGACTACCGATATGTAGACCCCAGAAGGTTGAAATTAGAGGTTGATAATGTTTACTGTCAAAATATTAATACCACCCTGCTCCCCTTGTTGCTGTCGTTCAGTCGCTAAGTTGTGTACAACTATTTGCGACCCCATGGACTGCAGCACACCAGGTTTCCCTGTCCTTCACTATCTCCTGGAGTTTATTCAAACTCATGCCCATCGAGTCGGTGATGCCACCCACCCAACCATCTCATCCTCTGTGGTGCCCTTCTCTTCTTGCCTTCAATCTTTCCCATTATCAGGGTCTTTTCCAATGAGTCGGGTCTTCGCATCAGGTGGCCAAAGTATTGGAGCTTCAGCTTCAGTCCTTCCAATGAATATTCAGGATTGATTTCCTTTAGGATTGACTGGTTTGATCTCCTTGCTGAGTCTTCTCCTCAAGAGTCTTCTCCAGCACCACAGTTTAATAACATCAATTGTTTGGTGCTCAGCCTTCTTTATGGTCCAACTCTCACATCCATATATGACTACTGGAAAAACCATAGCTTTGACTAGATGGACCTTTGTTGGCAAAGTGATGTCTCTGCTTTTTAATATGCCGTCTTTTTTTGTCATAGCTTTTCTTCCAAGGAGCAAGTGTCTTTTAATATCTTGGTTGCTGTTACCGTCTGCAGTGACTTTGGAGCCTAAGAAGATAAAATCTGTCACTACTTCCACTTTTTCCCCTTCTATTTGCCATGAAGTGATGGGAATGGATGTCATGAAGTTTGTTTTTTGAAGTTGAGTTTCAAGCTAGCTTTTTCACTCTCCTCTTTCATTCTGTTACCTTACCACCAACCAATCTGGAGGATGTCCGTGAGCTGATGAGGCACCCATATGACCCTCTCCTTTACCTTCCCTTTAAAAGCTCTTCTCTGAAAGAGTTTGAGAGTTTGGGTCTTCTGAGTATGAGTTGCCTGTTCTCCTTGCTTGACCCCATGTTGTGTGCCTTGCAACAAATGCTGCACTTTCCTTCACCAAAGCCTGGTGTCAGCAGGGTGGCTTCACTTTTGTGGGTGAGTGGACCCAAATTTGGTTTGGTAACAGCTCCATCCAATCACCATTTAATCACCCATCCATCTGTCCATTCATCTAATCACCCATCCCTCCTCCCTCAGAGTACTTAACTGAACACCTGCCATATTCAGGTACTGCTCCAGAACCAGATACATATCCAATATAAAATAAGCCCCAGAGACAAGCTCCCTGCTCTCCCAAGCTGCTAGTGAATTTTATCTTCTCATAGGAAAATCAAACAAAACAATGACAACAACTATTACCACATTTATGGCTGAATGGTTCCCCCCAAAATTCATGTGCTGAAGCCTTAACCCTCAATATAATGATATTTGGGAGTGGGCCCTTTGGAAGTCGTTAGGGTAGATTGAGGTCATGAGTGTGGCGTCCTCATGAGATTAGTGCCCTTGTAATAAGAAGAGGCATAAAAGAGATGACTTTTTCTCTGTCCTGCGAGAATCCAGCGGGAAGCGGGCCTCTGCACCCCAGGACTGACTGCGATGGCACCGGATCTCAGGCTTCCGGTCTCCAGAGCTGTGAGAAAATCAACTCGGAGTTTATTGTTTAAAGACACGTATCTACAGTATTTTGTTATGGCAGCCTGAGCTGAGACAGCCACCGACAGCAAACAGGGTGCCATGTGAAGGGTTTCCATGGCTTGCAGCAAAAACACCAGTCGACCAGGGAAGGCCTTTGTTCACATGGATGGATATGCATCCAAGTTTTAAATCAGATTTCAGAAAGCATCAAAGAGACAAACCCATAGCTTTTATCTAGCTAACAAGCCGCTGTGAAACTATTTGCTTACCCAAAACTGTGCCCGTGTTTTTCACAAAACAGTCCGATGCACTGATGGCCCCCAGGGTTCGTGGTCACTGATCCTGCTGTGAAGGTGCCTGGGCTTCACTTCAGATTCTGTCTGGCTTTCATTCATTTTTTTTTTTTCCTGCCCTGTTGCATGGCTGGTGGGATCTTAGTTCCCTGAACAGGGATTGAACACGGGCTCCAGCAGTGAAAGTGCCAAGTCCTAACCCCTGAACTGCCAGGGAATTCCTTTTTCTTTTTTTGGCAATTCGTCTTTAAATTAGTGTGTGTTTTCTTGTTCAGTGGCTTCCTAGAGGAGTGATTCCCCTGTGAAGGAGAGGGAAGGCTGGTGTGCTGCAGTCTGTGGAGTTGCCAAGAGTCGGACACGACCAAGCAACTGAACAAGGGGTGGAGTGATTTTCACATGAGGAGAAAGGGGCTGAGTTTTGACATTTCTTTGGTCAGGTGAACTCTGGAGTAAAAGTGGTGACCCGTGCCGGCATCTCCCAGGAAGAACCGGAGCCGATAGCTGCATGTCGGCAGCCTCTCGCTGCGATCTTTTTGGAACCCACCTCCAGCCCACTTCCAGGGCTTGCCCCCATGACACGCAGCACCGAGGAAAAAGCACCCTGGGGGTCCTTAGAATGGTGCTCAGCTGTAGACTCCAGACTCCACAGGCCGCGGTGGCTGAGGGTCGGGTCTTCAGGGGGTGGGTGGGTGGATGGGGGGGTGGAAAGAATAATTCTTTTCTCTCCTCTTGTCTGAAATCACTTCAAGAAGCCATATAAGACTTTCTAAGTTGCCTTCATTTCAAACAAAGATTGACGATCTTCTGTAATGTTTTCCCCCTAAGTTTAGGACTGGAGAAGGAAATGGCACCCCACTCCAGTACTCTTGCCTGAAAAATCCCATGGACGGAGAAGCCTGGTGGGCTACAGTCTGTGGGGTCGCAGAGAGTCGGACACGACTGGGTGACTTCACACATTTAGGACTGACGATGTTGAAGTTGGAAACTGAAATATACCAGGCTCTACCGACTGACACAACTTTTTCTGAAGCGGAGGCTCTGCTAGAAAACGTACTGCTTAGAGGAGATCGATTTTTTGCAGCAGACGGAGTTGGAAGGGTGAGCTGTGTGCCATCTGTACGCAGCGGTGGGCCGGGGTCCAAGGCGGCCCTGGGATTCCCGCCTCCGTGGTGTGTGTGTCTCGTTGAGGGGGAACCTGTGCAGACGTTGGAATGTTTTTCCCACGGCGAGGTTCAGTGCAGTACATGGCAAAGGTGGAGGGAATTTTCAGATGTGGGTAAGGTTCCTAATCAGTTGCCCTTTAGCTAATCACGAGGGAGATCACCCTGTGTAGCACTGACCTAATCAAGGGAGGGCTTAAAACTAAGATTTTGGAGCTGGCCTTTGAAAGACCTGACAGCCACATTGTGAGCTGCCTCTGGAGGGGCCACAAGGCGAAGACCAAGAGTGTGTCCAAGGCTGACACCTTGAGTTCAGCCTGGTGGGGTCCCGAGCAGAGGACCCGGATAACCCAAGCCTGGACCCATGGAAACCATGTGAAACTAATTCTGCATGTTTTGTTAAAAAATTATTTATTTTTTTATTGAAGGCTAATTGCTTTACAGAATCTTGCTGTTTTCTGTAAATCCCCAACATGAACCAGCCACAGGGGTACATTCCAATCTCCCTCCCCATCCAGCCACAGGGATGCATATCTCCCCTCCCTTTGGAATCTCCCTCCCCATCCAGCCACAGGGATTCATATCTCCCCTCCCTTTGGAATCTCCCTCCCCATCCAGCCACAGGGATACATATCTCCCCTCCCTTTGGAATCTCCCTCCCCATCCAGCCACAGGGATTCATATCTCCCCTCCCTTTGGAATCTCCCTCCCCATCCAGCCACAGGGATTCATACCTCCCCTCCCTTTCCAATCTCCCTTCCAATCCCAATTATTAACTTTTTAAAACTGACTTTTTTCACTCATCATAATTCTCTAGAGATTAAGTCAATTTTTCACGTGTAGGAATAGTGCTCCTTTTCACTGCTGAGCGGTGCTTCCAGAATATCATACCATGGTTTGTTTATCTACTCATCTGCTGAGTGACATCTGGGCAGATTCCAGCTTTGACTACAAAAACTTGCTGTAATCATTCATTTTGTGTAAACATAATTTTTTATTTCTTCAGGATAAATGTCCAAGACTGTAATTTCTGGGTCACATGGAGGCGTCCCTGGTAGCTCAGTCCGTGAAGAATCTACCTGTAATGCAGGAGACAGGTTCGACCCCCGGGTTGGGAAGATCTCCTGCAGAAGGAAATGGCAACCCACTCCAGTATTCTTACTTGGGAAATCTCAGGGACAGAGGAGCCTGGAGGGCTATAGTCCATGGGGCTGTAAGAGTTGGAGAAGTCTTAGCAACTAAACCACCACCACCATGGTAGTTGCAGTTTTGTTTAATAAGAAACAGCCTGTTTTCTTAGAGGCTTGGGTCTTTTTTACATCCCTGCTAGCAACATATGAGTGATCCAGTTTCTCTGCACCCTTGTCAGGGTTTGGTGGTGTCACTATGCTTATGTTAGCCATCTGATAGGTGACATCTCATTGTGCTTCTAATTTGCATTTTCCTAGGAGCTACCGATATCATTACCCATGTGCTTATTTGCTGTACAGCTTATTTGCTCACACGTGCTGCACCCTCTTCAGTAAACTGACTTCGTGTCTGTTGTCCATCTTCTAATTGGATTATCTGTTTTTTTTTAAATCACGGATACTCATCATTTGTTAGATATGTGGTTTGCAAATATTTTCTCCCAGCCTTATGCTTGTCTTTTGTCCTCTCAATGGTATCTTTCTCAGAGCAAAAAATTTTAATCTTGATGCAGTCAAATTCATGGATTTTTTCCTTTTCATGAATTGTGCCTTTGATGTCAAGTCTAAGAACTCTGATCAGATCTGGATCCTGAAGAATTTCTCCTATGTTTATTCTAAAAGCTTTAAAATTTTACATTTAAGTCCGTGATCCATTTTAGTTAAATTTTGTATAAGGCGTGAGACCTCAGTCACGGATTCTTTTATAACCCTCCCCGGCCAATGGATGTCCAAATGTTTCAGCGTCATTTATTGAAAGGCTGTCTTTCCTTTGTTGAGTTGCTTTTGCGCTTCTATCAAAAACCAGTCGAATGTATTTTTGTAGGTGCCTCCCTCAGTTTTCTCTTCTAGTCCTTTGGTTAGTGCCCCATCCCCTGCCAACACCACAGAGTCTTGATTGCTGTGATTGTAGAATAAGCTTCAAAACGGATTGACTGATTCTTCTGTGTCTCCCACTGCCCCACCCCCCACAAACTGTTCAGCTATTTTTGTTCCTTTGCCTTTTCAGATGCATTTTTGAAATCATCTGTTTACATCTATACAAAATTCTTACTGCAATTGTGTTGGGAATTATTTGTGTATGAATTTGGGAAGAACTGACGTCTTTACTACGTTGAGTCTTTATATACTCTACATAGTGTATTTCTCCTCTTATTTAGATCTACTTTGCTTTCTTATCTTTTTAAAAAAATATTTATTGATTGATTTGGCTGTGCCAGCTGTTAGTTGTGGCATGTGGGATCTAGTTCCCTGACAAGGGCTCGAACCTGGGGCACCTGTGCTGAGCGCGTGGGGTCTTAGCCGCTGGACCTCCAGAAAAGTACCTGATTTCCTCCTTAAGTGTTTTCGGCATACATGTGTGCACACGTTTTGATGGGCTTATACCTAAGGACTTATTGTTTTGAGTGACTGTTAGAGGTATTTTGTTTTTAATTTTAGAGTCCGTTCACATGATTCGAGATGTCACACATTTTATTATAACCATTGAGGCTTGAGCAGTGGTGGCCTGGGGGCTCAAACCACTGTTTGGTGGAAAGGAAAGTTGGCTACGCTTGGTGACTAACCCAGAGGAGTCGGAGACTTCCCCTGGCAGGCCTCCCCACGGCTGAGAGCCGTGGATGGGTTATCTCCTCAGCGAGCCCTCTTGGAGCCGATAAGCAGGTCACGTGGTGGGGCTGTGGGGGGTCACTGTCAGGATGAGGGCGGAGGCCTGAGAGGCCGGTCAGAGCCCACGGGGCTCAGGTGAGGAGGACATGTGGGCACAGAGAGAAAACTGTGAAGGTGCAGGCGGGGCTGGGAGAGACGTGGTCACAGCCCTGGACGCTGGGGGCGGGGCTGGGAGAGACGTGGTCACAGCCCTGGGCGCTGGGGCCGCCTGAAGCTGGAAGAGGAAGGACCCTCCCCTGGAGCCGTCAAGGGAGTGTGACCCCTCCCACACCTCGGCCTCAGCCGCCTGACCTCCAGAATGCGGGAGAAGACATTTCTGCTCTTTTATGCACCTAGTTTGTATTGATAACAATTTGTCATAGCAGCCCCAGGACATTGTCACATGACTCTTGAGCCTCTCTGTCCCCCCCCACCATGGTTTCCATGGAGACAGCAAAAGGCTGGAGGGAGCAGGTGGGCATTTCCCACCCATCCACTGATGCACCTGTTTATTTCCTTGCTCTGAGCCCTTGCCAGTGGCCGACCAGTGGCATGCTGGCTGGGTGGGCTGGGAGGAGGGGAGAGCGACAGACAGGAGTGAGGGGGTGACGGGGAGAGGGGGCAGAAGGATTAAGGGGAAGGGGAGCAGGAAAATAAGACCCCAGAGTGGCTGCATCCTTCAGGCCCACGTGTCTGCCTGGAAGGGAGACAGAAGCCCGGGTTTAAAGGTGGAAGGACAGAGGTCTCCTCCAGGACACCTGACAGTGGGGCAGTGGCCTGAAGTGCTCGGGACTGTTTGAACGCGCCACCCCAGGCGTGCTCAAGGGCACGGTGCCCGCCGCCTCCTCCTCTGTGCCGGTCGCTCTGCGTCCCGCTTGGGCGGCCCCGCCGCACCCCACTGCCGCCTGGCCTCCTGCATCTTTCTCCGAGGGCCTATTTCCCGTTACTCATCTTTCTGAGTCATGCACGGTGGACAGCAGGGCTGCTCATTTCTGAAGAATCTTCTATATTTTGTGTTTCTTTCAATCAGAAGGGATTTTGGAGGCTTTTTCATCTCCAGTGAAGAAAAAACCCTCAGGAGAAAAACAACACGCCTCCCGGAGCCCCGCTGGCCCCGTTAGAGAGTTAGGGCACAGCTCGTGCTACTTAATCACAAGGCCCCTCCTCTTCCCCGTTTAGCATCGAGTCACTGTCATCTTACACGTGAAAGAAACCAACAGAAACCTAGACACACGTTGCCGTTTCCGGAGGAAACTTCCTCTAGTTCAGCAGACAGAACTTGAGTATTGCAACGTCACAGATTCGGTGGGAAGTGGTCCAGCCTCCAGCCCCGCTCTGAACTCAGCTTTGAATCATCCTCGATTTAGGGTGATGAATCTCAATGGGGTGCCAGTGGAAGGTGAAGTCCGCTTTCCCTGTGAGCTGAACGGAAGTCCTTCGTTGCCCTGGTCTGTGTGACGGGACAGCTGCCCCCTTCTCTCCTGCTGGCTGAGCACCCTCGCTGGCTCCTCCGGGTCCGCGTCTCGCCCGTCCCCGCCTCCCTCTTCCTCTTCTGCTGCTCTGCGTATGTTGCCTGAGATGACACCTTCAGCCTCGCTTGGCCCTGCTCCTCGGATGCCTCTGGGCATCATTCCTTTCTCTGTCCTGGGACCTTTGCATGTGCTGTGCATGTCACCTGGAAGGCGTCTCACCCAGGAAGCCCCTCACCTGGGGAGCTTTTCCGTCTACCCGCTTCTGCCCAACTCCTTCCTCACCCTCCTCATCACTGCACACACCTGGGAACGTCCCTGCCGCTGGGGGCACCTCTCCCACGCCCTCCACCCTCGTTCTCGCCACATCTGGGGTTGCCGGACTCCTTGCTCCCAACCCCCGGCCGGGTGAGCTGTCTGGCTCTTAGCATTGCCCTGGCACATGGAGAACAAATAGACGCGGTCCTGGAAAGGACCGGGATGTTCATGAGCTGGCGAGGTGCATTTATGATACTGACGCACATCAGCCCCCAGTTACAGGTGTGTGTCATTTTTCCCTTCTGGCAACAGAAATTACAGCATCATTTTGATAAAATAATCAAGGGCAAAACATAATATGAGGTTCAGGGACACTTTAAAGAAAATTATGGGTTAAAAAAAGGGAAGTAACTTTTCATAAGAAGCAACAACCACTGGGGAAAAAGCAGTGTTCTTAGGAGATTGGCAAGTAATCGAGCAGTAAATTACAGCTTCCAGCTGGCGCGCTTAGAGCACAGGAAACAGCCCCACGTAAAGGGAGAGTTTTCTTCAGGAGAAAACTAGAAAAGCTGCAAAAACACAATTATCCCCGCGACTGTGGACGGGCTGGCAGTGGGAACACGGGGCTCTCTGTTCTGAGGATGCTCAGAAGGTGGATAAAGAGCCTCGTCTGTCACCGAGAGCTGAACGCTCACCAGCAAATCTGTCTGTGTTTAAATCATGCCGCTTTTGTCAGTCACATAAGCTAATTCCAGGGAAAAGCCGCTCTGACGGTTACTAGAAGTGGAGGCTCCCTGTCCAGCCTGTGGCCTCTCTTCTCCTGGACAGGGCAGACACTGGGCAGGGGAGGAGGGGTCCCACAAACCTGCCATCCCGGGGCGTGTGGTGGGGGTGTGTGGGGCTGAGAGACGGCAGCCCGGGGACCCCGAGGTTCGCTCACTGGCTTTGTGACCTCGGTTTAGGTGGTGGCCTCGGGTCCCCATCTGTGATGAGGGATAATGACAGCATCGTGAGAGGAGGGAAATGGACCCTGGGACCAGTGTGGGGCTGCTCAGAGACACTCACCGCACCCCAGCTCCCCGTCCCTCCCCCACTCTCCGCCCCACCCCATCCTCCGCTCTTCTCAAGTGCAGGCCCTTGGGGGCTTGACGGTGCCCCCGGGGGCCCTGGGCGTGGCTGTGTCCCTGCCAGAGCTGCAGGCACCCCTGCCCCCCACCCTGCAGGGCTCTGCTGCCAGCTGCTCCTCTCCCTCCGGGGCCTGCGTGCTCCTGTCCTGCCCTTGGGGTGGTGGCAGCTGCGGGCACCCCGTCGGGCGTCTCCTCCGGACAGATCCTCAGCTGGAGGAGGCGGGCCGGTCACCACAGGGGCCGCATCTGAGACTGACTAGGGGACACACCGAGGTCTGGCCTGGTTCCAGACTCCTCGGAAGACTGGCTGAGTCTCTGCTGGCGCTGCATCTTCTGCGTCTGGCGCTGCGGCTCAGCAGACCTGGGCCCAGGTGACCTCCATTGGAAGCAGCGCCTGGGACCTGAGCTGCGACGGGGCCCCAGGTGTCCCGTCCTGGGGAGCTGGCCCTCCCTCCTGTGCTGCCCTCGCCTCCCTCGCCCACTAGGACGTCAAGTCCCGGCTTAGCCAGGGCGTGCCCCAGCCCCAGAGCCCAGCACAGACTAGGTTCTCAGAAACACCGAGGATACTCTGCCCCGCATTTTACAAATGCTTAAGGTTTTGCTTTGTTTCTCCTTGAAGCTGATGTCTGTGCACAATTATTAGCATCATCTCGAGAGCTCACTCCTGGTCATTTCAGTGGTGTTTCAGTTTAGTCATCAAGTTGCCAAAGATTCAGTCTGAAGGAGAAAGAAGCCTCGATGTGGCTCTGGGTGGGGGTCCAGCAGCTCTTTCGATCCCCACCTTTGGGTGACAGGGGTTCCCTGGGGGTGGGGACAGGGGATGAGAAGGTTTTGCTCCGAGAAGATAAGAAATCGTAACGTCAAACAGTGAGGGCCGGGTCGGTGGAGGACTGCAGGGTGCCCAGCACGGAGCACCTTGAGGTGGCGGGTTTCAGGAAAGGAAGTGCGTGGACCTTCACCAGCAGGGCTGTGGGCAGAGGCTGTGCTGGACACGCCCACAGATGACCTTCCGGAATGTTCGCTGGCCTGGAGTGGGTGCATCAGGCTGTGAGGCAGTGTGAACGTCGGACGCCTTCCTTTCTGTCCTCACTTCCTCCCTTTCACAGTGTACTCTTTCCTGCTTTACACGGGAGTCAAGTAACCTTCTGGGCTTCCCTGGTGGCTCAGACAGTGAAGAATCTGCCTTCAGTGTGGGAGACCAGGGCTTGACCCCTGGGTGGGGAAGATCCCCTGGAGAAGGAAATGGCAACCCACTCCAGGACTCCTGCCTGGGAAACCCCACGGACAGAGGAGCCTGGCAGGCTACAGTCCGTGGGGTCACAAAGAGTCACAGCTTTAGCGACTTGGCACGCACGCACGCAAGTATCCGCCTCTGCTGCTGTGATGGGCGCTCACAGTTACTTATCAGCTTAACATTTCCAGGCTTTTCATCAAGGCTTGAGCCATGTCACTCTTCGTTCCCTGATAGGACATCAGTTGTCTGCCGGGGTGGCCCCTGGACGGCCGAGGCTGCTTTCGTGGCCCCTGAGGCCCTCTCGCCTGTCCAGGCTCTCCGCCTCCCCACATGCCTGCCCCCAGGCTGGCCTGGCCCTGCACCACGGTTCTGGGGTTTTGGTGCTCACATGAGTCAGACGCTGCCCTGCCTCCTCCTCCCGGGGCCAGGCTGGCTTGGCCCTGAGCTTCCAGGGTCCTGGGCGCTCTTGGGGGTCCACAGCCTCACCCGTGTCAGCTGCTTCGTGTCTCTGTTTGGTGTGTGACTGAGAACTCTCTCCGGGGCCAAGGAGAGTCCTGAGCACAGCTCCTGAAGACCCAGACTTTCTGAGGAAAGCAGGCTTCCTGGTGGATGGATCACGAAGCTCTCTGATTTTGGTTCCTCCTGTCTGGAACCGTGGGGGTTTCCCAGGGCCCCACTTCCACCGCCAGAAGCCCGTCTGTGGGGAGGTACAGACTGAGTCGTATTTCGTGGTTATGTGAGGGGAACTTTAAAAAGTTACAAGCTAGAAGGTTGGACAATGACTGTTAAGAATGTTCTAAACCTAAAAGAGAAGATTTGTAGGGAAAAGAGCTACAAATCAACAGGGGAAGTAAAGCGATATTCTCCCAGATCCCTTGGAAATGTTTTAAAGCCAAGATAATACTTTACACTACCTTTTATTTAAAAATGACCAGTTTTCGATGTTAAATTAAACGTCGATTTGCAGGAATGATCCTGCGGTGCGAACGGCCCGGCTATATCAGGAAAAGCACAAGCTGACAACGGCGCCTTTGTTTTAATTAAACCGGGGCCCTGGTGAGGGGCCTCCTCCTGCAGCTTCTGTCTGCAGATGCTCCGAGCTCTGGGTGTGTGGAAAGCATGTTCCCGGGGAGACAGTGAAATTAAATTGTCTTCATGGGCTGGCTCAGGCTCTGCACTTATTAGCACCGGCTCCTTCCCTCTCTGGAGCCCATCTGGCCCTCACTCACTCGAGTCTCCGAGCATAGTCGGCAAGGTCAGAGCACCCACTGCTGCCCCGGGAGCTGACCGTGCGGACAGAGCATGTACCCGTCACAGCCACGCTTCCTCTAAAACACTGCAGCCGACAGGACGCAGGACCGGCTAGCAACTCACCAGGAACAGGTCCCCAAGCCTGTGCGTGTGCCCTGCCCATGAAGATGGTGACCTTGACCGCTGACCTACACCCTGAAAATGTGGCCCCTGGAGGGGTGAGGCATGGGCGTGGCTGCTGAGACTCAGCTGGTGGATGCGAGCAGCTTTGTTCACCAGCAGAGGAGCAAGGACTGAACCGGCTTTAATTACCCCAGGGCTTTCCCACGACCTAGGGAACCTAGGACTGAACCGGCTTTAATTACCCCAGGGCTTTCCCACGACCTAGGGAACCTGGACAAACTGACAGAGGGAACAGAAAAGACAAAGACAAACAGAGACGCACAACAGAAGAGCTGTCCTTACCAACTGTTCCTTCGGAAGCTGAGATGCCTGTGTAAGTGTAAGATGCCTGTGATGGGAGACCAGGACCTACAGAGTGGCCGGTCACTCTCCCTCCAGCCCCACACCCAGGGCAGCAAAGTCCACATCGGTGGGTCTGACACTGAGGCTGTAGGACCCAGGCGCCCCCGTGGACACTCGGGGACGAGAAGAAGTCACAATGGACGAACAGGAGCACAGCAAGCAAGCGGCTGTCCCCCTGTGGGCCCTGCCTTCCTGCTCAGAGCCTGGGGGGTGGACAGCCCTCCCCCTTCCAGCTCACGGCGGGGTTGGGGGTGAGGGGCAGAGGAAACTGCACTCAGGAGGGGCGACGGTGCTGCAGGGCTGCAGAGGAGGAGCCCAGGTTGGGGGGCGGTTCCGTGCTGCCCTCTGGAAGGGCAATCTGCCGGTCTCCAGCCTTCTTCTGGTCACTGTGTGCATACAGACCACCTCGTCCTCCCCACAGCCAGAACACAGAGTCCTTCCTGTACAGGTCCAGGAGCTCCCAGGAAGGCCAGTGAAGTCCAGCAGATGCTTCCTGTGTTCCCAGGGTTCCATGCGAGGTCCTCCTGACTCAGGGACTGAAGGTGCTCCAGGTACTTTATCCACAATTGCAGATGAAGAAACGGACGCTTTGCCCAAGGACACAGCTGGTAGAAGGCTGAGCTGGGAGCTAAGCCTCCATCAGCCTCACTCCAAAGCTGAGACTTTTCATCTGTTACTCCCACTGTCTGTGGGCGTTCAGCAAGTGTGGCCACCTCCCGAGTCCAGTTCTCTGGGCGTAGAAGGCTCGGCCTGGGAGCTGAGGCAGAGTCGGCGTCAGTGTCCACTGGTACCTCTGCCATCGCTGAGGTTGTTTCCGTAATTCTGGTCCCTTTGGCTGGTTGGAAGGTGGCATTTCATGGCTCACTCCATCCGAGGGCCCGATGAGGCTTCCTTTGCTTCCTTGCATCTGTAATCACCTTTAAAGCCACCAGGTGCCTTGGGACCATGATTCCTTTAGATGGATCATAACTTCAGTACGGAAATGGCATTTCTGAGAAATATTTTTAGGAACCCAAGAAACTCCAAGGCTTGCTTGGAGGCAGTAAATACAAATAAGTAGCAATGAATCTTCCAAGCTCCCTGGGATCACTCTATGGTTCTCAGACTAATATGTTTCCTAGGACAGCAACTTATAGAACCACTGAGGTGTTTTCCTTTCATTTGAGATCACAGTTCAGAGCTGGTTTGAATTTCTGAGTTCATTCTTTTAACAAACCCTCAGTAGTGAGGTTTGTGGTCTTGAGAGGATTGGTTCATTTTTTATTTTAACTTTTTATTTTATATTGGAGCAGAGTTGATTAGGGCTTCCCAGCTAGTTCTTGTGATTAAGAACCTGTCTGCCAATGTAGGTTAGACATGAGACACATGGGTTCAACCCCTGGGTCGGGGAGATCCCCTGGAGGAGGGCATGGCAACCCACTCCAGTACTGTTGCCTGGAGAATCCCATGGACAGAGGGGCCTGGCGGGCTGTGGTCCACAGGGCCACAAAGAGTTGGACTTGATGTGCACACACATATAGCTGATTAAGAAAGTTGTGTTCCTTCCAGGCGCACAGCAGAGCGATCCAGTGATACGTACACACATATCTACTCTTTTTCAAATTCCCTTCCTAGTTATGTTGTTATATGATCTTTACAGAGTTCCCTGGGCTGCACAGTAGGCCTTTGTTGGCCTGGTCCATTTTTAGAGTGGAGGAGGAGCCACAGTAACACAGGAAAGCGGGTGTGTTACTAGTAAGGAGGCCTTTCTCTCCCCAGCGGGAAGGTCTTCCATGGAGAGAAGGTGCCAGTCTGAACGGTGGGAGGTGCAGCCGGGACAGGCTGTCCTTCAGGAAAGTGAGTGTCATGGACTGCTGTCATCTTGTCCACTTTGGGGCAGTCCAGCCCCGACTGTGAAAATAAGACCCCGCCCTACCCCGTCTGTGGGCTGACTTCCAGGGGCACCGCCTGCCTCTGAGATGCCCCACTTCCGGCCCCTCTGCTGGCCTGTCCTTCTGGGGTCTGGTCACCACAGAGTTGCCTTCACAGAGGGGATTCCCCAAGTCAGTTTTCCAGATTTGGAACTAAAAAAGCAGAGAAATTAGAGCCCAAATAACAATCAGGGAACAGCAAGGGACTGTGGGCATTGTTTTCAAAGCTGGACTTCGGATCAGCTGGAATGCAGAGCAGAGTCTCAGAGGCCGGACCCTTAACTGGCCCTGAAGGCAGGAAGGCGGTTGATGGACCTTGGAGCAGCACAAGGCAAGGATGCTGGAGAACTGATCAGAGTGGGTGTTTTATCTGCTCCTTACAGGAAACGGCCCTTCATAGAGGAGCGTTTACTGTCGCTTCCCGAGAAATAAAGATATTAAAGATGTTTGATACTTAAAATCATGTTTATGTTGTCTGTGAAAATGTCATAAGTATCCCCACAAAGACAGTGGGGAACTTGCCTTCTGCAAAGTTTCAGATTCAGAGCCGGGTCTGGGAGGAGCCCCTGAGGGCTTGTGGGACGCGTTGCCTGGGAGACGGCTCCATCCCACACACAGGGTCCAGCCCAGGGACATGGCCTCACTGCTCCGTGGTCTCAGGCTGGTGCAGGAGGGTGCCCCCCTCCCCACTCCCTCCCTGCTGGGTCCTGGCCCCAGGGACTCGGGCAAGGAGCTGGAGGATGGTCCTCCCCCACCCCAGTCCCATCCGCTGCCAGCTGGCAGCTTGATCTGTGGTCTGATTTGGTCCCAGGCCAGGGTGAATCTGGGGTCAGCGCGGCCACAGGGATCAGGAAGCCATCTGATGAAGCCTGGGGGAAGCACAGCTGGGGTGGACTTGGCACTGACATGTAGATTTTCTGACTTGGCAGGGTTCTCCTTGAAGCCTTCTTTTTTTCTTTTAAGCTAATTAATGAACTAATTTGACTGTGTTGGGTCTTGGTTGTGGCACTCGGGGTCTGAGGGGTGTCCACGCGGGGTCTGAGCGGCGTCTTGCGGGGTCTGAGCAGTGTCCACGTGGGGTCTGAGTGCTGTCACGTGGGGTCTGAGGGTTGTCATGCAGAGTCTGAGCGGTGTTACACGGGGTCTTCCGTTGTGATACACGTTCTCTCCACTTGCGGTGCACAGGTTTAGTCGCTCTGCAGCCTGTGGGATCTTAGTTCCCCAATCAGGGATCGAACCCACCTGCCCGGCATTGCAAGATAGCTCCTTAACCGCTGGACCACCAGGGAAGCTCCTCCTTGAGGTCTTAAGTGATCAAAGTGCAAGCATCGGCAAACAAGGCGGTGAGAGCCAGCGTCGAGCCTTATTTTTGGCAGGAGACGAGCACGGCCAATCTCTCTCTGACACCCTAGGGTGCACATCAGCTCCACCCGAGGCCACGGGGAGCCTGAGGAGCCTAGTCTGCCAGGGACTTGGGGGCGGCAGGCGCCAAGGCAACACCTGGTCATTCGTCCATTCACGCGAGCAGTGGGTGAGTGTCCCTCATGAGCAAATCTCTCTGCTAAGGGCCAGGACTATCGACAGGCTGTGGACACACCCCCAGCAGGCCAGGGCCTCAGAGGGCCCCCAGGGAGTGGCGTGCAAACCAGGAAGCGCACCCCGAGACACGGCCCCGAGGGAGGGGTGAGTGCCCCGGGCGGGTGGTGCTGGGATTCCCGTCACCTTGAACTGGGGCTTGCAGACGCTGCTGCTTTGTTTTTTGAGGCGCCTCCAACAACCCACCTCCCTCTGCCCTCTGTGGGGCCCTCGGGCTCAGAGGGACTCACTCCACCTGGACAGGGGCCTCTTCCTCCATGACTGCCGCCCACCCCCCCAGGTGCCCCCAAGTCGAGGTTCTGTCTGATGGCCTTGGCTGGGGCAGCAGTTTCTAGGGGCCCGAGGACCTGAAGGAGGCACAGGGAACAGGGGGTCACTGAGTGTCTCAGAGGGCGATGGGGCCGGCAGAGCCGGGGGAGGGGGGCTGGCCGCGGGGCTCACGGGGGTGCCCGGTGCCTGAGAGGCAGGTGGGCCTGAGACCCCTGTGTGTCCGCGTCCCAGGGCGGCTGTGTGCTTGTCTACAATTGGGACACTCTCGCGCCTCCTGCACAAGGAGAGAGGGGAAAGGCCGCTGGCCCGGGGCACCTGCTCAGCCCCTGGTCCCAGGAGCCTGGCTCTGTGCAGGGCTTGTCCTGAGAGTGCATGGGGCAGGGGCACCCAGGGCAGGCGGGAGGGCGGGCTGCAGGCAGGGCAGCTTGCAGAGTGGCGACGCAGCCTTGCTTTCGGGTTCTGTGGGCACCAGGACTCACGCAGGCGCAGGTCAGCCCGAGATGGGCCACCCGGTAGAGACCCCACGGGCTCCTGACTTTTTCAGCCTTTGGGACAGGAGGCAGGGTCCCCCCAGAGACCCTCACGGCTGAACCGAAGAAAAGCCCCTCGTTTTCCTAGTTTTCTTCTCCTTTCTCCTTCCTGCAGGGCCAACAGGGTGTGTTTAATTGATCTTTCCCCGGAATTAGTCCTTGCATAAAACAATATGTAAATAACAATCCTAAATTTGTAAGGACAACTAATAAAGCTAATTAAGGGCCATCAGGAAGCCCTTTATTAACCATAAAGACATTATAGGTAGCTTCTGAGATAGGGAGGTAATGGAAGATCAATACGGCCAGCGGAGAGAACTCATTGTGATTATACAAATCAACAGGGACTTACTTGAAAGTAGAATATTTTACACTTGTAAGGCAAATTAATCTCAGAGTCAATAAGGAAAAACAATTACCAAGTGGAAAGTAGCCAGGTGTCCCCACAGGAGAGGCGGGAAAACAGACCCGGGGAGACGCTGTCGGTGTGGCAGGCAGTGAGCATGGGGTGGGCACCTCCTCAGGGCCCGGCTGCGGGGCGACCATAAAGGGCTCATCATTGCGTAGCCAGTTGGTACACTCGGGGCCCCTAATCATCTTAGCCAGTATTCCAGGTCTTAACAAGTGGTCCCTGGGAAAGCAGGATCTTCTCTGATTTCCCACATAAATGACTGATAATTAATGCTCTCTGAGAAATTTCAAATGTCTTTCAGTGTTCGTTGCCGCATAATATCAAGTGGCAATTATGTGAGATCTGGGCTTCTTGACACACAGTGGAGTGTTACCCTCTGATTTATGGTTCACCATTACTTAACATCGTATTAATAATATTCTGAATATAAATGCCAACCAGCTTATGCAAATCCTACTCTGTAATGGGGAGGAAAAGAAATGACCCCAAAGACTTGGTAATGAGCTAAATGTAGCGCGTAGACTCAGGGGTGAAGAGCCAGCAGGAAGGTTCCTGCGCACACGGCACATCTAACCAGCCCGAGAAGCTGGGCGTGATGTCGTCTGACCAGGGGAGGCCACGCGGGGACCCTGGGCTTACAGTAGCAGCAGTTGCAGGACTGGGAGCCTCTCAGCCCCGTGGCGGGACCATCAACCGAGAAGATTCTAGATCAGGGGTACCCAACTGTTTTGGCACCGGGACAGCTTCGTGGAAGACAGTTTTTCCATGGACTGGGAGTGGGGGTGGGGAGGATGGTTTGGGGAAGATTCAAGCACATTACATTTATCTTGCATTTTATTTCTATTGTTATTACATCAGCTCCACTTCCGATCATCAGGCAGTAGATCGTGGAGGTTGGGGACCTCTGCTCTGAGGGCCATCAGCACCCCCTTAATCTGGCTCCTCAGACATAGCCTGGCAAGTGGCGGTCACCCTGGTGTTTGCACTCAGGGCTTTCCCTGCTTTGCGGAAGTTGGACTCCACACAGCCGCATCCCTGCTCTCACTCAGGCAGAGGTGACGCGGCTGCCGCTCCAGCTGGAACAGCAGCAGAGGTGGGGAAATGGGACTTTGTCCTCCGCGGACCCTCTGGTGCCCCCTCCCTGGCCCAGGTCTCTGCGGCCGCGACAGGTGGGCAGGAGGCCGAGGGGTGCCCTGCAGGGGACGCTCACTCCAGCCCAGAGGCCCCGCTCTTGCTGGTCTGCATTGGTTCCTGAAATTTGGAAGCAACAAACAGATGGAAAATAACCCTTCCAACCCGAGCCTACCTCTTCTGGCCTCTGAGATCAGGGTGGGTGAGTGTCCCCTTCCCTCGCCCGGGAAGGGGCGGGGGTGCTGCGGCTTTGGAGGCAGATGGTGACGGTTCTGATCTGAGCTGAGCAGACCCACAGCAGTCCAGTGGGGCCAGGGGCTGACCGCCTTTGGGGAAATGAGGTTTGTCTCTGCACAGGCCTCGCACAGAGGCAGAGCTTCTCTCAGCTGCTGTACACGTTCGGTCAGAGGTGCTGATGGGGTGATGGGGTCAGGGTCCCTAGAGGCGGGCGTGGGGAGCCTGCACCTCTGGTTTCCCAGCATCATTATTGCCTGACTCCTCAGAGGGCTGATCAAAGGTGATCCAGGCATGAGCTCAGTGAAAACTACCTTTGTTTGCTGTTTGTTATCTAAGTTCCAGATTACTTTTTCTCTACCAAGTGCTTGGTTTGGCTCCAGTTGAGGGCCCACGACCAGGGTTTGGCCCTGGGATACCAGGTCCCGGCTGTGGGTGGCCTTCCATCCTGCGTGCTGTGCCCTCTGGGGTGTAGTCTTGACCAAAGGGCTTCAGTCATTTGGTTGATTTTACACAGGTGTGACATTGTCCAAAATTGTGAACACGGCCTATTGGAAACCAGTTGACCCATTGTTGTGGGTCATTTGAGCAGCTAAATGGCCATGTCAGGTTCCTACACAATTTCCTGGGGAGTCGGCCAGTGAGCGGGCAGTATGTTCAGACTCGTCCTGAGGGCGTCCACTCAGCAGGTAAACATGGCCTCTTTCTGGGGCCAAAGGACTGGTCCCACTGGCCCCCACTTCAGGCCAGATGAGCAGACACCCCAGGCCCTTTGGGGTGGGAGGGGCAGAGGACCTGCCCGCACTGACCAGACACTGGGAGGGCACAGCGGGCTCTGAATCCACCCCCAGTGGGTGTGGGTGTGAGAACCTCACCATCAGCTGCCGGCCCCACAGCTGCCAGACCGCACGCAAGGGACGCGGTGGAAGGGGGGCAGGGGCAGCTGCTCCTTACCTCCTGGAAGGTCTGCGCTCAGCCACTCAGTTGTGTCCAGCCCTTTGTGACCCTATGGATTGAAGCCCACCGGGCTCCTCTGTCCATGGGATTTTCCAGGCGGAAGTACTGGAGTGGGCTCCATGTCCTTCTCCAGGGGGTCTTCCTGTCACAGGGATTGAACCCACATCTCCTGCGTCTCTTGTTTTGGCAGGCGGATTCTTTGCCCCTGAGCCACGTGGGAAGCCCCCCAGAAAGCCCTCCGGAATGTCTGGAATGAGTCAAGACCCTGCCCTCCTCCTCCTCCCCCCAGAAGCCCAGCGCTGGGCTGACACTCACCTTAGCTGCCCTGTAATCTGCACAAAGTTGTTAACCAGAGACTCAAGAAGGGCACAACTCTTTGATGATTTTACATCTCAAAACAGAATTCCTCCGGCACATCCGTGGGCTGACTTTTGCTGGACACATGTCCGAGGACTAGACTGAGTCCAGCTGGTTCATCTCCTGGAGGAGCTCACTTCCCCTGGCTGGGGGAGGGTCCCCAGGCTCAGACAGGCCGCCTCGGAGGAGGGCCTGGCCGCTTCAGAGAGAGGCTGTTGGTAGGTTTTTGATGACTTCCCCCCTGTGACGGTGTGCAGAGGGTCCAGACGCCGCGCCGTCACTCAACAGCAGACACAGGGTCCACGCTGAGTAACTTCTCACCGTCTCCACTGTTCTTTCCTATGAGCTTTACAAATTCAAGGCACCATAATGTCGTGGTTAATTATTTTATCCTATGTGTTGGTGTTCAGTGGCCAAGTTGTGTCTGACTCTTTGCAACCCCATGGACTGCAGCACCCAAGACTCCTGTATCTTCCACCAGCTTCTGGAGTTTATTCCAACTCATGTCCATCAAGTCAGTGATGCCAACCAACCATCTCATCCTCTGTTGTCTCCTTCTCCTCCTGCCTTCAATCTTTCCCAGCATCAGGGTCTTTTCCAATGAGTCAGTTCTTTGCATCAGGTGGCCAAACTACTAGAGCTTCAGCTTCAGCATCAGTCCTTCCAATGAATATTCAGGACTGACCTCCTTTAGGATGGACTCACTGGATCTCCTTGCAGTCCAAGGGACTCTCAATAGTCTTCTCCAGAACCACAATAAACTTTTAGTATATTTTTACTAAACTGTTTACATCGTCACAAAGACGAAGTCCCACACTCAGACAATGGCTGATGATGTGTGGGTTCACCTGCAGAGTCATTCGTAATTTTAGGGGAAAGTAAAGCTTTGCTAAGTTTACATGTGCACCCACTTTGATGTGTGCAGAGGCGTGCTAGACTGTGCACACCAAGAAAATGACTGCAAGGAAAGGTTTCAATTTCTTTTTGACTATGAACTTTGAGTGAGCTCTGAATCCAGTTTCCCCAAAGGGAAGCAGGTAGATGCTGCAAACCGTGGATCTCGAGTCCCTGGCACAGTCCCAGGAGACTCTTCCAGAGGCTGGGAAGACCCAGGGAGGTGGGAGAGAGACCTGAGGGCCCAGCCCACATTGGGGGAGTCTGTCGGGGCTGGGCTGTCCATTGGCTGAAGCTGCGGGCTGGGAGGGCTGGGGCAGTGCGACAAGATTGAAGGTGAGTTTCTCAGGGGCTCCCTTGTTATTTCTTCAGGTAATGAAAGAGAAAACGTCAGGCTGGAGGCTGACCCAGATGGTGCTGCAGACGGGACCCCCTCCTGATTGAATAACTCAGGTCAGAGCTGTCTACTGGCCTGGGCAGAGGTCCAGTTGGGTCCGTGGACCCCTTAAATCATACACTTAATGTTGTGTGCGGGGTGAACACAGGGTCCTTCGGCTCCCAGGGGCCCCTTGGATTTCATCAAATTCTCAGTGATGTCCAACCCCTTCCTCTAAATGGTAAGACCACTGACACGGAAACTGCTTATCAGATCCTCAGGGAAACACTGCAGCGCCAAACGCACGGAATGCGCAGTCAAAGGTGGTGTGAGAAGTTTGGAGCTGCAGGCAGAATCCGGCCGTGTGTGCAGAGATGGGCCGTGCTGTGACCGTTTCCAGTCTCATGATCACCAGGGCAACCAGATGGTTATTATTTGTCAATCAGACTAAGAGAAAATAGTGCTGACAGTCAGGACTGGGGAGAGTATAGGGGCTTCATATAACCTACAGTTTCTGTTTGCTGTTTATTTGCTAAGCCATATCCGACTCTTTGAGACCCCATGGACTGCAGCCTGCCAGGCTCCTCTGTCCATGGGATTCCCCAGGCAAGAATATTGGAATGGGTTGCCATTTCCTCCTCCAAGGCATCTTCCCAACTCAGGGATCGAACCTGCCTCTCCTGCATTTGGCAGATGGATTCCTTACCTCTGAGCCACCTGGGAAGCCCCATAAACTACTGACAGGAGTGTAAATTGATGCATCTAGGAGGATAATTCAGTAATTGTATCAGGAGTCATAAGCACCTTAAACTTAGCTGCTGCTGCTGCTGCTAAGTCACTTCAGTCGTGTCTGACTCTGTGCGACTCCATAGACGGCTGCCCACCAGGCTCCCCCGTCCCTGGGATTCTCCAGGCAAGAACACTGGAGTGGGTTGCCATTTCCTTCTCCAGTGCATGAAAGGGAAAAGTGAAAGTGAAGTCACTCAGTTGTGTCCGACTCTTAGCAACCCCATGGACTGCAGCCTACGAGGCTCCTCCGTCCATGGGATTCTCCAGGCAAGAGTACTGGATTAAACCTAGAAATCCCACCTTAAGTCAGCAAAGAGATGGACAAGATATTCACCTGGGCCTTGTTCAGAGGTGAAAAAGTAAAACCCACCTCAGTGCCTGACCACAGGGATTGATTAAGTCACAGCCCACACACACAAGGACACACTATGTGGTGGGTAGGAAGGATGGGGTAGAAACACAGCTACTGCTGGGAAATGGTTCATGGTATCATTGGTGTGAAACTGCTGTTTTCAGCAGAATATTAGAGGAAGGAACCAGAATTTCACAGCTGACTTGCCTCGTTCTTAACCATCGGCTCCTCTGATGGGGCACTTGGGGTGTGCACGGTTCACTGTTTGTGAGGAAGGGGTTCACGGCCACACAGCAAGTAGGTCGGTGACAGACTGTGATCCCGGCTTGCTTCAGGCCTTACCCTCGGCTCCCCGTGTGCCAGGGACGGGTGTCTGAACCACGCCTCCCAGGAGCAGTGGAAGAGCCCAGAGACCTCCCACCCCACCTCCAGGGGGTCCTCCTGGAGACCAGTTATCACGGTGTCACACAGTGGGGTCACAGCCCGCCTGCCGGCAGGGGCACAGGAGGTCCAGGGGCGGCAGGTGGGGGAGGAGCCTGCCGCCTGGAAGCCCCTCCAGCCCCCATCCTTACAGATCCCTGGGGTCTGGGCCTCTCCACCAGCAGGGGGAAGGACGAAGGCATGTTCTCAGGGAGACGCTTCACCCGCAGAGAAATCCTCTCTAGCGTCTGCTCGGAAACACGCCTCGCGTGTGCGTCCACGTGTGCGTCCACGGGGAGGGGCACTGTCCCGCCTCTGTCTGCTCACGGAAGACAACCGTCCACGTCTTGGGTCTGCTGTTACTGGTTTCTATCAACAGCTCCTTACAAAAAAGAGGCTGCCATCTAAACAATTCATGTTTCTGAAAGAGCTGATGCATTTTCCAATGAGAACAGTTCTCTTTAACGTCATTCCATTAAAAATCAGGATTTGTGCCTCTGTGGGTTAGTGTCCCCACGGTCTGGGAGAAAACCTTGGTGGATGAGTGGGCGGTGGAGCTGAGCACGTGGCACAGGGGATGCCCCACGGGTCCGCCAGGAGGTGGTACTGCTCGATCTCCAGGTTTCCGAAGGACAGGTAATCACGTGGCCAGTCGGGCCCCCCGGCTGGCTGCGGAGCTGGTCTGCTCCCTCCACCAGGCCCCATTTCGTGGTGGAGGCCTGCGGGCTCCCCCCTCCTGCACGGCAGAGGTGCATGTGCTCACATCGGGTGTGCTCTCTCCCCTCCCCAGGTCTGCGCTCAACTGCCCCCCTCCCAGACGAGCCAGAGGGGGACGGGGCAGATACCACCCGCGTTTGGTGTGGAAACGAAGCAGGGGGACGGACTCTCTCAACGTTACTCAGCAAACCCGCCTGAGGAGGTGGGCTGCTGAGGCTGGCGCCGAGAGGAAGGCAGAGGGACCGCTCCACCGGCCCGTAGGACGGCTGGCTCCTTTTCCACCTCGTAACCACGAAGAGAGCCAGCAGCTTCCCGGGAGAGCTGGCCAAGGCATGAGGACGATGCATTTTTAAGGTAAACTGCAGGTGTCACACTAGTGGTGAAGAACCCGCCTGTCAAGGCAGGAGACACAGGAGACACGGGTTCGACCCCTGGGTCGGGAAGGTCCCCTGGAGAAGGAAATGGCAACCCACTCCGGCCTTCTTGCCTGGAGAATCCCATGGACAGAGGAGCCTGGTGGGCTGCCGTCAATGGAGTTGTAAAGAGTCAGACATGACTGCGTGAGCACACATTGTTAAAAAGTAGAATGATTTTGTGATTTGAACACAGACATATGTTAAATGTCAGCATTTATGAAAATGTTAATATCTGTTTAAAAATAAGTTAATATGCTTTCAACAAGTTACATTCAAATGACAACTCCGTACTCCTGGAGGAGCGAGGTGAGCGTTTTTATAGGACGAGGGCCTTCTGGACACCTCTCTCGTGGTGAGGAATCTGCGCACTGGGGGGCTCTCACCTCCTAAGCAGCCGCGTGGGGGACAGACCCTAAGGGGGCACAGTGTCCACTTCGGTGGCACTGAGTGAGTGGGGAGGCCTCTAAGACACCAGACTCCAGGAGCTAAACACGGCTTCCAGCCAACAGCCAGGCAGAAGCTGAGCCCTCAGTCCTGCAACCACGAGGAAGTGACTGGCCCCTCGTGAGCCTAGAAACAACCCCTCCCTATCAGTCAAGCCCCCAGAGGGGCAGCAACGCCTCGACTCCAGCCTGGGACCCTGAGGGGGAAGCAGCTGAGCTGTGATGAGCTGAGCTCCGTGATCCACCTGGAGAAGGGACAGGCTGCCCACTCCAGTATTCTTGGGCTTCCCTGGTGGCTCAGCTGGTAAAGAATCTGCCCGCAATGTGGGAGACCAGGGTTTGATCTTGGGTTGGAAAGATCCCCTGGAGAAGGGACAGGCTGCCCACTCCAGTATTCTGGCCTGGAGAATTCCATGGACTACATAGTCCACGGGGTCACAGAGAGTCGGACACGACTGAGCGACTTTCACTTTCACTTTCCGTGACCCGTGAGACAGTGCTTGCCCCGAGCTGGGTGTACCTCGTTCCCTGGCACAGGACTCGGGAACGCCTCCTGTGGGGGCAGAGCCAGCCTCACTCAGCTCAGCTGCAGTGCCCCGGGCCGCCTGCTGGGGGTGGCTCACGGCACGGGCAGGTCCACATGGAAGGATGCGGTCTGTCCCCAGGATCCGGGTCTTTGTGAGCACTCCAGCGGGCGGGCCCTGTGCCAGCTTCCCAGGATGTGAGGGCCTGGACTGCATCTCTTCTCTCAGATGTCTTCATCACTGCCCCGAGGAGCCTCCCAGGCTCCCCGTCTGGGGGGAGTGCAGAAGTGGCTGCGCATCCCTGGTGAGCAAGGTTAGGACGAAGGGATTGGGGTCCTCCTAAGAAGAGAAAGAGGCCCGAGAGCTCTCTCCCTCGGCCGCGTGAGCCCACAGTGAGAAGACGGCCACCTGCAGATCACCAAGGGCCCTCACCCGACACGGGGTCTGCCTGCACCCTGATCTCGGACTCAGCCTCCCGACTACAAGGAATAAATGTGTGTCCTTCAGGCCGCCCAGTCTGTGCTCCGTTACAGCGGCGGCGCTGACCGAAACGGCGGGTCCCCCGACTTGCAGCTGCTGTGAGGAGGCCAGGGTGCTAGCCGTGAGCTCTGGCGTCAGGACGCGGGTGTGCAGGGCGCGGGGGCAGCAGAGCCCCCTCCTTCTCTGGTTTCTAGCACGTCTGCTGTGAAGAGCGGAGGGTGGGGACGGCGGCGTGGCTGACATCGGGCACCATTTAACATCTTCTGTGCCCACGGCAGGCGGCGCGTTTGGTCCAGCCAGCTCGTTCCAGAGTTGGCCGAGGCTGGCTGAGAAGGGCAGGCTGCCCCGTCCACGCTGCCGCTGGGATGGCAGTGCTGCTGAGGGATCCTGAGGGACCTCTGCCAGGAATGAGGGAGCATGAGCCTCATAGCAGGCTGTCGGTCCAGACAAAATGCAGACTTTCAAGCAATTATGATCAACGAGGAGCCTGTTACTGCCTCCTCGACACCCTGCCATCCGCCTTTAACCAGCAGTGCCAGTCAGAGATGCCAGGGTCAGCGGCTGGAACCCACGGCTTCCATCCTCCCGCCCACCTGGCTGACTCTCACTGGGCCATGGCCTCGACCTCTCCCTCATTTGAAAAACGATCGGTTAAAATGTTTTTTTTTTTCTTCTCACTGCCTTCCTCACTAAAGAAATACACACAAATTTCCTGTAATTTGGAAAGCAAGTCACAGTAAGAAAACAGAATCACCTACAGAGCTGGAGACGGGCCATCTTGCTTTGTGCCCATTCAGCCCTTTGCACTGACTTGTATACATGTTAAAAGCTGCTCTCATTGCATGCGTTATTTTGTAACTCTTTTCTCCTGATAACACATCACGGACACCCACAACAGGATCAATGTTCTTCTGCCGCTCCGTTTTTGCTGGTTGCCTGGAGTTCGTTACTCTGAGTTGGCTGGTTTATCAACTCCTTCGTCCCCTGCTGTTGGACACTGGGTATTTCCAGGGCTTGTTTCCATGCTATAAGTGACCCTGCAGCAAACACCCCCTTGGAGGAATCTCTGAAGACAGCAGATCCTCCTGAGGATGAGCCTCTGGAAGCCGTCCGTTCCCCAGAATCTCTCTCACTCACTGGCTCCCGTGACCCGCACTCTCACCCTCTTTGCATCTGTGCCTGAAACCCTCTCTGCTGGCTCCTCGGCCTCTACTGTCCTTCCTACAAAACTGACCCTCAGAACACCGTCCCAGCCGTCTCCTCTCATGTTCGTCGCTGCCTCTGTATGTAAGTCTAAACTAGAACACCAGAGCTCAGCTCGGTGCAGGGTCTGCAGACTGTAGGGAGGACCCCTGCCCACCCCGTCCAGCTTTGTCTCATGTGTGTGTAAAGCCTGGTTCTCTGTGGGCTCCTCTGGGCTCAGAGGGGCTATGGGAACACAGGGACTCGGCAGCCAGGAGAGTAGCACGGAGAGTCAAGGAGGTGGAGAAACAGCCTGGTTGACCCGCAGATTCCAGCCTTCATCTGAGTCTCTCCTGCATAAGGCTCAGCCTGCTCTGTGGGATGAAGGGTGTCCCATGCCCTTGGAGGTACAGGGATGACGGAGGCCACCTGAGAGCTGGCATAGAATGCTCTCACGCACAGGGACCTGTGTCTACATACATGTTCTGTGCTGAAATGATGTTCCAATTTTCTAAGGTAAACGTTTTCCTGAAAGCCGTTGGGCTGAGCTCCACGATTGCTCCAGTGACAATCTTAAACAGGTCTGTGTGATCTCCTACTAACAAATACTACAGTCCTTTCCTGGTTCACATCCCTGTAACCATGTTCCAGCGAAGGTAACCCAGGAAAGAGCGGAGAAGAGAGACTGACAGTTCTGCTTCTGAGCAGGATGGGGTAATAAGGGCCACACTGAGCTGTAAGGACCACACAGAACTGAGTCACTGCACGTAGAACATGACAGTAGTTTGGAGGACATTCAAAGTTAGAGTATCCACAAAGGACAGTGGTGCCTGAGAAATGGGAAGCGGACAAGTCCAGAAGGTGCTTCCAGGTGGAGGTGAGGGCGGAGGAGTCCTGGGGGCTTCCTGTGCCCAGGAGGCCGAGCTGGACTCTGGGGCGGGGGGACCGAGGCAGCCAGAGTCCATGGGGTGGAATGTTGGAGAGGAGATGGCTGAGCACCCAGAGAACTGTAGGGGCTTTTAGAGGGCTCCGCCCTGGAGTCTGCCGTTGAGTCAATGCAAACCCAGGAGGAAACTTCCCGAGGCCAGGATAAGACCCCAAAGGAAGAAATGGAACAACCCCAGACACGAAGTCACAAAACACTGTCGATTGTCCCTGTCCTCACCAGCCAGAGTGGGTCACTTCATAATCCATGGGGCATCTGGTGGGGGCACTCAGGAGGGTTTTGACTCAGTCATTTGGCAAAATCAACCCCAGAGAGAGCACTGCTGTTGCTGCCTAATGTATCTTAAAAGCGAGACTTTGAAGGTTCAAACTGTCCTCAAGTAGCATAGCTGCACCCTGAACCAAGAGCAAGACTGTTTATAGGAACACAGAAGTATAGAGCACGCAACAGGATGAACGTACAACACCTGGTACTCCGTCAGACATTACCACCTGGACAAGGACGTGGGAGAAACAGCAGAGGAAAAAACAAACAGAGACTCACCCAGAAATGACACATGGCAGGACTAGTGGACACAGACATGAAACAGCCATTATGGTCCTACTCCACCTTCAGAAACTGGACGGGGCAAGTAGGGTCCCTGAGTGAACACATCTGACTCCAGCTTGAGGAGGTGAAGACTACAGAGTTTGAGGTGAAGACAGTGGACTGGATGGGACATTACACATCAGACACCACTTAATTAACGGACTTTAAGGTCTAATTGTGTTAGATATTGCATTTGTAAACTTGGAGTCACATAAACAGAAATCATCCAAAAGGAAAAAGAATGTAGAAAGACCAAAAAAGTGAATAAGGCCATGGTAAAAACTCGTCACCTAATAAACTTATGACGAGAATCCTGGAGAGATGGAAAGGATAAAAAATATTTAAAGAAATGACAGCTAATAATTTTCCGATTTGTTGAAAACTGTGAACTCACAGAATACAAAAACGTTAACAAACACCAAGGATAAGAAACACGAATAACATTATACTAGATGTGTCATGATAAAGCTGCTTAGAAGCAGTAGTGAATAATAAAAGCAGCCAGAGGCAAAAAATACACGTATGTACGGAGAAACAGATGTAAGAATCACGGCAGACTCATCATCGCAAACGATACAAGCCAAAGGGCAGTGGAGCAAAATTCTTAAAGTGCTAAGAGAAAAATCAACTAACCTAGAATTCTCTACCACTGAAACTGTCTTTCGAAGACTTTGTCAGACACACAAAAGTGAAAAAGTATCACCAACAGATCCACACAAGAAGAAACGCTGAAGCAAGCTCTTCAAGCAGAAAGAAAACACTGCCAGATGGAAATATGCGTTTACATGCAGCACCAGAAGTGGTAACTACATGAATCCATAGAAACGCATTGTATTCTTTTCATTTAAATATTTAAAAAAGATAATTGATTGTTTAAAGTAAAAATAAGAATGATATATTGGGAGTTTGCAACATATGCAAAAGCAAAATATATGGAAAGGAAGACTAAAGGGGAGAAATGAAAATATACTATAGTGAGGTTTTCATAAACTGAACAAGAATGTCATAAATAAAGATATATATATATTTATTTATATATAATAAACCCCAAAGTTGTCACCAAAATAGCAAAGCAAAGAATTGTAGTTAATAATCTAAAGGAGGAAATAAAGTGGAATCATAATAAATGCTAAATTCAAAGAAAAAAAGGAACAAAGAAGAGATGAGACAAGTAGAAAAAAACAGAAGGTATAGACTCAAACTTAATAATAAAAATAACTATATTAAATGAAAATTGTCTAACTGCCCTGGTTAAAAAGCAGAGATTGTTAGACTGAATTTTAAGAAGCAGTATCCAACTATAAACTACTTACAAGAAACATAGTTTAAATATAAAGACACAAATGCATGGAAAATAAGATGGTGGAAACAAACATACCATATTAATACTCTTCTATGTAAAGCTGGAGTGAGTGTATTAACTTCAAAGTAGATTTTGGAGAAAAAAACATAGCCAGGGGTAAAGGAGTTCATTTCATAATGTAAAAGGGCTCATTCATCAGGAAGCCGAGACAGTCCTAAGGTTTATGCATTTAATAACAGAGTTTCAGAATGCAGAGGGCAAACAAGGATAGAATTGCAAAGGAAGACCTTCTACACACAGTACTTAACTCGGGTGAATCATGGACATAGGTGTAAAACTATAGCAGAAGACAATACAGGAAATAATTTTTGTCTTTTTAGGTTAGGTAAACATTTCTTAGTGTTGTTCAGTCACTGAGTCATGTCCACCTCTCTACGACCCCATGGACTGTGGCATTCCAGGCTTCTCTCTCCTCCGCTGTCTCCCGGTGAAGTGAAAGTTGTTCAGTCATGTCCGACTCTTTGCGACCCCATGGACTATACAGTCCATGGAATTCTCCAGGCCAGAATACTGAAGTGGGTAGCCTTTCCCTTCTTCAGGGGATCTCCCCAACCCAGATCAAACCCAGGTCTCCTGCACTACAGGTGATTCTTTATAGCTGACTTACAAGGGAAGCCCTGGAATCTCCCAGAGTTTGCTCAAATTCATGTCCGTTGAGTCAGTGATATCCCATCTTATCCTCTGTCACCCCCTTCTCCTTTTACCTTCAACCTTTCCTAGCATCAGGATCTTTTCCAATGAGGTGGGTCTTTTCCAATGAGGTGGCTCTTCGCATCAGGACACCAAAGTATTGGAGCTTGATTTCCTTTAGGATTGACTGGTTTGATTTTGCTGTCCAAGAGACTCTCAGGAGTCTTCTCCAGCACCACAGTTTGAAAGCATCAATTCTTCGGTGCTCAGCCTTCTTTATAGTCCAACTCTCACATCCATACATGACTACTGGAAAAACCAAAGCTCTGACGATATTGACTTCTGTCAGCAAAGTGATGTCTCTGCTTTTTAATATTCTCTCTAGGTTTGTCATAGCTTTCCTTCCAAGGAGAAAGTGTCCTTTAATTTCATGGCTGCAGTCACCATCTGCAGTGATTTTGGAGCCTCCCAAAATAAAGTCTGTCACTTTTCCCACGTAGTCCCCTTTTATTTGCCATGAAGTAATGGGACAAGATGTCATGTTCTTCATCTCAGTTGTGGTGATGACCTCTTGGATATGTGCATTTCAAAACTTATCAAGATGTACATCTCGAATACGACAAACGTACCAAAGGCCAGTTATACCTTGGTGAAAAGGCAAATACTGAGAATTTTAAAGAGCCACTTGCTAGTGCATCAGATTACTGATCAACGCCTAGTTCTTTCTGATGCACAAACCTTCCACTGCAGCTGGCCCGACTCTCCAGAGTGAACCCAGCAGCGGCTGTCTCCTGTCACAGCAGCAGAGGGGGTCCTGAGGATGCAGAGAGACAAACAGCTGTCATAGCAGCTTGGACACCGCCCCCGTGACCACCCCCTCACAGCAACCCTGAGATCCCCCACCCACCCCCTCCCACCGCTTTGCAATCAGCCAAGTGTGAAGGTCACCTTTGCCCCTCAGTTGTAGCACGGGTCACCCTGAAAACAGAAGGGACAACATGGAAGCCTGCGAGATGACTTAGGTAGAAATTGCTGCCTGTGATTTATGGTTTTAATTAAGAGCTTTTTAAGCTTTAATTAAAAAGGTACATGAGCATTCAGTATTTAAGAAAAATGCCTTTGTGTTTGGGTCAATTGAATAACATAAAATAAAATGAGATACATATTTCTAGTCAGGAGCTTCACATAAGAAAGCAGTGTACATAATTAAAAAGTAAATTTAAACTGATTTGGGCATAAAGGCTTTCTAATGGGGGAAGATGGCTGCGGGGAATATTATTTTCCTTATTGCAATATAGCAGGGCATCTGATCCACACGTTAATAAGGCTGCTTCCCGGGCCGGTACGGAGGCAGGAATATGCGCGTTCGCCGGAGGGTGTAATTGATGCGCAGAGATGGCCCCAGGGGCCTGCAGAGAGTCCCAGCCTTGGTGTTCACTCCATTACTCTTTGGCTTCCTGTTGTCCTTGGTACCTGTTTGCTTCTCAGACTCGGGAACCACAGTGAACCGCTCTAGGTCAAAGGTTTGTTTAGTAGCACCTGAACCTACCATGCAAATGAGCTCAGGGTTGGGAGGAGGGAGAGAAGCCTGAGGAAAGTCACTTGTTGGGCCCAAGGTCACACGTGAGGCTGTCAGAGCCGGGAGCTCTGGACTGGAGATGCTGCTGACTTTGCTCTGCAGGGGGGAGGGGGGATCAATGCACCCCCGTGTTTGGGTTGCAGGCCCACCACAGAAGGAGTGGCACCAGGGTGGGTGACCCCAAGGCACGGGCCTGCTTTGACCCGTGTATTCTGGACCCACAGGCCCGTTGCACAAGGGGCGGAGGTGTCAGTGCTGTGAGCCCTGCGCCTTAGCTCAGGATGGCACTGCAGTCACCCCGTGGACTGCAGAGCCGGGGAGTGCCAGTGTCTGAAGGGCCCTGCCATCGGAGGGTGGCTCACTCATGGGCAGCCCCACGCTGTTTCACAGGCTGGACTTCTGCATGCACAACATGCTCCTGAATAGGACCTGGGAAGTTTCTGGAAGGTCTCAGGCTCCTGAGCACCACTGCAATCCCATCTGCAGGGCTCTCGTTGGCAGGGTTACCTGGAAGCTCAGTAATAGCACTGACCCACGTCGGGCCTGGGGCAGCTCACACAGGCAGACTTTCCACTTTCATCCTCAGGATTACTTGCTGTGTCTTTTCTGACCTCCTGGACACTCCCCAGGGGCTGGCGGTGTCCTGTCCACCCCCTTTTCTTGACTCCTTCACATCTTCTCAGGAATTGCACCCCTTATTGGCTTTGGGGTCTAGCTTTTGACTGGACTGGACTTCCCCGTGGGGCAGACAGTCAGCACCACCGACCCAGCTTGAGCCTGACTGATCCCCACTTGAAGGACTCATGCATTTAGGAGAATGGACTTTACTGATTAGGGAACCATTTGCTTCATACTTGGGCAACAAAAGGACGTATCAGACACACTGCTTTAGAAGGACAAGCTTGACTTCTCCAGGTAACAGTCTACTCACCCTCTAGACGAGATGCTCTGCACACCTTTGGAACCTGTTCCCGCCCACCTGGAGTTCCACACGTGAGGTTTAATACGCCTGCTTGCCTTTCCCTGTCAGTTACATTTTGTTTCACTTTCTGGTACTCTGTGAGTCTAAAGCAACACAAATACCAGAGAGAAAAAGCATCAAAACCTTGCAGGGTTTCTATACATCCCCAAGGGCTGTCCAAAATATCTCCTTTCTAAACTGTGATTTCTGCTTGCTCATCACGTGCAAATCAGGCCTCAGGAGCCGAACAGACCCTATGATGGAGCAAAACACAGTTCATTCCAGGAAGGCTGGCTTCCCAATTCAGCACCGCAGTTTTAACGGCTGAAGAAGAGTCATAACTCAACTCAGGTAAAGGGTGGTTCCAGCCCCACCTTAAGTTAGCCCAGCAGGTGTCTTTTATGCAGGACTCCACTCCCCGAGGACATGGAGGACGTCGGCTCAGCCTGGCAGCATGAAAGGACATGTTGTTTATTGTACTTCTCACCTCCTGGACCACAAATCACACATGAAGACATAAATTGCCAAACATTTATATCACTGAGCAGCTGGAAAATCGGTTTGTTTTTCAAATCACACTTGTGATAAGTGTTGGAAGATAAACACCAACTGTTGGATTCCTTAAGACAAATATAACGCTTCATAACTAAATGGAAGACACGTCACAAAGAACTGACACGTCAACTTTCAAAAACTGTCTGTGCTTGGTGCACTAACATCCCAAACTTGCCTGTGTTTTTGTTGTTCATTCATTGAGTCGTGTCCGACTCTTTGTGACCCCATGGACTGCAGGACTCCAGGACTCCCTGTCCATCACCAACTCCCGGAGTTTGCTCAGGCTCATGTCCATCGAGTCGGTGATGCCATCCAACCATCTCATCCTCTGTCGTCCCCTTCTCCCCCTGCCTTCAGTCTTTCCCAAGTTTTCAATTACCAGCAGAAAACCTAGCTCTCTTGGACCTGATGAAAACCATGAAAGCTTCCTCCTGCCAGCCCCTGGGGCATGCCTGTGCTCTCAGCGTTCTCGAGAGGGCGGGTCAGCAGAGGGAGAAGGGGGAGGGATGGAGAACCCAGTCTCAGGGCAGCTCCTGGACTTGGGCGTCGGGAAGCTCGGTGCCTGAGGGGTGGGGCCTGGGGCTGGAGGGTGAACCTACGTTTCAGTCCTCTCTGCTGCTCCTTAGCTCTTCAGCCCTGGCCACAGCGGCTCTGGGGAGCCTCAAACTCTTGGTCTCTAACACGGGAGAAAAGCGTTAATGAACATGGGGGTTTAGCATCAAGGCAGGAAATGTGACCACACCTCCTTCCTCTTTGGATCTCTAGAAAAGAAGTTTTGCAGCCGAGGAGAAACCTGGGGAGCTGGGTCAGCGAGAACTGTGGCATAGGGAGTTCCAAGGGCTGGGCCGCCACAAAAACACCAACAAAACAAACAAAAAAGTGAGAGAGGTGGAGGAGAAAACGGTTGGCATTCACATGTTGTCAGAATGCTGGGAAGTAGTCAGAGGCTTAGGACAACCAGGTAGATGCGGTGTGAACACTGCAAATCTTGGTCCAGGTTACAGAAGTGAGTCCAACCCCCCGGATGAACGCCAGGTGTTCATTCAGGCACCTGCTCACTAAGGACGACTGGATGCTGCATCTCTGGGAGGGCCCCTTTCCCTAGTCTTGCCAGGAGCCTGAGAGAGAGCCGGCCTGCCCTTCGAGCCTCAGGCTTTTGCTGGCAGCTGCAGGTGTGGTCATTCCTGAGGACAGTGAGGTCAGGTTGCTGACCCGGGGTGGCGGCGCTGGCTCCGGCAGCTCTACTGGGACAGGAGAGCCGAGCAGTGGCCTTCAGGGCCTGAGGGCAGCGGGGTGTCCTCCCAGGCTGCTCTGCGTGTGACCTGGGGCACAGTTCCTGACTGACCTTGGTGTGTCCTTGGCTCTCCCAACACATGAACTACCTGACAATTGACACTAGGCTCTGTCGGGAGTGAAGGGCCTGGGCAGGTTCCGTGGATGCAACCCTGGGCACCCTCCTCTTCCCGGGCATGGCTGTGTTGTTGGACAAAGCTGAGTCCATCTCCTTTGCTGGAAGGTTTCACCCCGAGTCGCAGGAGCGTCGGAAGCCACCCATCTGCTTGCCCTTTAATCACAGCAGCGCTGGAGCCCTGACTGCTAATCAGGAGCGTGATGGAAGCACTGCTGTTGTTAGATTGCCATCAAAGTGCCGCTTTCTGTCTCCAGGAGCAAGTGAGCCCTTGATGTGCCCATGAAACTGTTATTTGTATGGGATGAGTCAATGAAAACAAAAAAACCCACTCCTGAAATATCACATCTTTTCAAAGGCAGATACGGCACCAGCTTCTCAGTAGGGGAGGCGGCGTGGGGTGGGGCGAGTCGGGGTGAGATGAAGTCTGGGCCCTGGGTGGTCCCAGGGGTCCTGGTTCCCCAGTGCATAACCTCCTGTCTCAGGAAGTGGTGCCCATGGTGCCCATGGCTCTGGAGTTGGATAGAGCAGGGGGTTAAAGTCTGCTCAGCCGCCTACTGGCCGTGCGCCTGTGGGCACTTCGCAGAGCTTCCGCCCCTGGAAACTGGGGGCACAGAGCTGCTGACTCAGGAGTCTGGGCAGGAGTGTGTGGGGAGGTGAGACCCCTGGCCTCGATATGCAGCCAGCAGTCACCACGCGGGTCTGATGGGCTCGGGAGTTGTATCTGACCCCTGCCTCCAGGGCTGCCTCTCACAGAGCGAGCAAAGCCTCTGTTGGCCTCTGGGCACACGCTTGTCTCCTCGGGTGGCTGCTGGAGAAGGCAGGTCCATGCTGATCACCCCTGGGCCTTGGACTTCTCCTCTTGCCTGAGCAGCCAGGGATCCAGCTGAGCAAATGCAGAGATGCAGGTAGAGGGTACTTGTTGGGCATGACCATCCACGTGTCAGTTACCTGCTAAAATGACAGCTTGTCAGATCCCGGCTGGTCAGATGGCCCACGTGGCCCTGGTGGCCCCCACGCAGTGACTCCCAGTTTCTCCGTCAGGGTCCTGGCCTCAGCTCCGGGTGGTCCCCACCTGGCAGCCCCTGATGTGGGCCCTGGCCTGCTTCCGGCACAGCCCGCTCTCGGCCCCTCACCCGCATGTCCCCTGCCGCCCTTGCAGGCCCCAGGCCTCGGCTCCCGTCCTGCTCCCCCTGAGCCTGCACATCTGGTGACTGTGCCTCAGCGTCTCAGGTGCATGTGGGCAGGGCAGGCGGTCCCCACTCCTTCTTGCCTCGGCCTGGGTGGCCCTGGCTCCAGGGAGCTGCTCAACAAATGGCTATTTGGGTGACGCTCTGTCCACCCTGACGTCCCACTCTGGGTTTCAGGCTCTGCTGAGGGCCCCTGGGCTTGTACCAGTTGTGGTCTAGTTGTTTCTATGAGGCCCCTTCCTCTGTCCCAGGCCTCTGCCCCTCACATGTCCTGCTGCCTGTGGCCAAGCCACACCCTCTGTGGGGCCTGCTCTCTTCTGCTCCAGGCCTCCGAGGGTTGGAGAGCCCCTTCCCTCTCCTAGGGGGCCAGGCCCACCATGCTGGGTGGGTAGGTGCCCTATGGAGGCAGTGCCGGGTGCAGAGCCTGCTCCGAGGCCGCAGGTAGGGCTGTAGACACGCCTGCGGCAGCTTTCGGTTCCTCTCTGCTGCCACCATGCATGTTTCCTGTGGTCACGGGAGGGCCTGCCTCCACGTGGGGCCTCCCAGCAGGGTTCCTCAGCCACGGCCAGTGGTCAGGCAGCCAAGAAATGGAGGCTTCAGGAGGCGGGAAGACCTGTGTCCCACGTGTCTGCCCTCTGAGTAGCCCTCAGACCCTCAACTTGGGCCCAGATGCTGCCCTTAAATCCAAAGCTTGGGTCCAGACATCCCCCTGCCCTGTCCTGTGGGACCCACAAGCACGTTGTCCTGGCAACCAAGTGCCCGCCATCCCAGGAAGCCCCTCGGAGAGGCAGAGCCCTCCAGAGACGGAGACAGAAATGGGATTAGGACCCAACGGGCGACATGAAAAGAGCCAGCTCCTCTGGTGCCGGCTGTGGATGCAGGTTTCCATGGCAACCGATAGTGCCGGGCAGGGAAAGGGGGCCATGGGGCTGGTGGCTCTGTCTCTGCTGGCACAGGGGTGTGGGTGCACTCAGGCCTGGAGGCTGGGTGGGGCTGGCACAAGGATGCTGCAGTTAGAAAGTGGAGTTTTTCATCTTTAAAAGAAAGGGAAACAATCTAAGCTTTTTTCATACATAAAAGTTTTAATTATGAGTGTAGCAACACTTAAAGATTATGTTTTGATTTAGAAATGTAACAGTCCTTTCACTTAGATGTGGAAACTGCTGCGTCCCTGTTGGAAGGGGCCCAGCCACGCAGCCTGAGTGCCAGGAAGTGCTCCTCTGTGGTCGAGGGCGACGTCACACTCCTCATGGCCGCTCTTCTCTGCTGCCGCCCGGCGCTCCCTACAGCCAGGCCCTGTGCTGGCTGCTCAGGTGGGCCCATGCTCTCCTTCCTTCCTCCCCTCCCCTTCACTCCCCTTCTCCCTCTCTTTTCCTTTATTCATCCATTCCTTTCCTATTCTTAGAGGAGAGAGAGATGCTTGGAGAGCTTAGGTACCTTGCTGGCATCAGGTGTGGGCTTGGGAAGACTCCTCTGGCCCTGGTCGCAGTGCCCAACCCCCTGTGCAGGTGCCCAGGTGTGGCGCCCCCAGGTGCGGGCCCCCAGGTGTGGGCCCCCAGGTGCGGGCCCCCAGGTGTGGACCCCCCAGGTGCAGGCACCCAGGTGCAGGTCATCCAGGTGCAGGCCCCCAGATGTGGCGTCCCCAGGTGCAAGCTGCCCAGGGGCAGGCCCTGGGCAATGTTTCCGCATGTCTCCAGGAAGTGTCTGGACCTTTGTGTCTAGAGTCCAGTGGGGGATTGGGCTGCCTCTAGCATGGGGCTGGGATGAAGAGTGAGGTGAGGGATTGAAGGGCTCTGGCCGCCCAGGGAGCACCCTTCTCCCCTCCTCCTGCACTGTGGAGCCCTCTCACTGGCCCCGGGGGAGGATGAGCCACAGTGCACGTGGGCTCAGGGGGGATGACCTCTGGAGCAGGTGACTCGAGCTGACCATCCCTGAAAGCCACTCCTTTCTGCATAGAGTGTTTCACTCAAGAATAAACTGCTTCTGGGACCTGATGATGCACTCTGCGAGGCTCCTCTGTCCATGGAATTTTCCAGGCAAGAATAGTGGAGCGTGTTGCCATTTCCTTCTTCAGGGGAATCTTCCTGACCCAGGGATCTAACCTGCATTGCCTGCATTGGCAAGAGGATTCTTTACCACTAGCGCCACCTGGGAAGCCCTCAAACATAGTTAATAACATAATTACAAAACAGGGGAGGGTGTTAGCAATGTATATAGCTGGCAAAGAGTTGAGACCAAAAAGGGTCATGAACTTTCACAAACTGATGAGGAAAATTTAGGTAACTGAGTAGATAATTGAGCAAGTTGCAAACAGAGAATTTAGAGCAGATGAAACCAGAAAAGGCAATGAATAAGAACAAAGATGTTCCATCCCACTTGCAATTAAAAAATGCCAATTAAAACCACAGGCGGAGGGGGCTCTGACTTCCCCAGGGAGACTGGAGCTCTGGGGAATTGCTCTCTTCCTGTAACCAGCCAGGAAACCAAACAAAGACCCTGAAGCACCTGTGTCCAGATGTTGGCTGGCAGGTGGTGCAGGACCCTGACTAGTGACGTCTCCAAGCTGCAGGGCAGAACGGAGCATCTGGGGAGACCCGCGTGGGATCATTAGGTCGACGATGGGGTTGGAGGAGACAGAGGGAGCCGGACATGGTCGTCAGAGTGCTGGAGAGGAAGGACGTGCGAGGGAAGGAGAGCCCAGAGCTGTGGACACGGCCCCCAGAGGCTTCGCCTGGGTCTTGGTCTGCCTCTTCTTGGACCAAGTCCTCAAGGCTGGAGAAAGAGCCCCAGACAGCAGCTGCTGCAGTGGACACAGCCAGGATGGGGAGAGCTTGTGGTACCTGGGTGCTGGGGCCCCACGCTGGTTCTGAAACTTATACTGGGGGACTTCCCTGGGGGTCCAGGGGCTAAGCCTAAGCTCCCCTTGCATCAGGGGGCCTGGGTGTGATCCCTGGTTTGGGATCAGGACCCCACGTGTCCCAACTAAGACCCAGCACAGCCGAATAACTAAATATTAAAAAATAAATAAAGCTTATACGGGGATGTAAGGGATCTCGAAGAGCCAAAGCAATTTTGGAGAAGAACAAATTTGAAGAGTTACAGCAGCTGAAAGAACAACACACTACCAAGCTTGAGTAATCAGCGCAGCCTGGTGTTAGCGTAAGAACAGACACACAAGCAGAACAGGACGTAAGAACAGACACACAAGCAGAACAGGACGAGCGTCCGGAAATAGAACCACACGCGTCTGCTGAACGATTTTCCACAAAGGTGTCAGGGTAATTCAATGGAAAAGAATATTCTCTTCAACAAATGCTTTTTTGAGAAATTGAATATCTGCGCAAAAAATGTAATCTCAATGCTTACCTTATACCAGGCGCAGCATTTAACACAAAATGGATCATCGACTTAAAACTTCTTCAAGTTTTCATATTTTAATATAAAATTGAAGTTTTAGTTTTAAAATAGGAAGACTATTTGTGACTTTGGGTTTAGGCAGAGATTTCTGATATGAAAGGCATAACCAGAAATGCAAAAGAAATTGATAAATTGGACTTCATCAAAATGAAAAAATTGCTATTCAAAATATTTCAGTAAGAACAAGGAAAAGGCAAGCCGTATACCAGGAGGAAATATTCCAAAACACGTGTCTGATGAAGATGTCTGCATCTATAAAGAACTCTTACAACACAATAATTAAAATAGAAACTTTGCTAACAAAGCTTATGAGTTTGTTAAAGCTTTGGTTTTTCCACTAGTCATGTATGCATGTGAGAGTTGGACTATAAACAAAGCTGAACACCGAAGAATTGATGCTTTTGAATCGTGCTGTTGAAGAAGACTCTTGAGAGTCCCTTGCACTGCAAGGAGATCCAACCAGTCCATTCTAAAGGAAATCATCCCTGAATATTCATTGGAAGGACTGATGCTGAAGCTGAAACTCCAATACTTTGGCCACCTGATGCGAGGAGCTGACTCATTTGAAAAGACCCTGATGCTGGGAATGATTGAAGGCAGGAGAAGAAGGGGATGACAGAGGATGAGAAGGTTGGATGGCATCACGGACTCTATGGACATGAGTTTGAGTAAGCTCCGGGAGTTGGTGGACAGGAAAGCCTGGCATGCTGCAGTCCATGGGGTCACAAAGAGTCGGACACGACTGAGCATGAACTGAACTGAACTGACGACAACTGGGCAAAATACTTGAGATGATATATACATATGAATGGCCAATAAGCATGGAAAAATGTTCATCTTCATTAGAGGAGTACAAATTAATGCAAATTTTTGATTAACACAAACTAGTGACACCACTCCCCATCCACTTAAATGGATAAGCAAACAGAAACAAGTGAATTGGCCTGTACACGAGATTTACAACAGAATAGGACCACACCAAGGGGAGGGACCATCCCAAAGGACTCTCGATTGCAGCATTTGGACTTTGCACCCTCCAGATAGAGATAAAGGAATTATAAACAAATCTACAGTGGTATTTGTGAGCAATTCTGGAAGTACTGAATGTGTTTTATGGAATTGAGCAAATAAATAACTACATTGTCGTGATGGTAATGAGGTTCCTTATTGCTGGAGAAATAGGAATGGGGCTGCTGGAATTAACCCAGTGGACTTGGACTTGAACTGGAAGAGTTGGTGTGAATTCACATGACAGATGACCCACAGATAGGAGCAGAGACAGATGCAGTGTGTGTGTGTGTGTGTGTGTGTGTGTGTGTGTGCGCGCGCGCGCGCGCGCACGCGCAGTTCTCCACCAGAAGGAGCTAGGAAAACTATTTCTGGAGAATTCTTTCAACTAGACCTGGGCTGGGCAAGAACAAGATAGTCCTGGAATATCTTTCTGAGACAGAAGCAAGAATACACTCAGAGCAATGGGACACATCAGAAGGACACAGGGGTCAGCAAAAGGCACAAGAGGCAGCTCAGAGGAATTCCTAATGGCCGGACATGGAACAGTCTGAACATCAACATAAATGACAATGGTAGGTGATAACCTACAATAAAGATAAGAACCCATGAAATTACATTGATCACACACAGACACAAGGAGAAGAGAAAGTTCTTCTCTTCCTTCCCATAGAATCCCACTAAAAGTTAAAGTTGAAGAGTGATGGAATTAGAGAGTCATAATTTATCAACCACCGTATTAGTAATTGCTTCAAGCAAATTTCACCAATGGATGCTTCAACTCCTGGCTAAGAGTTGGAAGAGAAAACAGAAATTACAATGTCTCTCCGCAGAGTATCTATAATTACACAGGAAGGATGAAACCTTTACAGTGCAAAAAATTGGCAGATAGCACTTTTACCAAGTGACCAAAGGTCACACGGCCAGCAAAGGGATAATTTGATGTCCTGGGCCTCCTGATATGATGTGCTTACTGTGGACACACGTCATTTTTGCAGCATTCCTGACAAAAACACTTTACCTGAATCTAATCATGAAGAAACAGTGGATAACCCCAAATCAAGTGAGGATCATCTTACAAAATAAATGGCCTGTGCTTTTCAAAAATGTCGAGATTATTCAGCCAAGAGTTTGGGATTAAACACACACGCTGTTATATACAAAATACTTAACAAGGACCCTGTACAGCCTCAGTTCAGTTCAGTTCAGCCGCTCAGTTGTGTCTGACTCTTTGCGACCCCATGAACCGCGGCACACCAGGCCTCCCTGTCTATCACCAACTCCTGGAGTTTACCCAAACTCATGTCTATTGAGTCGGTGATGCCATCCAACCATCTCATCCTCTGTCATCCCCTTCTCCTCCTGCCTTCAAACTTTCCTGGCATCAGGGTCTTTTCAAATGAGTCAGCCCTTCACATCAGGTGGTCAAAGTACTGGAGTTTCAGCTTCAGCATCAGTCTTTCCAATGAACACCCAAAACTGATCTCCTTTAAGATGGACTGGTTGGATCTCCTTGCAGTCCAAGGAACTCTCAAGAGTCTTCTCCAACACCACAGTTCAAAATTCTTTGGCTCTCAGCTTTCTTCACAGTCCAACTCTCACATCCATACATGACTACTGGAAAAACCATAGCCTTGACTAGACGGACCTTTGTTGACAAAGTAATGTCTCTGCTTTTAAATATGCTGTCTAGGTTGCTCATAACTTTCCTCCCAAGGAGTAAGCATCTTTTAATTTCTTGGCTGCAATCACTATCTGCAGTGATTTTGGAGCCCCCCAAAATAAAGTCAGCCACTGTTTCCCCATCTATTTTCCATGAAGTGATGGGACCAGATGCCATGATCTTAGTTTTCTGAATGTTGAGCTTTAAGCAGACTTTTTCACTCTCCTCTTTCACTTTCCTCAAGAGCCCCTTTAGTTCCTCTTCACTTTCTGCCATAAGGGTGGTGTCATCTGCATATCTGAGGTTATTGATATTTCTCCCGGCAATCTTGATTCCAGCTTGTGCTTCATCCAGCCCAGCGTTTCTCATGATGTACTCTGCATATAAGTTAAATAAGCAGGGTGACAATATACAGCCTTGATGTACTCCTTTTCCTATTTGGAACTAGTCTGTTGTTCCATGTCCAGTTCTAAGTGTTGCTTCCTGACCTGCATACAGGTTTCGCAAGAGGCAGGTGAGGTGGTCTGGTATGCCCATCTCTTTCAGAATTTTCCACAGTTTAATGTGATCCACACAGTCAAAGGCTTTGACATAGTCAATAAAGCAGAAATAGATGTTTTTCTGGAACTCTCTTGCTTTCTTTGATGATCCAGTGGATGTTGGCAATTTGATCTCTGGTTCCTCTGCCTTTTCTAAAACCAGCTTGAACATCTGGAATTTCACAGTTCACGTATTGCTGAAGCCTGGCTTGGAGAATTTTGAGCATTACTTTACTAGCATGTGAGATGAGTGCAATTGTGCAGTAGTTTGAGCATTCTTTGGCATTGTCTTTCTTAGGGATTGGAATGAAAACTGACCTTTTCCAGTCCTGTGGGCACTGCTGAGTTTTCCAAATTTGCTGACATATTGAATGCAGCCCTTTCACAGCATCATCTTTTAGGATTTGAAATAGCTCAACTGGAATTCCATCACCTCCACTGGCTTTGTTCATAGTGATGCTTTCTAAGGCCCACTTGACTTCACATTCCAGGATATCTGGCTCTAGGTGAGTGATCACCCCTTCATGATTATGTGGGTCGTGAAGATCTTTTTCGTACAGTTCTTCTGTGTATTCTTGCCACTTCTTCTTAATATCTTCTGCTTCTGTTAGGTCCATACCATTTCTAGGGAACACTACTCAATACTCTGCAGTAACCTACTATGGAAATTAATCTGAAAAAGAATATATATGTATATGTATAACTGAATTACTTTGCTGTACATCTGAAACTAACACAATGTTGTAAACCAAGTATATTTCAATTTAAAAAAGCAAGGTTATGAAGAACAAGGAAAAACTAAAGAGGCCAACAAAATACATATGATATAGAATTACATTTCAGACATTTTTCTTTCTCTATAAACGTTAGTGTGACTACTGGCAAAACTGTACTGCATTAATGTTCTGCTTTTCATAATTGTGCTATGGTTATATAAAACGATGCCTTTCAATTTTACAAAATAATTACTGCAGTACTAGTTCCCTGTCCTAAGTTGCTTAGTCATGTCCAACTCTGTGCGACCCCATGGACTGTAGCCCACCAGGCTCCTCTGTCCATGAGATTCTGCAGGCAAGAATACTGGAGTGGTTTGCCATGCCCTCCTCCAGGGGATCTTCCTGACCCAGGGATTGAACCTGAGTCTCTTGAGTCTCCTGCATTGCAGGTGGACTCTTTACCACTAGGGCCATCTGGGAGGCTAATCTATGGGTACCAGAGTATTATTCAAAAACTTATTATCAAATGGTTCAGAAAAAATACTTGTGACAAGAGAAAAAATGAGGAAGCCAAGATGACAAAATTCAACAGTTTTTGAAATCTGAATGAAGATGAAGATGAATTGTTTGTATTGATTTGTCGACTTTATTTTGTCTGAAATTTTTTCAAAATAAAATGTAAATAAAATGCAGGAAATTGGTAGCAGATTAAAATATACTGAGACTTTTCATATTCATGATTTTGAAAAATGAGAGAAATGTGGCAGTATCAGAGGGAGCCTCGTTCCTGTCCCTGAAGGGAGTGTGACCTCCGGGCGGAGATGCCCTCCTCTGACCTGCCAGTTCCGTTCTGACCACTGTTGGTGAGCCTACAGGGCAGATACGAAGGGACCCAGGTGCTGCAGCTGTCCTGTCGCCGAGAACTGGTCACGTGACCAACCATGTAGAAGGGTGACTCGGCCTTGTCATAATCACATCATGGACGAGCGTGTCAGCAGGTAAGTGAAGGATTCCGAATTCGTGAACCAAGATGCCATGTTCTCCCTAATAGCACTGGACAGATTCTGAACGTTCTACACATCATGAAACACAGGGTTTAAAAAAAAACAAGCTACTCTATGGCTTATGAATACATATTACCTATTATAAAACTATGACATATAGGTCAGGAATGATGTTAATTTCAGCGTAGCTGTTATTTCTGAGAATGGAAGGTGAGTAGGCAGGCAGCTTCAAAAATGCAGATAATATTTCATTTTATGATAAATGACCTGAACATAGTATGGCAGACTGCTAAGGTCTGTTTATCTGGGTGATGAACATGTATGTGTGTGTTGACTTCATCTCCAGTTGTTTTTTTTTTTTTTCAGCGTCTTTGGAGCGTGTTTTCTCATAAAACAAAGTAACGCAGAGGTGGGTTCACTTTGACCCCGCCCCCCCCCCCCCCCCCCCGCCGGTCTGGGTCCCGAGCCCATCCCCAGGCACTCTCCGCTCTGAGCTGGGGTCAGGGGGTGGGGAGTAGGACAAGGACGCGGGTGGGCGACCGAGGGGGCTCTGGAACACAGGAGTCTCAGTGCTGGCCCGGAAGAGTCCTGGGAAATGGGGCCGAGCTGGTCATCTCCGGCAGAGGCGGGGACCGGTCCCACTCCCTTCCCCAGAGTCCAGCCCCGCCAGGCAGCTCCGCAGGCGTTGGTCTTGCTCTTTTCACTTCCCTCCTTCTTCATCATGCCGGGGAGCAAAGCAGTCCACTGTGGCCCACTCAGGTCCCCCCATCCCGGAACCCCCACCGCCCGCCCGCTCCATTAACCCCCAGGTTCCCCAGCTTGGGGGTGACACCTCCTCCCAGCCTCCTGCTGGAACCTGGGCTCTTCCTCTGCAGGCCTCCCCAGCCGCCTGTCTGCTCTCCCCGCCTTGCTGTGCGCCCCACGTGGCCTCCAGGTCGCGGGGCTGCCACAGGCTGCTGGGGACTGAGGAAGGCTCCTCGCCTCGGCCGCCAGTCTCCTCCCATGATGGGCGGGGCCCTCCTCACCCTGGCCCCCACCTCCATACGCTTAGATAGGGTCTCCCCTGCAAGCACACCTCTAAAAGGGCAATGCCCGCCCTTCCCCAAGGAGCAGAGGGGAAGCAGGGCTCAGGGTCCAGGAGCCTCTGGACGGGAGATGATTCATCAGACGCAGTTTTCTTCCCAACTTTCAGAGATTCTTGATCAACTCTGATGAGCCGAGGGGTTTCTGGGTATCGCAGCTCCCCGGAGTTTGAGGTGAAGTCTTTCACAGGACGCATGCTGACCCGCTGCTTCGGCTGCTCCACTGCAAAGAACAGCTAGGCCAGCTTGAGCAATTTTATGAAAACTTCTCACTGAGGTGCAGTAAATATTTCTATTCTGAGCCTCTCATTTGTCTGAGAGCAGCTTATGTTCATTTATGACCCAGGGAGCTCATATTTCAACTTTATCAGGTTTAATAGGCTGTAAACTAAGAACACCAAACCTAATGCAACATAAAATTGTAGAAATGAGCCAAACAGGTGCGTAATTGGCATCCGAATGGCTCTGAACTATCAACTTTTGTACAGAATAACATATTTTGGTTATTTCTAGGTGGGGTTAGCCACAGGTAATACAGTTGGTTTTGCACAAAAGGCATCCGCTTAATAGTGTCATTTTTTTAATTAGGAGAGGCAGCTAGAAACCCATTTTCACATAATGAAATACAGGAGGTTCAAAGTAAATTTTATTAAAACACTTGGTGATTTCTTAAGTTTAGCTTGAGAAAGGCCTGTAGGAAATAAAGAAGGATGCAATTTGATAATGGAATTGTAAAAGCAGGTTCAGGATATAAATCCTGTTTTTCGAAGTCATGATTTTGAAAGACATGCTGTTGATAATCTCCTTATATAAATATATGCATAAGCATGCAATTACCTGCTATTACAATCCTATTAAAATGTGCCAGGCTTTCCATTTAGCAGACATTCAATCTTAATAGAATTGGAAACTTAGAGAACGGCTCATAAATTCACTCCTGGGAGGAGCAGAAACTTTCTTGACTCACATGGCTGTGCCCAGAGCCCCGTGGGTGCCCGCAGCCCGCACCCACTCCTGGAGGCAGCGCTTCCTCGTCCACCCCCTCCATCTGTTCATCCGGGCCCCACCTACCCTTCCCCAGTCCCCTCTGGGGGACACTCCCTGGGATGTTCTGACCTGTTCCTGTTCTCTTTCTCCTTCTCCTGACTGCTCTCACTGACCCCTGGACAGCTGTGTCGGTCACTGTGTCCCTGCCCAGCTCACACCGTGGGCCAGAGAGGCTCCTGGCCTCCTAGGTTGTCAGTGAGCCTCCCAGACCAGCTCTTCTGCCAGAGCCGTGGCTCCTTCCAAGCCGCTGCTGCCCACTCATGCACCTGTCACTCCAACCCATCACCTCCATGTGTTGACATCTGCACTCAACACCTAGTCCACTCCCCACGCTGCCTCCATCCCATGTCCACCAATCCCAGCACCCTCAGCATGAACACAGTCGACCACTGCATACCTTGGCCTCTTGTTTCTGGAAACTTCCATTTCCCATGATGTATCTTTCCCCCATAGTAGTCGGGTTCTTCGAAAAAAACAGAACCAATAGGATGTGTGTCTGTATGTGTGCATGCATGCTAAGTTGCTTCAGTCATATCTGACTCTGTGAGACTCCATGGACTGTAGTCCGCCAGGCTCCTCTGTCCATGGGATTCTCCAGGCAAGAATACTGGAGTGGGTTGCTGTGCCCTCCTCCAGGGCATCTTCCCACCCAGGGATGAAACCACAGCTCATGTCTCCTGCATTGGCAGCTGGTTCTTTACCACTAGTGCCACCTGGGAAGCCCCGTGTGTGTCTGTGCTTTGTTTTTTATAGTGAACTTGTGGACAATCATGATACACGCATGGAGGGTCACAGCCACGAGGCTACAAAACTGAGGTCAGCTCGGCAAGATTGTAAGAGAAAAATCCCAAACAAAACTGTAGAATGAGGGTTTTAAAGACTGCAGTTTTCTCTCTAAGTCTTTGTTCGCTAAAGGAAAGCACGCTGTGTGTGCAGCTCAGTCGTGTCCGGCTCTCTGTGACCCCATAGACTGCGGCCCACCAGGCCCCCTGTCCACAGGATTTCCCCGGCAGGAATGCTGGAGTGGGCTGCCATTTCCTTCTCCAGGGGATCTTCCTGACCCAGGAATCAAACTTGTGTCTCTTGTATCTCCAGCTTTGGCAGGTGGGTTCTTTACCACTGGTCCCACCTGGGAAGCCTTAAAGGAAAGCGTAGGCAATATTATTGCTGTTAGACACAGATGATTTCGAGGCTAAAAAATTAAGCAAAATGAAGGGGCACATTTTGTTTTGGTAAATGAAGATTAACTGTTGGCATTGTCTGAGCTTAGGTCCCTGAAAACCAAACCCTGAGACAAGGGACTGAGACACCATCCTGTAAGATGTGAGGATGAGGGGAAAGGAGACAGGGGTGGGAAAGGCCTGAATAGGGTGTGTGTTAGGGATCTCCAGGGAAACAGCCAAAAGGGTGTCTTTTTATCTAGCTGGCCATCTCTCTCTATCTACCTGTCTACCTATCTATCATCCACCTATAATCTATCAGTATCTATCTATCAGTATCCATCATCTCTGTCCTCCCATCAGTCTGTCTTTCTATCTACCTGTTTACCTATCTAAAGAGATTTATTGTAAGAAACTGAGATTTATTATGGAGGCTGCAGGCCTCACCATCAGCTCTCTGCAAGCTGAGACCCCAGAGAGCTGGTGGCATTGCTCTGAGACAGGGAAGTTTCAGTCTGAGGGGGAGACTGGTGTCCCGGCTCACACGGGCTGGGAGTGTGAACTCCCGCTTGCTTCCTTCAAAATTAGATAAGGAAATGCATGTGAAGCACCTGGGTAACACATGGAATCTTAAAAGGTTACTATTAGAATACGATAATGATGACAGCTGTTATTATTTGATATTCCAAACCTTTAATCTCATGATCAGAAAATATTCCTTCAAATTTCACTGAATTAAAATAAATGATTATAGTAGTCCACAAAAGGCAGTTAAAATAAAAGAGCCAATCACACTTTCAGACTATGAAATACCAAAAGTTCAGTTCAGTCACTCAGTCGTGTCTGACTCTTTGCGACTCCATGAATCGCAGCACACCAGGCTTCCCTGTCCATCACCAACTCCCGGAGTTTACCCAAACCCATGTCCATTGAGTTGGTGATGCCATCCAACCATCTCATCCTCTGTCGTCCCCTTCTCCTCCTGCCCCCAATCCTTCCCAGCATTAGGGTCTTTTCCAATGAGTCAACTCTTTGCATGAGGTGGCCAAAATATTGGAGTTTCAGCTTCAACATCAGTCCTTCCAATGAACACCCAGGACTGATCTCCTTTAGGATGGATTGATTGGTTCTCCTTGCAGTCCAGGGACTCTCAAGAATCTTCTCCAACACTACAGTTCAAAAGCGTCAATTCTTTGGTGCTCAGCTTTCATCTGAGTTAAATTTACTCATTCCAGTCCATCTTAGTTCACTGATTCCTAGAATGTCGACGTTCACTCTTGCCATCTCCTGTTTGACCACTTCCAGTTTGCCTTGATTCATGGACCTAACATTCCAGGTTCCTATGCAATATTGCTCTTTACAGCATCGGACTTTGCGTCTATCACCAGTCACATCCACAGCTGGGTATTGTTTTTGCTTTGGCTCCATCCCATCATTCTTTCCGGAGTTATTTCTCCACTGATCTCCAGTAGCATATTGGGCACCTACCGACCTGGGGAGTTCATCTTTCAGTGTCCTATCCTTTTGCCTTTTCATACTGTTCATGGGATTCTCAAGGCAAGAATACTGAAGTGGTTTGCCATGCCCTTCTCCAGTGGACCACATTCTGTCAGACCTCTCCACCATGACCCATCCGTCTTGGGGGGCCCCACACGGCATGGCTTAGTTTCATTGAGATAGACAAGGCTGTGGTCCATGTGATCAGATTAGCTAGTTTTCTGTGATTATGGTTTCAGTGTGTCTGCCCTCTGATGCCCTCTCGCAACACCTACCGTCTTACTTGGGTTTCTCTTACCTTGGACGTGGGGTATCTCTTCACGGCTGCTCCAGCAAAGTGCAGCCTTTGCTCCTTACCTTGGACAAGGGGTATCTACTCATGACGGCCCCTCCTGGCCTTGAATGTGGAGTGACTCCTCTTGGCCCTCCTGTGCCCACGCAGCCGCCGCTCCTTGGACCTGGGGTAACTCCTTTCGGCCGCCCCCAGCCTCAGGCGTGGGGTAACTCCAAAAGGAAACACCACAAAAACACCACAAAAGTTGGTAAAACCATGATTTTCAAAGTTGAGGTTTGAATGTTGTTAAATAATTAAACAAATCCAATATTTTTTGGGACTTAAAAACACATTTCATTACAAGAAAAGGAAAGAAGACAAAATTGGAGATGAGGGAGAAGGTGTGATGACAGAGTTTGAGCAGGTTTCTCCTTTTTAGGAAGCAGGAGTGTTATGCAGAGGGAAATGATATTAAATTTAAAAGGTGTGGAGCTTTTGTGAAGATCATTTTCCCCTAAAGTCTAATAAAAAACCAGAGAACTTGAAAAATTAACTATTGATAAAATTGATTGTAAAAATTTATTGCATAATCACTCTAAAAATGTGCCAGGTTGTAAACAAGGAAATTATTTTGAAATCTCAGGGAGCTGATTATTCACATTGTATGATCTGTCCCAAGTTCAGAAAGAGACAGAAAACTCACCCATTTATTAAGAGACGTGCACTTATGAAATAAATTTTTTAAAAATATAGTAAACAGATCAGAGTGGATGTCAAATCCTAATTAACAAACAAAGCAGAACAAAACAACCCACAACAGTGTGTTAAAAGACTATCTCATCAAAACTCAAAACATTTTATCCTATAGTACAAATTTGCATTTAAATTAGAAAACTTTAAAAAAATAGCATCTCAATGGTGTAAACAAAGTTTTATATAAGAAAGTGAATAATTGCTAAAAAGGTCCTTGATAAAGTCAGACTCCAGAAGTCCTGGTATATACTTCCTCACCATGCTAAATATCATATTGATCTAATCACCTCACACCTCAGCAGTGACATACTGCAGGGCTTCCCACCCAAAACAGGAAAGGAGAATTATGTTGTTCTTGGTGGTCTGGGAATTCCAGCCAGTGCAATAGGCTAAAGAGAAGAGTGAGAGATCCAAGTGTTGGGAAGGAAAATGAAATTAAAAGATGCCTGCTCCTTGGAAGAAAAGCTGTGACCAATTGAGACAGCATAGTAAAAAGCAGAAACATTACTTTGCCAACAAAGGTCCATCTAGTCAAGGCTATGGTTTTTCCAGTGGTCATGTATGGATGTGAGAGTTGGACTATAAAGAAAGCTGAGCGTCGAAGAATTGATGCTTTTGAACTGTAGTGTTGGAGAAGACTCTTGAGAGTCCCTTGGACTCAAGGAGATCCAACCAGTCCATCCTAAAGGAAATCAGTCCTGGGTGTTCACTGGAAGGACTGGTGCTGAAGTTGAAGCTCCAATACTTTGGTGACCTGATACAATGAGCCAACTCATTGGAAAAGACCCTGACACTGGGATGGATTGGGGGCAGGAGGAGAAGGGGGTGACAGAGGATGAGATGGTTGGATGGCATCAGTGACTCAATGGATGTGAATTTGAGCAGAGTCTGGGAGATAGTGGAGGACAGAGAAGCCTGGCATGCTGCAGTCCCTGGGGTCGCCAAGAGTTGACTATAGCTTAGTGACGAAACAGCAACAACAACAAAGGAAAATCAAGCATCAAACTATTTGCAGATGATCTAATTTCTCCCAAAACCCCCAGAGGACTCACTTGAAAAATGTTCAGAAGATATTTAAATTATAATACTGTGCCATAATACACGTATTTGAATTAACAACTTCCTTGCATCCCAGGCAGCGCCAGTTAGAAACACGATGGAGAAAATTGTACACTTGAGAACAGTGGGAAAATACAGTGTCCACAAGCAGGAGAACAGGATGGTGCTCAAGTGAAACTTTCATCTCTTTACTTAACTATGCAAGTAACACTGGGCTAGATGGGCTAGTGGAGATTTGCTGGGCTCTTAAACTGGAAAACCAGGAAAAATGTGTAAGAGTGATGGGCATATGCCATTCTGTGCCAAATCCAAAATCCAAGTTCCAGGGAGGTGAAAAAGTAAAAACAATTAATCTAGGGTGTAATACATTAATATGGCTGAGATGTTTATTCAAAAGAAGGGAGAAAGGAAGAACTATGACCAAGCAGAGGTCAAAATATTTTGTGTGCCATTAATAAAAATAGAGTAAATCATGCAAATACAGTTTCACATACATACATATGATGTTGGGATATGGCAAAATTTCTGTCAAATAGTTAGATCTTGATATCACATACGTGCATGCATGCTAAGTTGCTTCAGTTTTGTCCTACTCTGTGCGACGCTATGGACCATAGCCCACCAGGCTCCTCTGTCCAAGGGGTTCTCCAGGCAAGAATACTGGAGCGGGTTACAGTGTCTTCCTCCAGGAGATCTTCCCCACCCAGGGATGGAATCTATATCTCTTGGGTCTCCTGCCCTAGCAAGTGGGTTCTTTACCACTAGCGCGACCTGGGAAGCCTCTTTCATGTCATACTATACACTAAAATAGATTCCTAATAAACTCTTCAGGTAAATGTGAAAATAGTTTAAACAAAATGAGACTTCAGTTCAGTTCAGTCACTCAGTCACGTCCGACTCTTTGCGACCCCATGCCCCCTGCGAGAGGACGCCAGGCCTCCCTGTCCATCACCAACTCCCAGAGTTTACCAAAACTCATGTCCATTGAGTCAGTGATGCCATCCAACCATCTCATCCTCTGTTGTCCCCTTCTCCTCCTGCCCTCAATCTTTCCCAACATCAGGGTCTTTTCAAATGAGTCAGTTCTTCTCATCAGGTGGCCAAAATATTGGAGTTTCAGCTTCAACATCAGTCCTTCCAATGAACACCCAGGACTGGTTTCCTTTAGGATGGACTGGTTGGATCTTCTTGCAGTCCAAGAGACTCTCAAGAGTCTTCCCCAACACCACAGTTCAAAAGTATCAATTCTTCAATGCTCAGCTTTCTTTATAGTCCAAGTCTCACTTCCATACAAGACTACTGGGAAAACCATAACCTTGACTAGACAGACATTTGTTGACAAAGTAATGTCTCTGCTTTTTAATTATAGGTAAATATTGTACTTGTCTCCAAGTGGGGTAGTGTTTAAGATGAGGAGGAAGAAAAGTGCTCTTAAAATAAGAAAGGATGGGAGATTAGCCACAAAAACTACACAATATCCAGACTCTGCAATTTCCAGTGAAAACTCTAAGCCTGAGTCTTCTCATCTGTAAAGCGAGATCACAACAGCATGCACCTCACATGCAAGATGGGATAATACCACATGAACATAGACCAAGATAAGTCAGTGATGCCTACTGTAAACTCTGAATCAGTCACCTGAACAACACAGCTAATAGTGATGGCCAACATGCCAGCTGGGAAGAAAAAATAAATAAGTAAAAAAGTGCTAAGCATTCAACATCTATGCATAATGAAAAGCCTCAGCAAACAAGGAATAGATGGGAAGCTCCTTCACCTGATAAAGGGCGTCTACAAAATCCGACAGATTACATCCCACTTCATGGGATGAATGCACTCCACCTCAGAACATCTACCCTGAGTCAGTTCAGAGGACCAGACGATGAGATGGTTGGGTGGCATCACTGACTCGATGGCATGAGTTTGAGCAAGCTCTGGGAGTTGGTGATGGATAGGGAGGCCTGGTGTGATGCAGTCCATTGGGTCACAAAGAGTCAGACACGACTGTGACTGAACTGAATTGAATTGAACTGCATTATTGTCTGTTATTCAAGTAGTCCCAATCAAAACTCCAGGCTTTATTGTTTGTTTAAATTGATGACTTTATTTAAAAATTTACATGGAAATTCTAAGTGACTAGGATAATAAAACAATCTTGAAAAAGAATAAATTTGGAGGACTAACTGACTTAAAATTTATTTTGAAGCTAAGGGGGGGGTCACAAAGGGGCAGGAGTGAGCTTTAGGGGTGATGGTTTTTGTTTATCATTGTGACTGCAGTAACGGTTTCACGGATGTGTGCATGTGCTGAAAAAAGTGAAAGTGAAAGTCACTTAGTCATGTCCGACTCTTTGCAACCCCATGATCTATACAGCCCATGGAATTCTCCAGGCCAGAGTACTGGACTGGGTAGCCTTTCCCTTCTTCAGGGGATCTTCTCAACCAAGGGATCGAACCCAGGTCTTCCGCATTGCAGGCGGATTGTTTACCAGCTGAGCCACAAGGGAAGCCCAAGAATACTGGAGTGAGTAGCCTATCTCTTCTCCAGAAGATCTTCCCAACCCAGGAATCAACCCAGGAATCAATCCTGCATTGCAGGCAGATTCTTTACCATGTTAAAACTTATTAAGTTGTATACTTTAATATGTGCAGTTTATTGTATTTCAGTCAACTATATCTCAATAAAGCTATTGAAAATGACTAAAAAGTCACTTGCTATGATTTTTCCATTAGAATGATGTTCATTGATCTTGCATCTCATTTGATAGAGAAGCCAAAGGCATCACTTTTTTAAAATCAATCTCTCTCTCTCTCATACACACACATGTTATATAAATGGTATAATATGACTTTTAAAACAAGGCTGCTCTTATGGTAACCACAAGCAAAAACCTACAATAGCTAAACAAAAGGTAAAAGAGAAGGGAAGCCTAGTATAGCACTGTGGAAAATTATCAGTTTGCAAGGAAAGACAGTGGAAGAAAAAGAAAGGGAGAGGGGAACTGCAAAACAGCCAGGAAGCAGTGAATTAGATGGCTATACTGAGTCTTTAGCTGTCAGTTATTATTTTAAATGGGAGTGGATTCAATTCTCCAATCTTTTGGCGAAGAGTTACTGAGTGGATGAAAAATCAAGAGCTACTTGTATGCTGCAGGAGACTCACTTCAGCTGTACAGAGATCCACAGGCTTGACATGAAGGGATTGACAAAGATATCCTATTAAGATGAAAACTGAAAGAGAACAGGGATTGTGAATCTTGTATCAGACAAAATGGAATTTCAGTCAAAAACTGTAACAAGAGACAAAGATGGTCATTATGTAATGATAAAGGTACAAATTCGTCAAAAGGGTATAACAATTGTAAATATGTAAGTACTCAATATCACACTACCAAAATATATTAAGCAAATACCAACAGATCTGAAGGGAGAAACAGATAGCAATATAATAATAGTAGGAACTTCAATATCCCATTTTCAGTAAAGGATAGATCATCTGGGCAGAAAGTCAATAAGAACACAGTGGACTATATCTTAGACCAAATGGACAGAACACTCCACTCAACAGCGGCGGAACACACATTCTTCTCAAGTGAACACAGAACTCTCCCTGAGACAGACCATAGATTAGGTCACAAAACAAGCCTTAGCAAGTGCAAGGAGACTGAAATCATACCCTTTCAATCATAAAAATATCTCGAGAGAAACAAAAATGGAAACACAACATACCAAAGCTTATGGAATGCAGCAAAAACAGTTCTGAGAGAGAAGTTTATGGTGATAAATGCCTAACATTAGGAAAACAGAAAAATCACAAACACATCCTAACTTCACATCTTGAGAAACTGGAAAAAGAAGCAAAGCAAACCCAAAGTTGTTAGAGAGGAGAAATAAACCTCAGAGCAGAAATAAATGAAATAGAGACAACCCCTTGGACTGTAGCCTGCCAGGCTCTTCTGTCCGTGGAATTCTCCAGGCAAGGATACTGGAGTGGGCTGCCATTTCCTTCTCGGGGGGATCTTCCTGATGCAGGGATTGAACCAGGGCCTCCTACATTGCAGGCAGATTCTTCACCATCTGAGCCACTTGGGAAGCCCCAGAAAAGCAATAGGAAAGATAAAATTAAGGGCTGTCTTTTAAAAAAGATAAACAGAATTTACACCTTTAGATAGATTAAGAGAAAAAGAAAAGACTCAAGTAAAATCAGAAATGAGAGAGGAAACATTACAACTGATCAAAGAAAAACAAAACTCAAGGAGGTTCTGAACAATTATATAAATGCAAATGACCTATTTTTGACGACTCTGTGAAACTGATGCTCGTGGAACATTCCATCCACTCAGTCACTGATTCTGCTGAGCCCCCACAATCGCGGCCCCTCGGCACCCACGGCTGTGACTGGGGCCTGTGTGGACTTGTGCCCTCCCCATCTTATGCCTGGATTCTCTGTGGTTTGGATCTGGGTGTGGATGGCGGGAAGCCAGAAGCCACCTGCCCTGCAGGTGAAGAGGGTGAAACTGGAAGGCTTTTGATGGGGGAATGAGAGGGCCTTCTTCAACTCCAAGGCCAAGTCCTACTCCTCACTTTGGGTGGACAAAGACTGGAACTGCTTTCTGGTTGAAACTGGCTGTGAAGATAGAACTGACCATATTTATGCAGAATTGAGTTAACCAGACATCTGACGATTTCTAGGGCATAGCAGAGAAGTCTGTTATAATGAGATTTTACTGTACCTCATTTAAAGAAATACAGAACAGCCATTCAAAGGGCTATTCTCAGCTCTCAGAGAGCACAGTGTCCCCAGCTCTGCGGCAAGAAGGAGAAAATGAGTTTTACACCATCCAACTGCAACCACAAGGCAATTAACCAATATGCTGGCTGTTGAATATTATTGCATTCAAAGCAAGAGCCACATTCTAAGGCTTAAGGAGACAACCAGCATGCTGCTTTGGCATTTATTGATTTACATTTTTACAAGTCACATCAATGACCAAATGGAATTTACCTTAAGAGAAGCTTTCTGTTCCCACAGTTCATATACTGGAATTGTGCCTTGTTTACATAAGAAGTTACATTTGGGTCTTATTTGAATATCATATTGACAAGCTGCTATTTTGAACAATGGTGGCAAAGTTAGCAACAACAGACATTGCGGGCGCAGTGTCTTCTGAATAGGTACTGGCTGTGAGCTCCAGCTCTTGGTAACACTGGTTCAGACATTCACTTGTACCTAAGTGTCCTGAGGACGAGATGGCTGGATGGTATCACTGACTCAATGGACATGAATTAGAGCAAACTCTGGGAGATGGTGATGGACAGGGAACCCTGGCCTGCTGCAGTCCAGGGGGTTGCAAAGGGTCGGATATGACTTAGTGTCTGAACAACAACAACAAAAGTGTCCACAGGAGCAGTTAACATGTTTGATAAAACATCTGCAATTCCTAATGCACGTTCTTGGAGGGGAATGGGGCAGCTGAACATGGTAGCAAGACTGCTCACCTGCGGGGCAGCAAACAATCCTGCAAGGGTGTCCCTACCACCCGACCTTCCCCTTGTTTTTTGTGTTTTATTTCTTGGCGACCTGAGAAGCAACCAGGGCACTTTCTAGACACCCAGGTCAACGCAGGAGGCAAGGAGGCCCTGGTCTTGTTCCCGGTCCTCACCCTCAGGGGTGAGGTCTCTGGAGAGGCCCTGGTCTTGTTCCCGGTCCTCACCCTCGGGCGTGAGGTCTCTGGAGGCCAGGCCCAGGTTACCACATGGAGGGGCTCCTGGAACACATTGCGGGGCTGAGGCCAGACAAACTGGGAGAAGCAGCTGATCGCTCACGGAGGCTCTGCGGCTGCCCTCGGAGAGGAACCGGGGGTCAGGCTGCTTCTCCAGCTTCTCGGCAGAGGGAAAGAAAGCCCTCACCTCTCTCCCTGTGTCCCTTGCACCTTGGAGGGCTCTCCCATAGGGCCCCAGCGAGTGAGGTTCCATCCAGGGAAACCCTGAGCTGGCAGTGCCCCAGGCCGCGACACCCGGTGAGGGGGAAGGACGTACGGGTCACCCTGCTTCTCCCCGTTTGCTCCAGCACGGCGCACCCCACATGTGACGCATGAGCGGGACCCTCTGCACAGCCCCGGCCTGAGCAGTGGCCCTGCCCTGCCTTCAGAGTCCAGTCCCAGACCCCTGGGCACTCCCAGCCGCCCTGCAGTGGGCAGAGCAGAGCAGCACAGGGACCAAGGGGACAGTGTCCTGTCAGATGCAAGACGTGGAGGGACCAGACCAGGCTTCACCCCCACGCTGGAGTCCCTGCTTGTCTGCACTGCTGGTCTCATCTGTCCTGTCGGAGAGCCTTTCGGTGTGAGAAGAGTGAGGTGCTTGCAGTCAGGTGGTCCTGGCTATCGTCAGTTGACGTCTTTGGTGCACTGAACCGCGTCTTGGCGGCTGTGCTCACAGGCGGGGAGACATCTCTGCAGAGTTGGCGCTGGGGGTCTTCCTTTGTGCCCCCAGGAATGCAATAACCCTGGACTGCAGGAAGCTTTCCCTGCAGGAAGCTGCACTGCCCTCCCGCTCCCTCTCTGCACACACCTTGGCAGCAGGTGTGGTCCTGCTCTGCTTCACCCCTCTGGGCAGGGCCTGGGCGTCTCTGCAGGAAGGAGGAGGGATGGCGACACGGAGCCCCCCAGGGATGGCGTGCTCTGACTGTCCCCGTCCTCCATCTCTCCCTCGTCTCTGTTCCTTCCTTCAGCTCCTCTGAGTCTTGCACAGCGTGGAGAGCTCGCGGGCCGCTGCCCACCCGAGTCACCATAAGGAAGCATCACCAGGGACTTCACCCTGCAATATCCCCGCCAGCTCCCCTCTGCCTTCAGAGTCTGAAAAATCAGGTAGGTCGTGAAACTCTGTCTTGGAAAACCTAATAACCAGCTATTTTTATAAATGACTGGGCTTGGCAGGAAACAAGGTTGAACTTTCTGGTTGATAAATCCCAATTTTGATTGGTGTGATTTCTTCCTTTTGGGATTCTGAATGGGAACCAGAGGTTCAGGAAAATAAAACCTTTCTTCTTTGTGCAAAAGCTGCTCGTGGTGTTTACCTGCAGCCAGAAGCCTCGCAATCTCACGCAAATCCGAGAGGATTCCAAGGCGGCCCTGCCCTAGTGACATTCCCCGGGGCCTCTGTCCTTCTCGGGGACGTGGTGACAAGAGTAGCCCCCTGGCCTAGGCTGTGCTGCGGTGCCTGGAGCAGGTCGGCCCAGCTGTCCAGCCTGAGGTCCAGCTGTGTGTCCCCAGTTGACCCACGTGGGCTGCTGACGGGCAGGACCCTCAGGCTCGTAAAGCGCTGCCCTCTGTCTGTCTTGGGTCTTCCTGTTCCATTTGGGGTCAGGCTGGGCTCTCTCGACCCACTCGCTCACGCTGGTTGCCTCTTGCCCTGCATCTGCTGACTGTGTCTTCCCGTCTCCACGCCTGTGCACCCTTCGCTCTCTCCTTTGGGGAGGGGCTGGCCTTTCCCCTCCTGCAGCTCCGTGGTCCGTGTGGGGCCGGGCTCTGCCCTGCGGACCCCCCTCCACCGTGCAAGCCGCAGGAGAGCAGCTCCGTGACACTCAGACCCCAGGAGCTCCTGCTTGGATGTGGATTGCTCTCAGGCGGCCGGGCCCCTGGGTGCTGAGCAGCTCAGTGCAGCGAGGGATGGTCCAGCAAGCCAAACCCACGCTCTGCGGAGGCCAGCTTTTGGCCTTGGCTCGGCATAGCGGCCTGAGAACACACTTTGTCCTTCAACGTGGCCTTGGCCCCAGATGGTCTGACCTGGAGGCCTTAGCTGGGGACACAGCCGTGTGCCGGCTCTGCGGAAGCGAGGGTCAGGCTGCGGCTGCCCCCCATCATGGCACACGCTGCTAGCCAATGGCCATGGCGCCTAGCAGTTCCCGCTCTTTTGGCATGCCCCCTGTGGCCCTCCCCATGGTGGCTGCCCCAGTGGGCCCCTCTCCCTGCAGGGCCAAGGGCGCTTCCTCTCAAGGTTGCTTCATCTGGCAGAAGCAACCGCCGCTCCCTCTGGCCTGGGATGCTCTGTTCAAGCAGCTGTGCATTGAACTGTCACTATCCGTGTCTGTCCCCCAGGCTCTGTCCATCCAGGATAAAGACTTACTATCCTGTTGGTGCCAAAGCAGGGCACAGTGGATGCGCAGATGGAAACAACGGTTTCCCAGCTGAGTTCCAGGAACCCAGCATTGCAGCGTCTTCTGAAAACCCAGGACTGCCCCCCAGCTCCCTCTCTGCAGGGCCTTGGTGGTCCTCCGTCCCAGCGGTCCTGATGAGAGTGACCAGTTCTGAGCACCTGCCATGTGACAGGTTCAGAGGAGAGCCCTGCACAGACGGGGTCCATGTTCCCCCTTCACTGTGCCCCAGGGGGTGGACTCGCGTCTGCATTTTCATTTCAGAAGACTGAGACTCAGAGAGGGTCATTCACGCGCGTAGGGTCCAGGCGGCCCCTCCTAGCAGCTCTCTTTCTCTCCGGCAGGACCGCAGTGCCCCTTGAAACTGGGGGAGGGCCAGGGCTGGTGGGGTGGGGGAGGGGAACTGGGGCGGTGCGGTGGGCGGGAGACCCCCCACCCCCTGAGCTGTGGCTCCGTGAGTGGGGCCCCATCTTCCCCCTCACCTCTCGGCTCCGACACGGCACTCCCGTCCTTGCAGACGCTGCTTCTGCCTGTCCCCTCTGGGGCCCCGAGCCCCCAGCCTCCTCCCCCTCTTTGTTCCCGCTGCCCAGCTGCACCGACAGGACTTGGTTTGATTGGTGTTCCCGGAAGGACGTGGGCAGAACCCGAAGCCTGAACGACCCTGTGCTGGTCCCAGGCCCAGGCCCCACGCCTGGATCAGGGCGGGAGGTGCATGCCCTCTGGCGCTTCCCTCCCACCAGCCCCCCTGAGGCTGCAGTCATGCCCTGGAGACACAGCTTCCCATGCGCTCAGCCCTTCCCACTACAGAGATGGCCCAGCTGTCTGTCCACGTCTCCATCAGAGGGGACCCCACCCCCCCGCCAGACAGTCTCTCCCATTCCCCTCACCCACCTTCTGGGAACAGTTTCTCAAACCTTTTATTTATTTATTTTTAACTAGGCTTGTTCAATGCCTTAAGAGACTCCAGTTATTCACTGAGATGCAAAAAATTGTTGCTGGATTTTTTTTTAATCCAGTACTCACCACAGTGGAAGGTAAGGCTGTTGGTGGATCTTCATAAAGGCTCAAAGGCCAGGAGGCTTTAGTAGACGAGAGGCCTTGGCGGCCTGGCCCTGGTTTCTCTTCGTGGCACGCATGTCCCTCCGAGGATGTGAAGCCAGTGTTCACACTTCCCATCACTGGTTCTCACTGTTTTTGTTTTCAAGCACATCCCAGCACAAGGTCACTAGAGGTTGGCACCCCATGAGCTAAAATGGGGCAAGGCGGTAGATCTTCTGGCAGAGACTGGGTCTGCCCTTGATGCTGGGAGTTGGGGGGTGAGCCCCACAGGCAGGCTTGGGGAAGCTTCAGAAAGATCCTGGGGTACAAATCAGGAGGAAAAGGAGAGGGGATCCCTTGCCTTCCTGCAGCATCTAAGGGGGTGGCTTTAATTTCTATTGTCAGCAGCAGTTTTGGCAACAAGTTCTCCCAATTCTGACTATATGTATATATATTTGGGGGGAGATCAAGGATTAGATTAAATATGACAAAAGGGCAAACACATCCCCATGGGACTCCTCCAGGGCTGTCCCTGTTCCTTTTAGTCTATTGCCAACCCACCTGAATAATTTTGGATCCCATGTATGCAGGGCGAGGTGAGATGGCGCCTCCTGGGCCCTAGCAGTGGGTGGTCAGAGCCCTGCGAGCCCACAGCCCCATGAGTCCCTCCTCCACTGCAGGGCCCCCACCCAAGGGCCCCCGCCCTGCCCATCCTGAAGGTGCATGGAGGCGGTTTCCTGTCGTTCTTATCTTCAGTTGGTCACAGGGATAGGCATGTGGAAGACGGGCTGCAGAGTTCTTCCTAGTGAGATCAGAACCACAGATAGCATGGCCGGGATGCTTTCCTCCTGAGATTTAACATAAGCACAAACATAGGCTTCCTGGGCATATCGGAGAACTGGCGTTCCTCATTTTTGTGTTATTTTGCTCTGGGGACACTAATCCAGGCTGGCCCCCTTCCTCCCAGGGCTCCAAGGGTGCACATAAGTCCCTTTGACATCTTCGCCCTTGTATACACTGGCATCTCTCTGGCCTGGTGACTTTCACAGTTGGGGATGTCCCTCAAAAGACATGGGATGACCCAGAGGGATGCGATGGGGAGCGAGGTGGGAGGGGGGTCCAGGAAGGGGAACACATGTAAACCCATGGCTGATTCATGTCAATGTGTGGCAAAAACTACTACAATATTGTAAAGTAATTAGCCCCCAACTAAAATAAATAAATTTATTTAAAAAAAAAAAAAAAAGACAAGGCAATGGCCGAGAGGACAGGGCAGAATGCAGGAGACAGATGGACTTTCCCCGTGTCCTCGACTCTGTATAACCCCAAGGTCTCTCAGCATCAAGGATACAGCTGACCAGGAGGAATAAAGACCAGCTGGAGAAGGAGCCTCAGCGTTTTGGTGATTCTCCCAAAGATTTGCAGAGACAAAGATAAAAACAGTATAGAAAACGAAGTACTTACAACAGTGCAAAGGTAAATTCCAGAGACCAAGAGCTAAAGCTCCTTTAACAAGCAGAATTCTGTGTAAACTTTTCATCACTAAGCTTGTGGATTATATTTTACAGAATCCAGATTCACAAATATTTCCCTGATGGAGGGAGGGCCATTATGTCTTCAAGACGGAAATATTCCAATGTGGGCCTTTATGATCTATTGAAAGACAGATCTAAAAAGGCCTTTAATCATGTTTTAAAATTAAAAATGAATCCTCTAGCTTGGTCCCCACGACCCCAGCATTGTTGGAGCTTCAGGGGCTTTTCTCTGGCCAAGATCAGAGAGGTTGAGTCAGAGGAACTTTCAGCTCATCTGCATGTTATTGGATTAGCTTAGTTGCTTTTTGCTCCCAAATGACCACCCTCAATGCTATTTTGATCTCAAAACACCAGAATTTGTTTGAGTCCAATCTCCCTGTAGGGCTTCCCTTGTAGCTCAGTCGGTAAAGAATCTGCCTGCAGTGCAGGAGACCCGGGTTCGATCCCTGGGTTGGGAAGATCCCCTGGAGAAGGACATGGCAACCCACTCCAGTACTCTTGCCTGGAAAATCTCATGGACAGAGGAGCCTGGTGGGCTGCAGTCCATGGGGTTTCAAAGAGCCGGGCATGACTGAGGAACTAACACTTAATCTCCCTGACTGTGTGAGTCACGGAAAAGATTATGTCTGGCTTTTCCCCCCTTTCCAGCTATCCTTCACCTCTCTCTTCCATTCATGCATTTCTCCCCGGGAGCGCTGCTCCCCCGGGAGGAGGTGGTCATCACAGAGGGGCCTGTGTGGGGCCTTAGGCATGTCACACTGCAGCCGCATCCCCTGTTCCTGCCCGGCAACGACCATCCCTGCCCCAGCCCGTGAGTCACTGGAATCCTGACGTTATATCCTCTGTGCAAACCTGGCCACCGCAGGTGCCCTGTCCTCAACAAACCGGGTGTGATACATACAAGCACCAGAGGAGTGATAAGAGCCTTCGCTCAAAGAATTGTAGCTTTGGCTCTGACTTGTCTGGTGGCTTGCCTTGCTGGCATGTAACTCAGAACTTCCTCCTGTCTGAAGTGTTGGTGAGTGTGTGTTTGTGTGTGTGTGTGTGTAGAGGAGGGTGGTGTTTGCCAAACATATTTAAAGGCATTAGCTGCTTCCCTGTTGGCCTCAGGATAACTGTCAGGGCAAACAGGCCTGGAAGGAAAGGCCAGAAGGAGGTGGTTTGGACAGATTCCAAGGAATCTAGAGGCCGCAGGCATTCCCCGTGCCTGGCACAGGCCCGAAAGATGTGAGAAGGCCCTGCATCCTCCCTGCTGCTGACCTCTGTGTTCTGTGCAAGTGGGACTTGAAGCTAGAGAAGAGTCATTGGTTGCCTGCTAAACATCTGAGGTTCGCCCAGCACATGTCAGAGCCTCCTGCAAAGGCTGGGAAAGGAGGATGTTTTGCTGCTGGTGGTGATGATGGTGATGGTGATGGTGGTGATGATGGTGATGGTGGTGATGATGGTGGTGATGGTGATGGTGGTGTTGATGATGGTGGTGATGGTGGTGATGGTGATGGTGGTGATGGTGGTGCTGATGATGGTGATGGTGGTGATGGTGCTGATGATGGTGATGGTGGTGATGATGGTGATGGTGGTGGTGATGGTGGTGATGGTGGTGATGGTGGTGATGGTGGTGGTGGTGATGATGGTGGTGGTGGTGATGATGGTGATGGTGGTGATGATGGTGATGATGGTGATGGTGGTGATGATGGTGATGGTGATGGCAGTGATGGTGGTGATGATGATGGTGGTGGTGATGATGATGGTGGTGGTGGTGATGGTGGTGATGATGGTGGTGATGGTGATGATGGTGATGGTGGTGATGATGATGATGGTGGTGGTGGTGGTAATGGTGATGATGGTGGTGATGGTGGTGATGATGATGGTTATGGTGGTAATGGTGGTGATGATGATGATGGTGGTGGTGGTGTTGATGATGGTGGTGATGGTGGTGATGATGATGGTTATGGTGGTGATGGTGGTGATGATGATGATGGTGGTGGTGGTGGTGGTGGTGGTTATGATGGTGATGATGGTGATGGTGGTGATGATGGTGATGGTGATGGCAGTGATGGTGGTGATGATGATGGTGGTGGTGATGATGATGGTGATGGTGATGATGGTGATGATGGTGGTAGTGTTGATGCTGGTGGTGTTGGTGGCTGGGGGAGATTTCCAGGATTTAATAAGCTCCCTGTCAAACCACTCATTGCTGGCAAAGTTAACATAATAGAAGTTTTAGTGGCCATGCTTGACAGAAAATACAGACTTCAGAAAATCATTTCAGAAAGGTCACTAAACAAACAGCAGCAATAATGACCACAAATAGCAACAGCAAACCCTTGTGAGGAGGAGGAATCAGGTTTCCAGAGACACAGCTGCTCTCACAAGGGTCCGGGGGTGTGTGTGTGCCCGGGAGCTGGGGAGGAAGGGCCACGAGGAGGAAGCCTTCGAGCAGAAGGGTGTGATGTCCGGCCGCACAGCTAGGTTTTCATCGTGAGGTTGAACCGTACAGAACCGCACAGAGCAGATATAGGGCTTGAATAAGTTGAGTAAGGCAACTCCCTGGGCCTGCCCCCCAGGCAAGGAGCGGAAGTTGGCAGTCTCTGGGGAGGTGCCTCCATGTCCTCTGGAATGAGCCTCATCCTGATTCATCACCGTCACAGTCTTGCCTTGCCTTAGGTTTAGTGCCCAAGTGTCGGCCTAGGTGCCCAGCTTGGTCCTGCCAGCCTTCTTTTTAAATTTTTTCTTTCTAGTCCGTTTCTTTCTAGCTTCCTCGTCCACTCCCTTTTCTGTGTGGCTTGTCTGTCGCCGAGTTCAGGGCTTTGGCCCCACAGTTGCCCAGCCTGGCTTTGCTGAGGGCAGTCACGATGCAGCTCATTCTCTCCTGCCCTCGGACTCTGTTCACGGTACCCGCACTCAGAACCTTCACGAAGCGGGGGTCCCATGTGAAGATTCAGGCTGGGGTCTCCTCCTTTTACCGAGAGGCATGGAGCGCCTGCTGGCTTCTCCCTGTGATGCTGGCAGCTGTCACTGGTCACCCATCACTGGTCACCCATCCATCCTGGGTACAAAGTGGTTGGTCTAATTGTGTCGCTGTTTCCATTCCGGAACTGAAATACTCGGATAAAGAGAGTGTCCTCGTAACTCTCGTCTGGTTTCCCATCGGGATGGTACGCGGAGGAGCTGGATCCTCCAGGCCAGTTTTCAGGGTAATGAGCTGAAGACCCTGCTGTTCCCTGAAGAGTATGTTCTCTGAATCTTCTTATTAACATGTCCATTTAGACATATTTTATAGCCCTCACTCTGTGCAAACCAGCATCCTTTCTGAAACTCAGGAAGTCCCTGTTTGGGGCAAAAGGAACCTCCTCACCTCAGCTCCTGAGTCCGCATGACACACTAGTGACCTTGGTGGCCTCGCCACTACCTGCTGTGACAAGATGCCCCAGGCCCATTATACCGCCCCACCCCACCCGCTCCCACACACAGACCCGAGATCAGCATTTTCTCCAAGAAGCCCTTCTTCTTTCAGTGGGAATGTATCCCAAGCCCATCCTCAGGGCATAAGGGTGTTGTGGGGACGATCTTAGGGGTCCGTGCTATTTCTTTGAATTACCCTGACAACAGGCATTCATTCACCTATTCTGTAAGGTCTGTACCTCCTTCCTTCAACACCACACTGAGGGACACACAGGACAATAGATTAGAAAATTGACGAGCTCACTCTTTTATTTTATCCCCCAGAGCACACATGGTCTCACAGTACCAATATTATATGTATGTGTGTGTATCAACACCAACACACGTGTACCAGCAGCAGTATTACCACCATGCTGCTGTAAGTACTAAGACAAGTTAAATCTTTTTTTTTTGCCATGTGTGTTTCCTGTTTCATCCTTGTTTTGGATAGGGCGCTGGGTCTCAGGTCAGCTCACAGAGCCATTATGCATAATATCTTCTCCCTTGCAGCCTCATTTAATTTTCTGCAGGTAGCTCCATGAGCGCTAGTTACCAGCCTCAGTTAGAATCTCTGTGGTCGTTTTTGTTTAAAGCTCATTTTCTAATTACCTTCCTTAGGACGGGCTCGTGAGAACAATAGCTCTGATGTCTTGAATGTTGATAACACTTTATGTTTTTATACTTTTATGCTTTGAAAGTCCAGTTTTTCTAGATAAAAAAGTACTTGGTTCACATTTTCCCCCTGAAACACATTAAACATAATATTCTACTTTCTGGCACAAAGATTTTCTGTGAAAAATGTGTGATAGAATTTTTATTTCTCTTATTATCTTACTGTTTTACCTGGCTGCCTAAAAGATGATTTTTTTTCTTTTGTGGTAAAAGTTTATTAATTTATAAGCCTCTGTCTTGGTAGTAGTTGTTCTGGTCTGTATTCTCAGGTATGTCGTGTACTTTCAATACAGCAGTGGTTTTAAATATATCTTTTTAAATAAGGAAGGTTATCTTGAAACACAGTTTTTAGTATTATTTTATTCCCTTCTTTGATTTCTTCTTTAGGACTCAGAATCATACATAAGGTTGTCTTTGCCGGTCTTCAGAATTCCTGTTTTTTTCCTTGAATCCCTTTTCTTTTCTTCATTGTATTAAAAAGCTCTTCCTTTCTATTTTCTGTTTTCCTTAATGTATTATCTCATTCTATTCCTGTTTATTCTGCCTGAGTTTTCATTTCTGAAATGTTTTTAAATTTCTGATTTTCCCTTCAGTTCTGTCATTCATTTATGAAATTTTTTTATGATTTTTGCTTTTCTTTCATATCTGATATCATCCTTGAACCTCATTTTGAAGTAGTACATAACAATGGTTTCAATATATTATTTGAGCCTGAGTCTCTGGCATGCTTTTATTGTCCATATAGGTACCATTCTGTGCTTTATCTATATTTTTGTAATAGCTTTTAGTGGCAATTTGATATGTCTCATTTAAAACCTTTTAATTTTTAACTGTGGTTAAAAACATGTTCCATAAAATTCACCATCCTAACCATTTTTAAGAGCGCATTCCCATCGTCATGCAACCAGTCTCTAGAGCAACTTCATTTTGCAAAACTGAAGCTCTCTGCTCATCAAACAGCAACTCCCCATCCTCCCTCCCCTCCTGCAGCCCCGGACACCCTCCATTCTACTCTCTGTCTCCACATTTGAGGGCTCTAGGGATAAAAGGCAGAGACATTACTTTAATGACAAAGGTCCATCTAGTCAAAGCTATGGTTTTTCCAGTGGTCATGTATGGATGTGAGAGTTGGACTATAAAGAAAGCTGAGTGCTGAAGAATTGATGCTTTTGAACTGTGGTGTTGGAGAAGACTCTTGAGAGTCCCTTGGACGGCAAGGAGATCAACCAGGCAATCCTGAAGGAAGTCAGTCCTGGGTGTTCATTGGAAGGACTGATGCTGAAGCTGAAACTCCAATATTTTGGCCACCTGATGCGAAGAACTGACTCATTGGAAAAGACCCTGATGCTTGGAAAGGTTGAGGGCAGGAGGAGAAGGGGACAACAGAAGATGAGATAGATGGTTGGATGGCATCACTGACTTGATGGCCATGAGTTTGAGCAAGATCCGGGAGTTGGTGATGGACAGAGAAGCCTGGCGTGCTGCAGTCCGTGGGGTCACAAAGAGTTGGACATGACTGGGTGATGAACTGAATTGAGGGATCTGTGTATGTGGAATCACACAGCATCTGTCTTCTTCTAGGTCTGGCTTATAAGGTCCTCAAGTTTCATCCATGGTGTAGTCTGTGTCAGAATTTCCTTCCTACTTAAGGCTGAATAATATTCCGTTGAGTGGATGGAACACATTTTGTTTATCTGTTCATCTGTCCAGGGACTGTTGTGTCTCAGTTCTATGGGGAATTAGTTTTTACTTAAAAATTAAGCAAAAAATTTGGCCATGCCATGAGACATTTGGGATCTTAATTCCCCAACCAGGAATTGAACCTGTGTCCCCTGCATTGGAAGCATGGAGTCTTAACCCCTGGACCTTGTGAGAAGTCCTGGGAAATCAGTTTTTCTGAGTCCTTAGAAGGAGGCATGGCTCAGGCCAGCTTGCTGACCTCCCAGAGCTCCGTCATGGGTTGATTCCTCGCGGTGTAGGGAGTATGCGGGTTGCTTCCTGGATCTTCCTGGCACCTCTGCTGCCCTGGTCTTCTTGGGTGCCCCCCCTGCATCTTTGTCAGCACTCCCGCCCAGAGACCAGCCCTCCTGGTTCCAGAGTCTGCTGCCTGGCTGGCGCCATTGAGGGCAGACTTACAGGCTGTCTGGGGTCTCCTGCTCTCAGAGGCGTCACAGGCCCTCTGGTTCCCCCACCTTCTCTCCTGTGGGCACTGCTGCCCCGCAGGTCTGGTTTCTGTCAGTGGCTTGGCTCTGCCCACCTCCGCTTCCGAGTCCTGGAGGGGTCCTCACTCTGCTGTCAGCGTTTTCTGTGGAGTTTCACCTTTGTCGTCTAGTTGATGTGACTGCTTTTGTGTAAAGACCTGAAGACATTAAAATATTATGCTGTCACTGCCTCTCTCCTTCCAAAATCCTACAGTAGATTCCCCTCTGTTCACAGGAAGATTGACCAACGGTTCACGTCGCCACAGCCTGACCTGTTCCCTGTGAAGTTCTTCATCAGTACGTCTCCTAATGGCTTTACCCTCCAATGAGGATGCCATTTGCTGAAATAGCATTTCATTACAGATTGCAAAATAGTAATTTTCTAATTCTATCATCCCCTTCTTACTGATGAATCAGGTTCTTCTAAGCAGGAGGGTCTTCCCTTGTTCACTGGAGCTGTTAGTGTCTTTTAAACATAGTTCTACTCAGAAAGGCGGGGTGAATGCCTTGTTCTTCCCTCTCTCTTATCTGTTTGTAAGAGTCATATTGGGCATCTTAGCAGCTGGTGATGGTGTCCAGTAAATTTTGTTTTGTTTCTCTTTCTCCTTCCTTTCTTGAGTGTCATTATTAACACTTGTCTTTTTATATAATTAGTGTGCTGTAGTCAACACACTCGCCCCATTTTTGGCTGTCTTTAAGATGCTTCCAGCAAATCTGGAAAACTCAGTAGTGGCCACAGGACTGGAAAAGGTCAGTTTTTGTTCCAATCCCAAAGAAAGGCAATGCCAAAGAATGCTCAAACTACTGCACAATTGCACTCATCCCACACGCTAGTAAAGTAATGCTCAAAATTCTCCAAGCCAGGCTTCAGCAATACGTGAACCGTGAACTTCCAGATTTTCAAGCTGGTTTTAGAAAAGGCAGAGGAACCAGAGATCAAATTGCCAATATTCGCTGGATCATCGAAAAAGCAAGAGAATTCCAGAAAAACATCTATTTCTGCTTTATTGACTATGCCAAAGCCTTTGACTGTGTGGATCACAATAAACTGTGGAAAATTCTGAAAGAGATGGGAATACCAGACCATTTGACCTGTCTCTTGAGAAACCTGTATGCAGGTCAGGAAGCAAGTTAGAACTGGACATGGAACAACAGACTGGTTGCAAATAGGAAAAGGAGTATGTCAAGGCTGTATATTGTCACCCTTCTTATTTAACTTATACGCAGAGTACATCATGAGAAACGCTGGGCTGGAAGAAACACAAGCTGGAATCAAAGATTGCTGGGAGAAATATCAATAATCTCAGATATGCAGATGACACCACCCTTATGGCAGAAAGTGAAGAAGAACTAAAGAGCCTCTTGATGAAAGTGAAAGAGGAGAGTGAAAAAGTTGGCTTAAAGCTCAACATTCAGAAAACTAAGATCATGACATCTGGTCCCATCACTTCATGGCAAATAGATGGGGAAACAGTGGAAACAGTGGCTGACTTTATTTTTTGGGGCTCCAAAATCACTGCAGATGGTGATTGCAGCCATGAAGTTAAAAGACGCTTACTCCTTGGAAGGAAAGTTACGAGCAACCTAGACAGCATATTTAAAAGCAGAGACATTACTTTGCTAACAAAGGTCTGTGTAGTCAAGGCTATGGTTTTTCCAGTGGTCATGTATGGATGTGAGAGTTGGATGGTGAAGAAAGCTGAGCACCAAAGAATTGATGCTTTTGAACTGTGGTGTTGGAGAAGACTCTTGAAAGTCCCTTGGACTGCAGGGAGATCCAATCAATCCATCCTAAGAGAGGTCAGTCCTGGGTGTTCATTGGAAGGACTGATGTTGCAGCTGAAACTCCAATATTTTGGCCACCTCATGCGAAGAGTTGACTCATTGGAAAAGACCCTAATGCTGGGTAGGATTGGGGGCAGGAGGAGAAATGGACGACAGAGGATGAGATGGTTGGATGGCATCACTGACTCGATGGACATGGATTTGGGTAGACTCCGGGAGTTGGTGAGGGGCACAATTCATGGGGTTGCAAAGAGTCGGACACGACTGAGTGACTGAACTGAACTGAACTGAAGATGCTTCCTGTAGCCCCTTAACTGCCATCTTTTATTTCATTAGTTTCCTCTCATCCCCATCTTTCATCTGCCCCTCCACGTGTCCCCTCCCTCCTTCCCCACCTAGTTCTGGACCCTGGGAGCTCCCGCTCCCCGTATGGACCCCATCACTGGGCTCCTGTGCACTCTGGATTCTCGTTGGGTTTGGCCAAAGGAAGGCCCTCATGGGAGATGCAAAGATGGGGCAAGAGTGAGTCTGGACTCAGGAGGCTGCTCCCACAGGCCCCTCAGGCGCCTTCCTGCTCAGCGTCTGCAGAAGGAGTGGGCACTGCCTTCGCATTGGCTCCCAGTCCCCAGAGCTGAGGTTATAAATTCCTGTTCCTTTAAACCTCCCAGTTTGTGCCACTTCATTACAGCACCTTTAGGCAAATAGCACGCACGTCAAACTAGAATTTTTATAAGATTAATATGCTACGCACAAGTGCGGCTTATATGAGGAATTAAAGTATGGTTTAATATGAGGAAGTGTATTAATATAATTCATCACATTAATTTCTCTAAGAATGCTTATAAAATCACCTTAATGAAAGGGATTTGATTTTCGGGGACTCTATCTCTGAAAAATGCACATATGTGTCTATTATGTAAAAACATCCTACGCTTGTCTAACAAACTAAAAATTCATCTGAAAATCTATGGGAATAAATACAAAAGGGGAAGAATGGCCAATAAAAAAAGCACCAAAAGCAATGAGTTTTGTAAATGCCAAAGCATTAGAGACAGAAAGTGTAATGAATAAAATAACTTCATAATAGTGGCCCAACATAAATCCCTGGGAAGCAAATTTAAGGAACATGCAATCCCATTCAAAGCAATCTATAAAATTTTACCAAAAGGTATAAAGTAAGACAAATGAAAGGAAGGATTATTAACCCAATATTATAAAGATGCCGTTTCTCTCCTAATTAACCTAAAAAAAGTGTAATTCCAGTCAAATTTCAGATGCATCTAAAGGTTAGCAAGATGAGTGAGTGGTTTTCACACCATTGAGGGGAACTTGCTCTAGTAGATGTGAAAATACTTTCGAGAGTCAGAATCAGAATGGATTGTGACTGAGGTCAGATAGAGGATGAGAAATCAGGGAGCCAGGACAGAGAGCTCAGAGCATTGCAGGCGAGAATGTTGGAGTGTTGCGGGGGCATTCACATCCAGTGTAGAAAGACCGGGCTATGCTGTCAATCATAACGGGCCAGCTGGTTAACTTGGTTGGGAAGAAGGTAAATTCAATCCTTAGGTCAACCTGCAAAACAAAATAAGTTCTGCATTGACTAAATATTTAAAGAGAAAAAATATGAATGCATCAAATCACAAAAATAAAAGCAGGTGATTCTCCCTCCCGTAGTCCTAGGCGCCAGGCAGGTCTAGCCCAGGAGCCAAGGAGGCCACCGTCTGGTGGCTAAGGGTGCAGCCCCTTCTGTGTCACCTGGTGGCTGGTCTGGGAGAGGGACTCGGTCTCTGTGCTCCAATTTCTGCATCCCTGAAATGGGAGCCCACCTTGTGAGGTTATTGCAAAGATGAAGTGAAATGACATGGAACTTGCTAAGGATGGAGCATTCTGGAAGTGTTAGCTATGTCTTGTTTACCTAACAATTAAAGATGGTGCAGAGAAAGCCTTGGAGAACAAATGTCATAGAATATTTGCCTGTATGAGGGGGGTGCTGCCTCTGACAGTGCATTTGAAACTTTAACTACTCCTTCTTTACATAGAGGTGGTCCCTTCATCCCCTTGGGTGCATGCAGGTGACCAGAGATGGTTCACAGCATGCAGGGTGGCAGGGACACAGCTGTCCACCCAGGGCCGGTGTGGACGATGCTGCCCCTATGGGGGAGCTGCTCCTGTGGGGCTTGGGGGTTGTTTCCAACCAGGAGGACGTGTCCTCTGGGGCTGCTGACCAAGAAGCAGGCAGGACCACCCCACTCTCGACCTCCTTGCCTGAAGGCCAGAGCCAGGTGGCCTGGGAGAGGAACCCAAGGGCCTCGGCTGAGTCAGACGAGGGATGCAGTTTGGGACCCTGGGTCACCATGGAAGGCGGCCCCGGCACTGAGCTGTCAGAGTTCTGTTCCTAACACACCAGCATTCAGACACTTGGAGAGCCCCTCCGTAGGGCTTTCCCCACTGAAGGTGGGGGAGAACAGGACAGTCCTAGCCTGAAAACAGGTCCCTGAGGGAATCCAGGACTAGCTCTGGTGGGAAGAAGTCCCTCCCGGGGTGTTAGTAAATGTAGGTTTTTGATGTAAGAGCCCAAGTATGAACCAGACATAAATAAGCAGATGATTAATCTTCCCATTGCATGCATGCGTGCTCAGTCGCTCAGTCGTGTCTGACTCTTTGCAACCCCATGGACTGTAGCCCGCCAGGCTCCTCTGTCCACGGGATCCTCCAGACAAGAGTACTGGAGTGGGTGCCATGCCCTCCTCCGGGGGGTCTCCTCGATGCAGGTATCAAACTCATGTCTCCAGCAGCTCCTGCACTGCAGGCAAATTCTTTACTGTTGAGCCTCTGGGGAAGCCCAACCTTCCCATTAGAGACAAGCAAAGGTGAAGAACCTAACTCAGAAGAAAGCATAATTTCAGAGAGCTGGAAGGAGGTTTGTGAAAACAAGGCAACACGTTTAACCACCCAAAAAACACAGTCACAGAACTAAACCATGCTAGGAACAAACAGAAAAGACGGGACTGAAAAAAATGAATGAATGTGCATAGTACGGTGAGTGCAAGTGAAAAAGAAAACAGTAATTAAAAAAATTAGAGAGAAGATGGTTGTTACGGAAGGTTACACAAAGGAAATTTTATGTGCCAAGTGACCCCAATGACCAGGGAGTTTGGAGAGCTCAGAAAATGGAGTGAGGCATGTAGTCAAAGTTATCACCCAAGCGGATTTCCTCCAAATGCAGAAAGTGGAACGTGGGGACTGGAAGAAGACCCCACAGAAAACCTCAGCCCTGACAGCCTTCGTGGGTTAGCTGGGCGGCTGAGCCTTGGGAAGCGCGGCAGCGGAGCTGAGCCGTGGTCAGCCCAGACAATCAGGTCTCGGGCCGTTTCCCTACTGATGTGTTTTCTGATTTTCCCTTGACGACAGAGTTGAACTCCGTGTGCAGTGAGACGTGGTTAAAATAAATAAACACATGGTGTGAGGAAGGTGGGAGTCCGTAGGAGGGACTGCTGGTCTGTTACCCGTGAGATGAGATCCCGACGGCCGGCTTCTCTCTGTAGAAAACTGTGTTGAGGGCTGTGTCCACGGCTGTCAGAGCCCCGCTGGCCGCCTGGGGATTTGTGAGCCTTGTGTCTGGTCTGGTCCCCTGAACCCTGAGAATATGCCTGCTGCCTGGACTTGCTGACCTCTGGGTTCCTGCCTCTGGAGGCCCAGGCCGGTGGGGGGCAGCCCCCTGGGAGAGGCGCCCTGCGGCTGCGCCCCCTGGGGGTTAGCTCCCGTTCCCCGATGGCCTCGCTAAATGTGCACAGTTGGTTCAAGAGAGGGTGCGTTTTTGGATATAGAAACAAGACTACTCCTCTCATTATTCAGAAACTTGGTTTTGCACCACCTGGACTTCTCCAAAAACTTTTAATGAATAATTCATCCTCGAACACAAAGTTTCGGAACTTCCCCGACAGCATATAACTTGTCCCTTTTTTATTGTTTCTTGGGGATGATCCAGTGTCATTGAATTTTACTGTCCCGAGGGAGCGTTTTCAGAGACCTGCCTGGAAATCACATCTCGAGTGAAGTTTTAATATAAACCACAAAGACGACAAGCGACTTTATTATATTAAGAGATCATTTATTCTATACATTCTCAGAGTGAAGTTATCTGCAGTCTCAGTTTTATAACCATCTGCAATGTAAATGAGCGCCTTTATTGAATCATCACATATTATGCTATGCACCTCACTGCTATTTAGAATAAGACAATGCTTTTATTTTTAATGAAGTCTCCTCACCCCCACCCCAGATTACAGATTAAAGAAGTCTGCATAATTTCCATGTATATGGTAACATTTTCTTACTTCAAAATGCAAAACAAGTCTGTTTTTAAAACAGCAAACACCAGCTGAAGGATCGCATGGTTTCACAACCTAATTATAAGCACTCAGTGGTCTCTGAAGGCACAGCAGAGCAAAGATGTGTGCTGCTTTGGCAGAGGAATGGCGTTTTTGGAGTGAAATTCTGTGTGCTAGGAAAGTGATCAAGGCAAAGCATTCATCCTGACCCGTCCTGCTGAAGTCGACCGAGGCAGTGCTTGCAGCAGACTGGAGAGGTGGGAGGATCTGAAAAGCAGCACAGTGACCCAGCTCGCAGCTGGGCCCCTGCCTTCTACGGATCGCAGAACACACAGCATCCGCCAAAGCCACTCCGTAACCGTGATGGGTTGAGACAAGCGCCAGGACCCCCTGTGATCTCATCTGAGTGCAGACATGGGCTCCCCGTCCATGCTCAGGGACCGGCTCCTGGGGCCTGGCTGATGAGCATGGTGGTGGCTGCCCAGTCGTGGAATCTTTCCTCCTTCCTGGCTGTGTCCCCTCCTGAGCAAACTCCTGCTCTCCTGGACTCCCGACAACAGCCCTTACAGCGGGTCAAACCCCAGTAGAGGCTCTCTCTGGTGTCCTCTCACCGACACACCCCTCGTGCGCCCCTGCTGTTCGCTGTCCTTTGCTGAAAGGAGCACCGACCCGCGCGTTCAGCCCAGGGGTGTCCCTGGAGGTCTTTGGCTGGACGGCGTTGGAAGACGCAAGGGAAGCTTCTTAGATGAGATAGCTTGGAGCTCATCAGCTAGGATCCTGCAGAGTCACCTTGTTTTCTCTCATCAGTAAGACTGGCTTCCACTGTCTTGTCCACCCAGAGCTTCCCAGGTGGCGCTGGGAAGAATCCTCCTGCCAATGCCGGAGACATGCGACTCGGATTTGACCCCCAGATCAAGAAGATCCTCTGGAGGAGGAAATGGCAACTCACTGCTGTATTCTTGCCTGGAGAATCTCATGGACAGAGAAGCTTGGTGGGCTACAGTCCCTGGGGTCTCAAAGAGTTGGACACGACTGAAGTGACTGAGCTCACGGTAAGGACTCCCTGGGGACTCTGCCTGCCCCGCCCCCGGCAGCCTCATCCTGGTCTAACCATCACCGGGTCCTCTCTCCCCTGGATCCTTCACTCGGCATTGGTAGGAAGGTGAGCCTCTTCCCAGATGGCTGAGCCTCCTGATTCCATTGGGGACAGCACAGCTCTGCAGGCCTGGGAGGACCATGCCAGACCCCTCCCCATGGCTCTCAGGTGCTACTGGATCTGGTCTCTGGTCAACTGGTCGACCTTATGGGACTCAGGTGCACGGACCTTCCCTCCGTGCCTTGGGGGAGCTGTGTCCTACCTGCTGCAGGGCTGTGCCCTCTGGCCTGTGCCTGGAGGAACTGACTCCAGCATCTTTGCATGGGTGCCCATCCCACTGCTCCCTACACGTGATGACGTCAGGGTTTTACCGACTGAACTGATTGCTTCCTTGTCCAACGTCTCCTTCACAAAAACAGAAATTCTCTGCAGTGAGGGTCTGGTCTGTCACTTTCCCTGCAGCACCTGGTGCCCAGAGTAGGAGCTGACACCTTGTGTGTGCTGTTTAAGAATATTTCCCGTGATGAATCCTCAACAACCCTCACTCGCTGGTCCCGCCCCCGAGAAACCCCGAGCCACCTCTCCGTTCCTCCTGGACCTGCCATGTCTCTCTCCTCATCGGCCACGTTTCCCACTGGCCCCGTCTTTACAGGGCCTCGAGGGAATCTTGGTGTAAAGAAGGGGTGCGGAGGGGCTGGCAGGACTCGGGGACTGAGGGTACTGGGGCTGCCCGCTGCTTCAGACAAACCCACGCCCCATAACTCGGGCTGGAGGTCTCGGGGAGCATGCAGACGGGCTCCGGCCCTCACACACCATCTCTTCAGCAGCCGTGAGCTTGCACCAGTGGGAGCAAAGGAGACCAAGGGACAGGCTGCTTGTCCTCACGCGCTTCAAAAGCAGCAAGGAGCAACCCGCAGGAGCATGGCTCCCAGGGGAGCAGCCACACAAGAAAACCAGCCTGAACGAGTTGACTGCGACCCCAGGGTCTCTCTCCAGTGATGCAGTGCATGTGGTGGCCATGTGCCCCCACCTGCTGGCCCCTGCCCTCCATGTGCCCCGTGCCCATCGCCATGCCTCTGGGGTCCTCTGTGAGCTCTGACCGTGTTTTCCTCTGACCCAGTCATGCCTGCATTTCTTTCCGTCTCCCCTTCCAGAAGGTGCTCCTCTCAGAGCGGGGGCCCTCCTCCTCCGTCGTGGGCCCCCACCCTTCAGGCTGAGTGTCCTGCCCTTTCTCCACGTGGGAATCGGGAAATGTGAGAGCCCTTCCTATCTTGCAGTTGGTAGTTTGGGGACACGGTGACCTGCCCTCACCCAGCCCAGGATAAGTTTTCTGATGAGATGAAATGACTCTGGCTGCTCCCCTGTGAAAATGCCTGAGTTCCTGCAAGGCTGTGGTCTCTTTGGTAATGGCAGTACCATGTGCAGGAAGTCCCATGTGCAGAAAGTCCCACGTGCAGAAAGTCCCACGTGCAGAAAGTGTGTTGGTCTCTCAGTTGTGTCCGATTCTTTGAGACCCCATGAACTGTAGCCCTGCAGGCTCCTCTGTCCATGGGATTCTCCAGTTCAGAATACTGGAGTGGGTTGCCATTCCCTTCTCCAGGGGATCTTCCACATCCAGGGATGGAACCTGGGTCTCCTGCACTGCAGGCAGATTCTTTACCATCCGAGCCACCAGGGAAGCCCCGGCATGCCATATGTACAGTTTTGTAATTGGCATTCTCACTGAAGAGTGTATGTGGACAGCTCTTCCTGTCAGAAAATGCTGGTGCAGGCGCTGTGGCATTCCAGAAGAGCAAGTTTTCCTTAGGATTGTCCCAAAGAGGGACCAAGACCACACACGGGCCTCCCAGTAAGTGTCAGGAGCAGACTCCAGGAAAACGCACCCTGTGAGGGGTGGGGGTGGCCTGAGTGGTGTGGGCTCCCTGCTGGGGCCACCGCTTCTGATGGCTGCTCGCTCCAGTCTCTGAAATTCGACCAAGACTCTGTGGTTGGAAATTCAGGCTGAGCGTTTTGCTATCAATAAGCACGTGTAATGAAGTCCAGGCACATACATCTTTGCAAACTTCTTCAGTAATTTCCTTTGTCTAAACGACAAGAGGTGAAATTTCTGGGTATGCTCCTTAATGCATTTTGTTAACATTTTGCTAAATTATCCCCTGGAAAGGATATATAACTTTATGCTTTCATAGGCAGTGCAGAGTTGACAGCAACTTCTCGGGCTCAGTTTATCACTTAGAATCACGTTTGCAGACCCGTGTTTCCTCCAGGTATCCAGACTCTGACCAGGCATCCCCTGAGACCCACAGGCTAGATGCCATCACGACTCCAGTGTCTGTTTGCAGAAGCTTCCCATCCTTCTCAGCCAGTTTGGAGGTCCGGGGTTGTCAGCACAAACCCCGCAGACCACCGGCCTGGGAGTCTGGTGGGAAGCTGCTCAGAACACGGCTCTCTGGAGGGGGACCTGAGAGTCTGCCCTCCACAAGCTCAGCCCGAAGCCTGAGGGCACAGCTGCCTGGTCCTGTACAGAGCTCATCCCAGGAAATGCATTTAGCAAACCTGAGGAACCCCCAGCATCCACCACCACACAGCAGGTCACTGTCACCATGAATAGGCATCACTCATCTCAAAGGCCAGCTGCACGACCTCAGAAGTTGGGACTGAGCAGGAGAAACACCTTTTAACATGGTTTTTGCTACAGGGTTTCTCCGCGCCTGTATCAACTAACGCGAGTTATGAGCGGGATGGGCTGCCTCAAGGTCCCTCCCGCACCCCACCGTGGAGGGGAGCTGTTGGAGGCTTCTTCTCTGCCCCCAGCTCTTCCTCCAACCTCCCCCACAGCCTGGGGGAAAAGCAGATGGAGCCCCTTGTCCTGCTGTTAAAGTGTGGGAAGGCGAGGGAGGGATGAGTTGAGAGAGCAGCATCGAAACATGTATGTTACCATGTAAGACAGAGAGCCAGTGGGAATTTGCTGCATGACTCAGGGGACTCAAGCCCAGTGCTCTCTGACAACCTAGGTGGGGGACAGGGTGGGAGGTGGGGGGGATGTGTATATCTATGGCTGATTCCTGCTGATGTGTGGCAGAAGCCAACACAATATTGTAATTATTCTCCAATTAGAAACAAATTAAAAGAAATAAAACGAACATAAAAAAGTCAATGGCACAGAATTAGTCATCACTGGGATCTCGACTTGACACCATTTGTGAAAGTTCAGCATACTACTTTAAGGCACAAAATAGCAACTAATGGTCAACAGTGAAGAGTGTAACTTATCTGTAAGGATGTTGTGTAGTTATTTTTGAGAACTTTCTATGGCTTTGTAGTGGTCTCTCTTTCTTGAATTTAAGGGTCCTAATTTTATCCTTTAAGCATTACTTTACTAGCATGTGAGATGAGTGCAATTGTGCGGTAGTTTGAGCATTCTTTGGCATTGCCTTTTTTTGGGATTGGAACGAACACTGACCTTTTCCAGTCCTGTGGCCACTGCTGAGTTTTCCATATTTGCTGACATATTGAGTGCAGCACTTTTACAGCATCATCTTTTAGGATTTGAAATAGCTCAACTGGAATTCCATCACCTCCACTAGCTTTGTTCGTAGTGATGCTTCCTAAGGCCCACTTGACTTCGCATTCCAGGATGTCTGGCTCTAGGTGAGTGATCACACCATCGTGATTGTCTGGGTCGTGAAGAACTTTTTTGTATAGTTCTTCTGTGTATTCTTGCCACCTCTTCTTAATATCTTCTGCTTCTGTTAGGTCCCTACCATTTCTGTCCTTTATTGAGCCCATCTTTGCATGAAATGTTCCCTTGATATCTCTAATTTGCTTGAAGAGATCTCTAGTCATTCCCATTCTATTGTTTTTCTCTATTTCTTTGCACTGATCACTGAGGAAGGCTTCCTTATCTCTCCTTGCTATTCTTTGCAACTGTGCATTCAAATGGGTATATCTTTCCTTTTCTCCTTTGCTTTTCGCTTCTCTTCTTTTCACAGCTATTTGTAAGGCCTCCTCAGACAGCCATTTTGCTTTTTTGCATTTCTTTTCCATGGGGATTGTCTTGATCCCTGTCTCCTGTACAATGTCACGAACCTCTGTCCATAGTTCATCAGGCACTCTGTCTATCAGATCTAGTCCCTTAAATCTGTTTCTCACTTCCCCTGTATAATCATAAGGATTTGATTTAGGTCATACCTGAATGGTTTAGTGGTTTTCTCTAATTTCTTCAATTTAAGTCTGAATTTGGCAATAAAGAGTTCATGATCTGAGCCACAGTCCGCTCCCGGTCTTGTTTTTGCTGACTGTATATAGCTTCTCCATCTTTGGCTGCAAAGAATATAATCAATCTGATTTCGGTGATGACCATCTGGTGATGTCCACGTGTAGAGTCTTCCATGTGTTGGAAGAGGGTGTTTGCTCTGACCAGTGTGTTCTCTTGGCAAAACTCTATTAGCCTTTGCCCTGCTTCATTCTGTACTCCAAGGCCAAATTTGCCTGTTATGCCAGGTGTTTCCTGACTTCCTACTTTCGCATTCCAGTCCCCTATAATGATAAGGACATCTTTTTTGGGTGGTAGTTCTAGAAGGTCTTGTAGGTCTTCATAGAACTGTTCAACTTCAGCTTCTTTGGTGTTACTGGTCGGGGCATAGACTTGAATTAACGTGATATTGAATGGTTTGCCTTGGAAACGAACAGGAACCAGAGATCAAATTGCCAATATCTGATGGATCATCGAAAAAGCAAGAGAGTTCCAGAAAACATCTATTTCTGCTTTATTGACTATGCCAAAGCCTTTGACTGTGTGGATCACAATAAACTGGAAAATTCTGAAAGAGATGGGAATACCGACCACCTGACCTGCCTCTTGAGAAACCTGTATGCAGGTCAGAAAGCAACAGTTAGAACTGGACATGGAACAACAGACTGGTTCCAAATAGGAAAAGGAGTACGTCAAGGCTGTATATTGTCACCTTTCTTATTTAACTTCTATGCAGAGTACATCATGAGAAACGCTGGGCTGGAAGAAGCACAGGCTGGAATCAAGATTGCCGGGAGAAATATCAATAACCTCAGATATGCGGATGACACCACCCTTATGGCAGAAAGTGAAGAAGAACTAAAGAGCATCTTGATGAAAGTGAAAGAGGAGAGTGAAAAAGTTGGCTTAAAGCTCAACATTCAGAAAACTAAGATCATGGCATCTGGTCCCATCACTTCATGGCAAATAGATGGGGAAACAGTGGAAACAGTGGCTGACTTTATTTTTTGGGGCTCCAAAATCACTGCAGATGGTGATTGCAGCCATGAAATTAAAAGATGCTTACTCCTTGGAAGGAAAGTTATGAGCAACCTAGACAGCATATTAAAAAGCAGAGACATTACTTTGCCAACAAAGGTCTGTCTTGTCAAGGCTATGGTTTTTCCAGTGGTCATGTATGGATGTGAGAGTTGGACGGTGAAGAAAGCTGAGTGCCGCAGAATTGATGCTTTTGAACTGTGGTGTTGGAGAAGACTCTTGAGAGTCGCTTGGACTGCAAGAAGATCCAACCAGTCCACCCTAAGGGAGATCAGTCCTGGGTGTTCATTGGAAGGACTGATGTTGAAGCTGAAGCTTCAATACTTTGGCCACCTGATGCAAAGAGCTGACTCACTGGAAAAGACCCTGATGCTGGGAAAGATTGAGGGCAGGAGGAGAAGGGGATGACAGAGGATGAGATGGCTGGATGGCATCATTGACTCTATGGACATGAGTTTGGGTGGACTCGGGGAGTTGGTGATGGACAGGGAGCCCTGGTGTGCTGCAGTTCATGGGGTCGCAAAGAGTTGGACACAACTGAGCAATGGAACTGAACTGAACTGAACTGAATTTTAGCTTACATGGACTGTAGCCCATCAGGCTCTGATGTTTTTATGGAATTCTCCAAGCAAGAATACTGAAGTGGGTAACCATTCCCTCTTCTAGGGGATCTTCTTGACCCAGGTATTGAACCCTGGTCTCTGGCATCGCAGGCAGATTCTTTACCATCTTAGCCACCAGGGAAGCCCAGTCTTGTCCTAAGGAAGCATTTTCTATGGATACCAGTGTCCTGGATCAGAAAGCGGTGGCAGGTGTAGGAGACGCACTGGAGGAAAGGGAACTGGCTGCTGACCGTCACTGCCCCACCGACCAGCTGTGCGCCCTCACCTCCACCCCTCACTTTTCTCTGTTACAATTTCCTCAGTTGTAAAATAGGGCTGTTAACCAGCATTCCTCTGGGGCCTTCCACTGTTTTGAAGACGCTCTTGGTCTCCGGAAATGAAAGACACAAGTTTGCACATTTTTCTCTAGTCTTGCTGGTGGAGGGGCCCCGGGGCACCTGCCCAAACCCATCCGTGGGCCTGGCAAGTGCTCATCATGTGACAGAGCTAAGCATGCTGTGTTGAATTCTGGAAATTCACAGAGAGAGGAGACTTCTCGTGCCCACATTGCAAATGACTGCGGTCATCTTTTCACCCTGCCTCTGTAGATCAAGCCATCATGCCCACAGCTTTTTATTAACAAACTGGTATTAATACAATTTTATTAATAAACATTTAAAAATGAAAACAGAGGCCCCAGGAAGGTTGGCTGCTTTCCTGAGAAAGAGAAGTGTACTCTGCTCCAGCATGGATCTCCTGGCTTCCTGACTTCTGTGCGGTACTGGTCATTCATTTATGGTCCGAATAACTGAAGTAAAATACTTGTCATTGTTTCTCTCCTGGAAAAGCTGCATCTGGTGCAGAAGTGGCGTGTGGATTTGTTTTGGTTGACCGTACACCTTTGGTTGGACACTCCACTCGGGCAGGCTGAGCCCCGCTGTCTCCACACTGAGGAAGTGTTGTCCAGTCGCCTCGGGCAGCGATGATGACTACGTGTCCCTGCCTTCGCTTCCCGCCTCGATAGCTGTGTCACCGGCCCCCAGCCCCAGGCCCACGGACCCCCTCCCGCTGCGCTGGTGTCTTCGCATGAGCCCGCGGCTCGGTCATCTCTGCTCCGTCTCCAGCACGTGTGACTGCGGACCTTCGTCAGGTAAATGAGCGTGTGAACACACACGGCAGGCCCTGTTCTGTCCAGCACAGGCTTGGGATCCTAGATACGACACATTTCAGGATTTCTTCGGAAAACACTCAGGGTGGTTCCTTCAGTGTGTGATTTACCCTCTGGGAGTAAGCTTCCTGCCCTCTAGAGGCTGGAAAACCCAATCCACACATAACCAGAGGCTCTGCCCTCCAGACCAGCCACGCGCTTTTTGGGGGCAAGTCTGAGCAGCCAGGCCCTTAGAAGCTGGCTCCATGGCCACAGGCTGACCTTTGGGCACAGTTACGGAACTGGCTTTTCATCCAGCCGCGAGCACTGGGGGCCAGGGTGGCAGTGGTGGCCGCAGTGGGATTCCTGCTGGAACCCCGTCCCACAGCTTCTCCTGGGCACATGACTCCCAGATCTACGGCTTCCAAGCTTGTGGTCACACTTCTGGAGACGTTGTGGGCTAAGGAGACCTCCGCAGTAGAACCCGCTCGAGCGGACTCTGACGTCCGCGTGTAGCGCTGACCCATCCCTGCATGGATCGTGGCTTCCAGCTCCTTCTCAACACACACAGGATTCTGGCATCTCTGCTTCATTCAGCACAAGCTCTCATCAAGTCCAGGTTGCAGCCAAGAATTGGGAAATCAACTAGTCCGCTCCCAGGTAATCAAGTGAGCCCCAGAATCCAGAATCTCTAAGTTCCCCATTTGCATAATTAAACTTTATTTAAATGTATGTCCTCTTCTCCTAGGTCCAGCGTCTTCAAATACATACCCTTACATAGTCTTCAAGTTTTCTTTCTGTTACCAACGATCACTTTGAATTTCTTTTAGAGGGTACCTTGTCTCTCGGGTTGGATGCTATAATTAGCTTCCTGGGTCATAAAGAGAGTCTGCTTCTAACTATAGATCTAAAGAAAATGGGGGTTGGGTGTGTAGAGACAGGGCAGGAGCAGCAGCATCTTTGTCAACACAACACTCCAGTAAGGCCAGGCTGTGTTCCCAGGCAGCCGCAGCTCCAGTGGAAGCAGGAGGCGTTGCTATTTCTGCCTGTGATGCTCAGGAGGTTGGTGGTTTGGGAGGAGCCCTCGATTCATTAAAATCCTTCCAAACACCGTTGTTCCAGTTTTTAGCCCCACCCCACCTTCCACAATCAGTGCCCTACTTTTCATTTAAGAGGTTGGCAGAGGCACGTGTGTAACAGACTTCTTACGTTGTGATTCAACAACCCTAGGAATCAGACTCTGCATCGAATTTCCAGCTACAGCATATTAAGGATTCATAGAAGGCAGGCACAGAAGCGTCTCATCCCTTGATCACATCTTATGCTGAGAGGTTTTAGCTTTGAACTTGTTTTATTTTTAGGTTCCTCATCATGATTAGAAGCCACCCACCTGACCGACAGGCCTTGAATTCCTCAGGCCCATCCTAACGACTTAGAAACGCAGCATCTCTCTGTGCCCAGACCTTGGCTTCCAGAGGCACGTCACCCTCGGGCTGGGTGATGGTGAAGTAGCTGCCCCATCGCCATGTGCTCTGGGCTGCCCGCACCCCAGGCTCAGGACCCAGCCACCCGGTCACGAAGGCCCGGATTTGCTACCTGCAAGGTTCTTGGCTGCATAGAGAATACTCTGGTTTATTCTGGCCTGGAGGGGCGATTGTGTACTGGTTGTTCAGAGGAGTACCGGTTACTCACAGAATTTATAGGAGGGTCAGAGGACCAGAGGATGAGATGGCTGGATGGCATCACTGACTTGAGGGACATGAGTTTGGATAAATTCCGGGAGTTGGTGATGGACAGGGAGGCCTGGTGCGCTGCAGTCCGTGGGGTAGCAAAGAGTCAGACACGACTGAGTGACTGAACTGGACAGTGGACCAGGCAGGAATGGCTCACAGTGAGGCTAAGGGGGCTGGGAGAGAGGCCTGACCTCCAGGGCACGAGTCCAGTGGAGACCTCAGTGCTTCCCACCCATCATGACTCAGGTCAAGGACCAGAGCCCTCCCCGCGTTTGTCCTCAGAGAGCCGAAAGCCCCCCAGACAATACGACTCCGGCTCCTGCTCATGGCCACTGCTGCACCTTGACGCTTCACTGGGCTGCCCCCAGGGGCCTGCAAGCCCTGACTCGGCTCGGGGCTCCCCTCCCTCAGGCCAGGGCTCCCAGGGAGGGGTGGGCATGTCTGAGCGAGTCCTTCCCCGCTGGGAGCCACTTTTTCCAGTCACTGAAGATGCCCTTTTCCTTCTGTGAAAAGACAGCTGTGCCCCTAATTCTGTTTTGCATCATTTGTTGTCCTAACCCTCAGGCCTCAGGCCTCCAGACGCCCCAGGAGCCAACCCACTTTTGGTCAGTTTAAAGGATTTTCAAAAATCTTCTAATTTCTGATCTATTACAACTAGAACAATAATGCTTTTAACAGTCGACACCCTTGCGATAATAATTTTTGCAAGAATTGCATAGGGTCTTTTTTCTTTTCAGTTAGCGAGGTTATGAAGCAGAGTTTGGTGGTGGGTGTACTGCTTCTGGGGGGGGGACGGGGCCACCGTCTTCTTGATGCTGGAGGGAGGACCAGGCTAAACGGACGGGGTGGGGGTGCCAGGTCCCGACAGGGGCACAGGGGCCACTTTCAGATGAGAGGCGGGCGGTGGGGCGAGTGAGCGGAGGCGGGCAGGTTCACTAGTGGGAGAAGGTGCTCCCGATCCTGGGCTGGGAGAGGTGGGGTGCACTGGGAGGGGAAACGTCCGGGGTCATGGTATTCGGGGAGGATGAGCTCTGTTTTACACACAGGTGGAAACTGAGGTTGCCAGGAGTGTTCAGGGGAAGATTGCTGAAGAAAATGGGACGTCTGAGCTGGAACTCGGGAGTGAGTGGGCTCTGCGCTGGCCCCACGATCTGTGTTATTACATACATTTAGGGTAATTGGGGCTCTTGGTGAATTCTGCTCCCTTTGATTTTCTTCTCCACAGAAAAGAAAAGGCTTTCTGCTGAGGACTTGTCAGACTCTCGGTTATGATTGGCATTGGTATTTTTTTCAAGTATTGAATTTTATGGGAACTGTCAGCCTTTGACTCAAAAAGAGACTTCTTATGCTTTGTGGCATGTTCCATGTCGTTTCCGCTGGATCCAGGGCCACGTTTATTGCGGGCTTATTAGTTCCAAGCCCATAATTCACTGCTTGCATTTCGAATGTGATGTCTGCAAGTTTTCAAGTTTTCTACTTTTATTCCCCACTGAGAATTCCTCGTAAGACAGATACTGACAATCGAACCGCCAGGAAGCAGCTTTCCTTATGGAGTCTTCAGCGGGTTCTAAGATGTGTGCAGCTGATGGAAGTAAACCAGCAGAATCTCACCCGTCCAGCTGGCCTCTAGGGAGCTCTGGGGCTTGAGGGAGGGCCCACACTACAGGGGACAGAGGCCCCGGCCACTTGCCGTGGGCCCTGCCTGCCTCTGTCTGTCTGTCTGCCTCTCCCATCCCCTGCGATCACAGGTGTGCAGAGAAGGTGAGGCCATTCGTCAGGACATCACAGCTAGTGCCCTGCTCCACGCCTGGCCCGCTGGCCGCGATGGGGCCGCCTGGGGCTCAGGTCCTGATTGTGGGTGCTGCCCAGTCTGAATTCGCTCTCATTTCCTGGAACCACCTGGAAAGTCACGTGCATTCATGGACTGAGGCAGCTGGACGGAAGGACTGGCAGGTGGGCTGTCTCTCAGGAGAGGGCAGCGAGGTGCGGCTTGCCCTTTCTGCCTTGTTGCACGTGTGTGCAGGATGGCAGATAGACGCAGTCTGCCACCGGAACCTCCAAGGCACCTGTGCCCTCCGGGACTCTGAATTCTCCCCTCTCCCAGCTCACCAAGCTGCCCGCTACTGGGCTTTTTCAGCAGCTTACCGTGAAGGGGCTGGTCGGCTGAAGCTGAGTGACAGCAAGACCACCGCCTTTGTCCACAGCGATTTGCAGAGCAGACATTTCCAGAGTCAGCACATGGAGGCCTTTGGATGAAATTGCTCCTTTTCTCCTCTTCCCGTACTCCAAAAGCATCACATTTGCAACATTCTTTGGCCTTCAGCATTATTTCATGGACTCCCTTCAACAGTTCTGAGTTCCTCTCTGCTTGTTATAGAAAATGACATGATACTTTTTTTTTAAGCAGTGAAACTTCTGAAATCATTTACATACTGTTTTTAAAAGCACATAGCTTGGGAGCCAAGTGGTGCTTCACAGTGTTCTAGAACTAGGTTTTTTCTGTGTCCCGTGGCACACACTGGCCACCTTAACTGACATTCTTCTCCACATCGAGGCAAGATTCAAGAATCTTTAATGCTAAAAGTTGTGAAATGGTTTTGCCATCTGCTTTTGCTTTACCTTCTTTCCTCTGTATACAAAACGTGAGACATTCCTTCATGTGAAGTCATCCAGTTCGAGATGACCCATCACTGACCTCTGTGTTTCCTGTGATAAATACTCCAGCTACACAAATGGAAATGTTTAGTCTGCGTTTGTCTTAAAGAGTAGCAGGTGGCAGGGTCCACCTTAGGAGACCTTGGTTTTTCAGAATCAGTGTCCCGTACTGCCGATCCTTAATTTTGTTCTTTGTTCTTAGATCATTGTGTTCTGCCTCGACACGCATCTTGTTTCCTCAGTTGTCCCCTTTTGAGACTTACAGGGCTTCCCTGGTTGCTCAGACTATAAAAAATCTGCCTGCAATGCAGCAGACCTGGCTTTGATCCTTGGGTCTGGAAGATCCCCTAGGGAAGGGAGTGGCTACCCACTCCAGTATTCTTCCCTGGAGAGTTCCATGGACAGAGGAGCCTGGTGGAACAGCCCATGGGGTTGCAAAGAGTCAGACACAACTGAGCAACTAACACTTTCTGAGACTTAAAGATTCCTTAAAGACGATTCCTTAAAGATTGTGGCTGTGTATAAGGTGGCCCCTTCCTCACCCACTTGAGGGCTTTGTTTTAAATATGCATTTACATGGAATGCTGCTTTGGGGTAAGTAGGTAAAATTGCAAATTGCAGAGAGCAGGAGTGTTTCACCGTCTTAATTGCTGGGGGAAAGTAGCATTCATAACTTTCGTTCGTGTAACTTAAGAGTGCCCGCTGCGTCTCCTCCTGGGTACCTGTGTCATCCTGTGTTGTGGGTTTCTACCTCTTTGCAAACCTGACTCCTTTGCTTTCATTAGCTTACAGTTGGGCTGTGCGTCATTTTCAGACTACCTTGAGGAAGGGTGACAGGTTAACAATTAATCAGTGAGGCTTCTAAGGAGTCAGTTAAGTTGTTCACGCTTTCTCAAGATCTCCATCCTCCAGGAAAATAAAACCCATGGTCCTTCCCAGGAGCAATGTTTGACTTGGATTCAGCAGAGGGGAGTGTGTCCTTAGACAAGTCTGAGTGAGCCAGAAGATTCTAGTTCCAGATACCAGGTGCACCTTCACACCTTTGCTGAATGAATGAATGAACATATTTGTTGGCACTTTCTGTCTTATTATGACCATGACTTGGCATTTTTAGCACAAGCGCTTTGCCTAAACATCAGTCAATTTTTCATGGTGGCCCTGGAGCCTTCAGTGATGTGGGGGCAGTTTCCATTTCTCAGAAGAGGAAGCTGCTGTTATTGTTTTTAATAACAATTGTTTTCACTCTTGCAGAACGCTCTTGCGTGCCCAGGGACACTCCTGTCCTGTGTGGCTTCCGGGAGGAGCCGAGTCCTTCCAGCTTGTTCTCTAGAGCCGCACACTTGCCTGCCGCAGTCCTGGGGTTGGAGAGAGACCCCCCCTGACGCAGCGTCAGCTCCTCCTCCCTCAGGCTTGAGGCACAGTGACAGGGGCCCAGCTGCGCCCAGTGAGGACGTCGAGCAGGCTCCTGGTCGGTACAAGAGGGACTTCCCCCAAGCCCTGCCACCTCGGGAGCAGGGGTACTGGATCCTTGGGGGGCAGGATGATCCTGCCCTAGACCTCTAGGGCCACTCTGCGGGCAGCCTGGGCTGCGGGCTCTTGGGTCTTGTCTATGTGGATGGTTGATAAAACTTGTCTGCCGGGTCCTCCAGAGTGAGGGGCTGTCCTGACCCAGTGGGAACCCCCGAGCAGGACGAGGTGAAGTCTCATTCGATATTCTTGTAGGTGGGCTTGGAGCAGGGTGCCGTGTGGATGCGTTGGGACCCCCGGCTTTATGAGTCAGGGAGGCTGTGTGGTGTCAGTGTAGACAGACGTGCTCCCACACGCATGGAACAATCCTCTCCTGCCCCAAAACAGAGCGTGTACTGTGCGTACAGCCAGGGGTCCTGCTTATTTATTTGGTTTTCCTCTTAACAATGAGGACTGCTTTTTTAAAATTATTAACTGAAAGCCTCGATGAAGTTTTTTGATGCTGGTTAGGACTTGGCTGCAGGTGGCTCTGCTGTGGTTTTGAGTTCCTGGAGTCTCATGATTTCTGTCCCTTTTGCTCAAGGATCCAAACGAAATAAAGCCACATAAACATCATACACTAGACCAGTGCTGTAAATAATTGCAAAACTAGACAAATTTTGGGTGCAACATCACATTATTTCTTATATATTAGTGTTTCCTACTATAAACTTTTATAGCCTGAGTAGTTTGGTCTTATTCATTTAAAACTATTTTTAATTACAAAGGAGATACAAGTTTAATGTTGAAAATTTATACAAAAGCAAAGAGAGTAAGGAATCCCCCCACCATAATTACTGCTAATGTCTGGTTTAAACCCTTCTAAGCATTACGAAAAGGAGGAAAAAGTACATCACATTGTATAGCTTTAAACAGTCTTCTTAGTATATCTGAGTGTTTTTCTCCCATAGATTAATATGTACTCATATTTTCATGGTTAACAGTTGACTCACACAACAAAATATATTGAATAAATCATCCATATTTGACATTTTGAAAGTTTAATTTTTTATGTAATTAAAAACAACATACTTATATAAACATATATGTATCTAGTTTACTGTTTACTACGATTGCTAATTGGAGAAGGAAATGGCCACCCACTCCAGTACTCTTGCCTGGAGAATCCCAGGGACAGAGGAGCCTGGCGGGCTGCAGTCCACGGGGTCGCAACCAGTCAGACACGACTGAGTGACTGGTCTCCATTCTAATTTCTGTTGTCTGTTCGCACACAGGAACACTGCTATTTCGCCTGGTTTCAGCACATTTTATGGGACTTGCAGGAGGCAGGGGAGCAGGCCCTCCTTGGCTAAGCACGTCCCCACCTCCATCTTCCTGCTCACGCTCCTCCTCCAGCGTTTTCTGTCCTGTTGCGCTGCTCTCAACAACCCAATTTCAGGCAAAAATAATCCAATTTTAGATGTTTGGTGTAAGAAACATGTTTACAAGCATTTTTTTCTTTATTTTAAATAAGAGATATTTCTTGTGTCAGATAAGTGCTGGGTGAAATAAAGAAATAACTACAAACCAAGCTCCTGGGATGGGGGGCCAGGGTAGCAGCGGGGCAGTTTCATGCAGGGAGGCTTTCCTGATTAGCAGAGGCGGGAATAAAATGGGGCTGTGGGGCTCCACGTTCAAGGATCCAAAGGAAATAAAGCCGTGTGAACGTCAGACACTAGCGCATCACTGTAAACGCCTGGAAAGGAGAGCGGAGAAGAGCGGGTGGGCAGGTGGGTTAAGCGGGGGTGGGCGGCGGGGGGCTCGCGGGCTGGCTGGAAGGAAGGTGCTCCGTAGAGCTGACGCCTGACCTCCGTGTTGCAGGCCCCGTCCTGGCTGTGTTGTGCGTGTCCCTGTCTCTCCTTGCAGCCACACCCTGAAGCAGGTAGCGCCCTGTTACCTCCTGCAGGTGAGGAAGCCGAGGCGCAGGAACGGCGCGGGGCGGCAGGGCCGGGGCCGGGGTGGGGGGCGGTGCGGGGGGCGGTGAGCCAGCAGCGCCCGGGCTGGAAGCCCGTCTTCTAAATGCCGGCCCAGGCGGGCACGGGCCGTCCCATCCTGCCGCCTCCCTCTTCTCGTGACCGGGGGTCCGGAGCCTGCCCGCTGTCCCCGCCTGGACACTGGACTCACAGGAGCCAGAGGCTCCGCCCCCCGAGGCGGTCTGGACCCCTTCCCTGGGCCAGCCGTCTACCCCCAATCCCACCCGTTATTCTCTCTGTAACACTTATCGGGGCCCATCTGTGCCAGGGTGTTTACAGTCTTGCAAAACCAACTGACAGGGTGACCCGGGCAGGTTTGCACCCACAGGAGAGCGGGCCGTGAGGGGCGCGGGGTGGTGTCAGTGAAGCAAAGAGCTGCCATCCTGGACTCGGGGCGTCCATGCGGCCGCCTGGTTTCATGGCGTTTCCTAGCAACCCTGTGGCAGGCTGGGCATGACATCAGCTCCCTGGAGGAGGTGTGAGAGAAGTGGCTGACTCTGAGAGGCTGTGGGATGAGGCGCGAGCAAGTCACTGGTGATGATACGACCAGGCCCCAGTGTGGACAGCCTCCTGACTCCAGGCCCCTCCAGGCACCTGGCTCCAGGCCAGGCAGGGAAATGGGGTCCCTGAGCCCCCTCTGCCCCTCACTGCCCACCTGTGGCTGCACTGCCCTGCAGGAGTTCCTGCTGGGTGAACCCAGGACGCCGCAGCCGAACCTCCCCAGGAAAACGATGCTGGTTCTGAAGGTCAGACCCAAAGGACTGCCTACCTGCCCAGGTGAGACCAGGGGCAGGAGCAGCTCCTCCAGGCCAGGGCCTGCATCTGTGCTGCAGCCTGTACTAGATTGTAGGTTGTGAGCAAACCAGCTGGGAAGCCAGAAGTAGAGGTAAATAATGCCACTGGCATCATGTTTAGAAAGAAAAACGAAGTTTGACAGAATTTAACTAATTTCCTCACCGTGAATGAACCTATTATTTTGTGTATGTACACCCGCCCCGTATCCTCCCCTATGTAAATAGTTGTTTTATTAGATTATTTAAAAGACAACAGTGTTTGTCATTAGCTTCTCCATGAATCATCTGAATAATGGTTTGTGGTTACTGAACTAAAATTCAACCTTGAAGCGTGTTGTGATATATTCTTGCAATAAAAATATCAAGCTCATTTAAACAATTACTTTTTAAAACACTGTGTCTCTCCCAGTGGGTTTTCATTGATCGGATTATGAAAGGCAATCGCTGTCCTGATGGTCTCAATAAATTCCACATGTGAGACAAAGTGGTCATGGCATCGACTCGCTGGGCACCCTTGAACTGGAGGTCGGGGCTGGTGGAGATTCCAGCCCGCCGTGTTCGAGGCTGCGGAGGGCAGCGACGGGCAGTAAACAACTAAGGCTGTATTTTGAGGCAGCAAGTTTATTCATGTCATTCTCCAAGATAACTCCTCGGAGTGTTTCTGAATTGTCGTGATAACGTGAAAATGCCGTCTTTTCCTGGGAATCTGATTCTGATGGGCTGCCTTACCTCCCCCATTACGTGTGGCGGGATCAGGCCTGGGGAGGCTGCCCCTTCATCACCGTGGTGTGGATGGGAGGCAGGGATTGTCTTTTCTCCCTGGTTCTCAGCCGTGGGCCACCCTGCGATGCTGGGGCCTCCCTCTCTGGTCCTCGTGGTGGTAATAGTAAGACGTGGTCCGGAAGACGCCCTCACCCCGGCTCCTCTGGGATGCCCTGGTGGGCGCTTTGCCCTCGGTGGCTCCCAGGTTGGAGGGGGAGACACACAAGCCCAGCACCTGACCAGAGGGTGGGAGGGGGCCAGCAGGGCTTTAATGTTGGGCGGGGGCGGGGGGACTCACACGACGCAGAGAAAGAGGGGCCCTGGTGCAGCCAAGGCTGAGTTCGCGCTCGGCCTCTGCAGACACTCAGTCCAGGGGAGACAGACGGGTCCCTGCAGCTGACGTGACCGAGGACTGCAAGCTGAGGGTTAAAGCGCCAGAGGTGGATTCTCACGGATCTGGAGGCCCAGGGACTGGAGTCGAGGCCGCTCGTCCACAGGACACAGGGAGCCATGTCCCCCCAGGGCTGGAGGAGGAAGAGGCTCTGAGGGACGAGGTCGTGGTGGGCTGGGAGGAGGACCCTGCCTGGCGGCACAGCTGGGGCAGGCCGCAGGGGCGCCGGAGGTGGGGGGGCTCTCAGCCGTCGCACGAGGCTGGGGCTGGGCTGCTGCCCTGGGTCATAGGCCCGGCCCAGAGGAGAGAGGAGGGGCTGCTCCATAGGGAGGAAGTGGGGAGCAGGGGCCAGATGTTCCTGGATGGGCCAGCAGGGAGCCTGAGGGATGCGGGACACCCAGGAGTGACCACAGGGGGAGCAGCAGGACCCTGCCCGTGGGCCTGGGGGGTGATGAGCGCAGAGGAAACAGGAAGGTCCACTTGGGCGTTTTGAGTTTGAGATGCAAGCGGCTCCAAGACGAGTGACCTCACAGGCATTCGGATGGCCCTGTTGAGACGGAGTCCAGGCCAAGGGCATGGAGTGGGGGGGTGTCAAGAGCAGAGGGCCAGGTCCGTCCGGTCTGCCGTCCATGGGGGGTTTAGGGTGGGAGGAGGGCAGGTCCCAGTTAGAGGGGTCAGCATGAGGCCTGCAGGCTCTAGGAGTGGGGCTCCCGCACAGGAGTCTGAGAGCCCTGCGCCAGCAGGACAGCCCTGGACAGCAGTCCTTGGAGGGCGGTGGGGAGGACCAGCACACACTCAGAGCTATTCCTGCGGATGCGGGGTGTGGACGGCAGCGTCCCACAGCGCTGCCCCCGGGGGCGGAGGACTGAATAGCCCCACCCGCCTGTAACCAACGTGTTGGCCGGGACCCTGGGGTTTGGGCTGGGAGAGGGCAGGGGCCTGGGGGCCACTCCTGGGTCCACGCAGCCCCGGGGGGTGTCTGGAGCGAGGCCCCTGCTCTGGCCCAGCAAGCCCCTCCCTAATGGGTTCTCGTGGGAGGACGTCTTCAAGGCTCCCAGCTCGAAGACTCGGGGTTTGAACTTGCCTCTGTTTATACCAGGCTGGCTTGCTTGCTGGAATCAGATGTTTTTCTTAAAGAAAGTTTATACTTGGACAATTTACAGAAAAAGACCCAGCAATTTTTTTTTCCTTCCCTGTTTGAAGCCCATCCACTCACTCTGCAGCGTGGAGAAGAATAAGATTGGATTCCGGGTGACGGACACCCGTTTGTCCCGGTTACTGTGAAATTGTTGTCTTGGCTCCAATAACTGGCGGAATGGCTGGGCCAAGCGGAAAGCGGAGGCGGGTGGACTATTTTCTCTGCACTTGCAGTCTCTGCCCCCGGCCGAGTCTCGGTAATAGCGGAGCGTTTCCCTTGGTTGAGAAAGGCCATCAACGCACCCGCTGTCTTCAAATGACTCCCTGGCTCCAGTGATCAAGACAAAATCACCAACAGGGACGGCGCGGGGACGCGGGGAGCCAGCTGGTGGCGGGCCTCCGCAGCAGCCGCGTCGTCACGGGGTTTGGCGGCTCTCGAGGGGCAGGGCCGGCCCCAGTCTGTGGCTCACCCTGGCTCTGGGGACCCCTGTGGTCAGCAGGAGGGGCGCTGTCCACCCTCTGGCTCTCAGCACACAGTGGCCCCGTGGCCCCAGCTCCTTAGCTGGGTTCCTGAGTACCCAGTCTGGCTCAGGCCTGGGACACGGGCCCTGGGGAAGTCTCCGGGCTGCAGGCTCCTGGGCCGGAAGGAGGGGCCCTCCGAGGAGATGAGGGCAGCTGGGGCAGGTCTTTGGGTACAGCGGCCCAGGGAAGCGGCTGCTTAGAGGTGCTGGCGAGGTGGATGCCTTTCTGTTCAACAAACATCAACAGAAACATCCCAGTCCGCAGAGGCCACCTTTTGCCGTCTGTTTTGGTTGGGGGCCGGGCGGGCCCAGCCTGGCACTCACCCTCCCTTCAGTTAGGAAACACCCTCGGTGCCCCGGAGCGCTGCCCGAGGCCAGCCTCACTCTTGTGGGAACGCTGTGAGGGGCTCTGTGCTCAGCTCGCCGCCTTTCTCTCCCTCATAGTCTGTCCAGGTTTGCAGGATTTGGCTGGATTCTGTGGTTTTTTTGAAAATGCTTTCTGACTGGGTCAGTCTTCTATTTGGAGCTTGTAAGCGTCTGCACCTTCGGCAGATTTTGGCGTGGTGGGCTGCAGGTCTGCTACCCCGTTAGCTTCTCTCGTTCAGCCCGTCTGCTTTTTGTTCCTTCCTCTGCCTTCCTTTGGATTATTCAATGATTTTTATACTATTCTGTTTTATGTATTCCGATTCTACGCCTGTCTTTTTAAATCTGCGCTGTTGCTCTAAGGATCTAATATGGAGCCATAACTAGTGATCAATGGTGAGCTGATGTTACGACATGTCCCAAGGAAGGAACGTAAGGATCCCACAACGGGAGACCTCCCGTATTTCTGTTCCCACTTAGCCTTAGTGATTGTTGCTGTTGTCGTTATTTTACTTCAATCAATTATAAACCCGATAGTCATCGTTAGCAATTTGAACAGTTGTTTATCTTCAAACTAATTAAGAAAAGAGAAAAATATTTTTACTACGTATTTGTATTATGATGCTCTTTCTTCCTGCCTGCAGACCCAAGGTTCCATCTGCTGCTCTTTGCTTTAAGGCTCAGAGCTTCCTTCTGAATCTTGTCCTTATGTTTCTAGTCTGTTGGCTATAGAATCTCTCGTTTCGTTTGCTGGAAATGTCTTTGACCCTCCTCCTCTTTCGCCTCCTTCTCCTTTGGCTTTTCCTTCTCCTTCTCTTGCTCCTTCTTCTTTTTCTCTGAACATAGGATTCTAATTTGGCAGGATTTATTTTCAGCTCTGTATTTTCAGTGTCGCCTTGCTGTCCTCCTGGTGTTTTCTTAGGAGAAGTCATCATCCTTCCCATTGTCCCCCTGAAATAATGCGCATTTTTCACTGACTTTCTAGATTTTCTCTTTCTCTACTCTTCCATCAGTTCGGCCAGGATGTGTCTAGTTGTGATTTCCTTTGAATTTATCATTTGTTGTTGTTCAGTCACTAACTGATGCCTGACTCTTTGTGACCCGTGGACTGCAGCACGCCAGGCTTCCCTGTCCTTCGCTGTCTCCCAGAGTTTGTGTATTTGGCATTCATTTTGCTCCTTGAATTTGTGGGTTCCTTTTTATTTTCATCAAATTTGGACAATTTCCAGCCAGAACCTTTCAGATCTTTCTCCCTGCCCCACACTCCATCTTTTCTTCTTCTGGGAATTTAATTACACATAATGTGGACCTCTCGATGTTCCTCACGCATTGTGGATTCTATGTTCCCTTTTTCCAGCAACGTTTTGTGTTTTATAAGATCAGCGCTCGCTTCGGGAGGGTCTTAGGTTTGTAGAGAGACTGCGGAGGCGGCACAGGCAGTCCCCTGTCCCCCCGTGTGCTGCTCCTCCTATTACTGATTTCTTGCTGTGCTTTGATAGGTTAGACAATATCGGTAAACAAGGGTTGATATGTTAACTAAATCCATGCTTTATTCATACTTCTGATGTCCTTTTTCTGTCCCAGGCTCTCACGCAGGGTCCCAAGCAGGACATCACACGACATTTAGTCTCCTGTCTCCCTAGGCTCCTCTTGGCTTCAACAGTTTCTCAGACTTTCTTTGTTCTTGATGACCTTGACTCTGAGCAGAGTGCTGGTCAGGCATTCTGCAGAGTTCCCTCAACTGAGACCTGCCTGTCTAACAGCTGGACTGGGCAGTGTCTTTGGGAGGAAGACCGCAGGGTAAAGTGCCCTTCTCGTCGCGGCGTACCAGGGTCCGTGGTCTCAGCAGAACTTGTCACAGCTCATGGTAACCTTCATCACCTGCCTGGAGGTTGGGTTGGTCACATTTGGTCTAGTTGGTTTAGAGCCCTGGTTTGCCGGTTCTAATGGTAGGATGAGCCCAGAATCTGCTTCTATTCACTCTGTCTCACTGGATCAAGGGTAGTATCTTTTGCTTCCATGCGTATCTTGTGACTTTTCATTTGATTCTGGACGTTGTTTATGAAAGGAGAGTGGAGCCTTAAGTGTAACTTGATTTTCTTTCATTCCTTTCCCAGATGGGGCTAGGCTGATTTTTTCAGATTCCCCTGAGTCTGGTCGAGCTGGTTCAGAATCACTGCTTTAATCAGATGAAGCTCAGTTGGGATCACCCAAATGCCATCCACCTTTTGGATCTTGTCAGTACGTGACCTAGAGGCAGACAGGTATTTTTGGCTCAGCTTTGGTTTCAACTCCAGGAGAGCCATGGCATCCAGACACTTCGACAACAAAAAAAGCTCTAAAATGTTCTGACCAGTGTCTCCTCCACTGCTGTTTTTGGCCAAACTTGGGGAGAAGTGACTGAGGGACTCACTGAACAGAATGCTCTGCCCTCGCCTTGGAGTTCTTTCTTGCAGATTCCAGTCCACCCCTGTACCCACACGATCCTTCAAGGTCCACTGATGTCCCCTCACCTCTGCGAAGTTTCTCCACCTGGACACCTTCTCCAGGTGTGGAAGCTGCCACAGTTCTATCACTTCTTACAGAGAGCTCCAAAATCTCAGAAATTCCTTCTGTTCCTCTTTGCTAGCTCTGTAGAAAAATCTGATTTTTATTTTGTCTCATTTATTAGTGGAAGACTTTTTATTCTTATTAGTGAAAGGCTTTGAGGTTCTATATCTGCCTCTGATTGTAATACTACTTTACTCTAAAAGGATACATATTTTGATGTCTTTAGTGTCACTTACTTTTTAATTAATGGGTGTCAAGAGAAAATATTTGAGAATGAAGTAATCCAAAGATTCTGTCAGCTAAACAAAATTTATTTCAAAGATTACCTGTGTCAACTGAAATGCCCCAGATTGCAAAAAGTGAAGAGCTGAACAAATTCTTTCTAACAGACTGAATGGAATTGTACATTTAAAATGTACAATTTAACTCAGATATAGCATATAACTGTATCGTGGATATCGTTTCCAAATTTTCCAAATACTGTTTTTAAAAGCATTTTAGTTCATTGATTTATTTCTTTTGTCTCTGCCAGGTCTTAGTTGCAGCGTGAGAGCGCTTTGGGTTGCAGCACGTGGAATCTTTAGCTGTGCCACGTGGGATCTGGCTCCCTGACCAGGGACTGAACTCAGGCCCTCTGCACTGGGAGGGAGGAGTCTTGGCCACTGGACCACCAGGGAAACCCCTCTCAATACCATTTTTGCAAGATAGATTTTAATGGAATGCTGAAAATAACTTGTTTGTGTCTTCTCTTAAATGTTAATGTTTTCTCTTAAAAAGCTGTTTTTTCTAAAATACAGCAGCCTCATAGATCAGGTAACACCGCAGGAAACGTAAGTGGTGGCAGCCTGTGCGAGTCTGTGTCTTATTGTGAAGTTGAACAAGGTTTCAGTAAGGTTGCCGAAGCAACAGAAATCCAGGTAGTTTGGCATTTTCAGAGGAAGGAAGAGATGGGAAATATTTTTTCTGTATTTTAAGAATTTGAAACGTACAGCTAAGCAAGTTTTGCGCAGAATTAAATTTGTTTTCCTAACGATTACACGCGTTTAGGTGTTAGGTGTGCCCCACGGAGCACGTTATTCAGGTCCTAGTGGTTGAGTAGCTGACGGGACGGAGCTGCCCTGGTAAGTATACTTTACATCACGTGTGTTATTTGCTTGTGTTTGAGATGTTTGTATATTTTATTGCTACACACTTGAGGAATCACACGCCCCCGTCCCAGGAATGGATCGAGGGTCACAACTGCTGCTTGACAGGGACCCCAGGAATGTGCAGGACACAAGTGACCTCTTTTCTCTGACCTGCCCACAGCAGTGGGCTCTCCTGACTGCTGCTGGGGTGCGTGGTGGGACTGGGGCACCCTGAGCTGTACCCGGAACCTGGGATCTCCCGAGGCCTTCAGTGCTGACCAGGGCTTCACGGGCTCTAAAGAGGAGGATCGGATACCCTGAAGTCCTCTGAAGAACGAGCTGGAAAAATGCTGCATCACCAATACTCTTCCTGGGCACCTGAGCATTTTACTCACCCATTCGACAGACATTGTGATGTATCTTGAGGCTGATTTAAAAAGTTTGTGTGCGCTCAGTCACTTCAGTCATGTCCGACTCTTTGTGACCCCATGGACTGTAGTCTTCACGGCCCCTGTGTCCTTGGGATTCTCCAGGCAAGAATACTGGAGTGGGCTGCCATGCTTTCCTCCAGGGGATCTTCCCGGCCCAGGGATGAAACCTGGGTCTCTCACATTGGCAGGCGGATTCTCTATCATCTGAGCCACCAGGAAAACCCCTAAAAATTATGTGCAGGAGTTGCCATAGATCACAAAGAAAAAGAATGCGATCTAATGTGGATGGGAGTGGGCTTGCAGGAATCCGTCCATCACTGTCTCCTAAATTGAACTGTTTCACCTTCTGGCAATAACCCACTGAGAAATCTCTCCATAGTTTTCATATTGTCTTTCACACAAACACCCAGAATCACTGACAGATGTGCCCATCACTTACTTCCATGCAAGTCTGTTGGTAAATGTGATGAGATTTTTCTTTTTCTTTGCTTGTTTTAAAGCTATATGCTCATTTTAAAGAGTTTAATAATTATAACAGATTTTTAAAAAGCTACCTAGAATTGACGAGTGGAGGCTAGTGTGCGGTTTCTCAAGATTAAACTGAGAAACACTGGTCTGAGAGGTGCAGCAAGGTGGTTCTTTTTCACAGTAGTCCTTGTGGTGACAGAAGCCGACAGCCATCAGGTTTGTGACATTTGGGCTCAGATCGCAATCGCAGGATTTAAAATTTTTAATCCACATCAGATCTTCATTCATAGTCGTCTTTGTAAATACTGAACAGTGTTAATGTAGCAGGTACTTTTTCTTAGAAATTTTAGGTTAGCCACCCTTAGGGCTTACTGTTACCATCATCTAGTAATGGTAAGATGACATAAAACTGTTTTGTGCTGAAATACAATCTTGTGCTTTATAAACCAATGTTTTTACAATGAATACAAAATTTCCATCAAGGCTACTTTAGCCCTTTTCAAAATGACATAAGCAACAGTATAAACAACTGATAAAACAACTTAATTTACTATAACTGGATTTAAAAAATCTCTAGTAGTTTCTCTTATTCTCAAAAAAACACAGACCATTTATAGGCTTTGGACAAAATAGACTCTTTCTCCATTTCCCCGATGGTTAGTGATGTCGACACCTTTCCATACACCTGCTGGCCATTGTTGTTTCTTTGACAAATGTCTGTGGGTCCCTTTTGGGTTACTTGTGTTTTCTCAGTCAAGTTGCATGAGCTCTTTATATAATTTGGATATGAACCCCTTGGCATACATTGCTTGCAGCTGTTTCCTCCCCTCATGTGGTCTGTGCTTTCATTTGTAGGCTGTTTCCTTCGTGGGGCAGAAGCGTCTCAGCTCGGGGAACTCACGCTTGTCTGCTTTTGCTTTTGTCACCCATGTTCTTGGTGTCACACGTGTGACATCATCGCCGAGATGCATGTCAAGAAACTTTTCTCCTGCATTTTCTTCTAAGGGTCTTACAGTTTCAGGCCTTATGTTCAAGTCTTCAATCCATTTGAGTTGATTTTTGCGTACGACGCAATGTAAGCCTCCAATTACCTCCTTCTGTAGGTGGCACTCCGGTTTCCGGCACCGTTTGTTGGAGAGGTCAAAAGAGTCACGTGAACACAAACACACAAACCAGCAGATCAAGGCAGAGAGCCCAGAAATAAACCCAGGCATATAGTGAACTGCCTTTCCACACTGGTCGGAATCCCTTCATAGCAAACATATGGGGAAACAATGGAAACAGTGGCTGACTTTATTTTGGGGGGCTCCAAAATCACTGTAGATGGTGATTGCAGCCTTGAAATTAAAAGACACTTGCTCCTTGGAAGGAAAGTTATGACCAACCTAGACAGCATATTAAAAAGCAGAGACATTAATTTGCCAACAAAGGTCTGTCTAGTCAAGGCTATGGTTTTTCCAGTGGTCATGTATGGATGTGAGTTGGACTAGAAAGAAAGCTGAGCACCGAAGAATTGATGTTTTTGAACTGTGGTGTTGGAGAAGACTCTTGAGAGTCCCTTGGACATCAAGGAGATCCAACCAGTCCATCCTAAAGGAAACCAATCCTGAATATTCATTGGAAGGACTGATGCTGAAGCTGAAGCTCCAATACTTTGACCACCTGATGCCAAGAACTGACCCATTGGAAAAGACCCTGATGCTGGGAAAGATTGAAGGCAGGAGGAGAAGGGGACGACAGAGGATGAGATGGTTGGATGGCATCACTGACTCGATGGACATGAGTTTGAGTAACCTCCAGGAGTTGGTGATGGACAGGGAGGCCTGGCGTGCTGCAGTCCATGGGATCACAGAGTCAGACACGACTGAGTGACTGAACTGAACTGATAATGAACTGATTTTGATAAGTCACCCAGGAATATGCAATGGGGAAATAATCATCTTTAATTTTTCTTTTAAGAAGTAAATCTTTGTGCTCATTATAGATACTGCTTAAAATTCAGGTTTTTGCTGGAATATTTAGAGACATAAAGTAAATGATGTTACCTGGGGGTTCATGGTAGCACTTTGTGTGGTCCATGTTTCATCTGTAAATGGATTATACACAGAGCCAGAGATTTCACGAGGCATTTATTACACCTATAAACTTTTAGAATAAACAAGCAAGTGGAAGTAGGAGGAAAATATAACGTATTCCCTGGGACACACGTTGCTCACCAGCCTTTTACTGCCACAAGGAACTTGCTGGATGTCCTTTGTCATCGTTAAAGGTGATTGCTCATACATGCAACATATTCCAAGACTCCATCACCTGCCAACAAGCCCCGTGACCCTCAGCCAGGCATTCAAGGCCCATTACAGCATGCCCCTGAGGCCAGCATCTACCTGGTAGATTTGTGTAGAGATGAAGCCAGCTCATCCCCTGGAAGGCGTGAGCCCAGCGCCCCACACACAGATGGGCTCCATGAAAGTGACCTTTACAGGCATTGCTGTCTTTCTTTTTTGTTTTATATTTATTTATTTATGTGGCATGGAGCATATTTTTGTTTTTTCTATAGTTGTGGCTTGTGGGATCTAGCTCCCTGCCAAGAGTCGAATCTGGGCCCCCTGCATTGGGGGTGTGGCATCTTAGCCACCGGACCAGAAGGGAGGTCCCAGGCATGGTTTCAATGTGTGTTTACTCTCTCTCAACTTGAATGGACAGCAGACCTATAAGGACGAACTGTGTATGAGCGGGACAGTTCTCACCGAGGGGCTGGGCCGACCAAATGCGTTTTGACTGGAGTCAGTAGTGAGTTTGAATAAACCTGGGATCCGCAGACATGACAGATCTAATCACTTACATCTGCATGAACAGCTGCTGGAGTCGCTCAGCCAGCATCCTTTTCTTCGCTGGTCCCATCTGGAGAAAAAGCCTGCTGGTCGGCTGTAGTCAAAGCTTGGGGAGTATTTGAATGCAGTTTAGTGCGATGTCGTGGATTACAGCTGCTTCCTTGGGAAAGAGCCCAAGAAATTGTCAGATTCTGGGAGGCAGAAGCTCTGTCCCCCGAGGAGGTGCACAGCAGGACCAGGCCTGATTTCTGGCGACGGGGCAGATCCTGCGCGATGTTCCACCCGGGTTACTCTATGCAACCATTCCCGTGAACCCACGATGAAGCTTCTGCAATTATTCTTCTTTACAAGGAAACAGAGTGACAGACATTACAAGATTTGCCATTTGACAGCCAGCATTGTCATGCCTTAGATACCAAGATGCCCACGTTGCTAAGTGCTGAACCCACCTAACAGGCGGCCTGTCAGAGCCGGGCCTCTATCTCCCCGTTGTCCCCAGCCCCGTCCCTCTGGGTAGGGCATAAGAGAGTGACCCGCACACATTCTCACATGCAGCCGCTGTCACAAAGGGTGGCCCAGGGACTCTGCGGCACTGGGCCCTGGGCTGTCGGCCTGGCAAGGGGAGGGGAGAGTGAAGCCTCCTGGCATCCCTAGAGAGACAAGTAGCAGAGGACTCAGCAAACCTGATGCCCGGATCTGCAGAGACCTTGAAGCTCAGCCCTTCCCCAGTCGGAGAAAACACGAAAATGAATTCTGTAAGCCCTCAGTCTTGGGATTCTCTAGTGCTGTGGTCGGCCGAAATTAGCTGGGTGTGGCGAGTGTGATGGCGGGAGCTCTCTCCAGACAGCTCGGGCCAGCTCTGTCTACAGGTCTCCAGCTCCGGGGTGCGGCTGCTCACAGACTCGCCGAGCTTTGCTCCGGACATTCTGCTCCCGCGGGCCCGAGCCTCCCATCAGCTTGGGGTTTGTCTGTGCCCTGCGAGTTCTCTCACTGCCACCTTCTCTCCCGTCGGCTGTTTCTTCTGGGGTTGTTTTTTTCCTGCAACAGAAAGCTCTGATCATAAAAAGAAAATGGGCTGAGGGATTAGATGAAAATAAACCACAGCTCCGTCAGGGAACGTGGGCCAGGCCTGCCCTGGGGGCTGAGTTTGCAGGTCCCGCCCGATCGTGTTCCTGTGAGGGGTCAGGGCAACTGGCCAGGATGAGCTGTGTCCCCAGGTCCCCACGGCCTGGGCATGGCTCGGGGTGTGGCCACCGAGGGCCCTGCCAGGACCACCCTCCCTGCCCAAAGCCTCGACCTTGGAAGGAGGTGAAGGGCTTCTGGGCCATCCAGCCCTAAAAAGCCCTTGGAGCAAGGAGCCGAGTCGTGGACCAGCTGAGCTCCAGCAGAGAGAGTGAGTCAGCTCCCCGGAGTCGGGTCTGTTCCGCGTGGAGCAGGTGGCCTGGCACCGGGCTTTCTGCTGCCTGGGCCTGGCCTGGCCACTGGGGACTCCGCCCTCCTCCCCAGCCTGGTGCTCTGTGGAGCGTGGGTCCCGGCAGCCGCCTGCCCTTCCTCCAGTAATGAGAGATTTCCCTTTGGCCTCATAGAATTAATGCCAGAAACATTCCAGCTAATTCCCCCTAGAACCCTAAAAACTGCAGAGCTCGTAACCTCAAAACTAAGCGGTGCTGAGAGACGTTTCGGGGAGTCTGTTCTCATTTGCATTTTGCCTGCTTACGTGTTTGCATCCGGATGAGTCTGGGAAGGTCTGAAAAGAACTTTCCTGGCCTTGAACGACTCGTGACTCAGGGAGGCCTCACGGGGCGCTGTGCGTTCCGCCGGCCAGCTGGGCGGCGACGCGTGAAGGGCGTGTGGCAGGGCCCCGGGCTCCGGCAGAGGGACCGTGTGGTGACAGTCTCCTCACCGAAGTCGCCTCTCCTGTCTGCACGGGATTCTCGCGTCAGGGAGCCCAGGGTGGGCAGGCCCGGCCCACGCTGCCCGTGGGCACCCTCAGCAGGAGCCCTGGGCCTCGTGGCTCTGTTCCGCCGCACCTCCCTGCTCTCCAGGGACCGCTGACCGCAGACCCTTCTTGAAGAGCGAGCCGTCCATTTTAAGGTGCTCCGCCCTCCTTGCCTGTCGCCTCCTCTGAAGACGGTCCTGCCTGGTTCTCAGAGTCTCACTTTCCTAATTACCCGTCTACTAAGGCCCGGGCAGCTGCACTCTGAGATCTGCAGCATGCGGATTCCGGGCTGCAGTCCAGGGTCAGCAGGTTTTACGGCACAGACGGCAGGATGTGGCGCCTGACCCTCCGTTGGCTTGTCATTTGTTCATTGAGCAAGAAGCCGTCGGCATCTCAGGAGATGAGATCCCCTGCCTGACAGGTAACAGGCTGCAGGCGCTCAACCATCCACACCATCAACGCTGAAGTTCTTCTAGTCTCTGGGGAAGGCCTCCCCGTCTCAGGACTGAGAACCTCCAGGACCAATGGGAAGGTGACCAGATGACCTCCCTGGGCACACTCAGCTCAGACCATCTTTGAGTCTCTGATGTAAATGGCAGCTTAATGTCAGGTCCCAGCCAAGCTCTGTCACCTGCCCAGCACTCGAGTTGGTCCTAGGGAGCCCTCTGAGCAGTCATCTTCCTTGGTCATCCAGATTTCAAATCTGTCTTCGAGCAAAAATAACAGAAATGTTTACATGGAAATGTTATGTGCTTCTCAGTTACAGAAACATTTTGACATAGTAGGCTGCCTTCTGTGAAAAGGGGCAAAAAAGAAAAACTAGGAATTGTATATTATTTGCTCTCAATTAAAACTATCATGTAAGAAACTTCTTTGCTGAACTAGATAATAGTTTTGGATACTGGAAGAATATTTTTTTCCATTATTGTTCTATTTAAAATGTGACAGCTACAGATAAAACATCTTTTTGTTTAATCTGTATCATTAACATTTTTATCTCTCACTCTCCTGTCACGGAAATCAGCAAAGCAATAACTAAAGCCCTGATTTTTAGTGCTTGCCAATTTCTGTGGTGTAAATGCTCCCACCGTGACTGACTCCTGTTCTGAAGCTACCAACTTGCCAGACTGAACCGACTTGAGAGAGAGTCCCAGAGGCACCGGGTCATAGAGCCCTCCCCCGACCCGGGGCCTTGGGTGCACAGAACTCGGAGCAGAGAGACCAGTAAAAATGGAAGAATTATTGGAAACTGTTAAGTTTTGAATACTTGTTATCTTTGTTTTTAATAAGGTTTAACAGTAAGTTATAGACTTTATTTTCTTTATAATAGTTATATTCAACAAGTGAATCTCACAATTCCTGCAAATACAACAGTCTCGCAAGCTAGTCCAAGCCGGCTCCTTCCAGGACATGACGGTTCCCTCACTTTCCTCCGGGCTGAAGGCGCAGTGGCCTCACACTCTTCTCACGGTGGACGCAGGTGATCAGGAAAGGCAGACCGCGTGTCTCACAGGTTCCGTTGGCCAGAGAAAATCATCCGTCCAGGCCTGACGTCAGTGGATGGTACAGTTCACCCAGAATAAAGTCATGGTGAGAAGTGGAGGGAAGGAAAAATGTAAACAAGCAGGCTCACGGTTTGAATGCCCTTTAGCTGAGTATAAAATCAGAGGTTGACGTTAGTTTCATCACCCTGCGTTTTGAAATTATCATCCCACTGTCTCCTAACATCTCTTGTTGATGATGAGAATTTTATTCTCAATCTAATGATGTTTCAGGTAATTTTCTTTCTTCTAGTGGTTTTAAAGGCATCTTCTTTATTCCTGATCTGCGTTTCCACTATGAATAGTCTAAATATGGGATTTTTTTCCCCTGCTCAGTGCTTGAAGGATACATATCTTTAATTACATCTAGAAACTTCTCAGTTATTAGTATTTTATACACTGTTGATGCATCATTCCTTCTGGAATTCCTTTTAAGAGATGAACATTAATTATATATCTTTCTTGAATTTCATTTGAATTCCAAAGTTCTGTCTTATATTTCTTCTTGACTGGATCTAATATAGGATTGATTAATCTATTAAACTTTCAATCTAATTGATTATATTATTCATTTCTAAGATTAGTTATTGGTTCATTTTTATACCTATTTATTACTGTTTTCTTTAAAAAATCAATTTTATTTAATTTTTAATAAAAATTGTATATCTTCATTTAGTTTTTTGATAAATGGGCTTCTTTGGTAGCTCAGCAGTAAAAAACCCACTTGCCAATCCAGGATACGTGGGTTCAATCCCTGCATAGGAAAATCCCTTGGAGAAGGAAATGAAAACCCACTCCAGTATTCTTGCCTAGGAAATCCATGGACAGAGGAGCCTGGTGGGCTACAGTCCATGTGGTCAGAAAGATTCGGACATGACTTAGCAACTAAACAGCAATATCTTTTTGAGCACCCTAAATACAATTATTTTAAGGTCTTTTAGTCTTTTTTATAGAAGAATTTTTCATCTGTAGTAAATCATTGTGGCAAATATTGATTTTGGTGGGGGAGGGCGTGTTTCTAAGCCTTAATATATCTAACGCTGTCTGGGTTTTGGTTTTGGAGAGAATCTTTTTGTTTGACTGTTGTTATGTTCGTAGTTTTACTGTTTCTCTCTCCTAGCTGTGTTGCGGTTGCCTCTGGGTCCTCAATTAAGAGCTAAATCTTTAAGAAGTAGTTCAGAGTCTCAGTCGTGGGGCGATGTGGAGGCCACACCAGGTCCGGCGCCTGTGCGGGGGAGCAGTCCTGCTCAGATACTGCTGGTAGGGGTGCTCTGTGTTTGTGCATTTCCTGGCCCTCCACTGTGGCCCTGGGCAGCATTTGGCAATGTTGTTATATTTGCATAGGTGGGAAGACCCTGTTCCATGCCCAGCTTTACCATTTAGCCTGATTCTGGCTTCCCTGGTGGCTCAGATGGTAAAGAAACTCCCTGCAATGCAGGAGACCTGGGTTCTCTTCCTGGGTGGGGAAGATCCCCTGGAGACGGGAATGGCTACCCACTGCATATTTCTTGCCTGGAGAATTCCATGAACAGGGGAGCCTGGCGGGCTGTGGTCCACAGGGTCACAAAGAGTCGGGCAAGACTGAGCGACTGAGCAGGCAGGCTCTACCCAGGCTGAAGTCCTGGCAGCTGTCTTCCTGCAAGCCTGCCGCCCGCAGACCCGGGGGTCCAGCCTTGCTCCCTGCTCCACATTTCTGCTGTTTCTGGTTCACAAAGCAAGATTTATCTCACTTCTGAGCACTGAACTGTCTGTTTTCTTTTTTTTTATGTTTCATCTATTATTGCTCTGTTTTTGGACCAAAAGGGATGCATCAAAGCATGGAGTTACGATGCCAACTTGACGAAAATTAAGGTCATTTGATCTTTACTACTAACTGGACGGGATGGTTCCTGTGTCTGGAGATTAATCTTTGTAGAGATATGAGAACAGAGCTAAACCACATGGAACCAATGGTGTGTGTTTACCGCGAAGCTGAATATCTCACAAGGCATTAGGGAAGCCGGTGCCAAGTTATGCTTTGAAGAGATGGGACGCAGTTGCTATTTGTTTAACCACAAAGAACTTCAGGACACAACATTAAGCTCCACGTCTGTAGTCGTCTGAAGAGAGAATGGATGAGAGTTGCAAAGTTTAGAAATAATTACAGGCACGAACATCCAGTTATAAACTCCATAAGCCATGGGGATGTATTGTACAGCATGGTGGCTGCAGTTCACAACACTGAGTTGCATACCTGAAAGTTGCTAAAAGAGTATGTCTTGAAAGTTCTCATCACAAGGAAAACATGTTTGTAAGTATGTGTCGTGGTGAATGTTAAGTGTTTTTGTTGTGACGGTCATTTTGCAACATATACAAACGTCTAATCATTATGTTGTGCACTTAAAACTAATATCATGCTATATATCAATTAAAATTAATCCTGAGATTGCTTACATTATACTAATACATCTTCATAGATAAGGAAATAGTACTTGGCCCACAGAATCACAGAATCTTCCATTTTGCAAGAGCTAACAATGAAGCTTTTTACTAGATTCCTGAATTGTCCTATCCAATCACGGTCTCAAATTTCTCTTCTGATAATTTCATCTACCAAGGAACAGAAGATATGAAAAGAATATTTCACAGGACAAGAAGGAGTTCACAGTAGAAATAGATGTGACCTAAGAATTTGAAGGCGCTGTCCTCTCAGTGTGAACTTGTCATAGCTGGTGGGGGAAGTGGAGACCTCAGCTAGGGCAGTAATAAAGGAGATTTCAAACACGTTCAGAGGGAAGACAGGAGGCCTGATTCCACTGCCTGAAACTGGGGGAGGGACAGAAGCCCAGGGGAATTGGACAACCATGATAAAATGCAACTTGATTGGGTCATCACGAATTAATCTAATGAGAAAAAAAATGCAACTAAAACATCAGACTCTCTTCATTGAGGTCAGCTTTGAAGAGGACCCAGAATCTGGAGAGAAGGTTTTGACCCTTAGAGAAGAAGGCTCTGAGCAGGTATTAAGAGGCTTTCAGAGTCTGTGAATACGCCAGGAGATGAGCGACTTGATGAGCTGGGGCTGATAGAGTGCTCAGGGGAATATCTCAGTCATGATCTTCCAGCCTAGAGGATGTCTCAGGATGCTCAGCGTCCTGCTTGGGCCACTGACGAGATAGCGTCATACCAAGAGGCTCAGTTCCTATCTTCACTCAAAGGAGCAGCCTTTAGACAAAAGGGCACCTTGTCCTCGGTGAACATGGAGTAGATTGTTCAGAAAATGAGAGGTGGTTGTCCAGGGGCCCAGATGACCACTCAGGAGAACTGGCCAATGAGCTCCCTGAACCAGGGTTGGTGATACTAGGAGGCTGATGGAGGTCAAACACAGCACCAGGCAGCCGATAGAACAGCAAGTCGCTCCAGCTCCCCAGAAGGTGCAGGGGAGAGAGACGGCCTGCTGCACATCTGTGAGCCTGATGCTAATTGTGGACAAGATTTAAGGAGATATTATTCAAGAGCTGCTTTGTACACTGGTAAGGAAAGGGACAGGCATCATGGGAATACACCTGAGATCACTGAGAACACATTTTGGCAATGAAAGTCCTTTCTTGCTCTGGCAGGTTTGCCAGCTGGACGGGCAGAGAAAGCATGGCATCGACCTCAGAGAGAGATCAGAGCTGACACAGGCATGCACCCGCTGGTCACGTTTCTGGCTTGGGCACCAGGCAGGGTCACTATCTGTCATGACAGCTCAAGAAGCCGACACTGCCTACGCTGAGATTGTTCCTTGCTCACCAAACCTCTTTTTAAAAACTGTTTATTTTGACTGTGCTGGGTCTTGGCTGCAGCCCACGGGGTCTCCCGTCTTCCTTTCAGTCTGTGGCATCTTTAGTTGCAGCTGCAGCATTTGAACTCTTAGCTGTAGGCACATGGAGTCTGGCTCCCTGACCGGGGATCGAACCCGGGCCTCCTGCGTTGGGAGCTCAGAGTCTTGGACTCGGGACCACCCAGGAAGTCCCCCAAACCTCTTTAATTCTTCCAGATGCTTCTACACTGGAGTATTCAGTCCTGAGCTTCTCAAATGAGGAGGCCATGCTCCTCCTCAGGCTCAGTTCTTGGACCGAGTGTTGAGAAAGAACACATTTATTTAGAAAACCCTGCTTCTCATGCTGTGTCTGCAGATGAAGCCTGGAACTTAAGGAGCAGGCACCCACATCGCAGGGATTCATATGGCGCTTGCAGTCCACTAGAGTTCCACCTGCCTGTTTGCTCCTAAGATACTGTATCTGAACCTGGAAATACTTGTAGAAACACTGGCTGACTAGTTCTCTGAGGTCTGCACCGTTGACCTGGGAGCAGCCGGTTCAAGGAAAGAGTGAGGTCTCCGCAGGGGTACCCCGGACGCAAGTCTGGACGGCATGGCCATGACTTTTCACTGGATGTCACCCTGGAGCCAGGCTTCCTTAGAAATTTTCAGGACATGAGGACTGCTCTCTGAGATGGGCCTTAGTTATTAAAAAAAAAAAAAAGCGCACAGTGTTCAGAAGAGAAAGATCTGCTTTGGATTCTCTGAGGAGGACTTCGACACCCAGACAACTGAAGAAAATGTTACCCGACAAACTGATCACTCTCTCCTCTGTATTTATGAATCTGCAGATGTCCTCCTCCTCTCAGCCTAGAACACAGGCCCATTTTCTGAATTCTGTGTGTGTGTGGTTGACTTAGAGGATGCTGAGACCCAAAGGGAAGAATTTCAGGAGCAGTCCCTCACCCACTCCCTTGCCCAATAGACAGCTCCCCAGATTCACTGCCAGGGGCTGCCATGTACAGAAAAGGTGGGGGATCCGGGGCTGGGCCCGCAGACCCCCTGCTCACACCCTCCTGTGGGACAGGGCCAGAGGAAAGGAAGTCTGGGGCAGCGAGAAGAGACTCAGCAGCCTCCTGGGCTGGGGGGCACCGGGAGCGGGGCACGGCTGAGCGGCCGGCCACGTGGAGAGTCTGGGCCGCGCCGGAGGCAAAGCGCACCGCTGGCAGGATGACCGCCGAGTGAGCGCTTGGCTGGCGTCTGCACAGAAAGGGGCCTGACGCCCTCTCGTCTGGAGAACATGCCCCAGCCTGAGCCTTTCTTTGTACCTCCTGGCATCTGAGACGGTGTCTAGACTGGGAATCTCCCAGAAGCAGCCTCTGAGACCAAGATCCCAGGCAAGGGGGTGAGGGGGTGAGACTGATGACGTGTGTGCACACTAAGTCGTGTCTTCAGTCGTGTCTGACCCTTTGGGACCCCACGGACGCAGCCCGCCAGGCTCCTCTGTCCTTGGGATTCTCCAGGCAGGAACACTGGAGTGGGTTGCCATGTCTTCCTCCAGGGGATCCTCCCAACCCAGGAATCGAACCTGATGAGGTGATGATCGGATCGACCTGATGATATGGTATCAGGCCACCTGTCACCGTGGGTAAAGGAGATTAATCCTGTGGGAAAGTTCTGGAAGACCATGTGAAACACTTGGCCCCAGGGCCAGGTTCAAGGAGCTGGGTGTTTACAGCCTCATTGCTGTGAATCCTGGGTTGGAGGCAGCTCCCAGTGAGGGGTGACACCCAGCACTTTGGTCCTGCCCCGGGGCTGAGTTTGGTCGAGGGTGTGTAGGTTAAGAACCAACAGCATCCTGTCTGCTACAGGCGGGCTGGTGACCCAGGTTGGTCCTGGGCCTCCTCAGCCTCTGAGCATCGTGCGGTGCAGGGACTGGCTCGGTGTCCTCTTGACCTGTGTTCCGGGAGGGCCCTCTTTGGGCCTGGGCCTCCTCTGCAGGTGGGGCTATTAGGTAACCAGGTCTAGTACATCAGCAGAAAGAGAGTTCTCTTCAGTCACTGCACGGGCATATTCACCGATACCACCACCTTGGAGGACTCACTCACCCAAACCCCCTGGGACTTGCCTTGTGTGCCGGCTGGAGCTGGTGGGATCACAGTCAGGGCTCTGCCACCCCAGGCTCACGATGCACAGGGAGCGAAGTCTCAAATAACCACGTTCCAAGCAGACTGTAGTCCTTGCTCCCAGCGACGCTGAGGCGGACCTGAGTCTTGCGGAAAGCAGTGAGCTTCAGTCACTTTCATCCATGCCTTCAGTGGGCCCCGGTTGTGCGCCACACCGTGAAGAGGCAGAGATGGGAAACAGACGCAGGCCCGAAAAGCGCTGGCGGGGAAAACTCCCGGGGCAGAGGGGTGCTGTGGAAGATCGCTGGACTGCAGAGCAGGAAGGACATATCAGGAGGTGGGGGTGGTGGACGGAGGGCAGGGGAGGCTTCGCAGAGGAGGTGGTCCTGGAGCAGCTCTGAGAAGATTTGACTTGGGCTTACTTCACACGAGGCAACAACACAGCCTCTTAAGGCAGAGTTGCTCATAAAAAGCATATTAATTATCCCATAAAGTTGATGGCAGGGGAAGCACATGGTATATGTAATGGCTTTCTCGCCAACATTTCTGGAAACATCACCTTTAAGTCATCTGAGCAGCTAAGTTGAAACTGCAGGAGCTATTTTTCATTCATCCCACCCTCCTGACCCCCACTGTATCTGATCTGTTTCACAGTCCTGAGCATTCTGCTCCTAGACGCCTGTCAGGTCCGTCCACGCTCTCATCCCTTCCTGCCGCTGCCCTGGCCCAGACAACCCCTCTCTCTCACTAGGATCATCCCAGCCTCCCGGCTCGTCTCCTTGTCTGGGTCTGACCTGCTTCCGACCTTTGTCTTCTTCCTGAATGCTCTAACAGTTACGCCTTCCTGGGACTCAAGCTTTCAGGGCCAAGGTGGTGAGGAACCACTGATGCTCAGACACAGATGTTCCCTCTGCCTGGCTTAAATAAGAACTGCCTTCAAGCCCCTGGCCCCCTCTGGGATGCAGGGATCACACACAGACACACAAGCAAACACACACAGGCTCATGAAACTTGTGGAAATTCTAAGAATCACACTCATCTTGTCATACTTTGCAAGGTGAAATTTCAAACTGCATCTCCTTCCTTAAGGCAGATGCATAAAGGCTCACAGGAATAGACGTTTATGTAAGAGCTGGTTCCTACTTCTAGCAGAATTATGAGGCCATTAAATTGGGTTATAGGGTATTATTTCTGTATTTCCAAGCCTGACAAGGACTGATGGGTGGATGTGTACCTTAAATGAAAGATAATTATAGAGATAATTGAACTGTTTTAAAATCTTACCCTGAATTTGAACTCAATCGCTTTTGTGGTTCACAATGTAGGCAGACTCAACAGGGGGTGAGAATTCCTTGCCTTCCTCTCTGAACTTCTATTTCAGGCAATTACCTGAGTTTGCGTTGGTGATCTATTTCCTTTTAGCAACAGATTAGTAATCAAAAGTTGAGGGCTTTCAATTTGCAGACGCTTTGAAAGGCTGGGAACACGGAGTCTGTGAGATGCAGTCCCTCTTGGACAGCATCATGACATCACTGGTGCCGGAAGAGCTGAAAGTGCATTTAGGGTGTAAGAGGGGAAAGAAGGGGACGAGAAGACAGCAGGAAAGGGAGAGGGGGACAAAGGCGGTCAGGCCAGCACCCTGGGCTCTCCTGCATTTTTTGCCTTTATTCTAAGGTGGCTGAAACATGACTGAGAACATTGTATTTTGAAGGGAGGTTGTTGTCGTGTGCTCACGTGTACATATGATCACACGTGTGCCTGTAGGAGCATCCATACCTCCGCACAGTGACGTGTGCGTGGAAGCCACGGGAGAGGGGTGCAGCTGGCAAAAGAGAAGCAGAGAAATCAGAAAGAGACCGTGCCCTGACCCAGCAGGTGCAGCAACGCCGCCCAGGAAGCCCCACCCATGACCTGTGCCCTGACCCAGCAGGTGTGGGCAGAGCTGCCCAGGGACCCCACCCATGACCTGTGTGTGCCCCTGGGCATGTGTGTGCCCCCTGGTCCTGTGTGTGCCCCCTGGTCGCACATGTGTCCCACTGTGCATTGCCGTACGGTGTGCTGACTGCCCACACTTCCGGGTCCTGTGTGGCCGGAGCAGGCGGTCCTGAGACGTCCCCATCCAGGCTGGCAGACGTGGGAACAGCAGCCTGAGCTGCAGGTCCGCTGGTCCCCGGTGAGCGTGGAGCTCTGAGAGCTCGGCTCAGTGCGGGATGGAGCAGAAGTCAGATGAGCCCAGGGCTTTTGAAGAGGAGCAAAGGGGGTCTGATGCCCCCAGCAATGCAGGCTCCACAGGCAGAAGGAGAGGGATAACCAAGCATGGCATTCTGTGCCCTGCTGGGCTTACCGTGGCTCCAGGCTGCTGATGTGGCCCAGACAGCTCCCCTCGGCCCCTGCCTTGTCCACGGTGTTCCAGCCTGCCTGTGCCCTTTCTGCTTGTGGGGCTCACAGGGCTCGGAACATGCATTTCTGCTGCTCTTATTCTCAGAGGGGCTCTCATTCTCAGAGGGTCTTGGGCAGACCCTCTCATCCAGCAGATCGAGGTGTAAGCACCCCCTCCTCAGAGGGCCTCCCTGACGACCCTCCTGGACCACCTTGCTCCCTTTTCATCAGCCTTCAGGGCCACCCGAGTTCCCAGTGCCAGGCCAGGGCTGGCCTGACCTGCTGCCCTGGGACCCAGCACCCAGGGAGGTTGATGCAGGCCCCGAGCCTGGTTAGCGCATGCTTTCAGTGAGAGAAAGTCTACTTTAAGAATCCCGTTGTTTGTTCTAATACAAGAATGCTTTATTGACTCCTGGTGAAGTCTGTAAATCATCTCGATAACCAGACATCTCAGTCTGTAAAACTGGATAGCTCATAAATTCATAAGAAGTTGAGACAGGCGGAACACAGAAGAATCAGCAGACCCAGAGACCATGACAGACACACCTCCAACTCCTCACAATCCCTGGGCTATGATTCCATCAGAAAAATCCAAAGGAATCACCATCTCCTCCTTCATCATATCACTTGCCAGAAGTAATGATTTTCTGTAAATGGAGATCTCTGGTTCCCATAAACAAGCTTCAGTTCATACAGAAGTGGGAGAAACCCTTCTTTGAACTTGTCAATTTGAACATCCAAGTTGTGGGAACATCCCCCCAAAAAACCTCTATCACATTACACTGTCTTTTGGGGTCACAAGAATATTCTGAAGAGATGTCAAAATGTGGTCCTCAAGGAATGAGGCCCCAGTGGCTCATGTCAGCTGGACACTGAGAGTGTGAGGCACAGAAGCAGAGGTCCAGCTGGGTCTGAGCCTGTGTCCAAGCATAGGCAGCCCTTTCCGAACACCTTGTTCTAAGATAATCAAGGGCAGTAACGTCACCTGGATGGGGCTCCAGAGATCAGAGCATCTTTAGACGGGATGCTGAGGGTGTGGACATGCCGCTGGCCCCCAGCTGCCTGCAGGGCTGCAGCAAACCCCGCCTAGGGCAATGCCGCCTCTCCTCCGGGGCCACGGGAGCTGTCCATGGTCCTGCCTCCCCGCCTGGCATCCCTCTGCCCCAGGACAGCACATCACCAGCCTTTCCCAGAGCCTCTGTCGATTACCTTCCCCAAGTGAAGCCCTGCTCTGGGCCCAGGCCTGTGGCTGGTGTAAGCCCGGAGCAGGTACTCCTGCCGAGACTCTGGCCTCCTTACTGCTTGATTGTTGCCACTGCTGGGTCGCTCCCATCTCCTCCTGCACGTGGTGAGTGCAGTGAGAGCACAGGTGGCCCAGGGTCTTTGGGGGGCTGCGGGAGATAATGGGCACACAGCACGCAGCTCAGCACTGGACATGAGCCCCGCACGTCTGTGATGAAAGCTGCGATTGTTTTGGACAAAGTGCCAACTCCGAAGGAATCCACTCTTGGCTCTGCACCCACTTGCCTCGTAACCCAGACAAGCAAGCCCCACAGCCGCAGCCTCAGTGTTTCCGTGGGGACTCGGGGAGGTGCTGAGAATTAGTGAAAGAGAGAGTGCTGTGTGGGGGCGGCTCCACGTCACCGCCTCTCAGCGCTCATCTCTTTCACGACACCCTCCCCCGATGCGCTCCTGTTTCAAAACCTATTGCCAAGGGAACCAGCCGAACCTGTTAAAAGACCTATTAAATCACCAACAGAATCTTGACTATTATTCAAACTAATAATGGTCTGGATGGGAGAACATGTCCTGTTATTATTAATTTAGGAGACCACAGCCTCCTTAGCGATGAGCTTGATAACAACTGAAAAAAAAAAAACCCAGTAGGAAGCATTCCTGCAGGGGTGTACTATACCGAGCTGTCCTTTGGGTGCAAATAATGAATTTCTGTGGAGAAAATGAGGCTCTTTTCTCCCCATTGCTGTTAGCCAGACACCCTCTTTCTCTCAGCTGATACCATCCCAGAAATGACCAGCGCCTTGGCGGAAATGCAACTAAGACCTGTTTATACAGGCTCTGTCTCTCAGAATTTCCCTTGAGTCCAGTTTTGCACTCATATTGTGTCTAGGACTATCAAATTCTTTATGAAGGATAGAAATGAGGAACCATCTTGGTTAATGGCTCAGAAATTTCAAATATCTTAATTTTGAATTAATGCTAGAGTAAACACCCAATTACTTTCCTCAGACATATTTATTAAATAAATCCCCGTGAGTCCAGCTTGGATCAGATGATAGTCCTAATACTTGGGCTGCCCTCATAATTAATCAATACATATCCTCATTCTAAGTGGTAGATAGATAAACAAATACAGTTTTAAGCATCATAAAGCCTGAGGTTATTTGCTATTTTTCTCAGTAACCATTTATTTTTCCTGCTGCCCCGTTTCTATTTTCTAAATCAGTAAAATCTTATTGAATATGACTTGAGGGTTTGCAAAAAACTAATTGAAATAATGTGTTACGGAATGACAACAGTTTAGAAAGTCAGTATGGCACCCCACTCCAGTACTCTTGCCTGGAAAATCCCATGGACGGAGGAGCCTGGTGGGCTGCAGTCCATGGGGTCGCACAGAGTCTGACACGACTGAGTGACTTCACTTTCACTTTTCACTTTCATGCATTGGAGAAGGAAATGGCAACCCACTCCAGTGTTCTTGCCTGGAGAATCCCAGGGACGGGGCAGCCTGGTGCGCTGCCGTCTATGGGGTCACACAGAGTCAGATACGACTGAAGCGACTTAGCAGCAGTGATAAAAAAAAAGTCACAGACAAACAACCACGGCTCACAACATCTCTGTGTATCCATCGTCTATTTTTAAATTGTTAATCAAAGCCACTGACTTACTGCCTACGGGGAGATAGGAAAAAATCTTCAAACCCTCAAAGCTTCTAAAATTATTCACTGTGCTTACTACTTTGCTTCTGAAGGGAGATTATCCCCTCTAATTGGAAATGTTCTATTATTTGTGTCTGAAATGCTGGAAAGGACAAATTGGGGCTGAGCCACTGTTAATGGCCCACTGCTGGGGACATAATAAAAGACCAGGCTGCACCAAGGCTATCCATCGCCGGGCATATTGAGGCTGTCATTTTCATTAATCATGACCCCAAACTGCAGCACAAATGGTCTGGGTCCCATTTGTATTTTATCAATTGTTTCATGATTTTAGCCTCTCTCTTACTTAAGGCAACATTGTTGTTTCTTTAGAGATATTGCCTGGAACACTGGGTTACGATGTTTCCACAGCACCCGGAGCCCAGCCATCTTGCCAGGGTGTATTTTGATGCTGGAAGTTGATCCTGATCCTGGCCGGCTTCAGCAAACACAGCAACACGAGTGTGATGTCCTTCCGGGAGTGGAGACAAAGACGTGACCAGGCTTCCAAGAGCCCGATTCCAGAGATGAATTTACTTTGGCTTCGTGGTTCTGCCTGGCATCACACCAGCCCCCGAGGAGGCTTTTGTCCCCAGGGACTTGAGCATCACTTCGGATCTCCACGGTGATTTATTGTTCGCACGATCACATAACGTGGCACCCCGAATCTGGAAGCAACAGGAGATTCAGAGATAGCACCAGGACTTGTGGGAACTGGAGACAGGCTGCTAAGAAACACAGAGAAGCCTGGAGTAACAGGCCAGCTCTGAGCAGCAGGGGATCCATGTGCCCTGGAGGCTGAGACCAGCCTCAGTCTTCTGGTCTGTAAATTGGATGACACACGTTCAGCTCCTATGGGGCGGCTGAGACAAATGCAGGAAGCTGTCTGTGAAGGCTCAGTCCAGCCCCACGGGGGCTCAGTTCATCTTGGCTGTTGTTATTATGTAATTTCCAAATGGGATCAAAAGAACCATCATTCTTTTTCTTCTTCTTCTAAAGTCAGACAAAATCTGTGTAGCAGCAACATTGTATGTAAGGCAAAGGTCCGCACTCCCTCCGCTCTCTTCCCCTGGAAATTAGTCAGCAATTTCCACCCTGGGTTTGGAAAGAGAAGGAAATTTGCCCAAGATTTCTGGGTGAAATCTCCCAGGCCACGTGGGACCTGAGCGGTTACTTGAGGCACAGCTGAGGGCCCCATGGGCACTCTCATGGGCCCAGGTCTGCCTTTGCAGGTGCAGGACCCCTGCCTCCCCTGGCATCCTGAGCCCCAAGCCCCCATGGGTGCCTCAGGTGAGGGTCAGCCCCACCCTGAGGGCCTCTCACCTGCAGCCAGCAGCCAGGCTGTGCGGACCTGCATGGGAAGCCCCTGCCCTTGGACGGGTGGTCCAGCCTCCACCCCCACCCAGAGACAAAGTCAGGGCTGGCTTCCTGCTGCGGTCCCCGCCCGCGGTCCAGCCGGAATGGGATGCTCGGCTGTCTCTTCCGTAAAGCAGCCCTTGCCGACTGCCCCTGGTACGCAAATCCTGCGGCAGCTTAGTATTGAGCACAAGGAAAAATGATCCTCCCCCGGTGACGTGGCATTTTCCCTTGAATCTGACAGGAAGAATGACTCCCTTTTGAGTCGTGAAGGCCAACAAACACAGCTCTAAATTTAATATTCAAATTTAGCAACTGCGGAGATGTATGTTGATATAATTATCCCATTCTTTCCCCACACTGCAATTGCCTTATTTTAAAGAATTACACACACACACACACACACACACACTTTTCTTTTGTAAAAACTTTATTTGCGTAATTTTCACGCCATACAATGAATTTAAATGTACAATCATAGATATGTGCAAACAAGGCCATAGTTAATTTTAGATCATTTTCTTTACTCCAAAAAGAAACCCACACCCCTTGGTCATTGCCCCCTCCACCACCCTCTGCCAGCCTAGGTAACTGCTAGTCTTCCTGTCTCTGTATCATCTCCCTCTTCTGGATGTTTCATGTCAGTGGGAGCCTACAGCACGTGGTCTTTTGTGATGAGTTTGTTTCACTTAATGTCATGTCTCCAAGGTTCACCCACACTGAATCAGTGCTTCCTCCCTTCTTTGCCTGAATACCATCCCGTTATTTGGAGAGACCACGTTTTGTCTATTTATTTGTAGTGATGAGCACTGAGGCTGTTTCTGCCTTTGGGCTGTTACAGATCACGCCGCTGCGGATGTCCTCCTGATTAGATGCCCCGCTGTGTCTTTCCCGCTGTGTCTTTCCCGCTGTGATGTTCCCCTCACCTTCTGGCCCCGTGGTCCAGGAGGCTGGTCTGAATGGACCGAATCAGCGGCTTCTTGTGGGTTTCAGCCAAAGAGAGGCCTGAGGGAAGGCGCAGCTGTGGGGGTATTTGCCGCTCTGGTCCTCTCCCCAGGGGTCTTGTCTGCAGGGTTTTCTCTATAACACCCTCCTTGTCTCTCCCTCACTCTGGCCAAAAGGCACTACACCATCTTGCTGTTTTCTTATTTCACCTCTTCTTTTTTTTCTAATGTAAAATGTTTATTTTGTATTGGGGATACAGCCGATTAACAATGTGGTGATAGTTTCAGGTGAACAGCGAAGGGATCCCACCCTCCACATACACGCATCCTTTCTCCCCCAAGCCCTCCTTCCGTCCAGGCTGCCGCATGACATTGAGCAGAGTTCCCGGTGCTGTCCAGCAGGTCCTTGCTGGTTCTCCATTTTAAACATAGCCGTGTGCGCATGTCCATCCCAAACCCCCTAACTACCCTGTGCCCCGTTTCTCTAAGTCTTCGAGGTTCTTTCTGTTTTGTAAGTTCATTTGTATCCTTTCCTTTTAGGTTCTACACGTAAGGGAGGTCACGTGCCATTTCTCCTTCTGTGTCTGACTTACTTGACTGGGTAGCACACTCTGGGTCCATCCATGTCGCTGCATTTTCGCCTCTTCTGGACCCACCAGGGCAGGAGACTGCTTTTCCTTCTCTGCTGCAGTGGGTGCTGAGGAGCGTAAGCTGCACATACCCTGATGTCTCTTGGGCATCGTCCACGCACCTCTCTCTTATGGATGCGTCTAGAGAACTGGAACCTTCAAGATTAAATGTTTCCTTCATTTAGTCATCATCGTCCCTAAAATTTACTTGTCCCCTGGATTAAATTCCCATTTAATCATACACCCTCCTTTTATTTGGAGAAGTACATTTTTAATTGGTTGCCTGTACCTCAGCAAAATGCCCTGACCTTAGAGAAAGCATAAAGGTTCCAGTCCCCCTGTGATTGAGCCTCAGTCACTACCCCTCATGTTCTGAAATTGTTAGTCATTTTAAACCCTTTTCACCTGTTTTTGTTGTTGTTTACTTGCTCAGTCGTGTCCAACTCTTCTGCGACCCCATGGACTGTAGCCTGTCAGGCTCCTCTGTCCATGAGATTCTCCAGGCAGGAACACTGGAGTGGATTCCCCTTTCCATCTCCAGGGGATCTGCTGGACCCAGGGATCAAACCCTGTCTCCTGTATTGGAGCTGGGTTCTTTACCACTGAGCCACCAAGGAAGTTCTTTTACCTATACGCTTATCTCCAGAATGGGCCTTCAAAAAATGCCGTGCTTCACAACAGTTAAATGCTAGGTTTTCTCCATGCGGTCATGGACACCATGAAAATCAGATATTATATACTAAGGATTTCTTGCCCATGAACAAAGAGATCCAAGTTTAATCCCATTTTTATGGACATTTCTTCATAATACCGGTAACGGGGGCAGGACACAGGTATCCAAGTCCCCGAAGGGAAGTCAGTCCCTAACAAAGGAAGTCCCGCCCCGTAACAGGGGCAGTCCCACCCTTTTAACAAGGGGCGTCCCACCCCTGAGGGTTCATGTGATGCCCAGGAAACTGCAGGGGTGCTCTGTACCACATGGTCCAGACTTGACCTCAGAGTCACATCTTGGCTTTAAAATGCATACCGAGGAGCAAGAAGTAACAAGAGATTTTCTTGTAGTTCTGAACTGCTGCGGGCAACCCCTTTCTACCTCATGCACTCCTATGTGAGCTATCCTATCTTCACCTGTTTAAATCACGTTTAATGTAAAGCTTTTTAGGTAAAGTCAGTGATGTATGTGTTCTTTCTCTCCCTCTGCCTTTTCGAGCTTTCAGCTTGACCAGTTTCAGCATCTGAGATAGTGTCTTCCTCTTAGACGGTCCTACAGGAACAGTAAAGGTCTTCCTGCCAGTGCTGGGGCGAATCCGAGGGTCCCTTCCTACCAGTCCTGGCGCTCAGCTTCTGAGGAGAGAGGCAGCCCCTCTCCCAGGGGTCGTGAGGCTGCAGGGTCCAGCTCTCAGCTGTCTCTGATGTTCCCTCCTGAGAGGGCAGGGCCTGAAACTGACCGCACGCTCAGGGTTCCTGCAGCTGCGGTGTGTTTACTGTCGAGAGAGCCCGCCTCTCTTCCCCAGACCCTGCTGACCTGCACTAGCTCGCTGCCCGCCCAGAACCCGCTCCCCTGCCTGGACGGCGCTCCAACCAGCAGCACCTAGACCATGTCCGCTGAGCCCCCAGCTTCAAGGGGCTCGTGGCTGCCAGGCAGGGAAGCGTGTTGGTCAGGAGCAACTGGCCCTGGGCCACTTGACTGCTTTGTCCCTGTAAGTGGCGAAAGTCAAACACGCAACCCAGCTCATTATTAGGCGGAATTTGAGAAATATGCAAATGAGCACTCCCTAAACAAGGAAAATGACAGTGCCTCGCTCATCAGCCTGATTTAAGGGGAATAACACCCTCCTCGGAGTGCTGACATTTCCACAGTGGCATTTCATTCAAGCGGCAGGCCGAGGGCCAGGAGAGCAGACAGGGCGTGCAGCCTGGAAAGTGGGAGGAACGGCGGAGTGTTCTCTGGAGCTCAAGGCTGGAGGTCGTGTGGCGACTGGAGGCGCTTTGACGACATTAAACTTTGATTAAGGATCAGTTCAGTTCGGTTCAGTTCAGTCTCTCAGTCGTGTCTGACTCCTTGCGACCCCATGGACTGCAGCACACCAGGCCTCCCTGTCCATCACCAACTCCTGGAGTTTACTCAAATTCATGTCCATTGAGCCGGTGATGCCATCCAACCACCTCATCCTCTGTCGTCCCCTTCTCCTCCCGCCTTCAATCTTTCCCAGCATCAGGGTCTTTTCAAATGAGTCAGTTCTTCACATCAGGTGGCCAAAGTATTGGAGTTTCAGCTTCAGCATTAGTCCTTCCAGTGAACACCCAGGACTGATCTCCTTTAGGATGGACTGGTTGGATCTCCTTGCAGTCCAAGGGACTCTCAAGAGTCTTCTCCAATAACACAGTTCAAAAGCATCAGTTCTTCAGTGCTCAGCTTTCTTTATAGTCATCAAGACTATAAAGGATCAGGACTCCAAAATACCAACACATCTCCCGCCACTTCACTGGTCCTCCCCACCCTCTCTTCACACACATCACACAGACGAACACATTTCCAGATTGGACCACACACATTTCTGTCTAAGTGTGAATAAGTTCCTTGTTTCAGACCTGGGAGTGGGGTCACAGTTCATCTGAAGTGGATCAGCCCAGCTCAATTTTCCAACAATGTCGCTACTGACTGCTGCTAGCATGATGGACGCGGACCTGCAGAAGCATCACCCCACTTCACCCCACGGTGGACTCCCCACCACTCACCAGCTGGCAGAGGACCCGTTGCAGGGTGACTGGCCAGGGAAGGGACAGTTTGCTGAGGCTGGCAGCCCAAGTCCCCTCATCGGGCTCACTTTGCGGGAGACGACCGTGGCGGCTACAAGCTGCTTACCGTAGAGGTAGGGAAGAAGGGAAGGGAAATAGCCAGGAAGTTCGCCAGGAGGAGGGGCATGGGTGCGGGCCTCGTTCCTGGCCTTCTAGGCGGCAGAGAGCAAGTTAAAAAAGCAAACAGTAACAGTGTGATCAATGGTATCGATCCCCTATTTACCAGGTTCCAAACAACCACCAGCTCCAGGACCGCTGGGAAGTACGAAAGAGCGAGGCGGGGAGCTCCTGGAGTAGACACAGGCTCCCGGCTAGAGAGGGGTTTTGAACTTGTCAGCAAGGACAGCGTTTATTCTATCAAGAGTGTGATTCATTGTAATTTGTGTCACTTAACTGTCATTTAACTTCTGGCAAAACAAGTCTGTTTGCTAAAGGTTCAACAGTAATCGCCTGACAAATTTTCAAGAGTCACAGATGGACACTAAATAATAAGAAATTACATTGATTAAGTGGAGTTGCTTTTAATCACCTTGTTAAACACAGGTCCATTCCTCCCCCCCGGTGGTTACCGTGGTGTTCGTGGTTAATGGGGGAGCAGGGCCATTCCGCTGATGGAGGGTGGGCTGTGTTAATTTGGTGTAGCTACCAGGTTATAATTACTCTCAAAAGACACCCTCTTTTTTCCTTGGTGCTGAAACCATTTATCCGTCGGGAGGAGCAGGGTGTGTGACAAGCAGCGTTTAGATGAAGTCTGAGCCTGTGATTTATTTAGGTCACAGTGCAGTTAATAATGAATGAGGCCGGCTCTGCCGCTCTGAGAGTGGTTCTGAAGGCCTCCCTCTCTTTGCTGCAGAATCTTGCTATTCCGGGCCGTCTGCGACTCAGCCTCTCAGATCAGCTCCGCTTGCTGCACGGGAGTCACTGGATTGTGAAAGGCTCAGCGGATGAGAAAACTGTGTCAACATCAAAAGGCCCCCAGCCCCCCACGTGCTCACAGTAAGGACCGCACGGCGGTCACTCTGGGCGTCAAACGGGGGAGTAAACAGAAGCAAACACATGCCCTCCCCCGGGCACCGCCTGGTCCCCCACAAGTTCCCAGCCAGGAAGGAAAGTGGACTCAGGAATGGCCAGTCATTGAAAGGAGGTCTTTTCATCCAGGCAAAAAGCCTAGACCCTGCATCCAGACAGACCCCCATTCCCACCCCGGCCCGGCCCGTCAGCAGCTGCCTGACTCTCAGACCCTTATCTGTAACAGCGGACGACACACAAATGCCACCCCCTCACTCACTCCCACCTTCTTTCCCCTGGAATTCGCCGGCTTGAGGCTCAGGGCACCCCCGGGGTCAGCGCCTCACCCTGTCCATGGAGCAGGGCCTGAGCCGCAGGGGCTGCGTGGCTCGGGCTCGGCTCTGCAGCCTCTCGGCTGGCTCCACGTGCCGCGCAGACTCACTGACGTTCGTGTTGAGCACGTGGCGGGCGGCGGGGGGCGGGTGCACAGGGGACCATCCCCAGCGAGGACACGGCCGTCAGAGCCACATCAGTTATTCATCAAAGCGCCCGTGAGGGCAGCAGAAACGGCTGGGGCTCCGAGTGGACGTTTGGGAAGCTCCTCGGGGCGGGGAGCGTGGGGCTGGTCCAGGTCCCTGAGTGAACACCATGTCCCCCAGTCACTTCCCGCCTGAGGTCACGGAATTTCATTTATCTTCTTGTTCAGACAGTGCATTGTGAGGTCTCTGTTATTAAAGAAAACTTTCCGAGGTTGTGCCGGGTACTGAGTGGCTAAGCACCCAGTGGCTCTCCGGAGAAGCCAGGCCTGCAGAGCAGACGGCGGGGTCCGGAACGGGCCCGAGGGGCTCCGGGACGTGCATCTCGGTGAGATGGGTGCTTCTCTACAGCCCCTCGTTCCTGGGACTCCTGGATCATCCTTCTCTGGAAGGAGCCGGTGCCTGTGGCTGCAGATGTGAGGTGACCTTGACCCAGCCCCACGTGGATGAAGGAAGCTGGCTTGGAGTCAGGGAGGGTGGCTGGAGGTCCCGTGATGCCCAGCCTGTGCCCAGCGAGCCTGGCGTGAGAGGGGTGATTAAATACTGCAAGGCAGTTCCCGTGTCCCCTCTGTGTGCCCTGTGGTCCTGGCACAGGTGGTGATGAAGGGAGGAGGGGGACAGCAGCCTTGCCCTCCCTGCCTCCTGCTGCTGGCGGTCACGCGTCTCCCCCTTCGCTCTGCACGGAGCCCGAGAGAGGCGCTGTCAGTGAGGCACTGGGGCCCAGAGAAGTTGAGTATTACGGCCAGAGTCACACAGCCTGTCTCCTCGTGGGGGGGCCACACGCACCCTTCCTGGAGCGGCTATTGCCAGTTGTTCAGTGGCTCATGGGAGAAAAACCCAGTGTTGGGAGGCTGTGAGTTCACCAGGGTGAGATGTGTTCACGTGAAATAGGGATGAAAGCACGTGTTTCAGGAGGACGCAGAGTCCTGGGGCCGCAAGCGGGACAAGAGCAGAGGGCTCACTGCGTGTGGGGCCTGCCCCCACCCCCCCGGGGCCGCCAGCACCGCCCACTCAGCCGTGAGCCGCCTCCACCCGGGGCCGGTCTGAGACTGCCGGGACGGGGTGGGGGCATCCACGACTCCAGGAGAAGGGCTGCCTCAGAAGGGTGAGCAACGTGAGGATGGTTCCTGCTCCGGATTCCTGGCCGGCCTGACTGGGCACGGTTTCAGAGTCACTCGGTATATCCTCCAAAGCAGTTAATCAGGGCCTTAATAACTGGCTCCCCATGATGCATGCTGGGGTAATTGTCTGTTTAACTTCTCCAGCTGGCTGGTGCAGATGCTGTGATGGGTCTGGAAGGAGTGGCATCTGCAGGAGGTACAGCAATGAAGCAGGAACCATACCTTCACAAGGCTGCCCTCTGCAGCCCCATGGGCAAAGCAGGACCTGCCACCTGAGTGTCCAGACACCACCCTGGGGCTTCACACCCGAGGACAGCCCTGCGTGTGAGCTTCCAGACACCATCCTGGGGCTTCACACCCGAGGACAGCCCTGCCCCATGAGCACACAGACAATCACCCTGAGGCTTCCCATCCTGAGGACAGCCCTGGCAGGTAGGGAAGAGCAGAGAGAATTTCAATGCTTAGTTTCAACACTCACGGAGATGGCGTGCTGCTCATGGGCACGGGCAGTCTCCAGTCTTCATTTTTCCTGAAGCCGACAGGATTCCCAGGGAGGCTCCTGGGTCTCCCCTTGCCTTTGACACTGGGGCCTATGAGAAGTCCGCCATAGAGACTGAAGTCCTCCAGGACTGGCCTTCATTCACCCTGTTGTGGCCTCTTGAGCACGAGCCCCCTCCGTGACCATGTTTGAGTATATTGGTCATTTCAGAATTTCTCAGATGTCCCCCTTTATTTCCTGCTGGAGAGCGTTCAGTGTGTTGGATCCAGCCCTCTGCTCTCAAAGAGTGCCTTTGAAACGGAAGAGCTGACTGAGTGTTTGGGGCATGGGTGCAGGTGTGCGGTTGCCTGGGGGGATCTGAGGGGCCCTTGGGGACGGCTGAGGGCTCGGCACAGCCCACCTGGCTGGTGGACGCCCTCTGCCCTGCTCACCGGCTCCTTGAACCCAGAGGACCATCCGCGTGCTTTTGGTTCTTCATGTCCTTTTGTTGGAGATGTGGAGAATGTAGGGACTGTCAGGGGCACACTCAAGACCCCGGACGGTGATGCTCTCATGGCCCTCGGTTGGGGCCCCCAGCCTGTCCCTCCCTGAGCCCACGTTCCCTCCCTGCACCCCAGGTGAGTGATGGTGATGAGGAGGCCAGTGGTCCCCAGGGAGCCTCCGAGTGTCAGGCCCGCCCCGGGGGAACAAGGCCCACCCCCTCCAGTGGCCCGCTGAGCTGAGTGGCTTGGACTCCTCCACTCTGAAGCCCTGCCCCGGGGCACCTCTCGGGATGGATGGTCATTCTACATTCTGGGCAAGACTGGCGAGGTCTCTGGGACAGGTGCACGGGCTCCCCTCTGCTGACGCGCTGGTGGGAAGAAGGCTCCCTGGGTTGGTGCCCTGTCCAGAGACAATCCCGGTCCCCCGGGCCTCAACCACGGCCTCCCTGCTCGTCTCAGCCTCCTCTCTAAGCCGTGTCCTCCATCTGACCACTTGCACAGGGTCTCTGTCTCCAAGAGGTAGATGCGTGGAGCTCACTCCTCAGAGGCTCCAGGGGACAGACCGTCTCCACACACGGGAAGCGCCCGGCACCTGGCTGCGCTCTGCACCCGGCCACGCCGTAGCCTTCCCTAGAGACGTTCTCACAACGTCTTCCATCCGCCAGGTCGAGACTGTTCCTCCTTCATGTCAGCTGGCCCTGTGTCATCAGCCCACGCCCGTGTCCTGGAACAATGTGTATCATCTGTGGAAAAAATTATTTTGACATTTACTGTGTATTACTCATGAAGAGAGTCTTCAGAGAACGTGTGTGAGCCTGAGCTGCTGATGGAAAGGTAACTCCGTCCTCCCTCTTACTTCCTCAGATCCTCCGGGTGACTGGGGGGGAGAAGGAACCACCGTCCCCTGAGCCGTGAGCTGGAGATGAGGGAGAGCCAGCGTCTCCCCTGCAGCTGATCAGGCTCTGGGCATCAAGAATTTCAAAACCTGAGCATTTGTTGGCTGCAGTTTTTCCCGCTTGAACATGTTTTTTCATTAAACTTTTCACTGTCAGATCATTGTAGGTGTATCAATACATCAGCTGTAAGATATACTAGGGAAAGAATCCATGTCTGTTAATCAGTTTCTCTAAGTGGCAACAACCTGCAAACCTAGTGCCTTATGACCAGGGCAACAACGTTCACTGCTCTTCAGTAAAAAAAAAAAAAAAGTCTCAGAATCCTTTAAGAGAACCAGCGGGCGCGTGCTCAGTCACCTCAGTCGTGTCCGGCTCTTTGTGATCCTATGGACCGTAGCCCAACAGGCTCCTCTGTCCATAGGATTCTCCAGGCAAGAATACTGCAGTGGGCTCCAGGGGATCTTCCCAACCCAGGAATTGAACCCAGGTCTCCTGCATTGCAGGCAGATTCTTTACCAACTGAGCTACAAGGGAAGCTCCAAGAAGAAGAAGCAGAGGTGTGCACAATTAAATGCTTAAAGGCATTTGAATTGCAGGACGCCAAGAGACGCAAATTACAAAAAAAAAAGAAAATTCTTAGAGAAATAGCTCTATTTCCATAGTAAACTTAAAATTTCTTATATTTACCATGACTGATCTAATTAATAATTTTTAACAAATAACATCAGTTGATTTAACACAATGCATATACATTCCAGCAGATCAACCTGATGTAAAACACAAAAGTGTAAAATTTTAGTGAAACCAAGGATATAACAGGTAACAGATAGGTTGAGGGTAGGTATGTAGAGATACAGACCATATGGGACACCAAGAAGCAGCTTTAAACACTCACGATGGACCATGCCCATAATTAGGGAGCTTCACGGGACCAGTACTGCATAGTTATTCATGCAAGCAGTTGTCGGTTTACCGTCGTCACCTAGGAGAGATGAGATAGTTTCTCAGTGGAACGTATGAAAGTGCAGTCAGAGGTGACGGTAAGGGCGCTGATGAGCTGAGAGTCTTCCTGTGAATCACAGCCACGCCCTGGTGACTTCAGAGTGAACACGAAATCACGACTCCTTCGTGTGCTCGTCTGCTGTGAGTGGGAGGGACGGAGCAGGTGACAAACGGAAGAAATGGACCAAGACCAGGGCAGGAAGTGATGAGGGGTGGGGGGAGAGGGGAGGAGGGCTGGAGGGCTGGAGGGCTGGCGAGGGGGGGAGACACACTCGTTAAACACTGGAAGAAGCACTATAGCTGGTGCTGCGCGTTGAGACAAACAATAACAGCCCCTTGGGTACCAGGGCGCATACGTGTTGTCCTGGGGGCGGTGATACTTTCACAGCAAAGATGCCCAGCCGTCGAGGAAAAGTAGGCACGTCCAGGTGGGTCCCATCTGGGATCCTGGGAGTGTGAGGGGTGTCCTAGAAAGACGGGTTTTCTAATGGCCCTGGATGGAAGCTGTGCTGCTCGGCGTCTGTTAAACTGCGCTCTAAACTCAGCCGGGGCTGCGCACCCAGCAGAGACGCGTCACAGAGACACGTGGGTCCAAACCTTCATCTGGAAGAAAGAGCGTGTGAGCGAGAACTGAGCGACTCTGAAGCGTTTCACGGGGTGGAGTTCCGTGGGTAGATCCTGGGCATCTTGGCTCCTGGAGATAACAGCACCTCCCTGCTGGGTGTGGACATGGAAACACCATTTGTCAGGCCTCCTCCTTGGGCCCCAGCAGAAGTGTGCGGCCTGCAGCCGCACAGCCGGTCCAGAGCAGGGCACGGGCGTGAACCAGAGGGCCTGACAGGCAGCCGGCGGGAACGGGGGTCAGCACGGGGCTTCTCGGGGGGCGCCACATCCTCTCCCCAGAAGGAACTGTGACCAGACACACGATCAAAACAGCCGTTGCTCTGTCCTGGAAGCTGACCAAACTCTCCCAGTGTGCTGAGATGCACTCAGTCCTGAGAAGCCGCTGGACTCTGGGCAGGAAACTGGCGTTCCTGGGCAGCCCTGCTCCCACCCCAGCCCCTTTGTGGTCCTAGGCAATCAAGGCAGGCCCGGAATTACCAGCAGCTTCACTGCTAGAGGGGGCTACTTGATTTGGGCCAGAGGGTGACAAACCCCTGCCAGTTAGCATTGTCTGAAATCAGTAATGATCTCCGTGCCGAGTACATGGGGATGCCCAGCTGTTCCCCTAGTCTGAGGTCCTCGGTTTGATTGTGACAAGCCACACACTAGCTAGAAATTAACCAGGGAGACACAGAAAAGACACAATGAGACTTCTGCACCATCCCCAGGCTCCCTAGCACTCAAGTCCAGAGAAGACTTATGAAAACTCAATGGATCTCCAAGCGGGTATGGGCTTGAAGCCACTTGGACTTTGAAAGCACTCTTGAACCCAGAGACAAATCCGTCGGCAGAGGCGGGACGTTTGAGCACAGATTCTGACTGATCGTTAGTTGGGCATAAGCTCTGCAGATGCAGGGATGACTGCTGGGAAGCTGGGTGGAGAAAGAAAAGCAACCAAACAACCCTGAACAAGACAAACAAGATGCCAGCGGCTGCAGCTCCGGGGGAGACAGATGCCACCGTCATCCAGAAAAGACACAAACAAACAGGCAGCCAAACCAACAGCCCTCCCAAGGGGGCATCAGAATCCAGATTCTCTACAGTCTATTGCCTAATAGATCCAGGATGGCTCTGCCTCTGAAGCTAGACAGAGACATCACAAATGAAGGAAACTGCAGGCCAGCATCCCTCGTGAATATAGATAGAAAACCCTTAACAAAATTTTAGCAAGCCGAATCTAGCAACATATAAAACAGATCAATTGCCAAGTGGGATCTATTCCAAGAATATAAAGCTGGTGAAATATCTAAAAATGATTTCATGGAGTCAGTCATATTAATAGAACAAGGGACAAAAATCTACGCGATCATCTCCAAAGATGCAAAAAAGCATTGGACAAATCCACCATCTACTTGGGGCAAAACACATTCAATTAAACTAGGAATAAAGGGAACGTTCTCAGCTTGATAAAGGACATTTACTAAAATCTCTCAGCTCACATCCCACATGGTGGTGAGAGAAGGAATTCTCTCTGCTAAGATAACAGACAGGGCAAACGCACCAGACCTCAACACAGCTGTCCAGCTCAGAACCAGAGGGTCCAGCCACACAACAGCAACAGGAAAATCAGAGCCATTGTGACTGAGAAAAGTAAAACTGTATGTGAAGATAATCTGATTTTGTATGAAGAAAACACTAAAGGTTTCAGAGAAAAATCTAGACATGAAAAACAAGCTTAGCAATGTTGCGTAATAGAAGATCAATGTGAGAAACAAATTGCACTTTTGTTTATGGTGTTGTTGTTCAGTTGCTGAGCTATGTCCTACTGTTTGCAACCCCATGGCCTGCAGCACGCCAGGCTTCCTGTCCTTCACTGTCTCCCAGCGTTTGCTCAAACTCATGTCCGTTGAGTTAGTGTTGCCATCCAACCATCTCACGCTCTGTCACCTCCCTCTCCTCCCGCCTTTATCTTCCCAGCATCAGGGTCTTTTTCAGTGAGTCTGTTCTTCACATGATGTGACCAAAGTATTGGAGCTTCAGCTTCAGCATCAGTCCTTCCAATGAATATTCAAGACTGATTTCCTTCACAATTGACTGGTTTGATCTCCTTGCAGTCCAGGGGAATCTCAAGAGTCTTCTCCAGCTGCTGCTGCTGCTAAGTCGCTTCAGTTGTGTCCGACTCTGTGCGACCCCATAGACGGCAGCCCACCAGTCTCCTCCGTCCCTGGGATTCTCCAGGCAAGAACACTGGAGTGGGTTGCCATGTCCTTCTCCAACGCATGAAAGTGAAAAGTGAAAGTGAAGTCAATCAGTCGTGTCCGACTCTGTGCAACCCCATGGACTGCAGCCCACCAGGCTCCTCTGTCCATGGGAGTTTCCAGGCGAGAGTACTGGAATGGAATGCCATTGCATTCTCCGTCTTCTCCAGCACCACAGTTCAAAAGCATCGATTCTTCAGTGCTCAGCCTTATTTATGGTCCAACTCTCACATCCATACATGGCTACTAGAAAAACCATAGCTTTGACTATACAAACCTTTGTTGGCAAACTGATATCTTTGCTTTTTAATATGCTGTCTAGGTTTGTGATAGCTTTTCTTCCAAGGAGAAAGTGTCTTTAAATTTCATGGCTGTAGTCACTGTCTGCAGTGATTTTGGAGCCCAAGAAAATAAAGTCTATCACTGTTTCCACTTTTTCCCCATCTATTTGCCGTTAAATCATGGCCATGATCTTGGATGCCATGATCTTCTTGTTTTGAATGTTCTATATATGAGCTGTGAATGATCTGAAAATGGGTTAGGAAAACTAGTGCATTTGCCATAGTATCAAAAGAATAAAATGCTTAAGAGCGATTTTACAGAAAAATTACAAGACTTAGACACTGAAAACTATAGCTTGTCCCTGAGCAAAATTAAAGGAGAGCTAAAACCCAAAGAAATCCCATGTTTATGAATCAGAAGACAATGCCATTAAGATGGTTTTTCTCTGGGAGGGGAGTCTAGGGGAAAATGGATACATGTATGTGTATGGCTGAGTCCCTTCACTCTTCACCAGAAACTATTGCAACATTGTTAATCAGCTATACTCCAATACAAAATAAAAAGATTTAAAAAAAGATTTTTTTTCTCCCTAAAGTAATCTATAGAGTCAATACAATCCCTATCAGGCTTTTTAAAATAGATACTGACAAAGTGATCCTAAAAGGAACAAAGAAATATAAAGGACATAGAATAATGAAAATAATTTTGAAAAAGAAGAACAAGTTGGAAGATTTACTCTATCTTATATCAAAATTATTATAAAGCTATAGTCAATAGGACAGTGTGATTTTGCCATAGAGAGAGGCATCCAGATAAACTCAACAGAACAGAGTCTAGAACTAAACCCTTAATTTTGTGGTCAATAGGTTTTCAACAAAGGCATAAAGGCAATTCAGAGATGGAAACACGATCTTTTCAACAATCGTATAACTTCATGCAAAATCTGTATGTTTCTATATTCAGCCAAACATAAAAATTAACTTGAAATGGATCATAAATTTAACGTAAGATATAAAACTGCAGAAATTGCAGGATGAAACATAGGATAAATTCTTGAGTTGGGCAAAGAGTTCTTAGATACAAAATCAGAGGCATGATTCATAGAGGAAGGATAATTTTGATTTTATTAAAATTAAAACCTTTGTGCTTCAAGAAATGCCATGAAGAAAATGGAAATACTTGACAGAGGCTTGGAGAAAATACTCGTAAACTGCATTTTGAGAAAATGGGCCTGTAAAAAATTCTTACAGCTCCATGAGTTAAACAACTCAATTAAAAAAAATGGTCAAGGCTTCCCTGGTGGCTCAGTGGTAAAGAATCCACCTGCCAATGCAGGAGACACAGGTTCAGTCCTTAATCTGGGAAGATTCCAGATGCCAGGGCAACTAAACCCATGCTCCACGGCTGCTGAGCCTGCGCTCTCGGGCCTGCGCTCTGCAGCAAGAAAAGCCACCGCAACAAGAAGCCAGAGCCCTGCAACTAGAGGGGAGCCCCCACCCCCACAGCTGGAGGAAGCCCGCGCAGCAGCACAGACCCGGCACAGCCGCAAATAATGAGAAGAAGTTTAACTCATTTGTTGTCGGGAAAATGCACATTAAAATTACACTGAGACAGCGCTATGGACCACTCAAGGCTGTGGTGAAGACCACAGTCAGGACGGTGAGTGGGCAGAAAAGAGGAGAGATGGTGGCCCCAGGTACTGCTGGCCAGAAGGGAGACAGTGCGGTCACCTTGGAAAAGTTCTTGGCTGTTTCTCCGAAAGCCCACATTACACCTGCTGTCTAACGCAGCAAGCCCTTTCCTAGGAACCTCCCCAGAAATGAGAAGGAGTCCACACAGAAACATGTATGTGTAGACTGCATCACTCACGATTTCCCCAAACTGAAAACAACTTACAGTGGCATCCATAGGTCAGAAGAATAAAAAGCAGTAAAGCTGTATAACAGAATGATGTTTGGCTGTAACAAGGAATCAGTCACTGCTGTAGGCTAAGCCTAAAAATCACTATGTATGTGAAAGAAGCCTGAAGAAATGTCTACACATTGTAAAATCCCATCTCTATGACATTTCCTGAAAAGGCACATCTCTAGAGATGGGAAAAAGGCAAGTGGTTTCTGGGACTCAGCAGGGGATCCTGGACCAATTGGAGAGGGTACGAGGGGACTTTTGGGGTGATGGAGTGTGGTGACAGACGCACGGACTATAAATCTGTCAATCAGAGCATTGCACACGCATGGTGGCGGGTGTCACTGTCCAGCCTCCGCAGCAGCGAAGCTGTGCTCACTCCTCACGCCTTCTCCCTGGAAAGTGGGCACAGGGCCCTCCAGGGGCTCTGGAATCTGTGTCTATGGTGACCCCACATCGGGGTGGCATTCTGCCACCTAAGGGGCTCAGGCAGCCTCTGGGGGCCTCTCTCCTCCGTCCGATGGCGTCCACTTCTCCTTTCCCCAGACACCAGCCTCACATTCTCCGGATCCTGCCCCCCGGGGCGGGGCCCACACGCTGCCTGCCTGGTCTTCGTCCGCCCTCCCCTCTGGTCACATCTTTTCCGTATCCGCCGCTCCCTTTCCTCTCCCACTGTCCCCCACGGAAGCCTCGGACACACATGTCTAGGCCACTGGGGTGGCCCCCACGAGACCCTCTCAGCCAGAGGCGCTGGTTCCCCAGGCCCCACCAGCCTGGCCTGTCCACAGGAAGGAGGTATGCCCACAGCTGCTGTGTGAGTCCCAGGACCCCACCCCAGCCTCCCCCGAGGACAGGTGCCCTGAAAAAAAGGAGCGGCTTTGAACAAAGGCGCCCAGTGAGCAGGACAGCATCACAGAAAGAGGCAGCTGAAAGTCTATCTCAAATAGGAACCTCGAGCAGGCCAGGGAGTCAGCGATTCCAAAAGAGGCTGACCTGTCAGCAAAGCCGGCCGTGAGCATCTCTGAGAAACCGTCAGGATTTCAGAAGGGAAAGGGGTCCATTCACCCGGTGGCTGACACTGCCTTCCCCCGCAACAATGCCCCCCAGAACATACCTAGAAAGCAGTTCAGCTCAATTCAGTTCAGCCGCTCAGTCGTGTCTGACTCCTTGCTACCCCATGGACTGCAGCACGCCAGGCTTCCCTGTCCATCACCAACTCCCAGAGTTTGCTCAAACTCATGTCCATCGAGTTGGTGATGCCATCCAACCATCTCATCCTCTGTCGTCCCCTTCTTCTCCTGCCTTCAATCTCTCCCAGCATCAAGGTCTTTTCCAATGAGTCGGTTCTTCACATCAGGTGGCCCAAGTATTGGAGTTTCAGCTTCAACATCAGTCCTTTCAATGAATATTCAGGACTGATCTCCTTTAGAATGGACTGGTTGGATCCCCTTGCAGTCCAAGGGACTCTCAAGAGTCTTCTCCAACTCCACAGTTCAAAAGCATCAGTACACATATATTAATGCAGCACATCGGGGCTAGACATGGCTACACATGGACATCACCAGATGGTCAACACCAAAATCAGATTGATAATATTGTTTGCAGCCAAAGATGGAGAAGCTCTATACAGTCAGCAAAAACAAGACCGGGAGCAGACTGTGGCTCAGATCATGAACTTCTTATTGCCAAATTCAGACTTAAATTGAAGAAAGTAGGGAAAACCACTAGGCCATTCAGGTATGACCTAAATCAAATCTCTTATGATTATACAGTGCAAGTGACAAATAGATTCAAGGGATTATATCTGATAGACAGAGTACCTGAAGAACTATGGATGGAGGTTCGAGACATTGTATAGGAGGCAGTGATCAAGACCATCACCAAGAAAAAGAAATGCAAAAAGGCAAAATGGTTGTCTGAGAAGGCTTTACAAATAGCTGAGAAAAGAAGAGAAACAAAAGGGAAAGGAGAAAAGGAAAGATGTATTCATCTGAATGCAGAGTTCCAAAGAACAGCAAGGAGAGATAAGAAAGCCTTCCTCAGCGATCAATGCGAAGAAATAGAGGAAAGCAATAGAATGGGAAAGACTTCACATCTCCTCAAGAAAATTAGAGATACCAAGGGAACATTTCATGCAAAGATGGGCTCAATAAAGGACAGAAATTTTATAGACCTAAGAGAAGCAGAAGATATTAAGAAAGGGTGGCAAGAATACACAGAACTGTGCAAAAAAGATCTTCACGACCCAGATAACCATGATGGTGTGATCACTTACCTAGAGCCTGACATCCTGGAGTGGAAAGTTAAGTGGGCCTTAGGAAGCATCACTACAAACAAAGCTAGTGGAGGTGATGGAATTCCAGCTGAGCTATTTCAAATCCTAAAAGATGATGCTGTGAAAGTGCTGCACTCAATATGCCCTCAAATTTGGAAAACTCAGCAGTGGCCACAGGACTGGAAAAGGTCAGTTTTCATTCTAATCCCAAAGAAAGGCAATGCCAAAAAATGTTCAAACTACTGCACAACTGCACTCATCTCACATGCTAGCAAAGTAATGTTCAAAATTCTCCAAGAAAAACTTCAACAGTATGTGAACTGAGAACTTCCAGGTGTTCAAGCTGGATTTAGAAAAGACAGAGGAGCCAGAGATCAAATTGCTAGCATCCATTGGATCACAGAAAAAGCAAGAGAGTTCCAGAAAAACATCTATTTCTTCTTCATTGACTACACTAAAGCCTTTGTGTGGATCACAACAAACAGTGGAAATTCTTAAAGAGATGGGAATACCAAATTGTTACCATCTTTCACCTTACCTGCCCGCTGAGAAACCTGTATGCAGGTCAAGAAGTAACAGTTGGAACTGGACATGAAACAACAGACTGGTTTCAAATTGGGAAAGGAGTACGTCACGACTATATATTGTCACCCTGCTTGATTAACTTCTATACAGAATACATGATGGTAAATGCTGGGCTGGATGAAGCACAAGCTGGAATCAAGATTGCTGGGAGAAATATCAATAACGTCAGATATGCAGATGACATCACCCTTATGGCAGAAAGCGAAGAGGAACTAAAGAGCCTCTTGATGCAAGTGAAAGAGAAGAGTGAAAAAGCTGACTTCAAGCTCAAGGTTCAAAAAATGAAGATCATGGCACCCAGTCCCATCACTTCATGGCAAATAAATTGGGGAAACAATGGAAACAATGATAGGCTTTCTTTTCTTGGGCTCCATAATCACTTCAGATGGTGACTGCAGCCATGAAATTAAAAGATGCTTGCTCCGTGGAAGAAAAGCTGTGACCAATCTAGACAGTACATTAAAAAGCAGAGACATTACTTTGCCAACAAAGGTCTGTCTAGTCAAAGCTATGGTATTTCCAGTGATCATGTACAGATGTGAGAGTTGGACCATAAGGAAAGCTGAGCACCGAAGAATTGATGCTTTTGAACTATGGTGTTGGAGAAGACTCTTGAGAGTCCCTTGGACTGCAAGGAGATCCAACCAGTCAATCTCAAAGGAAATCAATCTTGAATATTCATTGGAAGGACTGATGCTGAAGCTGAAACTCCAATGCTTTGGCCACCTGATTCGAAGAACTGACTCATTGGAAAAGAACCTGATGCTGGGAAAGACTGAAGGCAGGAGGAGAAGGGGATGACGGAGGACCAGGTGTTTAGATGGCATCACCGATTCAATGGACATGAGTTTGAGCAAGCTTCAGGAGTTGGTGATGGACAGGGAAATGTGGTGCGCTGCAGTCCATGGCGTCACAAAGACTTGGACATGACTGAGCAACTGAGCTGAACTGAACTTGGGTTGCAAAGCAACACACACAGCAGTCATCTTCCGGGGCGGGAGTCAGGCTCGCGAGCACCCCTCTCCCCGAATCATCTCTGTAGGCTGTCCAAGCCCGTGGAAATCTGTAGAAGAGGAGAAGGTGCTTTTCATTTTTAGAAACATGCTGAAGACTCAGACTCCGCCAGAGCTCAAATTCCTCACCTGGATCCCCCAGGGATGCTCTTGACCACTTTTAGAATTTAAATCGAATCTTCAAACATTGTAATTATTGGCTTTCCCCTTCAAATTGAATGCATTTTGTAAAAGCTGTGTTTGTGGAATACAGATTGGAGGAGATGGATTTTTCAAAGCCCAGGATTCAGTTAAATCTAGAGAGTGATATTTTGACAGGGAAGCATTCATATGCAGTTGTATGTCTGAGTTGGCTTGTTATTCTTTCTTGAGCACATTATAGAGAAAGTCATTTGACTGGCAGCTTGGAGACCCCGAAGACCCACCAGATGCCATCCATGCTCTGGGTACTGGTGATACACTGGCTAATTTGCTTCCCCAAAGGTCCTGCCCTGGGAGATTATTAACATCTCAGCACCTGAGGACACTGAGTTACACTTTTTCCTACCTTGTCTCTGAAAGACCACCATCAGAGAACACAGGTGCTGCTGCAAAATGGATCCAGTTGCCTGAAATACTGGCTCCTTCTTCCAAGAAATCACGTCTCACAAAGTAACTGAACTGTTGTTGTTCAGTCGCTAAGTCATGTCTGAATCGTTGTGACCCCGTGGACTGCAGCACGCCAGGCTTCTCTCTCTCTCATTATCTCCCAGAGTTTGCTCACACTCATGTCCATCGAGTTGGTGGTGCCGTCCAACCATCTCAACCTCTGTCACCCCCATCTCCTCTTGCCCTCAATCTTTCCCACCATCAACGTGTTTTCCAATGAGTCAACTCTTCACATCAGGTAGCCAAAGTACTGGAGCTTCAGCATCAGTCCTTCCAATGGACTGTAGCGCACCAGGCTCTTCTGTCCGTGGATTTCCCAGGCAAGGATAATGGCGTGGGTATCCATTCCCTTCTCCTAGGGATCTTCCTGTCCCAGGAATGGAACCCAGTTATCCTGCATTGCAGGCAAATTCTTTATTGTCTGAGCCACCAACTGAATCATTGGCATGACCTAATCGCTTTTATGTTAAAAACATGAGGCTGTAATGAGGTTAAGTTACTCCTGCTCATATCTAAGAAAAATGACCCAAGTACCTTTTATCAGAATTTTTTAAATAAAAATTTAAATATATAAAAATACGTGCCCTGATTGAGTAAAGTTTAACATTCAGAGATGCGAATTCACAATTAGGAAGAGTTATGCTTTGCTTTATATAAAAACTCTGATTTCATTTGGATCCCTTCCAGTAGAAGTAACCCTAAAAGGACAATGCATCTGGTTAAAAGAACTTTACCTTGTTGACAACATTGAGGGTGGAAATGACACCAGAAGATAAGGAGCCCTTGTTATGAGTTTACAAAAGAGATGAAGAGGAAGCCACTGGAAAGTTGCAAATAACGCTCTGTAATGAGGGACCTTGTCAGGCTGAGTGTGCTGCTGAGACAGTTTCATGAGATGAATCAAGACAAAAATCTTCAGAGACTGTGGTCAACGTAGCAGCTTATTTCCTCTGCACAAAGAACATACTGGAGCTGAGGATCAGGAGCTTGCAGCTGCAGTGGCTCCTTCCCTCCCTGGGTCCCACATCTGCATGCCAAGACCCTCTCCAATTTTTCTGACCTGCACAATCCTCACCTGCTTCCTGGTGGACAATTGACATGTGAAATTAAACTATTGGTTCTACAACATAATTTCCATAAGCTCTGTCCCCAGTCTCAGTAATCTGGCTACTCACAGGCATTTTATCACAAGGCAAGCAACTTTTACTGCCAAGAATTTATGTTACCTAAGTTAATTGAACCCAATTATGATCCAAAGTACAATCTTTAGCTGCCTGCACATTTCTGTCGTTGCTCGAAACAGGGACACTTATGGCTAGAGAAAATGGCCAACCACAGGCTCTCTGACAGTTTGTTAGAGATTTTAGAATCAGTAACTTGCACGTTGGCTAAAGCATGTTAAAAGCCAAACAATTATGATGATGGGATGCATACTCATACTCCGGAATACCACACAGAAATGAACATAAAAGAAAGAAATCTTTCCTGTAGCAAGAACAAGTGCACGCATTTGAATCAAAGTAAGCAATACTCTGGGCCCTGTCTGGACCCCAGGAAGAGCAGTGCTGGACACTGGGGAGCTTTGGGTGATCGGAGAGTCCTCAGCACATGGGAAGATGCTCACTGAGGTCTGTCCCTGCTGACGGCCGTCACCATGGCAGCACAGACACGTGACTTAGGAAGATGGTATAGAGAAACAGTAGGTGAGAAGTAGGAAGGAAGGTAGGGAGGGAGGAAGACAGGGTGGCTGTTGCTCGATGCTTTTAGGAAATCTGAAGAGAGACTATGTTTTTTTTATCCCAGATCCAAACGTTGTAGATTTGAACATAATTTGTTTAGACTAGGTTATTAATGCACAGTGTTCAGTTCATTTCAGTCGCTCAGTCGTGTCCGACTCTTTCCGACCCCATGGACTGCAGCACACCAGGCCTCCCTGTCCATCACCAACTCCCGGAGTTTACTCAAACTCATGTGCATTGAGTCGGTGATGCCATCCAACCATCTCATCCTCTGTCATCCCCTTCTCCTCCTGCCTTAAGTCTTTCCCAGCGTCGGGAGCTTTTCCAATGAGTCAGTTCTTCGCATCAGGTGGCCAAAGTTTTGGAGTTTCAGCTTCAGCATCAGTCCTTCCAATGAACGTTCAGGACTGATTTCCTTTAGGATGGACTGGTTGGATCTCCTTGCAGTCCAAGGGGCTTTCAAAGGTCTTCTCCAACACCACAGTTCAGAAGCATCAATTCTTCAGTGCTCAGCTTTCTTTATAGTCCAACTCTTGCATCCATACATGACTACTAGAAAAAACATAGCTTTGCGTAGATGGGCCTTTGTTGGCAAAGTAATGTCTCTGTTTTTTAATATGCTGTCTAGGTTGATCATAGCTTTTCTTCCAAGGAGTAAGCGTCTTTTAATTTCATGGCTGCAGTCACCATCTGCAGTGATTTTGGAGCCCAGAAAAATAAAGTCTCTCACTGTTTCCACTCTTTCCCCATCTATTTGCCATGAAGTGATGGGACCAGATGCCATGATCTTAGTTTTCTGAATGCTGAATTTTAAGCCAGCTTTTTCCCTCTCCTCTTTCACTTTCATCAAGAGGCTCTTTAGCTCTTCCCTTTCTGCCATAAGGCACAGTCTTGGTTTCCCACAAAGTCCTAATCTGGATTAGAGAAGACAAGGGGAATCCAGTCTCTCCTCCTGGAGAGAGTGACTTTTATGAGTGAAGGTTGCTCTTTGCTGAGCAGGAGACCATCCCCAGGTTAGGACCCGAGGTTGCTGTGTCTCAGTAACAAGTGACACCACGGGAGAGGCAGAGTGATGGTGTCTAGCTCGGTGATCACCTTGGTACACGGGTTCCTCTCCATCTCTGAACTCCATAGCCAGGTGGGGGCATCTCTCTCCATGTTTAGACCCCTGATATGGAGTCTGCCTTTTCTGAGTACTTACTATGAGCCAAACACCCACATTCATGCTTTAAATGTTTTAGTATCTCTAACAACCTCATGATGTTGGTCATCCAATCCACACCTATAGACTTGGGGCTGAGGAATGTGGTCATGTCTACATGGATACTCTGTGATGGTCTGGGGCTCTGCCGTAATCCAAGTGGGACTCACTTTGAACTTGCTGACCACCAGGCTCCAATAAGTCTGCAGACACACGCAGCCAAGCAGCTCAGGACACGCCATCTGGAGGGCTCGGGCACCAGATGCCCTGGGACAGCCCCAGGTGTGGAGGGGAAGGAGTTCTAGGCAGGGATGGAAGGTGGTGGGGGTGGGGGGCTAAGACCCCCAGGTAGATACGTTCAGCAGGACTCTGCCCAGGGACTGAGGGGGACAGAGGGAATGAGTGAGGGGACCAGGAGGCTGCACCGTGGCAGGTATAGAGCAGGGCCTGGTGGAGAGCTCCAGGAGAGCATGGACCAAAGGGACATGGCAGCACTGGACAGTCTGCTGGTCTCAGGACCGGGAGCCTGGCGAACCGTCGGGGAGGGTCCTATGAGCATGAACACAGTTCTCCAGCTGTCTTCAGCCCCTCCTCCTCAGGACAAATTGCCGTGCCCACACAGCTGACTGTGGCGGCAAGCTAGGGGCTGGTGCAGGCCAGGCTGGAGCCACCTGGCCGTGGGCCTGAGGGGCAGGGCTTCCGGGACAGTAAAGCTCGGGGCCGAGTGGGCTGTCCTGCAATGAACGTGCCATCAGGCAGGTCCGGCATTGCCAGGGGGTCCTCCCTGCTCTCATTGTCAGCCCCAGCCCACCTCCTGGGGCCACCCCATAATGTTCCTATTTCTCTGGGCACCCAAGCAGCAGTGATTCAGAATCATTTCTATTTCTTGATGGTCCCCAGCAGCTCTTCTTACTCTCTGGGGTCTACACCCCAGTTCTGGAGTTGGCTTGGGGTGATGCTTCCCTGGGCTCTCAGACCAGCAGCTGTGCTCTCTGGAGTTCTGACCTGCTGTTTTCCTCTGCAGACCCTCTGTGCACTTGTGTGCATGTGTGTATAGAGGCCAGTGCATGGGTGAGTATGTCTGCATGTGTGTGCCATGAATGCGTGTGCGTGCATGTGTGTGCACACACACCTGTGTTAGAGCTGAAGGATTGGGAGGGGCTGGCTGTCCATGGACGGCCTCACGGGGTGAAAGGAGCGTGATTGGCTCTCTGGGCTGCCAATCATCTCTGCCTCAGGGGAGAGACTCCAGGGCTGGAAGCAGAAGCTGGTTTCTGGCAAAATCTCCTGTGTCCTGCTCTCCACTGGCCAGGCCCCAGAGAGAGGAGGAGGGGGCTGCTCGGCCACTTGCAGAAGGCACCCCCAGGGCTGAAGGCTGAGGCCCCCATGGGCTGCCTGTCGGGGAGCCCAGGCTGGAGTGGAGCGCCTCAGGTCCTGGATGAACTGGGGAGGACCGGCCATTTCCGGCGTCCGGCTCCTCCGCTGCCGCTGACTTCACAAGAGCTGGATGAGGTCCCGCCCAAGGTGGGCCCCGGATTTTATCACGTCCCTCAGGCAATCTCAGAACAGAGAATGGCATTTCCTCCACTCAGGGAGGAAGAGAGGGGAATTGGGACCCCAATCTACGGCATTTTAATCAGTCGCCTGGAGTACTGAGGGTCTCCCGGGTGGTGCAGTGGTGTGAAAAATCTGCCGGCCTGTGCAGGAGACCCAAGAGACACGGGTTCAATCCCTGGGTTGGGAAGATCCCCTGGAGAAGGAAATGGCAACCCACTCCAGTATTCTTGCCTGGAAAATCCCATGGACAGAGGAGCCTGGCGGGCTAGAGTCCATGCGGGTTACAGAGAGCTGGACACAACAGCATGCACAAGCCACCACGGTGTGTGTTACAGTCTGTGCGTCCACACGCGTCTTTATGCTATTTTATGCATTTTCACGTTCACCTTATTTTTTAGGAAGCTACTGAATTCCGAAGGATTTAGGAAGGTTGATTTATGAGGAACATAATTCCTTATAATCATATTCCATGTTAACAAATGGAATATTAAGATAATTAACTGACTTCTCGATGCTGCATTTAGCTAACACGTTACTTTCAAAGATCTCAGCCCTCGCTGTCAGTGCTTAAATATCGGTTTTAAAATGTATTTGGTAAAGTGTGAATGTATGTTAGAGAGCCAGGCCCTGCCATCCCACTTCGCGTGGTGATGATGAAACCTTAGTGCTATTTCTATGGGACACATTGCCTGCTCTTCACCAAGTGACAAAACAAGCAGCATGGAATTTTGGAAGGAAAGCTGAAGCTCATGCTCCAACCTCAAGTGATGAATTAGATTTGCCATAAAAAGCACGTAGGCATATTAATTGAAGGGTGCAGTGTGTCCCCCTGATCTTGGCTGGGGGGCTTACTTACATACTTGATACAAGAGTCCAGGCTTAGAAGCCTCAAAATGAAGGATGTGAGACACACATCTCCAGAAATGGCTTCTCCTCATAGCAATATTCACCAGCAAATCATGGAAATACAATATACATTTTATGTAATACTGTATAATTATTTATTTGGCATGCTGCAGTCCATGGGATTGCAAAGAGTCAGATATGACTGAGCAGCTGAGCTGAATATAATTATTTATAGTTGTAATTACGTAAATTTATATTTTAAATTATCCATAAAATAAGTATATATGTCTATCTATAAATTATATAAAAGGTACAGTGTGGTTTCTGCCCGGTATCTGTTTTCCTTTGTTCTCCCCCACTGAGGACAGCACTCCCAGGACTAAAATGGTACCTGAGACATGGAAATTACTCAGAAAGGTCACAGTGGCTCTAGCACTTACAGTGAGTTGCCATCACCTGGTTTGTGTTATAGTCTGTTGCACCCACACTTCTCTGTATGCTGTTCTAGGCATTTTCACTTTCACTGTATTTTTCCTAGTAAATTATTCCAGAAAATTTAGAAATGCTGACTTACAAGGAGTGTTAGTCTTCCTTCCACTTGTAGAACATTGAATGGATGTCTCCATCCTGAAACAGTTGTCTGTCTGTCTACACTCAGCAGTCTCTGAATGAGTCACCAGCTCCACACAAACACATCATACCGAAAACACCTATAATTATGCACAATGACATCACGTTCATTAACTCGCTGCCTGTTGGTCCAAACCTTCGTAGAGACCTGGTGATACTCAGCCAACCACATGAGCAGTATTTGGATCTGTATTTGGAACTCAATTACTTCTTATTTGTGACCGATTTATGACATCAAAAGACTAAGGAATGGGGGTTCCCTGGCGGTCCAGTGGTTAAGACTCAGCACCTCCACTGCAGGGAGTTTGGGTTCAAACCCTGGATGTGGAACCAAGATCCCACACGCTGAGTGGTGTGGTCAAAAAATAGAAAAAAAATATGAAGGGATGGAGGTACCAGTTGTGCCAACAGTTAACCTGATGGAGCAGCAAAGCCCGAGGTCCAGGGGATGAGCCTGTTCCCATTTCAGATGAGGAAATCGGGGCTCTGGTTGGGGGAGACACAGAGGAGACCTGGAACCTATCACAAGGACATGGAGGCCTGGGCTGGGGTCTCTAACCTGGCAGCAGCCTCGCCTCCTACATACTGGCACCTTGTTCCCACCACTTGGAAAAAAATTACGGAACACTTGAATTCTCAACATCAGATCAAAAACTCTTCTATTTTCCTATCATGCTATCTATCTTGATACTTTTTTGATCTAACTTACACGGCCCCAATCCCCAAAATGTGTTTTGCCAGCTGGCACGGCTTTATTGAGCTATACATCACGATGCTGACATTGCTGCTAACTAACCAGTAGCAGTCACAGATGGCAGCAATGCGTTCTCGGAGACCTGGGCCAGGCAGATTATAGCAAATTCAGTTTTTTAATGGTCTTTCCTTATTTGGTTTTGAAAATGACAGAATATCAACCAATGTGTTCCATAATTCCCGAGACTAATAATACCAGAAGGTTTTGTTTTCTCATTAGAGATGAATGGTATTGACATTTAAACAGATCACTTCCAATAGGTCCTTGGGACTTCACTCAGGTAATTATTAAAAACAGTTTCTAGCACATTACAGCCCAGCCACATACATCTAGATATGTGATTCACAGGGAGAGAATCATGCCTGTTCATCATTTCTGCCTTGCTGGGGCTGCCATGGGGAGCCATCCCAGAATCCTCTGGGAAGAGCCAGGCTGGACCGGTAGAGACTGTCATTCCAGTGAAGGCTCACTTAGAGCCCGGAGTGACCCTGCCCATGTGCCCGATCCTGCCTTGGGGAGAAGGCTGGCCTGTCTCCTCATCTCATACTGTTTCCCGGACCATCTTTCTCAGGCTACAGCTCTAGCTCCAGAGGACCCCCCGGGCTCCAGCCTGATTCCAGCCCCTGACCCCTGAATATCTGTTTCCCTGGGTGTTTGAGCCTAACCTGTGTTAACAGCAAATCTCACAGGTTGGAATAATACACTGAATGATGGTACTAATACTGTTCTCCTTGGTGATATGTATTGAATAGTGTATGGTAACCAAGTTTCAAAAATGAAAGCCTACTTTGCTTGCTGCCCTCGAGGACTCTGGAGATCTCCATAGATTAAAGAGTTAATTCCTGGGCTCCTCTCCTGTTGGAGCTTGCTTTCCATCATATAGGAGCTATGTCGACTCTACTATATCTATTTGTCCAGCTGGTTGCAGCTATAACACTACAGATAGTTAAAGATACACAAAAAGGAGCAGACATCTGGTAAACCAACCGGTCTCCCATTGACTCTAGTTGACTTGTTACACAAGGCTCTCCACGTCGCCTCAACCCGGAACCTCAGTGTCCCCTACTCCCCAGCTGTGGAACCTCCCTCCTCAGAGTCCAGCAACTACAGGTGTCTCCCTCGGCCAGGGGATTGTCTCCCCGCGTACCAACCAAAGACCAGGAAAACCTCGACCTCACCCCTTCCTCCCAGTGGCTGCATCTCTTTCGGGATGCTACACCTCTTCCCTGTTTCAACGCAGGCAGCTTCGTTTTGTCCCTTCTATGGGATAACGTTTCCCCCTCTCACTTCTGAAGGTTCTCAACTGAGAGGCAGAAGTCGCTGTCTGTATTTCTGCTCTGTCCAGGTCTCCCTGGGAACCTGGCTTCCAGACTTCACTCTGCCAGTACAGTTCTCGAATCCTAACACCACTGGTGCCATGGTTTGGCCTCTCACTCTCATGCTTCACCGTGCCCCCTGGGCTCACCTGAGTGCATCACCTCCTCACAGTCCCTCTGGGCTCACCTAAGGGCATCACCTCCTCATGGTCCCTCTGTCCTCACCTGAGGGCATCACCTCCTCATGGTCCCTCTGTCCTCACCTGAGTGCATGACCTCCTCACGGTCCCCCTGGGCTCACCTGAGGGCATCACCTCCTCATGGTCCCTCTGTCCTCACCTGAGGGCATCACCTCCTCACAGTCCCTCTGGGCTCACCTGAGTGCATCACTTCCTCACGGTCCCCCTGGGCTCACCTGAGGGCATCACCTCCTCATGGTCCCTCTGTCCTCACCTGAGTGCATGACCTCCTCACGGTACCCCTGGGCTCACCTGAGGGCATCACCTCCTCATGGTCCCCCTGCGCTCACCTGAGGGCATCACCTCCTCACGGTCCATCTGTCCTCACCTGAGTGCATGACCTCCTCACGGTCCCCCTGGGCTCACCTGAGTGCATGACCTCCTCATGGTCCCTCTGGGCTCACCTGAGTGCGTGTCTCCATCACTCACTGGGACAGGTGGTGATGGGTGTCCTGACTGGTGTGCCACAGGGCTTCCCAGAGCACTCTTGTCAATTCCCTGGTGGCCTCCAGCAGTGAGCCAGTGAGAGGGTAACCTGCATTGGGGTTGAAAGAAGGACACAGCTGTTCATGCTCACTTAGTGATGAGCTCGGCCGGACAGGCTGGTGGCCCTGGTTCTTCCTCATCTCTAGCCCAGCACCCAGGGCACAGAGGACCCCGTGACACTCTGTGCAGCCCGAGAGCCCAGGCTTGTCTCACCCCGAGTCCCTCCCTCAGGGCTCCCTCTGCCCTCGAGTCTGCGGCCAGGTGGACTTGGCCTGTGTCTCTGGGCCCCAGGCCCACCCATGTCTCTCAGCACTCCTCTCCCAGAGCCCACGCAACCTTTCCACTCCTCTCTGCAGATGTCAGCTGAACGGAACACACCCTAGACCAAATTCACCACCTCCCCAAAGGTCACCTCTGATTCACTCTCTATGTGAAGTCATGAGCACTCTCTCCATTCCAAAGACCTGTGAGAGGTGTCCAGGCAGTGAGATGTGACCACGTCACAAGGAGCTGGCAGCTTACAAGGGTGGAGGTCCTCCCAAAGGGAGGGAGGGGGTGAGGAGCGGAAGTGGGGAGGAGAAGCAGGGGGAGGAGGCCATGTCAATGAAGACAACACCTGCTGAGCACCCCGCCCCCCGGAGCCCTGGCTGCCCTCGGGGCTGACTGTCGGGCATTTGGACTCTGAGGTCTCTGCCCTGTACCCACTTCTCCCTGGCTTCAAGGAGAAGTTAAACAGTGCATGGTGGGATGTGCAAGGTTAGAGCAGTGTCCTTGGCCATCCCAGCCCTTCAAGGAAGAGGATGAAGGACCAGCTCCAGGTCTGAAGGAGGGCCAGGCAGGACAACACACTGGCCCTGCTGGTTTCGTCCCAGACAGACCTGCCCTGTCTCGGTACAAGGACTTCTGTTCAGAAATGCAAACTACACAGAATCCATTTCCTAAAATCTTCCAGTTTGTGTTTTTTAAAAAAGCATAATTAAGGGTTTAATTAGTTCACATGGGGCTGCAGTTGAGTGTCATTAGCACAATGCCAGGCTGCACCTGGAACTTGTAAATGATTTTTTTTTTCTCTCCTGCTCTGAGTCTGATTGACTGTAGCCATTAAACTTTTTCCAATTTAAAGTTGAACTTCAAGTAATAAAACTGGCTACATTTGTTTTTAATATGAGGAATTAGAGCCTGACGATTACAGATCAGGATCAGGCTCTGATAGTTAGTTTTGGGAGCCACAGCCTTCACTGGCGGATCCTGGGAAAAATCATACAGAAAAATTGCAAAACAGGTGGAATGCGGTTGGAAGGAACAAGGCTGCTTGGACACACACTTGACTCAACTGTAATTGTTTCTAAAAGGTAAAGAATCCAACAATCACTTTCAAGAAAGAGAAGCTGCAATAGAGGCTTCTCTGTTGCAGAAGAAGAAGACATTTTCTGATGTGAGGTCCCCTTGTTCTATCTCAGCATCTATAACCTGCATCCCTAGCCCACATCCATAGCCTACAGGCCTAGACTACATCTCCAGCCCACATCCTGAGCCCAAACCTGCATCTGTAAATTATATCCCTAGCCTACAGTCCTAGACAACATCTCCAACCCACATCTCGAGCCCAAACCTGCATCTGTAAACTATACCCCTAAACCACATCCCAAGATCATATCCATAGCATACATCTCTAGCCTACATCCCTAACCTTCATCTCTAGCCTACAAGGAGAAGCTGACCTTGTGAACACCATACTCTAGCAGCACTCATTTCAGACTCTCAGAAAGAGGGTCCAGGCCCATCCTGAGATGCTTTCCAATCCCAGGTCCCAAAGACAGGCCTGGACCCCTTTCCACCATCACTCCAGGCTGCCAGTGTGTCCAGTGAGGGCGGAGATTATCATAAATCGATACATCTCTCAAACTCACAGGCATGTACGCTCATGCATGAATAAAGGAAACCAGGAAATCAATAAATTTTAACCTGAAAATATAAAATATGGCTAAATGTGCAAGAAGGGATTTATAGTTAAAAATGCAAGTTTTAACGATTTTACATTTTGTTTCTCATTTCTGCTTTCAGTCTCTATAAGCAACAGGGGAACCGTCTGTGCAGACCCAGGCAGCTCACGGGTTGGGGTGTATTTCTACTCCCTCTGCTCTCCAGCCAGGCTCCTGGCTCTGCTGCAGCCAGGGCAGTGCTGGGACCAGGGGTCTTCATGGCTCTCTATCCTGCCCCCCAACCATGGGTGCCCCTTCATATCCTCACAGTGCGCTCAGGGCTTGGCATGTGTTGAACCCTCATTGAGAACTACTTGAATGACTGCACTGAGCTAAAGAGTAAACTAGTCCATGCAAGTGCATTTTCCAGAGTTAAAGCTCTTTCCTTGTGACTCAAGCTTATTCCTTCAAGCATTATTCTTTCTTTTTTTTTTTCATATTACAAATCTAAAAGGAAATCCTTCAGGCTTCTATCTTCTTGGGAGAGTCTTCCAGCTGGCTTGGTGGCTCTGTCTGGATGCCAGCATGAGCCTGATTCCAGCAGGTGCAAAACCCAACCACCTTTTGCTTCCTTGAGATCCAGCCCCTCCCTCTGCTTGCTCCCTCCCTCACTGGTCACCTGCTACAAAACCAGAAGGCTGGGTGTCATCTCCTGGTTCCCTCTCTGCCTGCGCCTCCCACCTGTCACATGGGGGTCCACACTGCTCTCCACCCCCCAAGGTGGATTTGGGTGGCCTCCTGGTGAGTGCAGCCAAGGGCAGGCATCAGGAGAGAGACAGTGAGGGGACAGCGAGTTGGTCTCCCCTCTCCCCTCCCCCCCATGCTCCCCAGCCTCCCTGCCGCCCCTCCCCCTTCACCCTCCCCTCCATCCCTCTGGGTCAGCACGGGTGACTCACTCCTTTCCTCAAGATGAGGGTGCCTTTATGTGACCCTCTATGGGGCGTGTCCGGGACAGAGGAATTAGAAAGGGCCCACGACTGGTGACCTTTTGGTTGATAAGGTGATGCTGGGCTGCTCAAGAGTATTTCTGATGTAAGAACCAGGTTGCAGAGACGGCAGAAGGCTGGTCCAGGGCTTATGGTTGGGCCCAGTGAGGGGAGCAGCCAGCTACGTAACCCGAGGCCCCACTGCGAAACGATAATGTGAGGTCCCCTGTTCAAAAGGCAGTAGGACTTTCAAGACGGCGGTGACAGAGCCTGAAGCCAGGGGCGGGCTCCTGGAGCACCGAGCTCGTTCCCTGTGTGCGCCGCACGCCAGGAGCCGGCCATGCCCGGAGGCAGTAGCTCCTTTGGTCTGAGGCTGGGCTTTGAACTGAGTGAGCAAGGTTGCTGAGGGATGATCCAACCCAGGGCCTGCCCTGGGCCCTTCCTCACCCTGCAAACAGGGGAACATCAGCCGTGAAGCGTGGTCATGTCTCAGAAGAGACGGGTGCTCCTCAGACGCCCACGTGCAGACTCCACACCAAGTGTCGGAAATCCTGCTCCTGCCGCCAGCATCTCTCTTGTGGAGGCGGCAGCTGACCTGGAGGGGCTCCTCTGAGACCTTCCTCTGGGTCTTGGGGCATGCAGCTGCAGCCTCCAGAGCCACTGTGCCCCTGACCACGGAGCTCTGCAAAGCTCTGCTTTTAAGGGCTGAATATTTAGGGTGAAGCAGTGTGCATGTTTACGTGTAATTCACACTTAGTTTATGTCGAGAGCATTCTCTGAAAGCAATTCTACAGGAACTGTCATTTTTCCATTTTGAAATTTACTGCATTTTTAAGCTGACTTTTGATTAAAAATACCTTGTTAGCATTTCAGTCTGGTGAAGTCATAGATCAAGAGAGTTGCAACATATTTTTAACGTCCTAGAGAAAACACTGTTGGTAACTTCAATAGCTCAGATCATAAAAGAGGAGAGCTTTGCTTGTGTCTTATATAACAGCATAAAATACGGGGCCGCTTGCCTGCTACTTTTATAAGTAAGATATGATTCCAAAAGGATGGAGGGCTCCTGGCCCTTTGGGAGGATGGTGGTTGGTGGTTCACGGCTTCCTCTGATGACACTGTGATTGAACACCATGGGACAGAGGTGAGCATCCGGGTCTTCCCCTTAGACTAGATGTTTCCAGTTTTGTAAATGTTTGCTGTTTTACATTGTAATTTGGGGTTAGGGCTTATAAAGAGAGGAGGCAGGTGCATGTAGACGGCGGTAGTGCCCGAGTTCACCCCGGTGAAGGTTCTAGTGGCTGGCTCCCACCGGCCACTGCGCCGGACACCACAGCCGGTGGTGGGCAGCCTCCTCCTGCTGTATCCAGACCCGGTCCCCATGTGGGCTTGGGCAGGGGGCGTCCTCCCGCCGGGGGCTTGTCTGCTTCCTCACCCAGGCCTGAGACGTTCCGAGAAGGAAGCCACCTAGACTCAGCCCATGCTGGCCGGGGGCTGTGTCCACCATAAAGAAATGTGTATTTTGATATTAACCAAAAAAGGGGCTGGGCTGTGGGGCCTTGCCGTTGTAAGCTTTTTATAAATACTTAGTAAAATCCTAATTTAGAGTGTGAAGTAATTGCAGTGTCCTTTATTTGAATTTGCAGTTAAGTACAAATGTAAGTGCCACACCTGGGGAGCAAGTTCACCGGGTCTGTTTCAGTTCCCACAAGGGCCCCTGGGGGCTGACTGAAGGGCAGCTGGGCCAGGGTCTCCCAGCCAGGAGGGTCCACGCCCTCCCCGGCAAGCTGGTCTTCACTGCGCCCCGCGCCAAACCTGAGGAAGCTGCTGCAAGAAGTATCTGGAGGCAGGTGAGGGGCTGGGCTGCACCCAGGCATGGGCGGGGGCTCGGGAGCTCAGGCTGCAAAGGCATCAAGCCCGGCAGATCCCAGCCAGAGGCAGCAGAGTCCCCCCCGTTGCTGGGAAAGGGGTTCGTGTAGGAATGTCTGTGCCAAACACCTAAGTCACTGAGGACAAGGGGGTCGGGAAACTGCCCACAGGAGCCAGTGAGTCAGGGGGTCTAGGAGGTGCACTGTGGCCCCAGTGGGCGTCCAGTGTGGAGTCACAGGGGGAGACACCAGGCCCTGAGCCCAGCGGGCGTTCCCAGGGTACTGCTTGGTCATGGACTGGTTAATAGTACAGAGGAGGCTGAGTATTTCGATGAGTACTAAACAGGTGGAAGAATGAATGAATGAAAGAAAGAGAAGGCTGATCGACTCCGTGGGAAAATAGAGGCATCGGTAAACGTAAAAGAGAAAGAGATAGAGAGAAGCGAGACGGAGCCGAGGGAGGACAGGAGGGAAGAGGGGGCAGAAAGGAGCCCGAGGGGAGAGGGCAGGAGAGAGGAAGGGGAGCAGGCCGCGCCCGGGGGACGGATTCCGCCCCCAACCTCTGCTTCTCCCTGCACCTTGCAGGGCAGCGGCCAGAACCCCCTGCAGGCGAAGGCAGGGTCTTCATGTCCTGCAGACAATGCGCTGCGGTGACCGTATGTCCAAACACAGTGAGCCCAGCCGCCCCCTTGACCGGTGCCAGCAGCCGGGCTGGGCGCTGTGGGTCCAGGGGATGGGTCCCTGGGGAAGACAGGCAGGGCAGGTGGTGCAGGCTGTGCGTCAACCCACCCCCCCGACATCCAGGCGGGTCCCCACCTTCCCTGTGAAGCAAGACCCAGATACACTCCTGGGGGTGGATTCAGGGGCAGCCCTGCTCATTAGCAGGCGGGGAGGCTCCGCTCCCAGGCTTCCCTGGGGAGCGGGGCCCCAGCCCCACAGAGAGGCTCCAACCCGCTTGGCTCTGAAACGCCCCCCATCCTGGGCATCCCTGAAGGACAAAGGACCACGGAGGGCTGTGAGCAGAAGGAGGACCATTTTGTCCTCCTGGGAAACAGGCTTGGGAGGGACAGGGACGGTCCGATCACAGACCCGAGAAGAGAAAGCTCAAGTCTGAAGACGGGTTCTTCACCATGGAGCTCTCGACGCACCCGGAGTCCACTGCAGGCTCAGGGCCCAGAGTGGCCCTGGAGGCTGCGGGTCTCAGCAGGCAACAAGCAGGCCGAGGGCGCGAGGCCCGGCAGACCTCCTGTGGGTACCCGGCGTGGGGAGGCTCAGGGAGAGGCTGGGCTGCTCAGCTGGTGGTTCTGATCATTTTTCTTTTTCTTGTTTTCCGCGCGGGGAGGGCTGAGACGGCACTATAGCCGGGATGTGAGGGGCTGGGGTAGAGGTGGGTGGTGGGGTTTTCTCTGTTTCCCTGAATCCACCAGCTCTCCCGACTCCCGGTCATTCTTCCTCTGAGAAATTTCCAAATTTATATCACTTATAGTATAAGTGTTATAATACTTACAATGGTTTTTTGATGGAGATAGCTGTAATGCCACAACTTAAAAATGATGGCAATTTTAGTGTTCTGGGAAATTGCTCTTCACAATGGAAATAAATCAAGCAGTTAGAAGGGAGCCTCGATGACAGGCATTCCCGGGGCCCCCGCGCGATGCGAGGGTGTCGTCTGATGGATCCCTTCTGCGTCTCCCACCCCCAGAGCTGTCTCCTCGTCCTCATCACGTATTCAGAATTAGCGTACTCAGCCAGATGTGCAGGTAAAAATTGAAAGCTGGGAGGCATTTCAGCCTGAGCTCTCTTTTACCAGGTCTGCCTCAAACATTAATCAGTCTTCCATTATAAATGGCTCAGATGTGGAGCAGAGCTGGACAGGTTTCAAAGGCGTCCCTCCCTAACGAGTGTGCCCTGATAGTTCCTAAAGCTAAAAGGATGGTGCATGGCAGGGGAGGAAAAAATCATTACAGTCATTAAGGCCCGTGGCTTTGCTTTAAAGGCTGCTGAGAACCCGAGACCGTCGGCATTCCCCTCACACGCCTGGGAAGCCGGTTCCTTCCTTTATTCATAAGCCCCTATTCATTAGCCTCCTGTGATGGATCCAGGCCGGGACAGGGTGGGGTCTTCGCCTCCACAGGAGCTCCTCTGAGCCCTCTGCTTTGAGTTTTGTATGTTTGGAAACAAAGGTTTTAGCACTGTTCCCTCACTAACAGACGCCTTGGCTTTTCAAGAAAAGCAGTTTCTGGAAGAAACACACGACTAACTAACATTTTTGTTGTTGTTGATTAAGACACGGGTGCTTAGCAGCCTCCAAAGGTGCAGGGCCCGAGTTCAGAATCAGCGGCTCCTGGGCTCCAGCCCCAGGTCCAAGGCTGCTGGAACCTTCTTCTGGGCAAGTGTGAGGCTATCTGTGGCCCCCGTGAGAAGGCTTCGGAGGAGCCCAGGGCCTTGACGGACCTTCACCTTCCAGGCGGGGCCGGCCACTCCCTGTGGGGCCGCAGCCTCTTTCCTGCAGCCATGACACTTTGCCAAGGCGAGGGACGTGCGGACAGGTGGGGAGAGGCCAGTCCGGTGGGTGGGCACCTGGCATCAGGGCTTCTCAGGCTCTGTGGCCTCAAAGTATGTCTGAGCCTCTCTCCCCATCGTGCTGCAGCCAGACACACAGACGGATGTGTGACAAGGGCCGCTCTGTCCTTCCCAGGACAGACTCCCCCCACCCCCTGTCCTCCGCCTGCCTCTTGTTTATAGAGAAACTTCAGCCCCTAGGCCTTCCCTGAAAGAGCAAGTGTAATCAGAGAAGTGAGAAAATGCAGAAACAAAGGCAAACAGACAAACAAGACAAAATAATGAGTTCAGCCATTTAACAAGTGAAGGGCCTTTGCATCTCCCTCAAGGGCTATGGTGCTATTATCATATAGCATTATGGATGATACTCTGGGCCATGTCCTGTGAGCTGCGTTTTGGATACTGAGACGCCCACCAAGTGGGAGAAGCTGACTGCATGCTGCCCACCAACAGTAGACCCCAGGACAGCTGGAACCAGAAACTTGATGATGGTGACTGCCGATGACCTCACCACCAGCCAATCAGAAGAGTGTCTATGAGCTGATCATACCCCCAACCCCTCCTCCCTCACCCTGTCTTTAAAAGCCTTTCCCCTGAAGCCTTCCGTGAGTTCAAGTCTTCTGAGCACAAGCTGCCTGGACTCCTTTCCTGGTGCCTGCAAGGAACTCGCCCCTTCCTTCACCACAACCTGGGCAGCAGACTGGCTTTATTGTGGGCGGGGGAGCAGACCCAAGTTCAGCTCAGTGACAGTGGTGGCTCTCACACTGTCCCCCTAAATAGAATGTCTTTTCCTTTTACAGTAAATAAAAAGGCAATAACAACAGCAAAACAACAGCAGCTAGCAATCGAACCCATCACATTTAGTCCAGTTCCTAGGTTTAGGTGACATTTATTGTTTACCTTGTGTAAGAGGCGGACTTAAGATATATACATAAATATATTAAAAGAGAAACCTTAGACCTGCAGAACCAGACTCCTGTCACCCTCTTTACAGTTATGTTCTTGGGAGAGGGGACAGTTGGCTGAGTTTCTTCTCATCTTGCTGACTGACGTGGAGAAGTGATATTCCGTGGTTGCTGGGTCTACCCAGCCCCTTGGGCTCCAGCCCAGGGTCCCAGTAATGCTCGAGCCTCAGTGACTCCTCAGATCTGCGGTTCACTCCACCCAAACTTTCCACCATCACCGAAGCATTTAGTAACTAACCTTCAAGCGCTGTGTAGTCAAGATCCTCTAATAAGTCCTGTCACTTTCTCTTTCCTTACTGGAAAATCTGCTTGTAGCAGTCTTCTCGAAATCCCTTGTAATACACATGAAATTAAACAGGTCAGACAGTTGGGAACTAAACCCCGTGCAATGGTGGAGATTCTTCCTTGAGATTGGATTTCACAACACGGTTGACAAGATCACTGAGTTAAGCGATTGTCAAAATATTTGCTGTTTGCTCAGCAGATGCAGGCCCCTTATTCCTTGGAATTTAAAATACAGGTTTTTTTCCCCCAATGTGATCAAAACTGAAGAATTAAACAGTGATTTCATACTAAGTTTCTAAACCCCTATGACGACGTTTTGATCTAAATTCATTGGGCTGAATCATCTGTATTCAGCTTCCCAGGTAGAGGAGACGTTTCTTTCCATCATCATCGCATTTCAGAGTCCTTACAAGTCCCCCAGGAAACAGGCCCGCTGTGTGTGCATCTCGCCCCCTCACAGGTGATGTTTTCTGTATGTAGGTTGGTGAGGAAACCCTGGGCTGGCACCCTCCCCTGGAGATGGAGGTACAGAGAGGGGCCCAGGGATGCTCTGAACGTGTGCACGTGTGGAGCTCTGGTTCCTGGAAACACTTCCCCTCAAAGAACCATCAGCCCCCTTCCACCCGCGGTCCTCAGCCCGGCAGTCATGGGGAGACGTGAACCAAGGCTGTGGGATCCAGGGAGCAGCTGAGCTTGGCCAGCCCCCAGCCCACTCGGAGCCGCGGATCCTCAGACACTCGGTCAGCCCCCGGCCCACTCAGAGCTGCAGGTTCTCAGACACCTGCGGCTGCAGTAAAGTGAATCAATTATACACAGGTATATATGTACATCTATCTCTCCATACAGATATAACGTTGATTGTTCTCAATTAATGTCTCCATTTGATCGCTATCAACTTCATCTGGTCTACCTGACCGTGGAGCATTGTCCAGCAAGAAAGACCCCTCATGAAACTTCGCAAACCACACAAGCCACACAGACCACTTCTGACACGTTCAGTCACTCACAGCACCTTTTCCATACACTGCTTTGTGTGTGTGTTTCAGGAGTGCTTTAACCTGTCTGAAAATAATAAAGCATGATATACCGAAATTGACTTTTCCCTTCAATTTTCAGTATTGAAATAGCTACACAAAACTTCACAAATTTTGATAAATTTCTCTTTTTTTAATGCACACTGATATGAAATACATCACAAGACAATCTAACGAAATTGTTTTAAATCCCTAACCCTAACCCACCTTACAGAAAAAAAAGGAACAAACCTTTTGGCCAACCCAACCTGCCTCCACTCTTTTCCAGGTTTACCCTAGTCTTTTTGTGGAAGGTCATGCCCTGCTCCAGGGCTCAGCTTTCTGTCATTTGCACAGCGAGGCCTCTCCTGTCCATGCTGGTTAAGGTAATTCTGCCCACCCCGCCCAGGTCCCTGCCTCTACAACCTCTCCCAGCACCTGGGAATTATGTATCTGTTCGTCACCATCCTTGGTCAGCAGTGGAATGTCCAGTGCTGCCTGCACAGGGCTTAGGCACAGTCAGTGCCCAGTGAGACCTGCATGGGGAAAGATGAATCAGACTCTTTAGACCACAGAGACTTTAATCTTTACCAGAACTTCTCAAGCAGCCCGGCTGGGTGCTCACCGCAGAAAACTCTCCTTGAGCTGAAGTCATACCCACTTACGCTTTTCTTTGGATTATCTGATTTCTGTATTTGGTTAAGGGAGAAATGCATGCACCACGATGAACACTCAGTAAGTGCTCATCATTTGATTATCTTACCGGGAACCAAGCTCTGTAGATTCCCTTCAGCCGTGTCACAGAGTCCTGAAATGTTCACAATCTCAATCTGGCCGCTTTGAAGGCCTAGGCTGTTTATTCAAGCTTCAGAGGGCCCACCGGGTGGCATGTGCACATGACTCCAAGGCCGCTCATTTACTGGGTGCACAGCCAGGGGCGGCCTTTTCACAGAGCAGCAACGGAGCTGCCTCCTGTGCCCTCGATTTTGTTCAACACCAGCCTTTTTCACAGCGTCTCGGCCCTCAAAGCCACTGATTCCAGCCATAATCTGAGAAAACAAGGCCTCCTAAACTTGAGTGATGGGCACATTAAATGGTAATGGCCGAGGCGTTTGGAAGCAGCTTTGACCCATTGTTCTGGCCAAAACTTGGGCAGCTGCCCAGACTCAGCTCCTCCGGCCCCTGCAGAGCAAGTCCAGTCTTGACATCTCTGTGCAACCGCGAAGGGAAAGCCTTCACTCCCACATCCCCCTCTAGAGTCCTCTGTGAAAGCACGTGTTCCCTGGGCTGCGTGTTGGTGGCTGCTGGAAGCGCAGGCTGAGATCAGGGCAGGCCCTTCGAGCAAGCCTGGTCCACGGCCCCTCTACCGATCTGTGAGAACCTCAGTAACTATTTTCTACTCGTCTGTCGGGTCACCTCACTCAGGCAACGTGCACCAGGGAAAGGGGCAAACAGCCCTCTTGAGGCCACTGGGCTGGACCGATGCTTATGCCCAGATGCCCACAGCCCCGCTGTGGCCCCTGGTGTGGTGGGGGTGCTCTGGGCAAGGTAATGCAAGGAGTCCCGTCCCAGGTACGGCTGACCCTGGGTCCGCTGTGTCTGTGGATTATCATCTGGTGTCTGCCTGTCCCAGAAGGCATAATTAGAATGGCATATCATGCAGCTGGAGAATCCTCACAGTTGATCCATGACTTGTAGGGTAAAATGTGCCATTGTTGAGAAGACCAAGTGGAAACCTTCCTCCAAGAGAATGAATAAATAAAAGTTAAAGCACTTCCCTGGTGGCTCAGAGGGTAAAGCATCTGCCTGCAATGTGGGAGACTCGGGTTTGATCCCTGGGTCGGGAAGATCCCCTGGAGAAGGAAATGGCAACCCACTCCAGTACTCTTGCCTGGAGAATCCCATGCACAGAGGAAACGGGTGGGCTACAGTCCACGGGGTCGCAAAGAGTCGGACACGACTGAGCGACTTCACTCACTCACTCACTCAAAGCACAACTACATCTTGGGGGGTGGGTGGCCTGGCAGAGAGCAGAGTCACCTCGCAAGACTTAAAAATATAGGGATGGTAATCACCATGATATATCTCTTTAATTTATCAAACCGCCCCCCACAAAACTTGCCTAAGTCATGGCGGAAGACAGTGGAATATAGCCACAGATTCAGCCACCCAGCACCTGGATGCAGCTCTGGGCTGAAAGTGGTCTTTGCGAGAGCAGGTTAGTGCAGCCTCCGGCCGCAGTCTGTGACCATTGATGGGGTGAAAGCCTTCCCTTCTGTCCCCTTCAGGAAGGAGCTCATGAGTGCTTCGTGCTCGTGAGGGGCAGACAAGAGTGCATGTTTAGGGTCTTGCGGTGACTCTTCAGAGTCCTGGGCAACCCGAACACCCAACATCTGGTACCACATGTGTCTGCTGTTGTTCAATCGCTAAGTTGTGTACAACGCTTTGCACGCCAGGCTTCTCTGTCCTTCACCATCTCTTGGAGCTTGCTCAAGCTCATGTCCATCGAGTCGGTGATGCCATCCAACCCTCTCATCCTCTGCTGCCCTCTTCTCCTCCTGCCCTCAATCTTTCCCAGCATCAGGGTCTTTTCCAATGAGTTCATTCTTCCCATCAGGTGGCCAAAGTATTGGAGCTTCAGCTGCAGCATCAGTCCTTCCAATGAATATTCAGGGTTGATTTCCTTTAGGATTGACTGGTTGGATCTCCTTGCTGTCCAAGCTACTCTCAAGAGTTTTCTTCAGCACCACAGTCCGAAAACACCAATTTTTTGGCTCTTAGCCTTTTTTATGGTCCAATTGTCACATCCACACATGACTACTGGAAAATCCACAGATTTGACTACATGGACATTTGTTGGCAAAGGGATGTCTCTGCTTTATAATATGCTGTCTAGGTTTGTCACAGATTTTCTTGCAAACAGCAAGTGTCTTTTAATTTCGTGGCTGCAGTCACTGTCCACAGTGATTTTGGAGCCCAAGCTATACACATGATATGTAAAATCAGATCAGTTGAATGAGAAACAGCAAGTTCCCTGGAGGCCTTAGCAGGTCCCGTGAGCTCCAGAGGATGTGAAATAAGCAATGTGAAGAGTTAGGCCTCTGCTCTTTGGGGGGAGGGGGTGTCTTTAGGAGCTCAGTGATCTGGAGCATGCTGGGAAATTCCCTTCTGAGCAAAGAACATATTGCACCTATATCATCTTCCACAAGGAGAGGAGCAGGGAACCTGATAGGCTCCACATTGCCCCCTGGGGAATGCTGCTCCCGGGTGCTGAGTCTAGACCTGGCCCAGAGCAGGGCTCACAGCAGGTCCAGCTTCTGCTACAGGCTGCCTTGCGTCTTGGGTTGTGTGAGCAGGTAGACCTGGTGTTGAACCAGCAGTATCTGCAGTGGGGAAACACGCAGTGGCATTTACGGCAAACCTCAGGAGAAGAATCTAGATCTCTTGGGTTCCGGAGAATGGCCAGAGCATCTACAGCAAGCACTGTATGCCCTCTGGAAAAACTGCTGGGGAGCTGTGAGGCCTGGGAGAGGCGGAGCTCTGGACCGCGGGACAGCAGGGGGCCGCGAGGCCAGAGCTACACCTGAGGAGCAGACGTTGCGGGTGCAGCCGGCGTTAGGGCAGGCGGGCCTGGCAGCTGTGCACCTCGAGATGGAGGTGCCGCCTGGGTGGGCCACAGTCGAGGGGGCAGGAGCAGGGCCGGGGGGGGGTCCTGTTACAGACACCGCCGGACCCCAGTCTCTTCCTTGGTGAACACTCACGGTTCCCTGGTGAGCTACTTCCCCATCGCTCAAACAGTAAGGAACCTGCCTGCGATGCAGGAGGCCAGGGTTTGATCCCTGGGTTGGGAAGTTCCTCTGGAGGAGGGAATAGCAATCCACTCCAGTATTCTGGTCTGGAGAATTCCATGGATAGAGGAGCCTGGCGGGCTGTAGTCCGTGGGGTCGCAAAGAGTCGGACACAACTGAGCGACTCACACACACACACTGTTCCCTGGTGGTGGGTTCTGTGTGGTCTCACAGGGGCACGCTGAGCCAACGGTGGCCGGCAGGTTCACCATCACCCCACTCAGAACAGCTCTGAGGAGCAGCGGAGAGCCCCCCAAAGAGCAGAACTCAGGAAAGTACCCGATCATCCAGCCCTGTGCCCAGCATTGCTGAGACGTGGCTCTGATCCACACTAAAGACTGCTTCCTTTACGCTGATAGCGGAGAATGAGGTCTCGATGCCTGTGAGTCGCCATGTTTCCAGCCGGGGTCGCCGCAGGCCCCTGGGTGGGGGAAGGGGTGGGCTGGGGTGGGGGCTGGTTCTGTGCCAGGTGCCAGCGTGCAGTCCTGACCAGGAGGCCAAGGTCAAGTGCAGCCCCTCCGCGTGTCCTTCCAACACTGCCCTGAGGCGCACACAGCCGCGAACACCGCGGCACTGGTCTCTGGCTCCATGGAGTAGATGCATCACAGAGCAGGAAGCCAAGAAGCAGGCACCCAAGGGCGGTGGAGGGGGAGCTGGGCAGCAGGTCTGCCATGGAGCTGGGATGACTGGGGAGATGGCAGGGTGGCCACTGAGCTGCAGAAGGAAGGGGGAGCGTCTGCGGGCCGGGCAGAGCTGGAGGCGACTGCAGGGGCAGAGGGGAGCAGGGGGACGGCCTGGGTCTGCGAGCTTGGCCCGCCCCGGGGGTGGTGGGACTTGAGCGCGGAGGGGCGGACAAGCCCGAGGGGTGCGCGTGGGCCCAGCATGCAGGCCTGGTGGAGTTTAGTTTTGTTTTAACTCTGAGGCTCTAAGGAAGCTCTTGAAAGCTCTCAGCTAGACAGGTGAAAATATCCCATTGCAGTTTAAAGCTCACCCTGCTGCTGGGAGAACCGTGGAGGACGGAGGGAGTGGAAGTGGGCTTGATGGGGGCCAGCACCACCACGCCGTCTGGCAACCTTGTTTCCATCTCGGTTGCTCTGCTTGCTGGGCAGGCCTGCCCTGAGGGCCGGCTGGAATGAATCAGTGCGTTTTGCCTGGTGCTTGGTGACTGCTCTGTGATCACGAGCTACTGTTTGACGTCTCCTGGGGGCACTTGAGGGTCTTTGCCGCAGCTGAGACTCGGCAGAGAAAGAACGGTCCCTGCTGGTTCTCAGGCCCCGTGTCACGTGGGCGTGGGCAGAGTGCTGCCTGGGGCACCCGGGTCCCTCTTTGCCCTTCTCACCCGGCTCTGTGCCCAGAGTCAGCTCCAGGGACAGTGGCGCGGAGTTCTGGTTGAACCGGTGGAGACTCAGGAGGGATGACGGGGAGGTAAGAAGGGGAGGTGGGGCATTCACCCCTCTTCCCCCTGCTCCCCACCCGTTTCTCCCCACCTTGGCCCCTCACCCCCAGCGAGAGCAGACTGGCCCCTCACCCCTCAGGGCTGAAATGCTGACCCCTGAGTGCGTGTCCACCCCTCGGCGTCCCCTCAGTCCATCCACGCCTCTAAACTCCCTTCTCTCAGTTCTCTGTGGCTGGACCCTGGGGCGGCGGCCACCGCGTTTCTGCCAGAAACCCAGCAGGCACGGTGATGCTGATGTTCTTCCCGAGCGTCACCTTTGGCCTTTTTCTGTCCTGTACGAGGTACAGCCTGTGGTGAGTTGTGCTGAGAAGGGTTCGAATCAGAGGGGTCAGCTGCCTGAGCTGTTAACTCGGCTTAAGTGCTAGATGCCAGCAACACCTAACTATTAAGCGTGCATCCCAAGAAGTTAGAGAGAATCCTGAAGAAACATTCTAAAGCACCCCCACATGATTCCTTATTCTCTTTTAAATTATCCATAGGCATTTATATTTATCATGTGCACTATTTTTTAAAAAAAACATTAAATGCTCTGCAAGGGTAGCTGAAAGCCTTAAATTGTTGCTAAAATTTGACCAGAGGTCTAAAATGAAATTTACTAATTTTACTGTAAGTGCAGTGCTATTTATTTCATTTCTTAATGGAAAAATAGTGCACAATAACCTTTAAAAGTTAATACTTGAAGGGAGAGAGTAACAGCCAAATTACATTTTTTTTTTCTTTAAGTTTCAATAAATTACTTTTTGCCTGGAGCTCAAGAATTCTGGTAGGAGTCAGGCCTGGTGTGCCTGAGGCTGCATATTTTTCTTTCATTTTTCCATGAGATTACCTCTTGGGGGAGATGTCTCGCCCTCCAGGTTGCTACCAAGGCTTAGCAGGGTAAGTATCCTGTACCTAAAAATGGTCCATAGCACTTTCTCTTTTAAAAAATCCACCTTATCTTTATCATGTTTCTCAGTTATAGAAGATTACAAAGTAACACGTGCTGATTTCAAACTTCAAATATGACAAGTATGGTTAACCGAGAAATAAAATCAGAGATAGTCACTCCGAAAAATACTGTGTCTGTTATTTCATCTGTCTTCCTGTACATGAATTATTATTGTTATTGTGCCTGTTACATAGCAATGGATAACACCATGTTCTGCCTGACTGGCTTTGTCTGAGTGTTCTATATGGATTAGTTCACGAGATACAGGAAGCCATGGAATTCGCCCAGAGTTGCCCCAAACCTGGGTCTGACACAGACAGTCTGACTGCAGAAGCCCCCTTGTGACCAGTCTTACCTGCTAGTTATGAAAACCACACTGTTACAAAGTAAGCTCTCAATGACACACTCGGGAGTCTGGATTTGTTTTACTATCACTGCATAACTAAAGCATCCTTCTGTGTCATATTTTCAGGTTACGTGTTACAGTCTGCGAAACACAGCGCTTGCAGAGATGACCAAGAGCTCAGGTCTTCAGTCTTCTGCTCAGGGATGTGCCGGTTGTCTGAACCACTGTTTCTTTGTACACTCAGCATCACGGAGACTATCGTGTTACATGCTTGTGTGTGAATTTAATGGTGGTGTTTTTGTCTGATGAACATCAAGGAGGAAGCCTGCCATATCAAAGAACATGCACACTTTTCATTTTGTTAAATGTTGACAAACTGACTTTTAACTCCCAGCAGTAGACAGTGGGAGTGGCTCTTTCCCCAAATCCTTACTAAATTTGGGTGTCATAGGCCTTTTTCTTCCATCTTTGCTGATCTGATAGAAATAGTAGTGTAGCTAGTGTTTTTATTTGCATTTCTTTTAAAAATTTATTTATTTTTAATTGAAGGATAATTGCTTTACAATGCTGTGTTTGTTTCTGCCATTATTTGCATTTCTTTGGCCATTAGCAAGGTTGAGTGTCTTCATATACATATTGACTATCTGTCTGGCTTTCTCTGGGAATTTCTTACCCTTATCTCTTTTTATACTGACTTTTAAATTTTATTATTTTGTAAGATCACCTTCTGTGTGGAGGATATTGTAGGATTAGTATACAGCAATTAGAAGCAGTAAAGTAGGTATTCATAAATCAACATAGATTATAGAGTTGAATGAATAAGTAAAAAGCATAACAATGCCGATGGCAGTGCATTCTGTGTAATTAAGATAACACATGGATGAGTTCTTTTGGAAATGGTGGGCAAGTTAATTTAGATCAACACTACCACTGAGAATGATTAGAAGAGCTGGGAAACTGTGCTGAGGAAATTAAGAAAGACCTAATTAAATGGAGGGAGGTGCGGAGCACGTGGATTGGAAAATTAATATTGCAAAGTTGTCAGTCTCCCTTTGCTTATCTACAGAGGTGATGCAACGGCAACCCAAACACCAACGGGTTTCATTTGTTTCCAAACACTAACGGGTTTCGTTTGTTTGTTTGTTTGGGATTTTCTTTGGGTTAATTTTTTAAAATAAATTAATGGGAAAATCCTAAAATTTACATGGAAATGTGAAGACCCCATTCAAGGCCATACTGAAGAAAAAGCAAAAAGTGAGAAAACTTCCCTCATCTTAATATTTATTTTCAGTGAGATTTAAGAAAGTTTGTTATTGAACCAAAGATAGACCAATGCAAGAGAATAAAGTTTAAATACAAATTTGTGTGGGGACACTCAGTTTATGGCAAAGGTAACACCACAGAACCCAGGTAAATAAAGGGGATGGTCTACTGGCTACTCCTACAGGGAGGAAAGTGAACTCTCCTATTTACTTCTAAACACAGAAAGTGACTCCAGGTGGATAACAGTTTTAAACGTGAAAGTTAAGATTAAAGTTTCAGGGGCATTTCCATCTCAGGGTAGAAGCAAGGGGTTGTAGTGTCAAGACTCCTGGTGAGGATGATGAGAACCCAAGTCATAGTTTCCAGGATCAGGGGCCGGTGAAGCTCCGAGAGCCTGAGAGAGCAAACCCTGAGGGCAGGGGCGCGTCCTCGCTGGTCTACCTGCCAGCTCTGGACGCACGGAAGGAGGCTCAGTACCTGGGCTCCACGACGGGGGAGTGAGCAAAGCCCTGGGAGAGCCTCAGGCTGGAGGCTGAGCACGCAGACCTGGGGCCTCGTGCCTCACAAGCCTCGGAAGAGCAGGGAGGGTCTCCAGCAGAGTCCAGCGCTCAGGACCCCCAGGAGAAGACAGGTGCTGAGCCTGCAGGCTCTGAGTCACACGCCCTGGAGGAAGGGACAAAGGCGGTAGACGGCGCCTCGCGAAAACCGCCTTGCCTTAGTCTAGTTCTGGCCGGCGAACTTCCCTCTATGCAGAAGGCCAGCAGTAAGTGTTCTCAGCTCTGCAGGCCATGAGGTCTCTGTCACCACAGCACGCGTCTGCCGCTGAGGGAGAGACACAGCCGTAGACACCGTGAATGTGGCTGCGTTCCAGCAAAACCACTTATGACCAGGGGAAGTTGAGTTTCTTACAATCTTCACATTGTGTCTTCTTTAGACTTTGTGAGAACTATTTAAAATGTAAAAGCTGTTGTGGATACATGTCATGTATGACCAGACAGCAGGCCAGGGCAGGGTTGTCTGTAGGGTGGGTTCAGTTCAGTTCAGTTCAGTCACTCAGTCGTGTCCGACTCCCTGCGACCCCATGAATCGCAGCACTCCAGGCCTCCCTGTCCATCACCAACTCCCAGAGTTTACCCAAATCCATGTCCTTCGAGTTGGTGATGCCATCCAACCATCTCATCCTCTGTTGTCCCCTTCTCCTCCTACCCAGCATCGGTGTCTTTTCCAATGAGTCAACTCTTCGCATGAGGTGGCCAAAATATTGGAGTTTCAGCTTCAACATCAGTCCTTCCAGTGAACACCCAAAACTGATCTCCTTTAGGATGGACTGGTTGGATCTCCTTGCAGTCCAAGGGACTCTCAAGAGTCTTCTCCAACACCACAGTTCAAAAGCATCAATTCTTCAGTGCTCAGCTTTCTTCACCGTCCAACTCTCACATCCATACATGACCACTGGAAAAATCGTAGCCTTGACTAGACAGAACTTTGTTGGCAAAGTAATGTCTCTGCTTTTGAATATGCTATCTAGGTTGGTCATAACCTTCCTTCCAAGGAGTAAGCATCTTTTAATTTCATGGCTGCATGGTAACTGCCAATCCCTGACTTAGTTGAAGGTGAGCAATCCACACTGTATTTGTCTAGTAGAGGCAAGATGAACACTCTCTGGCTTAGATAACACCCTTGGGATGTTGTATACGCAATTCTGTATATACAATGTCTGGCATTAGACTAAAAACTATGAGGCCTGGGAGGAGATAGAGTCATATGATAAAAATGGAGTGAAACAAAGACAATAGAAAGAGACTCAAGAGGTAATGAAGATAAACGTTGGCCTTAGCAGATAAGAACTTTAAAATGCCAGTGACGGGACTTCCCTGCGGTGCAGTGGCTAAGAATCTGCCTGCCAGTGCCGGGAACATGGCTCCATCTCCAGTCTGAGAAGATTCCCCATGCTGGGGAGCAACGGAGCCCGTGGGCCACTAGTATGGGGCCCACTTGGCACAACTACTGAAGCCTGTGCATCTGGGGCCTGTGTGGGTGCAGGCACTGCTGGGCCCGGGTACTGCAACCACTGACGCCTATGTGCCTGAGCCTGCACCCTCAACAAGAGAAGGAAGCCACTGCAGTGAGAAGCCCCCACTCTCTGCAACCAGACAAAGCCCGCGTGGGGCAGCCAAGACCCAGCACCACCAAAAATAGAAAATTAATAAAAATAAATATTAAAAAACAGAGTACAAATGAACTTACCCACAAAACCAAAGGACAGTTACAGGTGTCGAAAACAAGCTTGTGGTTACCAGAGAGGAGGGAGGGGGGGTAAATTGGGAGAGTGGGACTGACACCCGCTCTACTGTACACAAACAGGTAAGTGATAAGAACCTACTGTGCAGCGCAGAAGACCCTACTCAACGCTCTTTAACTGCGTGTATGAGAAAAGAGTCTGAAAAAGAGTCGACATTTGTGCTTGTATAACAGATTCACTTTGCTGTACTCCTGAAGGTAACATAACATTGTAAACTAATTATACCCAAATAAATGTTTTTAAATGCCAGCGAACAATATCTTCAAAACAAGTTAATATATAGTAGTGCGTATATGTCAATCCCCATCTCCCAGTTTATCCCTCTCCCTCTTACTCCCTGATAACCAGAGTTTGTTTTTCCACATCTGTAATTCTATTTCTGTTTTGTAGATAAGGTCTTTGTGCTCTGTTTTTAGATTCCACATACAGGTGATATCATGTGATATAAGGACTATTATATAGCACAGGGAACTCTACTCAATGCTCTATAATGACCTGGGTGGGAAGGGAATCCCCGAAGGTGGATGTATGCATATGTGTAACCGAGTCACAGTGCTGTACCCTTGAAATTAACACAACACTGTAAACCCACTACATGCCAGTACAAACTTAGAAACTAAGTTAATAGGTAGACAAAACAGATGAATAGGTTCACCTGTCAAATGAAAATTCTAGAACTGAAAGATACGATGTGAACAATTAAGGGTAGGTTTGACAGAATTAGACATAGCAGAAAGCAGGACACGTGAAACGGATGGTAACAGAATTCCTAACTGAAACACAGGTAGACAGCAAGCCTAGGAGACATAGAAATGCCAGAGAGACAACTGAAAACAGGTGAAAATGTCTACACTCCTTGTAACTGGCATTCTAAGCAGGACACAGACTGGTTTGTTTTAAAGAAGCTACATTTGAAGAGTACCTAATTTTACAAAATTTGAATTTACAAATATAAAATTTCTGTGAAATTCAATGGTGTAAACTCAAAATGACTCATGAAACCTGGAGAAGAAAGAAGTAAAATAATAACAAGCAAAAATAATCCAGGCTCTTTATGCTGGAAATGCTGAAAACAAGGAAAATCTTAAAGGAACATGAGAAACACTAGCTTTGATGGAGCATCTGTGAGACTGACAGATGGTTTCTCAGCACATATGGGAGACGCAGGCCAAAGAGAGTGGGGTTAGCGTCATCAGCATGAGGGGAGCAGATCCCACCAGCCCAGAATTCTGCACCCAGTAAGGATCCTACAATCCTCTGTGTGTGTGTGTGTGTGTGTGTGTGTGTGTGTGTGTGTGTGTGTGTGTAGTTGCTCAGTCATATCTGACTCTCTGCGACCCTATGGACTGTAACTGCCAGACTCCTCTGTCCCTGGAACGTTCTAGGCAAGAAAACTGGAGTGGGTTGCCATTTGCTACTTGAGGAGATCTTCCTGACACAGGGATTGAACCCAAGTCTCCTGTATTGCCTGCACTGGCAGGCAGATTCTTTACCACTGAGCCACTTGGGAAGCCCCTTTAGCCCTGGATGCAAATAAAGATATTTTGTGAAAAAAAGGGAAAATTTATTACCAGCAGAACTTCACGAAAACTGTTCTTCAAGCAGGAAGAAAAGGTCCCCCAGTGGACATGCAAAAATAGAACGGAAACCAGGGAATGGGAGCCGTGGCAGGGAGAAGGAGAGGGTGAATGCATGTACAAACACAGATTGAGCACTCATTGACAAAGAAAATTAATATTGCCTGATGTGATTTCCAAGGCAATAAATTAAATTTTCAATACCTTTTTAAAAAATTTAAAGGTCAACTACATATAACTCAAGCAGGAGGAACGTAAATGGAGGTGAAGGTTCCAAGGTTCAGTTGTTATGGAGACAGTGAGAAAAGTAAACTTGTATTAGGTTGTAATAGGTAAATGGTGTATGTTCTGATTTCCCTGGCAACCACTAACAGAGCAATGAAAGACTGTATAACTATCTATTTAATGGAGGGAAAAATCAAATCATTAAACATATTTGATTATCCTTGAAAAAGACAAAAAGCAAAAGAAGAGACATAAAAGAGATGAGTCTCACTGAAAACAAATGGAAATGGCAGATATAGATGAGAGAGGACAGTAATTTCACTGATGCAAAGTGACTAACTCAATTTAAGGCTGGGATCATCAGACTGGATAAAAGTAACAAAATTTAACTATATGCTTTTTCATAAAAGATGCTATATTTAATATAAAAGTACAGAAAGATTGAGAGCAAGAAAAATAAAGGGATTTATGATGCAAATACTAACTGTAAATCTATAAGCATCCATCAACACAGCTTCAAAATATATAAAAATATGAAAATACTACTCAAATGGCAATAAATATATGAGAAGGTGCTTCCTCTTATTGATCATCAAGGAATGGCAAATTAAATTGTGAAATGCAAATTAAAATATGATGCTACTACAATGGCTAAAATTAAAAAAAAAAGATGATAACAGGATTAGGTAAAAATATGAATTAAATGTACTGTGAGGAGTGTGAAAATTGGCCCAATGACTTATTTTCTGAAGTTGAAGACATTCATACCCTATGTCCTGACGATTCCTAAGTCTGTACCCGGAAGGAATGTGTGTATTTGTGTACCAAAATAAAGGTAAAATCATGGCCATCGCGGCTTATTGAAAATAGCCACAATAGAGACAGTCTAAATGACTATCAGCATTGTAATGGCTAAACATATTTGAATATTAGTGCAATGAAACACCTTGCAGTCCTGACATCAGCTATGGAAACCACACGCGTGCCGTGGCCGGGTCTCACGGAGGTGAAGGTGAGCCGTCAGAGTGGTCACAGAGGAGTGCGTGTTCCCGGCCCTGTCTGTGGTCTTAGCACCCAGCGTGGTGGTCGCCTGCAGAAGGGAAGGTGGTGTCTCCCAAAGGTGGCTCATGTTGCTCTGTGCCCTGACCTGGAAGATGTTCTATTTCTTGTGATAATTCACTGATCTGTGCGTTGTTTTCAATAAAATTGTTAAAAAAATAAATACATATGTTACACCGTCATATTTTATAAGATAGGAATCTGTGAACTCATCCAAGGATCTATACCAGCTATGACAGAGTCACTCCCCAAGGCTGCTCGGGGTCGGGGGGTGGGAAATGAAGGAAATAAAGAGGAAATAAGGAGGGGAAGGAAATGGAGAAGAAACGAGAGACAGATAGACATATCACACGGACATCACGATGCAGAACCATCGCCCAAGAATGGAGACCCCTCCCCTCTCCTCCGCGGTCCTTGGGTGGGTGACCTCTTTTGTCCCCATCCCATGACTTTGTATACATAGCGTACGAAAGGCAAACAGTCTTTCTTATCAACAGCTCAGTAAACTCATTCGATGGTCACAATTTACAGAGTGTGGGTTTGGGAGGTGACAGGTGGGGCATTGCCCAAATGTGTGTAAGGCATGTTACAGAAAGGGAAATTGAGATTCCGGAAGGTGAGAAATGACCCCCCCAACCGACATGTCCATGGAGAGGAGCCGGGTTAGGACCCCCACGGGCAGGCATGTGCTCAGATGAGCCAGTGAGCGCAGCTCCTGGGGTCACACCTTCCGAGGATTGCATTGCTTCCATCAGTGAAGAGTCCTCAACACAACATTTAGAGCCTTCTAGATCCTCAAAAAAAAAAAAAGGACCTGACGGGATCAGCCTTGGGAAGGCGAATGGTACTGTTCACTTGCAAAGTGGACATGGGTGGAAACCAGTTCTCTCTGAGTGTTGCAAGCACAAATGGCTCCATGCTTCCGGCGGGTCTTGGAAATGTTTAATGAAATAAAACTGTCATATCGGCCAAAATGCCTCAGTGCCCATAGCAAACACATAAATGGCGTTCACTACTCCCCGCTCTGAGCAGTGGCCTGAGTCTGTTCGTTGAACCCATAGGAAGGTCACCTTCTTAGCAGCCTAAGACCCAAGTTCAAGCCCCATGAGCTGCAGGGCCCCAAGCCAGTCTCACGTGCTCCAGCCAGTGGCTTCCTCTCTGAGGAGGGGGTGTTTCCTGCGCTGGCACGGAAGGGGTGTCTGCAGGTTAACCGAGCTGGTGCACGTGGACGTGCGCAGCCCAGAAACGAGGCCGAGGCTCCGTGGAAGTCTCCCGCTGGCGTCCCCTCCAACTCGAGCCTGGGTGCCAGGGCGGGAGGGAGCTGAGAAAGGCTGGGTCCTCCTCTGCTGTCTCCGAAGATGCTCACTTGCTGAGAAACCGCCCCCAGCTCCCTCGGGAAGATGGGCAGACGCAGCCTTTGTTTACAGATGAGGAAGGGCAGACTGTCCTCCAAGGCGACGCGCTCTCTGCAGACAGAGAAGAGAAACCCGGTTTCTCATTTGCAGCGTCAGTTCCATCCCCCCAAGATGCAGCAGGAAGTCATTTCTGCAGCAGCGACGATGTAACATTTAGAAAATGGGTCTGAGTAGAAACATACGTCATGTTTATAGTTTTTAAAAGCATTCGAAGGACATTTACCCAAACTAGGTTATTACGACAACTTTTCTGGCTGTCAGATCCATTCGTTGGCCCTTCTTTCTTTTCTTCATTTTTTTTTTTTTTAACCAATGGGAATATTAAAAGATTTGCTTAGTAAACTAATTTTTTAAGTTCCAAAAGAAAAATAGCGGCTGAGAGCTCACACGGCCTCTTCTTCTCGGCGAAGTAAGGACATTTCCTGGGGTCCTCTCCATCTCTCCCTTCACAGACCATTGGTGACAAGTCATGGGGGATAATATGTGAGAAAATGAGATTCCCTCTCCTTCCAGAGATGCGCACGCACATCACTCAGCCCTGGCACTTTTATCTCCTCACTCTCTCCAGCTCGCCATGAGAACCGTGCAGGAAGTCTGGCTGTGCCTTCAAAAGAGAAGGGCCGAGATTGTGCACGACGGTATTGTCCTTCTGTTTTGATGTGTATTTCTAGACTAATCTCATCGTTACCGCTTCCTCTCTGATAGACTGTCTGCTTTCTGAATGATTGGAGTGCAGTTCTGCCGAATGACTTCTAATAGCCAGGAGCCGTGGGGTCCTGCATTTTCCTGGTAAGGTGAACGAAGGAACTGTTTTCAGAAAGAGAAGAATGGTTCCAGGGCACATTCAAAGGGGGAAACAGGTGTCCCATAGACCTCTGTGCAGGCCTGGCTCCGGGATTCTCCACGGTTCTCTGAGGTCTGTGTGAATTCCAAAGGCAACCCCCAGAGGTCTCTGTGACGGGGCCCTGCTGCCTCCCGCTGGCCAGGATCCCCCTGCTCCCCCACCTGGTCACCTGGCTTCTCTGCCTGCGCTTGTGCTTGGACGATGCACACGCCCTGAGGCTCCAGAGATGAAAGCCCGGTGAGGTCCCTTTGCTCCTTGATAATGGCCACAAGGCCACATGGAGCTGGAGGGGCTTCAGCTGCTGGCCGCTCTGTGTCAAGATAGGTGATGGGTCTCAATTCCTTTGATTCCCATCCACGAGGGTAGTCCTGTTTCCTGCTCCTGGGGAAGTTCTGGGGACTCCGTGACCATCAAGCAGAGGTGGCCTCCCCCTTCCACCCTGCCCCTGCCTGCACCCTGCTCAACCTATGGTGAGTCTCCATCCTGACCCTGGTGTGTTTCCTTCCAAACCATCCCACCTAATATGTGCCAGACCTCTGCACCAATCTCACAAACATTCTCTTCTCATCCACCTCATCCTCTTTTACTCAGTTCTCCTTGGAAGGGTCTGGAATTTTACTTAGTTGCAAAGTGAACATTGCCACCTTGCTCAAGAGCTTCCCAGGTGGTGCTAGAAGTAAAGAACCCACCTGCCAATGCAGGAGGTGAAAGAGACACGGATTTGATCCCTGGGTTGGGAAGATCCCCCGGAGGAGGGCATGGCAACCCACTCCAGTACTCTTGCCTGGAAAATCCCATGGACAGAGGAGCCTGGCGGTCTTCAGTCTATAGATTTGCAGAGAGTCAGACATGACTGAGAGAGTAAACAATAGACCAAACCCCACTTAGAGCCCTTGATGTCTCTCCATCAGATGCAGACCTTACACCGCAGGGCAGTCCAGTTCCTTGACCACCTGGCTGCCTCCTACCCACACTCTCTGCCCGCACCAGGCACCTGTCTTGCGAGCGACCTCAGCTCTTCCTGTGCCCCAGGCTGGCATTCTTGTCCTTAGTCCATGCCATGCACCATTGGATAAGTATCCCAGAGCCATGAAACAACAGAGCGAGATGCCCAACAGTCCCAGACTTGGAGATGTTTCTCAGTGGGCATCCGTGGACCAACAGAGAGAGAGACACAGAGACCAGGGGGCTGGGGGACAGCAGCAGGGCCCTGGGGGGTTAGAATCTCCCCAAGTCCTGAGTGTCCAGGAGTCAGCTGAGGATGGGCTGGCAATTGGAGCCACAGCGAGGGTTCTAGCGGTTCCATCTGGTGAGGCCTGGGGTGGGCAGGGAGCAGGGTATGGATGCAGAGAGACATCCCGGTGCTCAGCAGACCAGGGTCGAATCAGTGCTTCACTGGACAGAGGGCCATGGGCTGAAGAGCCAGCAGCATTCCCAGAGGCGGCTGGGGCTAGGCTAGGCTTTTCCAAAGATTCCGAAGATGCCTCTCAGCGCAGGGTGCTCTCGGGACCTCTGTCCTCAGATCTCTGGGAAACGTGGAAAAGACAGATGAAAGCAGGCGTGATCGACACGTTTCAGGCCCCTGGGGTGTTTGCTCCAACCCAGAGTCCCCAGATATGTGCCTGCGTGTCTGTCTGCACCTGCGTGTGAGTTACGAGAGGCGGCTGAGATCCCGTAGGAGTCAGCAGAACTCAGGCTCCCCTGCAAAGGATGTCCCGAGGGCTGTGGAAACCGCCCTTGTGCCAAAGGGGTTTTTGTTTGGCCGACAAAGTAAGAACAGTCTTTATGCTTTTGAGTATCTAAAATTTTTAAAGTAATGATATTTGATGACGTGAAAATGGTATGACAAGCACATTGCCGCGCTCACTGACCAGCGACACTGGGACCAGCCCGCCTGTGTGTTTCCCTGTTTTCCGTCATTGCCTTTATGCTGAAACAGACCCTCTATCCCACAAAACTGAAAACATTTACTGTCCAGGCCTCCCAGAAAAGCTTTGCAGACCTCTGCCTAGAGACACAGACCCACTGATTGAGTGTCCAAGGCCAGGACCCAGGACAGGGGACGTCTGTGAAATTAGCAACTGCTGAGTTAGAGAACCGGACAGCAACACAGCCCTGAGACAAAGGGAGCTTTGGCCTCCCTGGGCCCAGGGGTGGACAGAATTCTCGGTTTAACCTACCGGCCGGTGTAGGCAGCCCGGCTGAGTAGTATAAAATCAGCCTTTACACTAGGAAAGCAGAGACGCACCACTGGCATTTTTGATGGAGTCAGGTGGTGGAAGCTTCCAGAAGGAGGCCCACTCAGAAGAGCAGCATGTGGCCTCGCCCCTCCTGTGGGTGGCCCACCAGCGGCTTTCCAGCCCCGGACCCCGGGGGAGCCGAGCCGCGTCGAAGCTCCAAGTCACTGGTTGGGTCAGCTCGGACATACCTGGTACTCACGCCCCTAATTTCAGGGTCCTCTTCCTCCTTGGTGTCAGAAACGCGTTTCCTTCCTGTGGGGCTTGTGCCGAGGTCTCCTTGTGAAGGTATTAATTTCATAAAATTCAGTCATAGCTCCTGCCTTTTCTGATCTACACGGGAGCTCTGTGTCCGTCCTGCCTCAGAACCTACCCAAAGTAGCCGAGCCTCACTTCAGGGCATTTTACAGAAACTGTGTATCTTTACAAAGTTAAGACTTCAAGGAACGTGACTGTCTTTGTAATAATGAAGTGAAAACTCGGCCCTTCCCTTGGTGCACTTGGCAAGGCTGGGTCGGGCACCCGGGGAAGGTCTTTGGCGCATCTTGTCCTGCGCCATGAAGCTGAACATGAGGGTGTTTTCTCATTTATCTGGGGAGCCTGTGCTGGACCCCAGCTCCCCTGTGACAGCCACACAGCTCTCCCTGACAGTGAGCTTTCATATCCTTGCTTTTGTGTCATGAAATCAAATCCGCGGCTGCGTTAGTTGCTGACTGAGATGCATGCTACAATGGCCTGCAAAGTGACCTTTGTCCCCGGCCGCCCCGGGCAGTGTGGGTGCTTCAGCCATCACGACCCCTGGACTGGGCATTGCTGTGACTCGGCTCCGCGGGAGCAGCTGCTCCGGCCACACCAGGACGAGAGGGTGAGTGTGCTGGTCCTCACGGCGAGCTCTGACCGCAGCTGGGTATTGGATGCCTGGGGCGGACTCATCAGAGCACAGCTGGGGGCTTTGAGCAGCAGAAGGGTGCTGTCTCACGGTCTGGAGGATGGGGTTGGTTCCCGCCGGAAGCTCAGGGCAGGATCTGAGGGTCTCACGGCCCCTCCCGGCGTCCAGGGGCTGCTCGCACGCCCCCAGCATCCCTCGGCGTGACCCTCCCCCCGTGTGTCTCTGTGCCTCTCCTCTCCTTATTAGGACCTTGACCACTGCAGGCAGGACCCCCCAGTCAAGCATGACCTCATCTGCAGGACTACTTCCAAACAAGGTCGCATTCCCAGGGCCCTGGGTCAGGGGTTCAGCCTGTCCTTCAGGGACACAGTTCAGCCCTTGCGTCACGGTCTCCCTCACACCATCTACGTGGTGAGTCTCCTCTCTGTTTACGGCCCACTTGGCTGAGATGCTGCAAATGTAGCTCTATTGGTCATGTGTCTTTCGGTTCACAGGTTCGGTGAGAGGACAGATTCTCCTGGCGGTGGTTGGAATGTGAGTCTTTTGATCGCATGTGAATCTTCGTGGCAGCTGAGCAGAGAGCACTCATCAGGGACTGGGATCCTCGAGGGGAGGGTCACGGTCCTCTGGGCTTCAGGTGCTGGCTCACGCCCGAGTTGCTCTGCGTCTCGTGTGGGCAGGTCTGGGGCTGGGATGGGGAATTTTGAAGCGCCTTCCCTCCACAGCATGTGGTCCCTGGATGGCTCCTCAGAGGCATTTCTGGTTAGCTGAGCTTCCTTCTGCTGTGTGTGGACCCTGAGATTTCTCTCCAGACGCGGTAGGAGATGGGCAATGTAACAAGCCCTATTCCCATATGGGAAAAATGACTGCATCTTTATTTTGTAATTGCCCTAATTTTAGGACCTGATTAAAACATCTACATGATGAGGATGATCTTAGTAATAGAGTAACCTCTCTTAAAGCTACTGCTTTAAGCTTGAATCGACTTTGCAAAGAATCAATCTGTGAACCACAGTACACGTAGGCCAAGAACTACCATCTCCAGAAGGGAGGCCTGGGCACTGGGGTCCATTCTGGGGGCTCCGGGGGCCCCTGGGTGTCTCTCCTTCACAGGCTGTGCCCCGACCTCCCTAGAAGAATGTCTCCCTCAGATGGGGCCTCTAGCCTGCTGTGGGCACCCAGCCCTCAGCAGCAGGTCACCAGCTGAGGCTTCCACACTATTTGGATAATTAGTGCAGCAATTCTGCTTGTTACTGAGTTAAATATGTTTAAAGTGTTCCATCACTGTGACTTTGTTGTTCAGTTGCTCAGTCATGTCCAACTCTGTGACCCCATGGACTGTAGCATGCCAGGCCTCCCTGTTCATCACCAACTCTTGGCGTTTGCTCAAACTCATGTCTATTGAGTCGGTGATGCCATCCAATCATCTTATCTTCTGTCATCCCCTACTCTTCCTGCCCTCAATTTTTCCCAGCATCAGGATTTTTCCAACGAGTTGGCTCTTCACATCAGGTGGCCAAAGTATTGGAGCTTCAGCATCAGTCTTTCCATTGAATATTCAGGATTGATTTCCTGTAGGATTGACTGGTTTGATTCCCTTGCTGTCCATATTGTCATTGTGGCTTAATTTCATTAATAACTAAGGCTGGGTAGCTCTTATCACAAGCACATCTCCTTTTGATGTACTTGTCACCTGTGTTTTCATAATTACTGTACTTGAAATTTTAGCCATTAGATAAGATGTAAGTGTGATGAGTCCATGGAACGGTGAGCATCCCCCTTGGGTGAGGAAAGGGTAACGGGTTTACAAAGAGATAACCTGGCCCGAATCCCTGCTCGAGGTGGGCATTAGATAAGAGGGGTGGATATTTTCTGTAGCTGTGATGTGAGTTTCAGTCTGAATGTCTACAAAACTCAGGATGAATTTGTTAACAATGATTCTGCATTTGAGAAAACCCAGAGGTGAAGTAAGGATGTACCTTAAAAAGAAACATGCAAAAAGCATTGCATCCAGGTAATGCCTGCGACTTTCCGTTTCTCTGAATTTGTCGTCTCTTGATCCCACAGCTGTCCTACAGGCTCACCTGTCTGTCCTTACTCCTCAGAAGGAAGATCCAAGCACAGAAGGTATAGAATCTGGCTCTGCAGGTGATGGCAGTGCTCATGGCTGGACCTAGTCCTGGACCTCTCAGATCTGGGACCTACAGCTGTCTCCTCGCCACCTCCTAAACCCCGGCCGGACGCATCCCTGCTCCCAGGGTCACCAGGTTTGACCTCACCGAGCCCAAAGGGCTAATCAAATCGTGCTCCCTCCACACCCTCCCCCCCAGAGGGGATTGCTTTCCGTTACAAACAAATCGTGATGAGTAGGTGAATCCACGAGTCAGGATTAACACGGTCAGCTCTCTCTGCCCTGTTCTCCAAACACCCAGACTCTGTCTGCAGTCCGGTGGGCCTTGGATACAAGGACAGGTCTTCTGGAGCCCTGCCGGGGTGGGGGGCGAGCTGTGGGGGGAATGTGGGGTCCAGGGGGGTTGGATGGGGTTCCCCGCTCTCCTCTTCCGGCTGTGCAGGCCTGGGCTCTTCCTCACCTGCTCCTTACCTGCTCTGGGCCCCCGTCCCCTCACTGCACAGAGTGGACAGTGTCCCTAGTTCTCCAGGAAAGGGAAGGTTAAATGAGGCGATGCAGGTTAACAGGCGCGGCAGGACCGGCAGGGAGGTGCTCCCTGGATGCCATGCCCGCTCCTCCTTGTCCCAAAGACCGTCCTCTTGACCCCGCTCGCTTTGCGCCCCTGGCTCTCCACGGCCTCTCGCCTCCCTCCAGCCCTGCTGGGGGTGTGCCAGCTGCTCTGAATCCAGGAGCGCCCGCTGTGGTCCCACCACTGGGCCATCGCATGGGGAACGGGACTTGTCACGGGTCTGCCATTCCCCACCTGTAGTCCGAGGGTCTCCCGTGACTACCCCACCCGCCTTCTCCGCATCCTGCCGGCATCTCCCCCAGAACTCGCATGTGGAGAGAGTTAACTGCTCGCTGCCCCTTGAAGGAATGACATTTATATTTGCTTAGATGCTCTTCACAAATAAGGCTTCTGATGTATAAAGCATTGTCATGTTATTTATTGCCGTCTCCAGGAAGAAAATCTGAATTTAGATCTGAGCCATCAATATTGTTTCGTATTTACAGCCCTGCACATTAATGGGAAATCCTGGAGTAGGCATCTGCATTTATCTGCCTCGCTTCGGCCCCCCAGTGAATGGAGCCTGGACTCTGGGCCAATCACCGGCTGACGTGTCTGGCCTGTTACAAGGGTTGGATAACAGGGAACCACACAGATGTTCCCCCACGAAAGGCTGCCTGTGACTCGGACATCTCCCTGTGATGGACGGCCAGGCCCAGTGGAGGCTGAGCAGAGCGTCCTACGCATGTGTGTGTGCTCAATCGCTCAGTCGTGTCTGACCCTTTGTGACCCCATGAGCTGTAGCCCGTCAGTCTCCTCTGTCCATGGGGTCTCCCAGGCAAGATACTGGAGTTGGTTGCCATTTCCTTCTCCAGGGGACCTTCCCAACTCAGGGATCGTACCCGCATCTCTTGGGTCTCCTGCATTGGCAGGTGGATTTTTAACCACTAGCACCACCTGGGCAGCCCTGTAGCTTGGTGCCAGATGCCTGCACCCACAGAGGTGGTTCCTGGGTGACATGGCACCTCCTCGTGCCTTGCTGAGGGTCCAGGATGGGAGGCACAGGTGATGCCTCCCTGCACAGGGGACCCTCCAACACTTGTCACTGAAGAGCCCTCCGGTCTTGGGCTGGGGCTCTGGGGCCTCTCCAGTGGGGCTGGAGAGGACCCTGGCTTCCCTGGAGGACCCTGGATACCCGGCTGGGCTGTGGAGGTGACCGCAGCTCTCGTCCAGTCCAGTGTTTGCAGTCACAGTCAGCGAGCATTTGTTCCCCTGTCGCTCCATGTCCAGAGGGTGGGCACGGTGGTTGGCTCTCCCGTGGGCCCAGACAGGAGCCCAGGTCAGGAAGACCAGAGGGCAGGTGTCTGGGGGCTCGCCCTCCTGACCTCTGCCTGTGACCCGGCCCCAGGGCAGCGCAGAGAAGACCCGGTCTTCCCTTCCTCCCGCCCCTGCAGACTGAGTTCTCCTCCCATTCCTTCTGCTGCTTTGGTTCCCGGGGGGAATTCAGAGGGGAAGTTCATGGCGTGGGTGCCTGCCTCCCCGAGTCATCAGCAGGAGACGCCCTGGTTCCCACCGAGGGAGTGTCTTCGAGCGTCTGTAGGAGCAGGTAGAAACGGTTCATGTGAGCGAAGCCGTGAGTCAGTGAAGGAGACCCTGCTCTGTGGGGCCCGAACGGATCAGAGCAGACAACCTTCTACCTTCTGCAGTGGCTGCAGCGTTGAGATGGTCCAGGAGCCAGGACAGTCCAGCTAGAGAGTGTCTGCTCTGGCTGAGTGCCCGTTCTCCCCGGACGCTTACAGGCCGCTCTCCGGGATGTAGGGTTTCTTGTTCCAAGTCTGGGACCTCATTTGGTTTCCTCTGAGCACCAAACCCTGCACTCTTTTGATGTAAAAAATGGAAAGTGGTGGACGATGCTTAGGCAGCCTGCTCTGGAGTGGGGGTGGTATCGACTCTCCCCGTTTATCTGATTCGAGGACTTCTTGAGATTCATCCTCAGTGAGAAAGAAACGCATCATTCAGAGTGGCCAGCAGGACTGGCTGCAGGCCACTGCTTTAACACGTTCTCTTGTTCCGCCCTCGAGGGAGCTAGCAGACCCTTGCTTTCAAGCTGGGACAGAGTGTCATTGGCAGGAGGGGCCCGGGAGCCACCTTTGCCCCTCAGGCTTTGCTGCAGTGAAGCCGACGTCTGCTTCCCAAGCTGGGGGCCGAGCTGGACGTGGGCTGTTCCAAAGACCTCCTGTACCAGGGTTCCCGTCGGATGCAGGGAAGGCCTGGCCCTGTCCTCAGGACCCAGCTCTTCCACGGCCGCTTTGTTGCTGGCTTGAGCATTCTTGGTCTCTCTTGGTTTCAGTGACACAGAGAAGGATCCTATGGTCTTTGCCACCGCCCCGCCCCCCCGTCCTCCGCCTGCCTTTTGTCTGTAGAAAAACTTTAGCCCAAGAATAAGTTTAATCAGAGAAGTGAGAAAATGCAGAAAAAAAGGAAAACAGACTACATTATGATTCTTTGGTCTCCTTTGTTTTCCTTTGTTTCTGCATTTTCTCACTTCTCTGTTTAAACTTATTCCCTGGTGGCTCAGAGGGTAAAGAATCTGCCTGCAGTTCGAGAGACGTGGGTTCAGTCCCTGCGTTGGAAGATCCCGCAGAGGAGGGCGTGGCAACCCACTCCAGTATTCTGACCTAGAGAATCCCCATGGACAGAAAAGCCTGGCGGCCTACAGTCCATGGGGTCAGAAAGAGTCGGACAGGACTGAGCGACTTCACTTTCACTTTTCCCTTTCATGCACTGGAGAAGGAAACGGCAACCCACTCCAGTATTCTTGCCTGGAGAATCCCAGGGACGGCGGAGCCTGGTGGGCTGCCATCTATGGGGTCACACAGAGTCGGACACGACTGAAGCGACTTAGCAGCCAGGGCTATAGATAGTCTTCTGAGCCACGCCCTGTGAGCTGCCTTACAGATGCCGAGACCCTCACCAGGCAGAGAAGTTAATTGCGTGATGACCAGACCGTGGCCAAGACATAAGCTGCCACAGTTCTGGGAACCGGCCTCAAAGAAATGGGAACAAACCAACCCTGGAACTGAAGATTAATTCTACCTAAAACAGCCAAGATGACACTATCAGACCACCAATGGTCACTTTCAAGATGACTCTCAGAGCTGACGGTACTGTTTCTGCTTGTAGCCCCTTCCTCTGCCTATAAAAGCTCTTGCCCCCTGGTTATGGGAGGGGGAGCCAACCTTTGGATGTGCCCTTCCCCCATCCTCCCCCAGGCTGCCTGCCTCAGGAATGAAGAAGCTTTCCTTTCCACCAACCTTGCCTCTTGAGTTTCAACTTTCAAGCATCGAGAGGCTGGGCCCCGCTTTCAGTAACGTTAGCACGTTAGCCTCAGGTAGGCTCATTGAAAACAAGTCCTTTGGTGTGTTGGGTGAATCATAGCCACCACCTACTCCAGTCCAGTCAAAACATTGACTGGGGGCTTCCCTGATGGCGCAGTGGTAAAGAGTCACCCTGCTAATGCAGGAGACGTGAGTTCTGTCCCTGGCCCGGGAGGATCCCACCTGCCACGGAGCAACTACTGAGCCAGCAGTCTGGAGCCTGGGAACCGCAACTGCTGGGACTACAGCTGCTGAAGCCATGCACCCTAGAGCTGTGCTTAGCCCCGAGAGAAGCCGCAGCAATGAGAAGCCCGTGCACCCGACGAAGGGCACCTCCTACTTGCTGAAACAAGAGAGAAGCCCATGCAGCAGTGAAGACCCAGTACAGACAGTAAATAAATAAAGAAGATAAAGAATAAAAAAAACCAACAAAAAACCCCCCAGAAAACAATGCCTGGAACAGGCCTGGAAGGGACCATCTTACATAACGCTCAGGAATTTTCTGGTTCATTGCCTTCCCCGACAATAAAGATATGTGTCTCTACTTTTCCGCCTTTGGGAACCTGCTGGGACAACTTAGCTGCACATCAGCTAAACAAAGCAGTCTGTTGAAGACCCACTCTCTTATTGCAATTGAACATTATCCAATTGCAAATAACTTCAACTTCAATGTAATTAATGCTGAGCTCTCTCTTCAGGCAGTCAGCGGCATGTTTACCAAGACGTGATTTAAAAAAATGTCATTGTTTCATCAGCATATAGGTTGCCAGTTCTCCTGTTTATGACAACATAATATGCAACGTCTCTTGTCACATCTGTGCCACATTAATTATATTAAAAAAGACCATTCCACCTTGTTAGCACCGTTTAGAATTAGGAATGAGCCCGTCATTTTGCAAATCTGCCCATTTCCAGCAGAACAGTTTGACACGAATTTAGGGAATCTTAACTGGCTGGGATCAATATTAAAAAGACTCAAGACTCAGGAACTGTCTGGGCTGGACTGTCCCCAGACTCACAAGAGGTCAGCAAACACTGCACTCGGTCCTGGGGGCTTCGAAGTGTTTTCACAGGGAGACGGGAGAACAGTGAAGAAACGTCAGGACACGGCATCTAAATCCACACTGCTCCGCACTCTTTCCAGCAAGGAGGGCGTCACTGAGTTATGAATGAGGAGTTGTGTGTGGAGGGGTGGGCTGAGGGCTGTTGACAAACTGTTGTTATTTGTTTGCTAAGTCATGTTCGACTCTTTGTGACCCATGCACTGTAGCCCACCAGGCTTCTCTCTTCAAGGGATTTTCCAGGCAAGAACACTGGAGGGGCTTGCCGTTTCCTTCTCCAGGGGATCTTCCCGGCCCAGGGATGAAACTTGTGTCTCCTGCATCGGCAGGCGGACTCTTTACCGCTGAACCTCCAGGGAAGCCCATAAGCTGTTTAGCTCTGTCCTTATGACTCTTGTGAACTTAGAGGCTCCCCGGAACTTTGGATTTAACACTTTTCCTAGAAAAATCAATGTAAATAAATAATCAAGAGATGGTGGACAGTGAGGGGAATGGGTGTCAGAAAAGGTGAGTTGGCATTTATCTATACCTTTACCATGAGCTCGGCAGAAACATTTTAATTTGATGTAGCATATAGGACATTCTGCACAACGTTATTGAATGTTTCGTATGTGAAAATTGTAACTGCATCTTTATATTCTTAATTTCATCTGCATCTCCTAGTTAACGTTCGGAGATTTTAAACGTGCTTATGCAAAATATAAATACAAAATGGGACACACTACCGATCTGTCTTTACCATCCAACTCTGAGAGCTCCGACCTCTTTGACTCCGATCATAGCACACTTTCTGGCCAAACTTTGACCCCAGTGCAAGGACCAGAGTTGCAAAAATGAAAAGAACACTACACTGCTAAGTCTTTTCTACTTGTGCAACACACTTGACATATTAAAAAAATACAATTTCCAGGACAAAGGCGCCCAAGAAAGCAGAGAATTTACAAATGCATAGCAAGGATACCTGCAGACACAAAGGGTCAGGGATCTGAGGAGCATCACACAAAAGCTGGACTTGCGGTCAAGCGAGCTGCAAGTACAGATTCCTGCTCAGAGCCTTGCAAGGATGTTCAAACCCCAGAAAGCTCAGGGCCTCATTAACCAGAGCATCCTCTGAAAATGACATTTCTGCTTCTGTGACTAGCTGACTTCCTCCCCGCTTGTAGAGGCTAAGACGTCACCTGCAAGGTCACACACGGCTTAGACCAAAGCTGGTGCTCCCTAAATGCCAGCGATGAACCCTCTCCCAGGCACACCTGCTTCCCAGTGACCCCGCCTCCCAGCAGATAGTTCAGCAATCAGAGGGTTCCCCAGGACTCCACCCTGAAGTGCTCCTCAGGCCCGCCTCCCCCAAGCCATTATCTGCGAAGAATTAACGTCATTAAGATAACTTGGCTTGTCTTAAACGTGAACATTAATTTAAGATGAGGTCACTGTGTTGGTGACTTAGGTCGTGACAAATTATCCCTCCGGCCCCCTCTCTGGGCTGTGCAGATAATCGCTTTGTGCAGTCGGTTTGTTGTGTTATTTTTGGAAGACAAAGATAAGCAGGCTCTAATAAATTAGATCAAGCTCATCTAGAAACGTTTCTCTTAAGTAGACCCCTCTGTAGCCTCTTTCATGCCATTAAATGTTGTTTATAGTTTAACCATGTCCACCTCAGTGCTATGGGTAACTATACCCACAGCAGGATAAAGACTGCGGACTCACAGAAACAGAGATTCATACCCAGATCGTGTCCTCACGGGGATGGACGTTCAGGAGAGCAGATTGCCCTGGGTAACGGGGCCGAGGACAGAACCCACGTGAAGGATTAAGAGCTTGCAGAGAAGAAGGTCAACAGACCCAGGTCTCAAGTTAATTGATGGGCAGAGGTTAATTTTAAATTCTTGGGGGGAAATTTGTCAATTACCTTCTGGGTCATAAACAATTGTTCAGTGATACAAATGCAGAGATGCAAACTCTGGCTTTCAAAACGCCCATCCTAGAATTTATTAGCTCAATTTGTCTATAAGTTGGAACACGTGTCAAAGGCACAGTCCTGAGACAGCTGGCGTCCCCCCAGGGGAGCAGGGCCGAGCTCCCCTGACCTCAGCAGCAGGCTGAGACAAGGGCGAGTTAGGCTCTCGACAGACGTGACCGCTTGGCTGGTCGAGACAGCCTGCAGGGGGCCTTCATGGGAGGACTGGTGCCAGCTGGGCAGTGTGAACTGTCTGATGAACCTGTATCCTGATGTCCTTCCTCTAAAACCTCCATGGACGTGGAACCCCGAGTTTGGTACACGTGCAGCGGTGGTTTGCTGTCCTTCACTGGGGGCCACTTTGAGAACCAGACTGCTTTCTGTGAAACTGAGTTTCGTTGACTGAGTAGCAAATTGTCTATTCTGGACACCATGTCTGAACTCATTCCCTTATTCCTTTTCATGTTAAAAGTGTTAGATGGTAATAACTGAACTAGACTGGCCCCGTTTGAGATTTAAACTTGCGTTAGATAAAAGCTCTTGGATTCTTTCAGGTTGCGTGGTTGTCACATGGCTGGGTGTGGGTACTAGGAAACACTTTCAGTGACACACGCTGTCTGTCTGTCTCTCCAGCAGTGAGTTTCCTGCACTAGTGGGTGTCCTTGCCATGGACCCTGCCCAGCTCGGGTTCAAATGATGGCAACACAAATTCACATAAATTGGTGTTAACACTATACGTGTATTGGGCCGAGGAGGATGGGGACTTCTCTGGGGTAAGGGTCAGGGTGGTGTCAGTCCTTCAGGCCCACTTAGAAATGGCCTGAAAATGACAGTTATCTGGATTGAGCCAGTTCCAAACTGAAATGGGCCCTACTGAGCTGTTTGGTGCCAAGGCTGGTTTTGAGGCTACTGAGTGAGCTCTGGATCTCATGGCAGTTCATCCGCCCATCTGTCTTCCCACCCACCCATCTACCTACTCACCCATCCATCTACCCACCCAACCATTTACCCATCCATTCCTCTACCACCTTACCCACCCATCCATCCACCCACTAACCCATACATCTACCCACTTACTCATACCCATCTGCCCATCTACCTACCCACAAACCCACTTGACCATTCACCCATCCGTTCACTCATCCATCCATCCACCCACCCACCCTCCCACCCTCTCTTCCACCTACCCATGCACCCACCCATCTATTCACCCACTCACCCATTCACCCCCTCAAACTTCCACCCATCCACCCATCCACCCATTCATCCATCCAGGCACTCATTAATTTACTTAATTCATCACATTTTAGCACCTTCCCAGCTAAGCCCTGTGTTCCACGCCAGGATTATGACAGTGAATGGAAGATAACACAGTTCTTACTCTTCAGAGTTTACATTACCTGGGTTCACGCTGGACCAAGAGTTACTCCAAGTATGCATTTGTGTTTCAAAAAAAGGGCCACTCTGGCTTCAGAAACCTAGCAAACTGGGTTAGGCACGCCCCAAGGACCTACAGTCGTGCCCCCTGAGTTCAGGATCTCTGGCATTCACAGCGACACCAGATGCTCCACGGTCCCGTCACAGGGAAAGGGAGCCAGCCGGGGGACCGTCTGCGGTCCTAAGGGTGTCGGCGCTGGACGTCCATCACACACTGTCATTGCTCCCTCTCATGGCGCTCAGCTGGAAGCTCTGTCTCTGAGCGGTGCAGTCTCACTGCGAAATCATCGAAGGGGCGGTGTCCCCCGCTCCCCACCACTCTCATTGCCCCCTCAGGCCTGTGCTATAGCACCGATCTGCTCATGCGCCACGGCCTCCATTCTGCAGAAAACGGGGGGTCTTTTGGCTCAACATCCTGGGGTGTACCAGGCTTGGGCTGGTCTCCAGCCCCCAGGTGGGTCCGACAAGTCCTCCGGGCACAGTGAGGTCTGAGTGAGGCAGGGCACGAGGCTCAGAATCGGGGTGCTGGGTGGATGCAGGGAGACGTTCCCACGGGGAGGAAAAAAAGGCTGTCCCAGGGCTGCGGCTCCAGGAGGGAAGGCGGCAGCTCAGCACTGACTCGGCACAGCGGCTGGGACACCGCGCGCTACAGGCCAGACAGCCCAGACTCAGGCTCCAGGCTCAGGGTTCACCAGGCCAGGGGCAGAGTTTGCCACTCTCGCAGAGGGCGGGGCACGCAGAGACTCACGTGAGGACACACGGGGCTCAGGGAGCCCCCAGGTCCCCACTCCAGAACCTCAGAATAGAGGCGACTTCGTGGCAAGTCACACTCGCACTTCGTCCCGATGAGTCCTCAGGCGTGTGGCAGCATTTGAAAGTGATGAAAATGGAACTTACAGAGTAACTCCAAAGACAGGATCCATTTAGCTTGTGGGGATGACCTGGGCAGGCTGGGAGGCAGGGAGCCTCCCTGATAGGCAAGGGCAGTCTTGCCAGGGTCTCCACGGCGAGGAACCCCCAGTGCCACGGCCGTCAGCTTCCAGGGCGCTGCGCTTAGCAGGCCCCCGAGGCACGCTGCCCGAGTTGGCAGTTAGCATCTTCAGCTTCTGTCGCTTCAGTTTTTATCACTCAATGTACTTATGAATAATACCGACTCCATCAGACGTATGGTCTATAATTTGCCGGCGTGCTGCTTTACTGAGGACAGAAATTCCACTGGGTCTGGAATCTCAGCTTCCTGAAAATGGACTCGGACACAGAATGGGCAATTTTCAGTGAGAGCTATTATTGGCATGTTTGAAAAACTCATCTCTTTGTAAGTATCCTGAGATTTAAAGAGCCTTATATATCTTCTGATTACTCTAAAGAGTATGTGTACCTATCAACGCCATCATCTCAAACCTCTGGACAGCAGTATTTGTGCTTCTGCTCACTGTAGCAGGTGGTCTGCAAGATGTGAGCCACAGCCAACACTGTCCTGCATTAAGGGCCTCACTTCACCTCCTGAAAACACCTCCATAAAATAGAGGCCCTGCAAGCCCCGGGCTGAGATGTGAGCCGAGGGGGAGAGCAGGCCACGGTCCGATGTTTTAAAAATCTGGCCCGAAGTATAAATCGATGCATCCTGGCACTTGTTTCATGTAATTTATTAGAATGCAAGAAGATCAAGAAAGTTGGCGATTATTATTTATGAGGGTCTCTTTTCCATAAAGCTGAATCAGCAAACACGGTTGAGATGATGGTCCATTAGCCCCCGCGCAGCGAAGCGTCCCACTGGAAAGAACGAAGCTGAGACAGAAATGCGTTGTGTCAACGTCACTTTTGAGCACATTTATTTTTTTTTAACCTAGGAATCTCTGCCTAATGTTAGGAATTGAGAAGCATGAGCTAGAAGACGGTCCCCTGGTTCCCTCTAGTTTGGACACCCAGCTGATGCTTCTGTTGGCTAATAGCTGTCTTTGTAGCTTTAGGAGGAACTGAGTGCCTGCCTCTGTGAGCGAGGGCACTTGGGCATCTGAATAAGCTCAGAGTCTTTAGAGCTGAGCATTCTGATGTTTTAGCAGAGGAGCAGCTCGGCTTTGCATCTACTGGACAACGTTCCTGAAGGTACTTTGGGGATGGTTGGGAAGGTGAAACAGAATGCGAAACGCTCAGACCCTCAGTCTGTTTAGAGTTGGCATCTATCATCAGACTCCACTTCCCATGGAGATGGCCATAAGCATCACCACTCCCGGGAAACAGCGGTTTAGTTATTTACTCAAAACTGGAGCCCGGGTGGGAGGCGCCATTCCTGAGAACCCATATGGCATCTTCTACAAACTGTCGTCACTGGAGCACAGAGTCTGGAGGTCAAGGCCGGAGGAGCCAAAGAGAAGGTGGTCAGAAGTCCGGTGGGGAGAAAGGAGCAGGACCAAAAGGGACGGAGATGGAGTGAGGCGGCCGGGCTGCTCTCAGAGGCTCTCTCGCGGTTCTGGATGCTGCAGGCAGGATGGTGGCCGAGTACTCCAGCTGGAGGGGCCCGAGGCCACCAGCCTCTGCACCGACGAGGGGGGGGGGGTCACTGCCATTCCTCCTCCCCAGGCAAGGGACAGCCCAGGGCCAGGCACCTGGACCCACACCCAGAGTTCCCAGGCAGGCTGCCTCTCTGCCCTCCCTGGGCTAGCTGGCACTGATCTTGCCACGTTAGAATGCGGTCCAGTGAGGTCAGTGGCCAGAGAGGGGACCGCTGCGATGAGTAACGGGTCAGCAACATTACCTGGCTGTCAGCGGTGCCCATGCAGAGAGGAGGAAGAAGCCCGGTATTGCACTCGGTGGGTGACCAAGCCGGGGAGACCCTTGGAGAGCCCGGGGTCACTTGTTTCTGGGGACGCATGCTCTCCAGTGCCACTGGAGCAAACCCAGGCTGTGCAGTGGGCCAATGCACGTGACCCTGTCTGACCTGCTGAGGAGTAAGAAGCCGCTGTCAGAAGAAGCCTCCTGTTTTCCAGAGACTTTCAAGTCCCCGCTAAAAATTAGTCTCATGGGAATTTTCATCAACTGGCCAATGGTCGTTGCTGAGGGCAGCCCACAGAAGCCGTCAGACAACTGACCATCTGGAGCTTGGATTAAACTTTGGCATGAAGAGAACACAAGGGCAGGTGTCCTGACAGCAGCGGAAACCTCAGGTGCACAAACGGAAGGGCGGTGCCGTCAGCTCGTCTGTGCCACACGCGGTGCCACCCCCTGATTGCCAGTGAGTGGCAGGCTCCAGCACCCTCACTGCCTCAGCCACCAGAGAGCCAGGGGCCAGGCACGCAGGCCACACGGCTGTTCATTAGTGCAGTTAGCGGTCCACGTTCGGATGAGGCAAGCTGCGCGATGCCGATGAGAATCAGGGGCTGATTCCTACCTGGCTGTCTTTTGTTGAGGATCCTTCCAAATGCCCTGGGTGTACGAGGCAATTTTAGTATAATTAAAACCTGAATCGCTCAAATTATAGAATTAATTACACTCAGCTTCAATCGCGATTTCTAATTGATCCCAGCCTGCCGGCTCTGCACCTGGAGACCTTGGTGACGCTGGGAGGGAGAGCAGGTGGCCCAAACTCCGTTTTCACCTCGGAGAACATTTCTGGCAGTTGTGGTGGGTCCTCGCACCCCACACCTATGCCCACAGCACACAGCACGTACGGGCTGCTGAGTGCCTGTAAGTCAAAGACACAGCTGGAGACAAGCCAGAGGGCCAGAAACACCGTTGTCTCCAAGCCCCTGAGAGTCTGGACTCGCATCCGTGTCGGTAAGCAGGTCCTGGATGTCTGCACCCGCTCGACACGCCTTCTCAGAAATGAGCCTGTATCGCCAGAGCTCAGGAGGTGGAGAATTAAGGCAGGAACAACACTGTGGGAGTCAAGGGCTGCCAAAACCACAGGGAACTGCGATTGTGCGTGGCCTCATAGCTCCTGGAAGAGTATCCAACCCCCTGACCAGATTCATCAGACAATCTGCCAAACTAATGCTAGAAATCACTTTAACTAATGAGAAAACTGGTGTGTGAACCGCATGAGAAATAGGGCAAGGTGGATATGGCAGAAGGTAGTCCAAACCTTTTTCATGGACGCAGCTGGCTCTGTTAGCGCTCGATTCTTACGACACCGCTGCTTGTGTGGAGAAGCCCCTGCAGGAGCGAGTGTCCCGGGGAGCCTCCTTTGACCTGCCTGCGATGCCGCGGTCCAGGTCAGAGCACGCCCTGTTCATGTGCATTGAGAAAGGGGCCCTTTCCTCAATCACACAAAGATGCTGTGTCCATTAGTGGCGGTCCTGACTTGTCAAAACACCAGAGCCCAGAGAGTCAGTGGCATTTCTTTGATGGGCACAGATGTTGGCATTCTTTGGGGAGACAGTGGATGAAGAAGGCTGGTCCAGGGGAGGCTGAGACAGATGAGGGCCTGTGGGGTGCTCCGGGGAAGGTGCACAGGGAGTGCCCTGGCTCCCGAGTCCCTCAGGCTGCTCCACGTCCCCCTTTCCTCGTGCCCGGAGGGAGACGCAGCTGGCAGAGGAGCGAGAGATCATTGGGAAAGTGGGTGAAGAGGGAGTCAGAAGCCCCAGAAACAGGATCTTGCAGTGCTGACCCAGGGAGCTCTTTCCATCAGAAAAGGGCAGACGGCTGAGTGGGAGCCACCCAGGATGGGGCCAGCTGTCCCTGAGGATGGTCAGCAGAAGCTGATATAAAGCTAAACAGCTAGAGAGGGACATCACACGCCCCGCCGTATTTGTTCTCGGGGTGCACGTCAGAGACTCGGAAATGAGAAGCTGGCTGGAGAGATGACCGAGGACAGGGAGCCGGAGCTGGGAGGCTGGTGGGTGCGGTCCTGGGCAGGGTCTGCCCACGGCGGGGTCTCCCAGAACTCTTGCTCCAAGCTTCCCAGGCCACAGGTTCTGTCTGCCCCACAGACGTGAGAGTGAAGGGATAACTGATAAAAATCTGCAATGAAGCCAGCCATTCATGGAAGGAAAAAAGGACACATGTTTGGCTTTCTTTTGAATCGTGTAAACAGTCAGCGTCCTGCTGGGAAGAACACACACAGTAGATTAAACGAATCTGAACATCTAAAAGTTCTCGGCAAGAAGCTTTTAAGAATTCCTTGAATCTAGTAAGATAGGATCTTATTGTTTAAAAAGGTTTAATATACTCATAACATAGCTTCTTATCATCCACAAGAATAAAAAAGTGAAAGCGAGTGTCTCTCAGTCGTGTCTGACTCTTTGCGATCCCAAGGACTATACAGTCCATGGGATTCTCCAGGCCAGAATACTGGAGTGGGCAGCCTTTCCATTCTCCAGGGAATCTTTCCAACCCAGGGATTGAACCCAGGTCTCCCACATGGCATTGGACTCTTTACCAGCTGGGCCACAAGGGAAGCCCAACAATACTGGAGTGGGTAGCCTATTGCTTCTCCAACGGATCTTCCCGACCCAGGAATTGAACCAGGGTCTCCTGCATTGTAGGTAAATTCTTTACCAGCTGAGCTACCAGGGAAGCCCAAGAATAAGACAAGGGTCTATTTTTATTTATGACTCAGAAGTATGTCTGACATGAACTCCATTTGTTTTGTGGGCCTTCCCTGCTGGCTCATTGGGTAAGGAGTCCACCTTCAATGCATTTGACTCAGGAGACACTGGTTCGATTCCTTGGTCAGGAAGATCCCCTGGAGAAGGAACTGGCATCCCACTGCAGTATTCTTGCCTGGGAATCCTGTGGACAGAGGAGCCCGGCAGGTCTCAGTCCATGGGGTGAGCTGGCTGGATCGAGGTTGACACCATGGGCCACATTGCAGCCACAGCTGAGGGGAAGCAGAGCTGTCCGCCGGCTGCCCAGGACACGGGTCCCCCATGAGGCGCGGTCCCCGCCGGGAGCCCCCGTCCCAGGAACCAGCTGCCAAACACAGCTGTTGGACAGGACCTCCCGTTGGAGGTGTTTCCCTTGTTACTTCCAGCAGGAGTTTGAGCGTTTTACTCAGAGTCCCATGATTAGCATTTGGCCATGGTGCTAGTGGTGAAAAACCCTCCTGCCAATGCAGGAGACATAAGAGACGTGGGTTCGATCCCTGGGTCAGGAAGATCCCCTGGAGGAGGGCATGGCAACCCACCCCAGTATTCTTGCCTGGAGAATCCCAAGGACAGAGGAGCCTGGCGGGCTACAGTCCATGGGGTCACAGAGAGTCAGACACGACTGAAGTGACTTAGCACGCACAGCACAGTTAGGGGGGTGATGAAAACCTCAGTGAAGTTCCCCAGCAGAAGGCTCATCAGTTAACAACCTCCGCTCACCCGTCCTGTGGGTCTGTGAGGTAAGACAGGAGTCTTCCTGCCGCGCGAGTTCTCAGGGAGAAAAATTTCACAGGGTATAAATATATGCGGGCTGCATACAGCCTGATAAGGGGTGGCCATGAATAATATTAGCCAATAATTCAGCTGTAAACTGATCCTCCACCCCCGTCACCTCAGAGATGATTACACAGATAAAGGGAATTTTTCAAAATCTTTGAATAGTTCTACGTTAGTCTAAGCTTTCAATGGATGTGCCTTGCTTCTCCCTTTGTGATTATTTACATTTGACTTTCCCCCCTTAAATCCAATACACCTTTTACTAAAATTGCTTATTTTTTAGCAGGATGCCGTTTGAGCCTGAGATATCTTTGGCAAAGGCCTGGAATTTGAGGACGACCCAAGTGAAGTTCCCCCATGGCCAGGTTTCAGGCGGCTCGCCTCCAAGCCTGCAGAACTGTGTAATTGCAGATTCCAGCTCTGAGCCCAGAGAAAAGTGCAGGACACAAACAATTCCTGGTAGGAAGCAGGTTGCATTTATTTTTTGTGGTTAAAGTTTAAGGCCAGAGACGGTTCACTGCGGAAAGTTTCTGTAAAGGACCTAAATAAAGCCCGGGAGAGGCGGGGATTCTTGTGGATTTAAATACCCCCATCCCCACACCGGCACACACACCTACATGCACACACTCGGACACCCCCACACCGGGCGGAGTCACTTCCCCTGAGGGCCACATCAGCTGAAATGTGACCACTCCGCTGGAGGTTGGGGGCAGAACAGGAGATCGGTAGCCAACAGCTTTGGACATGAGCCAGGCTTCCCGGTGGCTCAGACAGCAAGGAATCCGCCTGCAATGCAGGAGATGCGGGTTGCATCCCTGGGTAGAGAAGACCCCCTGGAGTAGGCAGTGGCTACCCACTCCCGTTTTCCTGCCTAAAGAATCCTATGGACAGAGGAGCCTGGAGGTCCACGGGGTCGCAGTCAGACATGACTGAGTGACGAACACTTAACACTGGATGTGGGGTTTCAGTGTGAGCTTTGGGGCCAGAAAGGCCTGGGGCTGAGCCCAAGCTTTGCTGTGTTCCAGAGATGTGACCCCGAGCCTCAGTTTCCCCACTCCTGGGTTATCAGGATGCTCCTAGGAGATGGATGAGTAGTTAGCATTTGGCAAATTCATGTTCTCATATTGCAGGAATTCAGAACATCTTGCTATGCTTCCTGGCATCCTGGTTCTCTGCTTTGTGTAGGCACCTCGTGTCTGAAGAGCCTGGGTGAACAATTGTACCGGTGAGCCAGCCACTGTCCCAGGAAACCCTCAAACAAACCGGGATGGTCAGTCATCCTGTTCCCTTGACCACCCTCCCAGCAAACCCAAACACACAATCCTCCTCACTCTTGGAATTTTACTGTAAGACTGTTAAAAACACGACTGGGAACAGAGGCTTTGGGAATTGTCTGGTCCACTTTGTTGATTAGCTTAAGACCAGGGGTTATAATGGGTTTTTCCCTGTTCAATGTTTATGGCTGTTTAAAGTCTTTTAGATGCTAAGTGAACAAAGAGCTAATGTGTTGACATCAAAGATCTCAAGAAATGACTTCATCCTGTCTTATATGGGACTTTTATTTATCCTTTTTTTTCACATGTAGTACAAAAAAATCTTTAAAAGTGACCGCATAAATATTTCCATTTGTTTTCTTTTGTTTAAAAAGGCTGCAAAAGAAATATTAAGCATTCTATCATCATGTGCAAAAAAGTCGGAGAAGACTGAGCAATAAGCAGACATACCCTCCTTTGTATATATCATTCTGTTATTGTTTCCCATTAGCTGTGATAAGCAGATCCCCCCCCAACAAGCACCCAAAGACGCTCACACCCAAGCCCCCAGAACACATGGGTGTGTTAGCTTACCTGGCAGAGGGGGAATTAAATCCACTAGTGAGCAGACCTTACAATACGGGTGATGCCGGATCATCCAGAAGAATCAAAATGGTCCTTAAATGTGGGAAATGGAGGCAGCAATGCGGATCAGAGAGGAGGCTGCCCAGTGACGTGGTTGGCCTGGAAGATTCAGGGAGGGGCCACAGCCAGAGGGTGCAGGCGCCTCTGGGAGGTGGAGAAGGTTAGGGGACAGGTTCTCCCCTGGAGCCTGGATTTCAGCCCAACCAGACCGTGCTGGACTGCTGACCCACAGACTCTGAGGTCCAGCTTTGTGTTGTGGACGCCTCCATGTTAAGGTCCTCTGCTGCAGCAGCAATAGGAAACGGATGCAGCAGTAGAAGGAACTTAACTTGGATTTTTTTTTTAAACCAGCAGTCACTCATTCTGGAGAGCGAAAAAAGGAGTTGGCATCTGTGCATTATCTGCTTCCAGGAAGGGAAGTCCACAGAGAAAATCGACCGACACTGGATTATTAGGTTCTTGAGAGATGGTTCTTGAAAGCGGTGCTGGATGGATGGCTGGCTTCTCCATGGTAACGCGGGGGCCCAGCCGTGCGTGTGGGGAGGTGTCCAGGTGGTCACTGAGCTGGCTGCTCCTGGAGGGTCCCTGGTGACCCTGCGTGTCATGCGTGGCACCCAGATCGTGGGGAGAAAGTCCTTGTTTGGAGGGGTAAATGAGGGTGTGGAGTGGGTGCTGGGGTCTGTGGACTGCTGCCAAGGGTCCACTCAGGGCAGGGATGAGCCTTGGGGCAAGTCAGAGGTGCGGCAGGTGGGTGAGTGATAGGGCATGTGGATGGGAAGGCTGGGGTGGGAGTCTGAGGACCTAGATGGGGACAAGGGTGGACCTACGACCCCTCCTCAGCTGGACACTCTGCTGGGACCACTGGGACCACCCCCACTTCCTCCCTGATGCAGTGCCCAGCAGCTGCCCGTTGAACCAAGCAGGGGTCACGTGTCTTTCCTCTAAGCCATGTCTCCATCACGTCCACTGTGCAGAGGGCACACTCAGGCAGAGGCCACACGGACAGGGAAGGGCCCAGGCTCAGGTTCAAGTGCCTGGGTCTCAGACCTGCTCCTCACCAGCCGGACCAGCCCAGAGCAATGAACCGAGGGCTGTCTGCCTGGCACCAGCGCTGCAAGAGTGCCCACTCCTCAGCGGCCCCTCACGCTTCCCCCATCTGACTGCCAGCCACCCAGGGTCCCAGCTGCAGGGCCCCTGCCCTCTTGATACCCTTTCTCTCTCCAGCCCGGGGTGCTGCCCCCGCTCCCTCTGTAGACCACCCATGGGTGAAGCCCTCGGGTCTGCAGAAGGGAACGGCCCACTGTTCAGGACCACTTGCTCTCAGATGCCCAGAGCAGCTGCCAGCCTGCGGCCCACCTCCTCTGGCAGGGCCCGTGGGGACTGGCCTGGTGGATTGTTGGTTAGCTGGGAAAAGTTAAAAAGGAAAATGGTGCTAATTGTCACACAGGGTAAGTGGTTTAAGTGAGAGGGAAGCACAGGGCCTCGGCGTGTTATTTGATAGAGACACGTCTTCCCTTCTCCTTGAGGACCTGCCCACGCGGCCTCTGCATCGGCTCTGGCCATGAGCTCAGGCCGCTGTCCCTTCCTCGCGAGGTGTCACGCGTCAAGGTCAGAGTCTGTGTTGTGGCCAACAGGTTGTCCTCCAGGAAAATGAAAGAGCTAGTCGCTCAGCCATGTCCGACTCTTTGTGAGCCCGTGGACGGCAGCCCCCCAGGCTCCCCTGTCCATGGGATTCCCCAGGTAAGAATATTGGAGTGAGTAGCCACCTCCTTCTCCAGGGGATCTTCCTCACCCAGGGATTGAACCTAGGTCTCCCGTAGTGCAGGCAGATTCTTCACCAGCTGAGCCACCAGGGAAGCCCCTGGTGTCCTCTGTAAGGTGCAGTCAAGTGATTCCTGTTCTACCTGCAGGGGTGCTTGAAGCTGGGGGCTTCGTGAGGGTCTGAGGTGAGCTATGGACACCAGGTCCGATTTCACACACACACACACACACACACACACACACACACACACACACACACACGGAAACAGTCGAGATATTCACAAAACATTGTCGGTTCATTTGAGACCCTGTGGGTGCCATCTGCCCAAACTTGAGAGTCAAAGTCACACACCATAAGGGTCCTTCTCCTCCCAGCAGCTCCCCTGAGCTCACTGGACAGAATTAATGTTTCTCATGGAAAATCACAAACATTCCAGTCCGACCTTTCAGTGTGTGAAGGAGTGCCAGTGCCTGTTTGGTGATATTTCTGCTCGGCTGTACTGGGGTCTGGGGCAGGGGCACCGTCCAGGGGAGGAAACAGATTTCGGGTGATTTGCTGGGCAGAACCCTCCATAGGGTGTCTGGACGTCTTCCACCAACATTCCGTCTGAGTCCACACCCTGGGATGTATAGTCTGCAATGATCTTTGTGTTAAAATTGCAGAATAAAATTCAAGACTGTGTAACCCATGGGATTCTGGTACAGGGACCCACCAGGTGAGCGGGGATGGAAGATGCACTTGAGCCTTCCTGGTGGCAAGACGTGGCCCGTGGGCTGAGGGTCTCAGGACCCTGGGGTCCTGCCCCGGAGATCCAGGGTCGACCCCGAGGAAGCACAGACCAGCTCTGGCCTGAGAATGAGGAGAGCTTGCTTCCTGGAGCCCAGAGGTGGGATCAGCAGTGTCTGCTGTGTAGGGAGGAGCCCTGGGCTGGTGGGGACAATGTGGTTGCCTTTGCCATCTCCAGATTCATGAAAACGCCAAGGAATTAAAATGAAGGTCAGAAGGGGAATGAACTCCTCCCCAGAAAGAGGAGGTGGAGTCACGGGCCGGGTTCTGCTGACGCCCGGACCCTCTGGTCAGAAGCTGAGGCCGTTGAGGTTCCTCCATTCCTCCCTTCTTCCCAGGCCTGGCTTCTGGGGGCTCTCTCGGTTGTCTGCTACGTCCCCTTGATGTAACCTCTTCAGTGTGTGTGTCTGTGTGTGCATGTGCATGTGTGCGTGTGTGTGTGCATGTGCGTGTGTGTGTGTGTGTGCACGCGTGTGTGTGTGTGGCGGAGGAAGCCACCATATCCTTACTTTCTGGCCCCACGGGCACTCCAGCACATCTTGTATGCTTCCCTCAGTGCTGGGAGCAGCGGCTTCTCTGAAGAGTCTGGTTCCTTTATTAGAGATTGTGTTAGAAACCCAGATCTGAGAGCTGCGTGATCATGCCGAAGGCAGGGAGCATCTTTCCAGTGGCTGAGAGTAAGAGAAGTCCTATCACCAAAAATGTGTTTTAAATTAAAATATCCCGTAACTGTTTTCAGAGCCTGAAGTACAAGGATACCTGTCTGGGCAAAGGCAGTGGCAGGAATACAGATCACAGAAGAAGGTTTCAAGGTCCCAAAGGTGCCTTCAGCTGCAGGGTCATCGTTCCAGACACTAAGTTCTGGATCGCCTCTGGGGGTGTGTGGAGAGCACGCTGCTGACCGGGGCACACGGTCCCCATCTGGGGGCAGCCTCTCCTGCCTCGGGCCCGAGACCCTCACCACACCCCCCATCCTGGCCATTTACCCGGGGGCACGTCCACGACGGGCTCTGGGCCTGGCGGGCACAGCGTGGGGACAGCCCGGTGCAAGGACACAGCCCTGGCCTCTGGAGGTGCAGTCCAGCGGCAGACACACACGCGCTGAGGCTTCAGCGTGTAAGTGCTCACAGCGGAGGCTGCAGGGCGGCGGCGGGGGCTCAGCTGGGCGCGGAGGGCTGGCTCGGGAAGTCCTCTCTGTAGGAGGAGGGCTCCGTGATGAGAGAGGACCATAGGAAAGAGGGTTTCCCGGAGCAGACATGCAGGCAGGGCAGCACATGCAAAGAGGCGACGGGGAGGCTGGTGGGTTGGAGCCCAGGAGCCAGCCGGAGCTGGTGTGGACGACGCTGGGGCTTGGGTGAGGTCTGCCCGCATGTGCTGCCCTAAGCCACTTCAGTCGTGTCGGACTCTGTGCGACCCTGTGGACTGTAGCCCACCAGGCTCCGCTGTCCATGGGATTCTCTAGACAAGAACCCTGGAGTGGGTTGCCATGCCCTCCTCCAGGGGATCTTCCCAACCCAGGGATCGAACCCACATCTCTTATGTCTCCTGCATTGGCAGGCAAGTTCTTTACCACTGAGCCACCAGGAAGTATAAAACCATGGCTGCATCTCTCCATCTAGATTTTTAAATAAATAAATTGTGCTTAAAGTCAGGTCATCAACAGAAATTTTGAACTCAGCCATAGTTATAAAAAGACTTTTGTTTTGCCTTCATATGCAGTGATCTTGGTTAAGAGTTTAATCAAAATGTAGAGGAATTCAATTATTTAAAAACCTCTGCATTTTGGGCTGCTCAGGGGATAGAAAATCTCATTTAAAATATCTAGCCTTAATAATATAAAATAAGACCATGCCAGTAATTACAAAAATCATATTTAGCAACTGGTTTAGTATATATAAAATTTTGTGAAGAAACATTTTCTCCATTTATTGTACTTTGGGGAAATGCTTGTCAGAGGCTAACAAAAAGACATTTCACTTCAAGACTGTAGCTGCCTTGATTCTGCAGATTGAGTTTCACTCAAAGAAAATAGCCTATGAATCAGAAGGTCCCCTTTTTGGAAACTGGGGTTTGCTTGCTACCTGAGTGCTGGGAGACAGCTTTCAAGACAGGGCAATGAGGAGAGCCTGCTGAGTAGAGCATCACACACACAACACACACACAGACACACACACACACAGACACACACACACACAGACACACACACAGACACACACACAGACACACAGACACACACACGGACACACACACAGACACACACACAGACACACAGACACACACAGACACACACACACGGACACACACACAGACACACACACAGACACACACACACAGACACACACACACAGACACACACACAGACACACACACAGACACACACACACACAGACACACACAGACATAGACACACACAGACACAGACACACACAGACACAGACACACAGACACAGACACACACACAGACACACACACAGACACACACACACACAGACACACACACACAGACACACACACACACAGACACACACAGACACAGACACACACACACAGACACAGACACACACAGACACAGACACACAGACACACACACACACAGACACAGACACACACAGACACAGACACACAGACACACACACACAGACACACACACACACACAGACACACACAGACACACACACACAGCAGGCACACATACACACAGACAGACACACACACACAGACACAGACACACACACACACAGACACACACAGACACACACACACAGCAGGCACACATACACACAGACAGACACACACACACACAGACACACACACACAAACAGACACACACACACACACACAGACACAGACACAGACACATACAGACACACACACACAGACACACACACACAGCAGGCACACATACACACAGACAGACACACACACACACAGACACACACACACAGACACACACACACACAGACACACACACAGACACACACACACAGACACACGCACAGACAGACACACACACACAAACACACACACACAGATACATACTTAGCAGGCACATACACATAAACACACACATATACACACACTCATACATACACACATATACAAACATACACACATAAATACACACAAGATCTCTAACTCCTCACCAATATGCGACTAACATTTAAAATGGTAAAGAAAAAATACATTTATACACTCTCATTTCTTTCAAACTTAAAAGGTTTAAGAGATTTGGATTCTGAACTTCGTATAGTGGAAACAACCCCAGCCCAAGACCCAGAAAACCAACCGGAGCCCCCTGCTGCTCCTCCAGCCCACAAGGGGGTATCCTCCGCCCCCACTCCGCACCCCCACACTGATTGCAGCCTTTGTGCACATCCTGGCTGGGCGGGGTGAGAGTCTGTCTTTGAGGCTGATTCTGTCAAGTCCATCCCAGAGGCACACACAGGACGGCAGGGCCCCAGCCCTTCACTGAGGACGGAGAGTGCAGCGAGGGAGATTTCCTGGGGGAGAGTGGTTCTTGGCCTTGACAACCCAACAGCACCGCCTGGGAAGACGGGAAAACCTGGCGCTGGGTCACATCTGGGCCAATCGGCTCAGACTCTCTGGGAAGAGCTTGGGCAGCAGCATTTTAGGGCTCCCGGGTGACCCCAAGAGCAGCTAATGCAGCCGAGGCTGGAGCGTAACTTGATGGAGGAGGGGGTGGGGTGGAAGGCACTGGGTGGGTGCTCGCTGGAGAGGGGAGGGAGACGGCAGGAGAGGCCTCTGTGTTCCCAGGCCTCCTGGGGAGGCCGCGGGGCCCCTCCCAGGAGGGCGGCGTCAGGAGCCCCTCGGCCTCCCTGTGGGGGAGGGGCTGCAGGAGTGGGGGCAGAGGGCCTTCCCGACCCTGTATGGCCCCCACGTCCACTGCTCTTGGCTCAGGCAGTGACCTGCCCTGGGAGAACCCCTCTCCCTGGAGCCCCTGCACGTTGGAGCATCAGTTGCAGCCACTGTCCTGAGTCCCGTGTCCGGGCCCCTTGCTCGCCCACACAGCTCAGCCCCCTGGCATCCCCCCAGGGCCCGGAGGAGCTGGCTCCCAGACGCCATGGCAGGCCCTGCTGCACACGGAGGCTTGAGACTTGGGTTTCTCGGCAATCTTACTGTGCTGAGGAGAAAAATACCAGCCTGAGATGAGGGTTCCGTGGCGCTTGGTGAAAACTCAGGTGGGTCAGCCACCTGGGTCAGCTGACGTGGAGCTGGAGGATGAAAGTCCTGGAGCAGAGAGGGAGCTGCTGAAAACAGAGTGGGAACCCAGTGCCTGCTCCGTGGGGGCAAGGCCCTTGCAGAGGGACAGCGATGCTGCCCCCCACCCCCAGATCCTCTCAACCTTCATCTGCACACCAGCCTCTCTGGGAGGCCCCACGATTGTCGACGGTTGAAGTGAAAGGGTGTCTGGTGCGGGGACTGGAGGGGTTAGAGGGCTGCAAAGACACCTACAAACGTCCAGGCGAGAGGGACGCCAGGGTGTCTTTGGTTCTCAGCCATCAGCCTAGATGCACAGGGTTGGGAGGACCTGCCAAGGGTGTGGAGACCTGGGGACCCTGCTTCCCTGCTGGTGTCTGCGCAGTTCACTCTTCGACCCCGACAGCCGTGTGCACTTTCCCAGGGGGGTCTGACAGCAAGTCCAGGGCAACGATAGAGGCCACCTGTGCTCAAGTTTTGGAAACACTGTGTGAAAAAATAAATCCGTAGTTTTCTTTGTGGCAAAACGTTCTACAGCTAATAGGCATTTTAGATTCCTAAGAGGGAAATCCTATAAAGAACCTCCTAGTTTTAGATATCCACAATCCACAAACCTCTTTTTTTTTTTCCTTCAAGTCATCTCTTGGGGCCAGTTTGTAGAAAACACATTTTGGAAAATACAGTTGCATACCAATTTTAGCTCCAATGCAAAAAAAGAAAAAGAAAAAAACAGGCAATATCACTTCCAAAGAATGGAAATTTATAAACATGAATTAAATAGAGATTTTAGGACTGAAAAAATATTAACTGAAATGAAGAATTTGTTGGGTGGGCGTAACTGCAGATTTCAAAGTACAGAAGAATGCATTTGGAAACCAGAAGCCAGGTCAACAGGGCATACTTAAACTGAAGCACAGTGACAAAGATTCAGAGAAAATATAGCAAAATTCAACACACTGTAAAGCTCTCAGATATCTACAGTTGGAGCCCCAGGATGAGAAGATAGCAGACGTGGGAAGAGACAAAATTCAGTGAGTGATGGATAAGAATTTTCCGAAACAGGAAAAGGGATCTGGAGACTGAGGTGGCTGGAATTCGCAGGGCAGAGCCCTCCTGGGAGAGCGTCTCTTTCTGGATAAAGCGCTCCGGAATGTGCTCCAGGGGCCTCTTGCGTTCTTGCCTGACCATTAAACTCGAGGTGTACAAAGTCCGGTCTCTGAGGGTCCATGTGGAACAGATCCTAAGCTCACAAGGCATCTCACCTCCAGCTATAGGACCCCAAAGGCTATTCTGAACACTCGCTGGCCTCATTAGAGACTGAGAAGGACCATCCATCAGAAGTAGCTGCAGCAGACCTGCTCTGAAATAGCATAAAGTCAGACAGGTTACACAACAACTGATGCATTGCTCACTCTTTCCTCATTGCCTACACAAACCGTAGCTTGAAACAGAATAGACCAAAGGGTAAAAGGTAAAAGTATAAAACTCCTAGAAGAAAATAGAGGAGAAAGCCTTGGATTAGGCAAAGATTTCTAATTCATACTTAATCATAAGTGAAAGGAATTGATCAATTGGTCTTGAAAAAAAAAATCTTCTATCTTTTGTCAATATAATGAAAACAAGAAAGAGGAAGGCACAGATTAGGAGAGAATACTGACAATACAGGTACTTGGGGGAAACCTTGCTTTCAGTACATAGCAAGGAGCATCGGAAAATGAGGGCTGTGACCGACATCCCCGCCGGCTCAGGCTGCCGTAACAAAGGCACGGATGGGGCAGCTTAGACAATACACATCCATTCCCCACAGGCTGGGGGTCTGGAGGACAGAGGTCAGGTGCCAGGAGGTCTGCTTCTGGGAGAAGGACATCCTCCTGGTTTACAGGCGGCAGGGCCTCCTCCGCTCTGGCCTCACAGGTGCAGAGAGAGCTCTTGTCCTTCCCCCACTTATAAAGACACCAACCCTGCATGAAGTCCCCACTCAAGACCCCATCCTGTCCCTGAAGCTCCCTTCCAAACACTGTCACACTGGAATTTAGACTTCAACATGTCAATTTGAGGGGTGGGGGACAAATACTCAGTCCATAGCAACCTAATTAAAAACAGGCAGATGCAGGTATTTCTCAGCAGAAGGTGTTTGGATGACCAGTCAACACAGAGAAGACACATAACGTCAGAAATGAGAGTTTAAAACACAACAAGCGCTTCCCACGCAATTTTTATTGTGAATCTAAAACTGCTCCTTAGAAGTCCACCCAGAACAAAAGCCACAATGAACTACCATTATCCGCTACTGAAAAAGCTAAAACATGTTATTAATGATGACACCCAGTAAAGTGAAAACGTGGAAGGACAAGAAATCCATCCTTGGGGGGTTGGGAGTGTAAGACCAGACAGCCTGGTTGGAAAACACTTTGGCAATTTCTGATGAAGTTAAACACACATTCACCACATCACCCAGCAATCCCTCCCCTGTGCGTCTACTTAGGACAAAAGAAAATCTGAGCTCAGGAAAGGAGTGTTCGCTAATGTCCACGTCAGCTTCACTCAAAATAATGTAAAACCAGAAATGGTCTCAAGGCTCCCAACAGAGCAAAACAGTTAACCATTTTTTTGTAATATTCATAATACAGTGGAGTGATAGCAATAGAAATGAATAAAGTATCAATTCACATGGCAGCATGAATGAATAGCAAAAACATGCTTCTCAACAAAAAGAAGCCAGGAACGAAAAAGTACATGCTGCATAATTGCTTTTATTTGAATATAAAATTCTAGAACAGTAAAACCAAGCTATAGAGAGAGATGAGTCAGTCGGAGGTTGCCCCAACATAGGGGTGTGAGACTTGACCACAGGGATCGTCAGGATCTTTTAAAGGTGATGAAAATGTGTATTTGTCAAAACTCACCCAGCTATTCACTTATAAAAAGTATGTTTTATAACATGTAAATCATAGTTCGATAAACTTAGGATATGGTATTGTACCTCTACACATGCAATAAAACTGTTAAAATGGAAATGGCAGATAATACTGACTGAGGAGACCTCTAGTTGCTCTCGCGACTGGAACGCTTACGTGCTGCTTCCTGTAGGAGGAAGGGAGCTCGCAGCTACTCTTAGAAATCTGTGTGACAGGTCTACGACACTGAAAACCCCATGTAACGGAGCGATTCCCTTCCCAGAAAAGATTCCGAAATTTCTGCCTACAGAAATTTGTACACAGGTTCACCAAAGGGCGTGGGTTGTCATATTCATGACAGTATTACTGGTTTCAGCACCAAACGGGGACAGTCTAGATGCCCATCCATGGCGATGAGCGTCACAACAGGACCAACTGGGCTACATGGGTGGCACGAGCAGGTATCAGAAACAAACACACACGGTGGTTCTAGTTGCCCAGAGCCTCCGACTAGGCAGGTGGACTCTGCTCTGCACGTCGGTTTTAGGTTCTCCCGGGGGCGGTGAACGTGGGGACAGGAAGTGGGCTCTGGGATGCGGGGCAGCGGGGGGCTCCTGTAAACGTGGTGACGACTGTTCCTTGATCTGGCTGAGGTTACACAAACTGTCCATTTTGTGAATGCTCTTCACTCCATACTTTTATGATGTGTGAATTGTTCTGAGTGCTTAATGTATTTGATAAAATGTATGTAGAATGTCACCAAAAACCCTACGAAAATATATAAATGTACCAATAGAATAATGGTCAAACTATTTTACTGGAATTCAAGAAATACAAATGGATCGACCTAGGTGGATGGGGAGAGAGCCCTGTGGGTCCCAAGGTCCCAGGGTGTGACTGGAGCTGCAGACATGCCTGCGACCCTGAGGGTCTCATCATCGGTGCTTTTTTTTTTTTTTTGGTTGAACAATCTGGCGTTCCTGTTTGCGTGTGTGTTCTTGTATATGAAAAAAAAAAACAAACCAATCATGATTGATCCTGAAAGCTTTGTAAGTCTTCCCAAGACCCTGTGTGGGGAGAGACACCTTTTATTGTTTTATCCAGTGCACATTAGCTATTTAGCAGCAGTTTTACCTATTCATTTATAATAAACTAAATAAGTTTAGCAAAGGGAACGGACATGTCACCCCCCAAAATCAGCAGCTCTCTGTTCCGTCACTTAGAGAAGGTGGTAGAAATTCAGGGCCTGAACACACTAAGGATGAGTCTCTGCAGACGAGGGCTGGGAGGGCGGCAGGCAGGTGAGCGGGCTGCCTCGCCTGCTCCCTCGGCCCGTGGCTCGACATTGCCGTCTATTACATTATTTTATAGAATGTGCTCTGAAAGCTTATTCTACACTTCACAAAGTGATGGGCTTTTTAAGTTTTTTTCAGAAAGTTTATTTGAAAATAGCCCATGAAGAAAATGGATGATCTGGCACACGTCACTTGCCACTTTTCACTACAGAATTCCATTTATTCCAAATTAGTGATGCTGAATACTGTTAAAGAGAAAGAAGCACACCCATGTCAACAGCGAGATAGACGTAGGCTTGGAAACCCGAATCCCTGGTAAGATTGTGCTGTGAAGGGCGGGACGGGGGCGGGTGGCACACCCACAGCCCAGCAGGCGGCACAGTGGAGAAGGGAGCGGCCGGCCAGCACCCTGGACAGAGCTCTCTCCCCAACCTCAGACTGTTCGCGGTAACTGAACGCCTGAGAGAGGAGACAGGCGGTCTGTCTTTAATCCCGTGACAAGTTTGTTTTTTTAAAATTGACATGTAGTTGATTTACAATGTTGTATTAACTTCTGCTGTACGACAATTATTAAAGTGATTTAATTATATATATATACATATATATATATGTTTGTATACATGCATATATACACACATGCATATTCTTTTAAAATATTCCTTTTCATTACAGTTTATCCCAGGATATTGAATACAATTCGCTGTGCTATAAAGCAGGACCTTGTTCATTATCTGTTCTATGCAGTGGAGTTTGTACCTGCTAACCTCAAACTCCCAACCCTACCCTCCCCCAGCTCCTCCCCCTTGGAGAGCACAGGTTGGTCTCTATGTCTGTGAGTCTGTCTCTGTTTTGTAGAAAGGTGCATTTGTGTCATGTTTCAGATTCCACACATAAGCAATATCATATGGTATTTGTCCTTTTCTTACTTATTTCACTTAGTGTGATAATGTCTAGGTCCATCCATGTTGCTGCAAATGGCATTGTTTTGTTCTTTTTTATGGCTGAGTAATATTCCATTGTATGTATGTACCCCATCTTTTTTATCCATTCATCTGTCCATGGACATCGTGGTTGCTTCCATTTCTTAGCTATTGTGAGCAGTGATGCTATCAATATAGGGGTACTTGTATCTTTTTGAATTATAGTTTTGCCTATGGCAATTTGTTAAATGAAGAAATTGGAGCTCACTCAAGTCACTCAGTTAAGTGAAGCAGCTTAGTTCAGACATCACTAACTCTAATTTCAAATGCTCAAGCTCCGTGATTCTGCCTCTGCTAAATTGCTAAGTTGCCTCAGTCGTGTCCGACTCTCTGTGACCCCTTAGAGAGTAGCCTGCCAAGTTCCTCTGTCCTTGGGGTTTCCAGGCAAAAATACTTGAGTGGGTTGCCATTTCCTTCTCCAGGGGATCTTTACAACCCAGGGATGGAGCCCGTGTCTCTTGCATCTCCTGCGTTGGCAGGTGGGCTCCTCACCCCTTAGTGCCCCCTGGGAAGCCCCTGGGAAGTTTATGCCTCTAGTTCATGCTGCTCTTTTTTTAAAAAAAGACTTTTCATTTTTATTTTTCAGATATTACAATTACCTGGCAAAGCAGAAGACCCGATTTGCCTACTTAATTAAATGTTTTGCTTTGGTTATGTTTGCTAAGTGTTTGATGGTGGCCTAATTACACTGCAACTTCCCTATTTCACACTAAAAAGAAGGCTTTAGACCCCTCTCATCACAGATGTCAGGAGGGGTGCTCTTCACTCTCAGGCTCCCCCAAACACACACACACACACACACACACACACACACACACACACACACACACACACACACACAGCTGATTGCCCAGGAGGGGGAGAAATCCCGTAGTAAATGAGACAGCTTACTTTGGAAAAATGATCATTCTAATCATGAAGGAGCAAAATGTGAAAGACGTTTAAAATTCTTGTGTAGAACTAACTTTCACACAGCACTCACTTTGTGAACCACATACAGAAAATTATCCAGAGCAGAAGCGATAATTTAATTTACAAGTCAGAAACGCAGCCAAGAAAACATAGAACAGCTTGAGAATACAGTGCTGCCAAGTAGCACGAATCAAAGATTCATTTCAACTCTGTAAAGAAAATATTTCCCTTCTCAATCCTGCAGAGCCCAGAAGGAAAAGCCTCGGGATGCCTGTGGGCTGGCGGGCGGCGGGGGGGTGGGTGGGGAGGGAAAAGCATGAGGTCCCTGACTTGCCCTTGGAAGATGCAGGGGGTGGCGGTGCTGGGCTGTGAGCCGCCCTGGCGGCCGTGGTCCAGGGAGGGAGGGACACCAGGAGGGGCCACAAGCTGTGTCCAGGGAGTGAGTGTCATCTGCTGCCTGGGCTCTGCAGCTGTGGGAGCACTCTGCTTCCTCCACCAACAGACCAAGCGAGGCAGCTCCACCACTCAGACAACAGAGTCTGGCTCACAGAATCCGCACCTAGAAAAGCCACTCGGCAGTCAGTTCTCAGGAGGGGGGCCACTTCTGACTCACCTTCAGATCCCTGACACCTAATAGGTGCTGACTGATGTCTCTCAGCTAAACACAGCTAATGATGCTGCTCACAGCAACAGGACAAGGGCATCCAGCATGCATGCACGTTAGAGGGATGCTCGGTTATTCTGAGAAGCATCAGGGGTGTTGGCTGCCCTTGTCTGGAGTGTTCAGACAGACACCACTAGAAAGGTGCATCTGACCTGGATCTTGAAGGAGGAATCAGACTGCGGATGACAGAGAAAGGGCGCAGGCTGGCTGCAGAGAGAGGCTCCCGGCGGGTACTCAGTACAGAGCAGGTGGTGGGGGAGGGCCAGGAAGGACCCCAGAGGGGCATCGGGACAGGGAGTGTGTGCACGGGCAACGTTGAAGGTGCTGGGAAGGCATCAGACCCTGCTGAGCTGTGACATGACCTCACACGTGAGGTGCTGTTTGGATAGAAATGACTCTAGTTTAGAGGTCACGCAGAAGGTGGTGTGCAGAGCGAGGTCCACAGCAGGGAGCCCTGGGAGAGTCCGGGTATTGTCTCTAGCTTGGACTTACAGGCAGCCAGATGGAGGTGGTAGATGAGATTCTGAGGAATGGTTCAAGATCCAGAGGTGACTTAGATGGGTGAGAGGTGGGTGACTTGGGCCACGTGTGTAGACGTGATGGTGTTGGAATGTCTAGAGGGGGCATTTGGGAGGCTGTGGGATCTTGTTCAAAGTAGGAATTCAGGAGGAAACATGAATAGAGGTCTGGGAAGAAGATAACGGCTCTGAGCATGGTCTGGAGGTGTCGGCTACGCAGCTGGGGCCCAGCAGAGCCTGGGGGTCTGAGGGGGTCAAGAGGTCAGGACCAGAGCTATTTGGGGGATAATGTGGGTGAGGTCACCACAGAGAAGGTGATGCCAAAAGGTGGATGGATTTGAGAACCATCCACTGGGGAAGGTCAGGCTGGGAGAGACCATGCAGACTGTCCCGAGGTGTGGTTTGAGAAGAGTCTGGAAACCTGGGACCCCAGGAGAGGAGAGGATCCAGGAGAGGGAACTCAGTGAGGCAGACAGAGAGGCCAAGTGAACAGGCAGAGAAAAGGCGTCAGCTGTCCTCAACGCTGGGGATAGAGTTTGCCAGGATCCCACCAGACAAGGCAGATGCTGGAGATGCAAAACGTGGAATGTTCCTCCGTGTCTTCCTGTCTGGAATCAGAGCCTAGGGGCTCAAAATATTTTGAAAGAGTGAATACAGGAATGTACCTCATGTCCCTGTAAGACTGAGAAGCCGCAGGATCTGTCAAGGGGCTTAAAATGAAGCCCGGTGCAAATCTGCACCAATTTGAATGATGTTCTGTTGTTCCATTTGTCAAAAAAGTAATCTAGGACAAATATAACCATTAAAACTCTCAAGACCACTACCCAGAGCTTTAACCATTTGGGAATCAGCAAAGTCAGGGACTCCTTACACGATGGTACCCCAGCCAGTGAGCATGGTGGGTCCAGTTGATCTCGAGTCTAGGGCCCTGGAACCCCATCGTTCCTTGGGTTCTGAATGTAGTGATCATGTTTCTCAATGGATGGCACCCCCTCTTCACCTACCACTATTTAGGGCCCAACAGACAGGACAGCTCACCTCCCCTGGAAAGTAGGAGCTCAGCAGTAACCATGGCTTTGAGTCCAAAGCTGTTTCTCCTGATGGACTGCTTGGTTGTGAGGTGTCTCTGTTCAGAGCAGAGGCTTTGCGCAGGAGCGGAGCTCGTCCTCCTTCATGTGTGGGAGCTTGGAGGTGGGACTGTGAGGAGTGGTGATCTTGAAATCTCTCTCTTCACAGCTAATTGTCTTTTAGCAACAGAGCCTCCTCCAAGCACCCCCTCCTCACCCACAGGAATGTCTTTGAATCTTAACCAGATTTCCATGAACCACTTCTTGTCTGACTATTACTGAACAGGTAAAAATTGAGGTGGAAGAAGCCAGACTACTTCCTACATAAAATTGGTGTGTTTTTTTCCTTTCAAATGTTGATGAGCCTCAATTTCAGCAAGAGATACCTCCCATTGGCCTCCAGAGCTGAGCACTGGTCAAGTCTCCCTGGGCACAGTGGGACTGTTCGGGATGGTCCTGTTCCAATCATAGACTAGGGGTCTTTGACATGGCAAGCCAGAGCCCCTAGGAAGTGCTGAGTCCTCAGCCTCACAAACAGTCGCGTCTCCCACCACAAACTCATCACCCACTGGTACGTCCTGGGCTCTGTGTTTGCTGCTATGATAGACATTCCTGCTCTTCACCAATGCCCAGTCCTTTTCTCCTCCATAACAAATGCCAAGTATCCTTCCAGTTCAGTTCAGTCGCTCAGTCGTGTCCAATTCTTTGCAACCCCATGGACTGTAACATGCCAGGCATCCCTGTCCATCACCATCTCCCGGAGCTTGCTCAAACTCATGTCCATCGAGTCGGTGATGCCATCCAACCATCTCATCCTCTGTCGTCCCCTTCTCCTCCTGCCTTCAATCTTTCCCAGCATCAGGGTCTTTTCCAGTGAGTCAGTTCTTCGCATCAGGTGGCCAAAGCATTGGAGTTTCAGCTTCAACATCAGTCCTTGCAGTGAATATTTAGGACTGATTTCCTTCCAGGAGTGCTCAGGTTAGGTGGGAGCAGGATTGTTATGCATCACCACCAGGCCAAGCTGTTCACCTCCACCACGAGACATACAAACAGAGCATTCAAGCGGTGCGGCTTCTAAGTCTGGCCTTTACCTCTGATCGCTGAGTCTCCAGCTTGAAGGAAAGTTGCCCTGGACAGTTCCCAGAACTACGTCAGACTTTGCATGGGCAAGAAACCCAACTTTGCTTGCAAACGCCTGAGGCGTGGGAGACACTCGTTACTGCAGCATAACCTCACCTGTGCTGACACACACACCTGCCTTGAACACTTCGAGCTTCCTCTTCTGAGTACCGCCCAGCACCGGTGCCTCTGTGAAGTGCTCTTCGCCTCCACACCCACCTTGCTGATCTCCCCCCGAGCCTCTGGCCTCCTGCTGTTACTGTGGGTCAAAGGCACATTCACTGTTGAGCTCCCACGGGGCGCTTTGTCATACTCTGTTACCACCGCCTGTTTGCATGCTGCCTCTCCCTCTCTGGCACAGGCTTCTTAAGGACAGGCGTTGTGTCTGTCTTATTTATTGTTATAGCCCCAGTGTGTGTTTAGGAATGTTTGCTAAACAAATGAATGAGTGAAGTCTTCGCAAAGACAAGAAAAATCATACAACGCAAACGCCTGCTCTCTAATTTGCTGTTTATGTGAATCAGGAGCATTTCTATGTTGGGTTTGTTTTAAATGGGACACACATATTTTGCTGGTGCTGGAGCTTAGTTTTGATTAAGCAGACACTTCTGCCAAAGTTGCTTTTGTTTTAATCCTTTAGTGTCTCACGTTGTTCATGCACAATTCTGCCTGTTACTTTCTTCCCAGCGGAGTGGGAGACTGGAAGGTGGCTTGACCTTCATGAACAGATGTCAGACTTTGATTCAAAATGTAGTTAGCTCTGATGTGAGTGGGCAGCTTCCTAAGTGGGGCTCTTAACGGTGTAGGTGGTGATTCTCTTTCCGGGGTGTCGGATGGGCTGGGGGCTGGAGGTGCAGTGAAGAGGCTTGTCTCTCTGCAGATGAGAGGATGAGGGACTGCGGTGCGGGGTCTTGTCTGGTTCTATTAACTGCTTTCTCATCACACATTCACCCATTTACTCACTTTTCAACTCACTGGGGGCAGCGTTCGTGATCCACGGTGAACAAGGCACAGCTCTTGGCATCGAGGGGCCTGGGAGCTCTCTCTCTGCTCCTACATATGCTCAGATCATTGCCACACAGCCCTCCCCCAGAACACGTGCACACACTCATGCATGCACAAGCATATGCATACACACTTGTGCACAGAGACACAACGGGCAGGCACAAGAGACACAACGGGCAGGCACACATGTATGCACAGGCACACGGGCACACACACACACGTGTGCATATCTATAAGGAATATGCATGCATACATATAAGGACACATGTGTACACACCTACCTGCAGGCATAAACACACATGCATAGAGATGCACACACAAGCACGCACACACACATGTGCACACACGCATGCACACCTATAAGGACACACTTGCACACACCTACCCGCAGGCATAAACACACATGCACAGAGACACACACACACACGTGCACACCCCCCTGCAGATTCAGCCCGGTGGGAGTGGGCTGCCGCGTTGGGGTCCCCGTGGCCGCCCTGCTCAGGGCAGCTCATCCTGCAAGCTCCCCACCACCGCCTCCCGAGCAGCCTCGTGCGCCACAGAGGGGTCTTCAGCCAGGCAGCAGCCCTGCTGTCACTGTGGTGCGTTGACACGTCCCCTGAGCACCGATACTGCAATCATGACTTAGTGGAAGGGACGTTATCCGCTTGCGGAAATTTCGCCAAGTGCTTTTTCTTCTCAACCTCAAAAGAAAATCCAGTCGGGCTACAGACCATGTGAAGCAATAATCAACTGCCTTCAAGAGGGAAAGTCGCTGAGATGTGGAGGCTCGTGCGGAGAGCAGACAGGGACAGGCCGCCCCATCCAGCCTCCTCGGCAGGCCGCCTTCTGCTCCCAGGAGCTGCCCCTGACCTCCTGCCCAGGGTAGCTCCTCCCTCTCTGGCTCAGAGAGGGTTAATAACTGAGGGCGTGCCTGGTCATATGATCCGAACAGTCACACTTCGGCAGTTAAGGAGGGTGCTTCTCATTTCATTCCAGTGAGAACTGACTCAAACGACTCTATTAGGAGACTTCAAATCACAATTTTCGGAAAGGAAAATGCAGAAGAATGGAGAGAACCCTCAATGTGGAGCCCCCTTGTGGTACCTAGGCAGGTTTGCCGCGTATTTTGCTCTCTTCCCCCAGGGGACCACGGTCTTCACTGGTCAAATCCTCACTTTGGGCAGGAAAGCAGCACCCCTGACGCTGCTGCCGGGGGGTGACGGGCTGGGTGGCAGGGAGGCACTATTCATTCCTGCAGCCACAAGCAACTGATGAAGAGGTAAGGGACCCACACTAACCGGGGCGTGGGCACGGCTGCCGCGATCTCCTCTGGGCCTTCCTTGTTCTGACCCTTCGCCGACATCCACAGTGTTTGAACATTTTATGGTGTTGAAACAAAGTGATTGCCTGGGAGGCAAAGCCTGTGATCCAGAGAGTGGAATACTGAGCTCCAAGTGCAAGGCAGAGAAATAGCCTCTACCGACCTTTCCCTCTGAGGGTAAACAAGACATCCCTCAGCCCCGAGCATGCTTGACGGTGATCTGCAGAGCCAGAAATCAGCAGGATAGTCCTTGTTAACATGGAAGATGAACACAATTATGCTGAGTAGACACATTTACCACGAAAATGTGCAGTAATTGATTTTTAAAGCTTCTGTAGAGAAGGCAGTTTTCCCGTTCTTTTCTCTGTTGTTAAACCATGGTTTCCTGTGAGCACATTTCTGATCTCATCCCCTTGTCTCTCTCTGCAATAACTAATAATTTTGTCTGATGCTTTAGAATATACCTTTGTATTTCTTCACTGAAACTTTCATTTGTAACTACAGGGCCTGTCTGAGCAGAACTGGAAATTAAAGATCAGAGACTATCTTTGCAAAATGACTGAGACATGATGTGAATGCTTGACTGATTCTCAAGTGCCTGACAATTAGTAAAAAGGAGAGGTTCTGCTTACTCAATATTTCTTGACAAAGTAAAATACGTTCCATCTCCTGAAACAGTGACAGTCATTTGGAAACCCAAATGTGGGACGACACGACTGGCCTCAAGAGGGGTCAGGATGCCACGTTAGACCATGATTATAATGAGCTGCACGTACGAGTTGGGGTAACTCTGGGGCATTCCCCGATCAAGACGTGCATCACGGTTTGTCTAAAATCGTGTGTGTGACAGCATCCTGCGAGGGCTGTCATCCGTGCTAATCACCATTTGCTCTGGGTCTGGCACCAAGCCGACGGCGAGGGCAGGGCCACGATAACTGAGGTTCACGCGGAGCTTAGGGAGGGCTTGGATCCCTCACTCAGAGCCTCAAGCTGGAAGAGAATTGACAACCAGGCAGGGTTCAGACAACAGATACTATGGACCCAGAGATGCAAGCTTGTAAGAGCTGCGTTTTTGCCAGCGGGAAAAGCGCCAAATGTCAGCCATGCATTTGGTTGAACTTTTATGTTTTTAGAAAGTGTCCCCACTGAAGGAACATAAAACCTATGTCGTGTCAATCCACTCAGTTTACACTGTTTAACGGTGCCCAGTACATTCAGCCCTGCAGAGTCTGCGAGGTTCGTTTCCAGCCTCTAGGACCCGGTTGACCGGTGTTCCCGGGACCTGTGTGCCCCGGGACGGCTCTTCTGTGCTGACCTTTGTCAGATTCCCACTCGTCAAAATCTTGGTGTTAAGGAAACAGTTCAACAGCAGTTCAGAGAGGGATTGTCTAACTCTGGGGCTCAATGACACAGCACATTTACCATTTTTAAAAATACAAACCCACTTTTATTACACTTTTTCTTTCTTTTTTATTGAAGTAGAGTTGATTTGCAATGTGGTGTTAATTTCTGTTGTACAGCAAAGTGATTCAGTTTTATATATGTGTGTATGTATATATATATATTCTTTTAAATATTCTTTTCCATTACGGTTTATCACAGACTATTAATCACAGCTCCTTATGCCTCACAGTAGGACCTTGTTATTTATCCATTCTATATATAGCACTTTGCATCTGCTAACCCCAAACTCTTTTGAGCTAGTAATTTTGAGGTTGAGAATACTGAAAAGCAGAATGAAGAAATGGCTGGTCCATGGTCCCTGACCAAACCTGAACAGTCTGAATGGGAATGGAGAAGGGATTTCTGGTGATGAGCCTTGTGTGGGAGCTTGAGTTCAGGGGGGAAGCCCATCTATGAATCCAAGTGTCTCTTTCTGGCGTGTGGCCCCACATTTCACTACTACAGAGAGGTCAGGCAGGGTGAGGAGAGGTGCAGTTAGGGCATTTTCTGACTGTCATCCTCAATTCTATGCCAAAACACTTCCAAGGGAAGCGTTCTCACCCTGACACTGAGCTATAAGCTGCCGCAGACTGAGATAAGCCAGTTTGGAAGGAGCACGGTTATCCCTCTACAAGGCAAAGGGCAGAAGAGAAACTATTGGCCCAGGCTGGGAAAAAAGCCTCAATAAATGGGAAGCTTGACGTCTTTGGCATTGCTTCAAAGCACTTTCAGATTCTATTTTAATGAGGTGACTTTGAAAATAACCGCAAATTTCTTTTTAAACTCAGAAAGTGAAAAATCTCTTCAGATATTCTCTACCATAAAAATGTGTCCAAATGTTAGGTGAATGGGGTTCTAAATGATAATCTAGATGGCTCTTGAGCTGCCCTATGACTTTGAGCCTCAAAGTGGCGCAGTGACCATGCTTATTATCTTCGGCCAAGCAGAAAAGAAGAGCGGACGAGGGAGGCTCTAGTGCGACAGATCCCTTTGACTCTGTGTCAGTGAGTGATGAGGTGGCAGAGGAAGATGTTGCCCAAAGTTTAGAGAGGATGCAAAAGTGGGCTGCGGAGCAAAGAAAACTCAGGCTGCGGGTGGATCTGAGCCGGGCGTCCCTCAATGACAAGGGTCAAGCAGCTGCCTGGTGCCCGGCGCTGTCCAAGGTGCTGACGGTACAACCTGGAAGGAAAGACGTTATCAGCCCCTGTCTTCCAAGAGGGTCCTGAATGAATGCCACCAGAAGACTGGCCCAGGTCACAGGACCATTCGCCAACCTATGCACTCTTGTGAAATAATAAATACATAACATGTTAAGTCAAAAGTAATCCAAAAACAAAAATGTCTGTTTCCTCCTGGAACGTGCAGCTGACATCTCCATGCCTATGAAGCAGACAAGAAACAGAAAATAGGCAGAGGCTGTGATACAGTCAATGGTACGGGCTATGGGGGAAACCAAGCAGACGTGGAGGAGGAGAGAGACAAGGGCGCACGTGTGCAGGGCCAGGGGGTGGCTCCAGGTGAGTGGGCGCCTGGCAACACAGAGGACCCGCGAGGAGGCCATGAGGAAGGGGGCATGGAGGAGAGGCGGGGGAAGCATGGGAGGACTCTGAGCAAGTAGTGCTGTGACCTGGTCATGACCAGGGGGAAGACCCTCTAGTGAGAGTGAAGGAAGGAGGGGAAGGAAGCTGGGCTGGTGCAGGAAGAGGTGAGAGCTTCAGGGGGAGCCAATGAGCTGGACCCAGACGTCCCCGCAGGGGATACAGAGAGAGTGACTGAAAGTCGCTCAGCCGTGTCCGACTCTTTGCGACCCTGTGGACTATACAGTCCATGGACTTCTCCAGGCCAGAATACCAGAGTGGGTAGCCTTTCCCTTCTCCAGGGGATCTTCCCAGTCCAGGGATCGAACCCAGGTTTCCCGCATTGCAGGCACACTCTTTACCAGCTGAGTCCCAAGGGAAGTCCCACAGGGGATACAGAGAGAGAGCACGCTAACGAGGCAGACATGGGCTGGAGGGCAGGAGAGGAGCCCAGTGCCCCTGCGGCTGCAGCCTGAGTTTTGAAGGATGGGGAGAACGAGACAGCGGGTGTAGGGTGGTTCCTGGTTGGCGGTCAGGCCACATGAGGGCTGGGTCCTGGATCCAAAGCAAGAGCATTCCACCTGGCGTGGTGTCCCCTCAGCCACACTCAGGAATAGGGGCAGCAATCAGGGGACCTGGGTTGGGGTGAATCCAGTGGGCAATTTGGCCTAAAAGAGGCCAAATGCAGGAGGGCACGTGACTAGTGGCGATGCGGGAGATGGCAGCTTGGCAGGGGTGCGGTGAGGACACGCTGGCGGGGAGGAGACCCTGAAATACTCGTGTGGGCCAGGGGCAGGCCTGTCAGAAGCGTGGGCTGTAAGGTGTGAGCAGAGGCCTCAGCAATGACAAGGCCAAACGTGTGAGCGTGCAAGGGGCGGCCACAGTGGGACAGGAGAGGAGGTTCTGGGGGCGGGAAGCCCAGGAAACCCGCATGTGGGGAGGCTCACTTAGGTGGAAGCTGAAATGACCACAGACTCAGATGGGGTCGTGGGAGAGAGCAACAGTGAGTCATGAGTGAACACTTTGTCAAGTGTTGAAGGTGGGTGTGGGGCTACCAGACTAGACCTTGGCAGTGGCTGCTCTGAAGGGTGGACACAGTGACCGCCGATCCTCGGAGCTCAGTCTCCTTTGGGCTCCTGTGGATAAGGGAAGGGCTGGTGCTCCCCAGCCAGGGGTGAACACGGAGGCCTTGGCTTGTGGGCCGTGGACGCTGCATGGACCAACTCCAGGAGCTGCATCAGAAGCAGTCCTGTGCAGAGTCCACCCTCCACACGTCCACCACCCGCAGCTCCACTGACCCCCAGCAGAGGTGGGAGCGTGGCAGGTGGAAGCCCCAGCTGTGGGGTGATGTGAGGAGGGGGAGGAGAGTGTCCTACCATCAGATACTATTACACTGCTGGGGGTAGAATCTACAGTGGATCAATGCATCTTACATGTCCTCACCCACCTGGCAGGTCAGCTGGCACTATTTATTATGTGTTTAAGTAAAGAAACTGATGCTAAGAGAATTTGCACTGCACCTAGGGCACCAGTTCAGCGGGGCTGGGACACAGACCTGGGTCTTCTCTACTGCTTCTCGGGTTCTTACTGTGACACTAGTGGGAAAACATCTTGAGAAGTGGCCGTGAGTCCAGGGTGGGGCCTGGCCAACCTGGGTGAAGGCAGGAGGGTCAGGAGGAGATAGCACCCCTGCCGCGGTCCCGGGACCGGCTCTGGCTGTGCTCTGGGGGGTAAGCCCTCTGTGGTCAGTTGCACCTGCCACCCGGCTCCGCCCTCCGCCTAGCGTGAGGACCGCGCTCTGAGGGCCCCAGGGTCCCTCTCCCCAGCTCGTCCCCTTCCTCCATCAGCATCTCCTCTGTGGCTGCAGGGCCGCCTTCTGCCATCCGCCTAACAGGGGTCTGGTGGACGCCCCTTGTCTGGCTCTGAGAATGGCTGGTGGTCTCTGGGATGAGCCTGGGGCCCCAGATGCACAGCCCTGTGCAGCCCCTCCTGCTCCATGTGCCTCTGGATGGTTCCAGGAGTGGCAGGGAGACCTTTAGCCTGTTTCTAACTCTTTCCAGAGAAGAGGCATGCCTCTATTCTCACGCTGGGCCCTAAACCCTCGAGGCGGGTGAGTGTCAGCCAGGTGGGCCCTTGGCCAGGCATTCTGTGGGCCCTGGTTAATAGCTTCCCTTGTTGACTCTTCCTGGTGTTGAGGCTTCCCTGGTGGCTCAGACAGTAAAGAGTCTGCCTGCAGTGCAGGAGACCAGAGTTCGATCCCTGGGTCAGGAAGAGCCTCTGGAGAAGGAAATGGCAACCTACTCCAGTATTCTTGCCTGGGAAATACCATGGGTGGAGGAGTCTGGCAGGCTACAGTCCATGGGGTCACAAAGAGTCAGACACGACTGAGCAACTTCCCTTGTTGACTCTAAGTAAGCAGATCATCTTCCAGAGTGTGTGTGGGCCTCGTCCAATCAGGTGCAGGGTTTAGAGCAAAGGCTGTGGTTTTGCTGAGAAGGAATTCTGCATCAAGCCTGCAGCGTCAGCTCCTGCCTGAGTCTCCAGTGCATAAGAGATTTAGACTCGCTGGTCCCACGGCACCTCAATTCCCTAAACAATCCATCTATAGCACCTCTTTCTATAATATATCATCCTTAACTACATCACCTATATCTATATTTCTCTCTGCGCCTATACCTAGATCTCTATCTGCGTCTGCACACACACACACACATACACACACACACACACACACACACGCACAAATACACACATTCAGTAATGGTGGTTTCTCAGAACCCCTGACAGATACAATTGGTCATAACAAGACATGTAAATGCACATGGACTTTCTGTTACTTTCTCCTGGCAAATATCAGAAGAACCGTAACCTTTTCCCTCAAACATCTGCCCAGACCTAATCAGGGCCGTGGGCAAAGGGAGCGTGAGACATCTGTCACTTGCTTCAGAAAGGACCATGTCACCCTGAGTTGCTTCCCCATGGGGGAGAATTTTATGTGAAATTATCAACTCTGAAAGCAAAATTATAAATAGATTTTTTGAATGTTCTTGAGTCCAAGTCACTCACCACTTAATTTATTCCCCAGAATCTGGCATGTCATGTCAGAAATTGAAGACTCAGTACCTGATGTGCTGATACACCCCACATCTAACAAATGAGCCAAGAAAGAAAGAAAAGATGAAGCAACAACAGCAATCATGTAGTTCTTATGTTATTTGTCACAGGAGCTTCTTTGATTTGCTTTCTCCTATTCAGGAGCAGATCAACACCAAGGACAGTGATACAGTTTAAAATTAAGGCGATGGTCAGAAGTGAAGATAAGCCAGGGACGGCCGTCTTGAGCCCCAGATCAGCCAAGGTGCTTATTTCAGGGCCCGTGGATGAGGTCAGGGATGGACTCTTAGGAGAGGCAGGATTGAGTATCTTCAGGGTCAGGCTGGCGCCGGGGACAAGGTGGCCATGACCCAGCGGGCCCTGTCTGTGCCCCTGGGCTGGAGGAAGCGGCCCGTGGCAATGCTGGCTCCTGACAGTCGTCTGATGGTGAAGTTCACCCTCTCCTCTTCCAGCCTCTGCTGAGTCTCCCCTAGGGGGCCTCCTCTGCACCCACCCTGCTCGGAGCACCCTCTAACCTCCCCTTCACGGCGTCCTCCTGAGCCTTGCACCACACTCGCTGTGGACTCCGGCTCCTCACGGCCAGCAGCCTGCAGGGCCCAACGCCATCCGGACTACAAGGCCCAAGGAGCAGCCTTGTCCCCGGGGAGGTCTGCCCTGGTGGGCCATGAAATTGGTCTCGAACTAGACCATCCCCATCTGATGCCGAACCTCCTGACTGTTCATCGAGGTTATTATTTCTTCAGAAAGCTGGTTTCCACGAGGCTGGATTAACCCTGATGCTGTGCGTGCAGCATGATATTTAGGAATTGTCTTTGAGGCCCTTGGTGAACTCACAGGGTACCAAGGTGAGCCACACACACGCCCAGGACTGCCACCTGACTTCACAGAGTTTGCATGACGTGTTTGAAGACTGTAGGGTGTAGGGTAAAATCACACACTCTGAGTCTGGTTTTCAACCCCATTTCTGTTCCTTCCTCGCTGTGTGACCTTATACAGCTTATCTGACCTCTCTGGGCCGCAGGCTCCTCGTAGATCTGCTGTGAGGATAGAAGGAGTTTTGTCGGCAAAGACGTCAGCACACGGTCTGGCACCTTGAGCACTGTGTGTGTTTGCTGCTACCGTTTGCGATCCAGCGGCCCCACTTCCAATCAGCCTCATTCTTCAGAGGACTCTCCGAAGTACTGGGAAACTATGGTGAAGGTGGGCCTGTGGCTCAGGTCTCAGGGGGAGCAGGGAGGAGCCGCATCTCAGGTTGCTGATGGAGGTGGCAGTCCTCCTGAAAAAGGCCACGGGGCTCCACGGGGCCCATTTTCAACTGCATGCCTCTGTCACATACAAAGGACCCACACTGATTCGAACAATAGAAAGAAATTCTGGAATTTCAGGTGCTTTCCTCCTTAGACGAGGAGGACAGGACAGTGCGGGAGAGGAGAGGAGGGTGTGGAGATGGCACAAGCGCCCTGAGCTCCCAGCAGCACAATCTGTCTCTGGTGCACACGGTGTCCACTGCCGATAACTCAGCGCCGAGACGTAACAAGCCCTTGGCGGTTCTCATCAGGTCCAGAGAGAAAGTAAGAAGAATTTGGATGAGGAAGGGCCTCAGAAGGCAGGGCTGAGTCAGGCAGGTCCCTGGTCTGCTGGGACAGAGACAGGGCTGGTGGCAGGTCAGCAGCCGCGGGCTCCTCCCGGGACCATCGGCCTCACCAGAATCGACATTGGTTCTGACGGGGCTGCTACTTGCCCCTTGCCCGGGGCCTGGAGGCTTTGTCCTGCTCCCCGCCCCGCGGAGGCCCGGGAGACAGAGGGGCAGCCCTGCCCCGCCATGACTCCCAGGGCTTCCCCGCCCCCACCTGCTCCTGGGCGATGGGGGGTACCCTAGGACGACCCCCTGCCGCGAGAGAGGCAGCCCTCCCAGACTCCCGGCCCTGCCCCGGTGGCTGCTCCACTCCTGGGAGTCGCAGTCTCTTCCGAGACTACAGGATTTCATCAGCAGATTATTTCCTCCCAACAAGGACAACTGCAGTTTGGCTCTTCAGGATTTATGGACAATAAAAAAGCCTGCCCCCATAAAGAAACGCTCCTGACAGCCACATGACGTGTCCAGCAGCGGAATGCAGAGCAGAAGAAACGTCTCCGGGAGGGCGTTCTGTTATCCCTCTACCTTTTAACCTCTGGGTGTATTGTTTGCATTGATGGTGAGGAATGTAAATGCACTGTGATTCAGCGGGTCGCAGGAGCCGGAGCACAGTCAGAAGGCTCTGCAGAGAAATGGGCTTCACAAAACAATCGCCCAGAGTCCGCGGATAAATGTCACACCAAACAGCAAACCTCTGGAGTGCAATTGATCCCTTGGTAATGAGAACTGAGCACAAAGGTTTCCCTCAAAGGTGACCTGCATAACTCATCCTTAAAGTTTGACTAAATTCCCCTCTGCAAACCACCACCAGGTGAGGGGCCCGGCCCCAGGCCCCTGTATTTGCATGTGTCTGACCCAAGGCGAGATAGGATGAGATAGGATGCCGAGAGTTCAGGCAGTCAAACCTCTCCTGGCTGCTACAGGCTGAGTCCCCATGGCTCTGTTATCTTAAGAGCGTCCTTCCCCTCTAGTTTGGTGGGAGGGGAGTGGGATGTTTTGAAAAGGAAATAAGAACCCAGAGCACTTCCGCTCAGGTGGTAACATGCATGGCAGCTACGCAGGGAGTTCAGGTAGCCTGGGACAGGAACCAGGAATGTGCGTTCTAATGAATGACTAGGTGGGTGAATCAGACGCAATAGACCACAGACCCTCCATGAAAATGCTGCCTTGGAGGAGGTGGGTGGCGGGGGAGCCTCCTTTGTCTGCTCTTCCAGGAGCCTAAGCTCTGCCTCCTAGAGAGGACCGAGGCCAAGGAACCTGGGGTTCAAGCACTAGAAGGACCAGAGGGGCCGCTTCAAGCTGAGGATGACCTGATGAGGGCAGCTCCTCGGGGTTGACCAGAAACTCGTGTCCATCAAGTCAGTGATGCCATCCAACCATCTCATCCTCTGTCGTCCCCTTCTCCTGTCCTCAATCTTTCCCAGCATCAGGGTCTTTTCCAATAAGTCAGCTCTTCGCGTCAGGTGGCCAAAGTATTGGAGTTTCAGCTTCAACATCAGTCCTTCCAATGAACACCCAGGACTGATCTCCTTTAGGATGGACTGGTTCGATCTCCTTGCAGTCCAAGGACTCTCAAGAGTTTTCTCCAACACCACAGTTTAAAAGCATCAGTTCTTCGGTGCTCAGCTTTCTTTACAGTCCAGCTCTCACATCCATACATGACTACTGGAAAAACGGGATCACTGGTAATAGTTTTCTCAGAGTGAGTGCAGTTCTGCCGGTGGATGGGGAGCTTGGTGCTCTGCCACCTGCAGAGCCCGTGTGGGGAAGAATGCCAGGGTGACGGCAGGGGGCCCCCCCGAGCAGGGGCTGTAGGGCCGGCCTCGTGGGTGAGGTCCAGCTGCAGCTGGACAGGGCAGCTCGGACCCCACCCTAGGTCCCTCCAGAGGCCTCACTTGCTCTTGGAGAAGGAGCTGCAGCCGGGGTGGGCGGCAGTCGGGTGATGCACTCTGGACAGGTCAGAGGCCTAGGCCCCGTGTCCAGCTGCGGCTTGCTTTTCTTGGAATCTCCCGGCGACTTGGCAAGAGGAGCCTGACAGTGCACAAGAACTCTGCCTGGGAAGGTCCCGCTGCATTCTCATCGCTGGGACAAAGCTGGTCCCAGAGGGCATCTGAACATCATTTTCCTGAGACCTGGCGGGTCTCTGCCAGGGTCCCTGGTGGAAAGGCTCCACCCAGGGTGGTCAGAGCAGCCAGCCAGGACCGACGTGCCTCCTCTTGACTATCCCGTCGCCCCAGGGTGCTGCTGAGGGTCTCTCAGTTGATGACCACGCCCTGACCAGAGGCACTCAGTCCCAAGTCTGTGTCTGAGAGCAGGGCTGCTCCGGTGACGAGTTGCAGGTGAGCTTCTACGGGGGTGCAGGCCGCGGAGGCTTCCTAAACCATCCGTCACCTGCTCCTCTTTGCCTCGGCAGTTTGGGGTCATGGGCATCGTGAGGCTCCCAGTCTGCAGGGGGCTGATCTCTTGAAGACCCCTGGGCTTGCTTTCCTGCTGTGAAATCTTGGAGGCTTGTGGACAAGAGCCGCAGGAAGACAGGGTTTACCACGAACTTTGTCTACCTTGATGCAAAGCATGTGATCACGTTAGAAAGCCAGCCAGTCCATCAAGCTAACACCTGCAGCAGTAATCCCTGAGTTATTACTGCACCTGTGCTTTTCAGGTTTTTCAATGAAAGCATTTTCATTTTTAGATCCTTGTGCATTCTGACCTGCTACAGTGATCAGAAAATTTTCTATCATGTAATATCTGCTTTAAGTAACTGATTTTAAGTAAAAGAAAGTTGTTTTTTTTTTCCAGTTGCATCATGAACAGCTGCCTGCGTGGTTGTCTTTGCTGTCTCTGTGACTCCCGGATGGAGAACGAGTCAGCTGGAGTCTGGGCTGCAGGCCTTGGAGAGGGAAGAAGAAAGAAGGGGAAAAGGGGGAAAAGGAAGGGAAGGAAAAAAAGGAAAAAAGGGGAGGGGAGAGGAAGGACGGGGGAGGGGGTGGAGGGGGGAGGGAGATAAGGGGGAGGGGGAAACGAGGAAGGCGGGAGAGGAAGGAGGAGGGGGGGTGGAGGGGGGAGGGAGGTGGGGGGAGGGGGAAACGAGGAAGGCAGGAGAGGAAGGACGGAGGGAGGGGGTGGGGGGGAAGGGAGGTGGGGGGAGGGGGAAATGGAGGAAGGCAGGCGGGAGAGGCAGGAGGAGGGAGGGAAAGAAGGGGCAGTGAGACCGTGCAGAGGTTGCTATTTGCTGTCACGTCCACCGTCGGCGTCGGCGAGTTCTTCAAAGCCGCCTGGTAGATCCCCACACTCTAAGACTCTAACCCCTGTGACGCTGGCCCGGTGGTGTTTCATGAAGGTCTGTCGTTGAACAAACAAGTTGGATTGTTCAGCAAATACTTAACAGGTTTCTCTCCACTTAGCTCTGTGCCAGCTGCCGGCTGTGATGTGAACAAAACTGCCTCGTCTGATTGACCTGGTACCCGAGTCGTCCACCCCAGGATCCCTTCAACACAAGAAGACCCCAGCTTTGCAGGAAGAGCCTCTGTCATCCCAGACCATTGCCTGGTGTGGCCTCGGTGATGTTCTGATGTTCCTTCAGAAGGGCCTGATTTGAGTAGAATGAGCATTCGTGCTGAGGCTGATGCTCAGATACACGTGCCGTCCTTCTGCGCAGGTAGCTTTCCTTGGAACCTCTCTGGTCCCCACCCTACTGAACCACAGTAACACGGAGAAAACACAAAGACAAGCCCAAATCCAGCAAACAGGTTAACTCCCTGTGGCTTGGTGATACTGTGATTTTGAAAGTTAACTAACGTGTGATTGATACTCCATTTGCTCTCTGCCAAATATATCTGTGTACGTATGTGTCTGTACACACACACACACAATATCTGTCTCTCACAATGATCCTGAAAAGAAGGACTTATCTGCCAGCTTGGACATGGAGTGAAAGAACCACAGGCCTTCCTACAGAACTTAAGACCACAAAGCTGGTATTCCAGGAGCCAGGATGCGAAATGAGCAGCTGCTGGATCCAGAGGGAACTTTTCTTCACCATGACAGAAGCTGTGTCCGTGGGGACACTGGGCTTTTCAAAGGAGGGACCCCTGGGCCCTGTCCCCAGAGCCCTGCTGGGAGCGGGGGGCCTTCACCAGGCAAGGGAGGGTCCATCTTTACCATCCCACTGGTGATCCTACTTTTTAGGATTGTTGTGAGAAACAGAGATTGCGTGTGTGTGTGTGTGTGTGCATGCATGTGTGTGTACAGACACACACACACAGATATATTTGGCAGAGAGAAATAGAACAGCGATCACATATTAGCTGGCTTTCAACATCGCAGTGTCCTCAAGTGAAGACAAAAGGAAGGGTCCTTCCTCCGATTCCTGTCTAGCGGCAGAGGGTCAGTCTAGACACAGCACCGGGCACCCTAGGCTTGACTTCACTGTTTGAGAGGCCCTGGCCTGATCCACGTTCCATCTCCTGACCCCCATTCCCACTCTCCCCTGGGGTCTCTTACTCCCACGACCCCTCAGGGCTGATGACTGACGTGTGGTGGCAGTGAGCCGGGGCTGGGCCTTTGGGCCCACTTGACAGGCCATGGAAGGAAAGGACAGTTACTCTGGTCCACAGATGCCATCAGAGTCCCAGGACCCTGTGTGAGCTGGGCTCTTCCCTCAGCCCAACCCTGAGGTCGTGAGACCAAGCCCACCTCGTGATGGGGAGGCCGCGGTCAGGATGGAGCCCGCCATCTGTTGGCCGGAAGCGGGTCCTGCCATGATGGATCTCCATTGTTCACCCCTGGTGTCGCCTCCCCGGCTGACCCCGGACCCCAGAGCCAGAGCGGATGTGCGCGGTAACAGACGGTCGGCCAGTATGCTGCCAGCAGAGCCTGGAGAGCTGCATTTCCCAGCCTTCCTTCCCCTCTGCCTTTGCCACGTTCCCGCTGCTACTGGAGGCTCTGGAGGGTGAGATGTGGATGGAAAGCAGGTCCCTCGGGGGTCTTTGACACCATCATAGACCCACTGTGCCACCCAAATTCCAGACATCATGTCTGATCGGTCAGCCAACCCATGCATTCACGAGTTAAATAAGCATTTATTGCTTTACAGCACTGAGTGTGAGGGATCTTTGCTACGCAGTAGGCTTGGGGCAGGAGATCACAGATACATCTGCACTTCTGTGCTGACAGCTGAAACCCACACCCAGGGTGCCTCTCCCGAGGGAGCCGGTGTTGACCGAGGCCAGAGGAGCTGGGCTGGGAGAGACCTGCTTCTGGGGGCCCCTGAGGCATCTCCCTGCCTAGGACTGAGCACAGAGAGCACTGCTTAGTACAGAAGGAGACGGGGGCTGCCTGCCATAGCTGTCTGTCCCAGGTTTCCTGGTGGTGATTAGAGAACTGCTCTTTCCCTTTTTGAGGTTTGAATGATCACACCAAGTACTTTATGGGGAAAGAACAGCCAAAGGGTAGACGTGCCTCCTCTCACGAAACGAGGGTGGGAGCAAACTGTACTTGCAGGGAAACAATGAATCACAGTCATGCACACAGCGAAGGCAGAGCCTGGCTTTTTTTTTCTGAAGCGAAGTGTCTAATCTCACCATAAATGCAGCTGCGTGATTTGACAAGCTTTTCCAACATGGTGACACAATAATCAATACTAGAAACATAAAGTGATGCATTTGGATGGTGATGAACCAAAGCAGGACAGGATTGGTGGAATGAAATTAAATAGAAATCTGAAGCAGAAGCAGACACTAACTTTCCATTATTTGAGCTAGAGAAAAATTCATTTCTGTAAACATTTTTAAAAAAGATTTCATCCTGTTTTTTCAGGATCTCAATTACTCTTGAAAATGAGGCAAGTGGGCAATTTAAAGCAGCTTTCTTTTAACTATTCGGAGCCAAACGAAAGCATAAAACTGACTCTATCTTAATGAGGAAAATTTACATATACGATTGACCTTGTGTGAAATCTCTCACTACGTGGAACATACGCACCCCATGTCATCACTGTTCACTCTGCCTTTCATTCAGTTGACATTTAAGAGGACTTCTCAGAATTAAGAAAAATATCACAGTGATCTTGCTTTTTCATAATCGAAATAGAGGAATGGAAAGAAAGTGCAAATGAACACGTCTCATGGACACGAGGGCGCAGAGCTGGCATCCCATAGAGACAGCGGCCCAGAGCATGTGGCTCCTTCAGGAAATTCATCGGGGGAAGAAAGGGGGCCCCGCTGCACTGGAGATGAAGTTTTGGGATGTCTGAATTCTCAGGGAGAACCTGGGCCCTGCCTCCTTGCAAACTCGCTCTCAGGCAGGCCTGTGAACAGGGTTCCGTGGGCCCTGGGCTGCAGCGCCTGCTCCGGATCCGCCATCTGCAAGGCCAGGATGGCCGGGACGGTGAGAGCCTCACTGTGGTCGCGCCTCGGCCCCCGAGCCCACCCAGCTGTGCTTTGCTGAGGGTGCTGATGGAGCCCTGAGGTCTTCTGGCTGAACCTGACGACAGCCACTGTCAGCTTTCCAGTGCCCCTTTGGATCTGAGGTTCTTCTGGTCCCTATTTTTGCCTCCAGCCTTGCCTAAGGCCAGTCTCCCTGTTTTGTCTCAGATCTGCTACAGGAGGACAATGGCCAGTGTCCTCAGCATCTCTCTAGATGAAGAGCCAGGTATTCCTGCCCCTGCTCCAGACCTGTGAGCACTAGTCGGGAGCCACGGTCCCACCAGGCAAGAGGCACAGACTCACCCATTCATTTCTTCATTCCTTCATCCAAGCAGCATCTCCTGAGGATCTGCTGTGTGCAGGCAGATAAGATAAGACTTTTGTCCTCAAGCATAAGAGGGACTATGTAGCTGTGTAATCAAGACATGCAATGAGCTATGGGTGGAGTGAGCGTGCGGTCAGAAACGCCACGGAGGTGATAGAATGCTTCACAAGTGAGGATGTCTGACGTAGGCCTTGAAGCACGAGGAGGAGAAAAAACCAGTGGGGCAGCTTTTTCAGGCAGAGTTCACGTTAGGAAAAGACATTTGTTCTGTGGAAAAATGAGCAAGGACCAATAATTCACAGCAGGAGATATACATATGGACACCAGCGAATAAACATCTTTTAAAAAATGATTCAGCTTCAGCACGAATCCAATATATGTAAATTAAAACTACAAAAAGAGATGTCTTGTTGCCAGCCAGAGTCTAAGGATATCAAAATGATAACGTTCCACGAGAGCCTGAGATGAACCGACCACACTCCTACACGACGATTTAGCCACACATATCATGAATTTTAACAGAGCGTGTACCCTTGGCATCTATAATCTGAAGACAATGACTTATACACAAAGGCAGTCGTGCAGTATTGTACACATTGGAAAAACTGGGAAGCCCTGAATATTCAACCACAGGAATATGGAACACTCATAACATGGATTATTAGGAGGCTGTTTAAATTCCTGTCTGTAAGAAATGTTTAGTGACATGGAAAAATAATGATGGTATAAATAAAACTTATGTGACAAAATTGCATAATGTATGTTATCATAGCCCCATAAAGTGTGTATATCAGGGTGTATGCTTTCAGATGCAGGTAACAGTATGTGACTTAGAGCGTCTTACACAGTAAGTTTATTATCATCCATAACAAGACACGTGGAGGTAGATGGCCCCAGGACCAGTGTGCTGCACTTTTGAGCCCTTGACCCTCCCATCTTTCCAACCTGCCGCTCTTATTGTCTTGCTCCCGTCCGCAGGGTTCCCATCCTCAGGGTGGTCCCTGCTGCCGCCCAGAAGATGGCTGCAAGTAATGCAAACTGACAGACTCCCGTGGCTGCATCAAGAGAGGTCGAGACGGTGGTCATCTCTCTCTCCCTCTCTCTCTCTCTCTCTCAATATTTTACGTATCTGCAAAATATAAAATGCATGTTTCCTTTTTTAACTCTCCTCTTTTAACCAAGTCCCCATCAGACCAGCCCTAACAACCTTACATTTTATTGACCATGGTTCAAAGTGTCCATGCTGAAACTTATTTCTGGTGATGAGAATGGACAAAACAAATCTAACATTCCCTTTCTGATGTGGAGAGGAGTCATATTTCCTGAGCATATTGCCACCTAATATCTGAACAGGGTCAAGACTGTGAGCAAAGGAGCAATGGTGGCTGGGCAGACAGCCAGCCTCTTCCCATAATGCACTTGGAGTAAAATAGGCAATAATAACCCTAATTGAACCACAATTATCTCTAGGTTATTGTGGAATTAGAGTTGAATTTCATCTTCTTCTTTATGCATCTGAATGCTTACAAAATAGTTTCCATCAGCATGTATTTATTTTAAAGACAGAGAACAAGTAAAAGATAATTTTAAAAGAAGTATTTATTTGAAGAAGTTTGAGTGCAGGGTGAGATTTGGGTTGATTGTCTGCAATGAGTAATAGTTAGAACACACATATTCACTGAAAATGGGTATTTCAGCAGCTGTGAGTAGATAAGGTGTGTATCTGTTACATGTCTTAAATACCTAAGACAAGATCTACCTTGTCTTACTCCTTAAGGACTTCCACAGAATGACAAGAGATGGCGAGGGCCACGGATGTCAGGACTCGCTGCTTAAAAACATGAGCACAGACAACCAGGATTTAGAGAAAATTTTTTGAAAAAAGGCAAGATTATACAAGTAAAACTTAGTGAAAGTCAGTGTGCAAAAAAAGTGGAGGTCTAAGATTTTGACAGTTGAATATATATAATGATTAGAAATACTACTAGATAATTGTAAATATAAATACATTTAAATAAAACTAGAATGTGGTGAAGAAAAGCATAAATTAATATGATTCCTATTCTACTTCCATTCATGACAGATTAGCTTATATGGCCTCATCTTCACTCCATTAACTAGAAAACTTAACAAAATACATAAAAGAAGATTTTGGAGCCTGTCATTAACCGGTAACTTGAGCCTGCAGTCCCTGAGAGTCGGTGAACAGATTAGTGAGCGCCCTGTGCCCCGCGCCTTCTCCCTGGAGGCGTTTCCAGATGGTGACACAGAGTGGAAACCCAGGTGGTGCCTGAAGACCTCGCTCAACTGAGGACACGGATCAGAGTTCAGCAAGGCTGTCGTGGCCAGGATTCATGGAGCAGCCCACCAGACAGGAAGGGGCTGTGCGGAGCAGCTCCAGGGATGTCCATGGGGTCCCCACTGCGTATTTGACTGAATACCAAGCTGTACAGGCACAGTGCAGAACTCTGTAAAATTAGTGCAAGGAAAACTGCTGCGTGGCTGAAAAGTGAACAATTCCCACAGCTCACACACAGCAGGAAGTTATTTGACTGGCCAATCAAAGGAGAGTGGCCTTATTTAGCACCAAATCATTCATCAAAGACACAGCACAAAACAACAGTATATGGCGGAGTCCGTTACATGTAATGGAGTGAAATGAATGAAGACAACAGAAAGGGTAAAAGTGAAGATTGAAATATACCAACCTAGGCTTCTTACTTAAACGTGACATTGTAGATTAGTGAAGACTGGTTGTCGTATTTAATTATGCATATTTGCTACAGCTCCTACTGAAAAACAAACAAGGAGGTTTTGCTAATAAGCTAATAAACACCAAAATTTCTCAATCAATCCAAAAGAATGGTGAAAAAAAAGCAAAATGGAAAAACATTAAAGAGGAACGGATAGAACAAATAGAAAATAAATAGCAAAATGGTGGCCTTAAACCTAACTATATAAATACGGACATTAAATGTAAATGGTCTAAATTAAAATGAGAAGGCAGAGATCATTAGACCAGAAACAGATGCAACACAATTATATGATGTCTTCACATAATGTACTTTAAATGTAAAAGGGAAGAAACATTAAAAAATAGAAAGGTGATAAATTCTGCTGCATTAATATTATAGATACTGAGTCATTAAGTAGTTTTGTAAGTCACGAAGTGGCAATGTAGTTACTTGACAAAATTTTCAAAAAGAGAGTATATTGTGGAAGAAAAATAACAAATTTTACAATGTTAAATGGATTAATTCATCAAGAAGACTTACTAGTTCTAAATGTGCATGCACCCAATAATAAAAACACAAAGAATTTAGCAGAGAAATAGAGAAATCAATAATTATTTTTAGATACTTCTTAGCTCCTCTCTAAGTTATCTGAAAACAAGTAGGCATAAAATCAGTAAGGACATAGAAGTCTTGAAGAATTCTTTCAGCTAAATAAATCTTGTATTCATTGAACGCTTCACCCAAAACTTCTTTTCAAGTATACACGAAATATTGAGATTATATATGGGGCCAAAACAAAACAAAATGCATTTAAAAGGATGGAAATCACACAAGCTATCTTCTCTGCGTAAACTAGAATTAAATTAGAAATAAATAATCTGGAAAATATCTAAGTATTTGAAAAATTGAAAATAAGTTCAATGTAAAAAACATAACTTAAAATTTATGGGTTATAGGTAGATCTGACATAGAGATTTAAATGCTTATATCAGAGAAGAAAAAAATTTTAAATTAATAAAAAACTACATTAAGAAGCTGACAAAAATAAGGATACTAATAACCCAAAGAATGCAGAAGACAGGGTATAATAAAGATAAGAGAAAAATCAATGACATTTTTTAAATGGACAGAAAACACAAAAATAAGTAGAAAGTGATAAAGTATAAATAAAATTTATGACTCTACTTAGACTTATTTTTTAAAAGCAGAAGAAATACAAGTTATTGATATCAGGAGTGAAAACAGTGATTTCAGCTTAGATCCTATAGCTATTAATAAGATAATAAGTGGTTAGTAGGAACAACTGTATTTCAATAAACATGAAAATATAAATGAAATGGCAAATTCCTTTAAAAGCAATAGTGTACCAAGAATGATACAAAATAAATATCTCTTACCTAGTAATGTAATTGAATTTATGTTTGAAATCTACTCACAGAGGGAACTGCAAACCAGATGGCATTAATGGTGAATTTTCTCATGTTTAGGAAAGAAGTAATGCCAATATTACATCAGTGCCCTCAGAAAATAAAGCAGGGGGACACTTCCCAAGTCATTTATGAAAAAAATTACAGGAAAAGGAAGCTACAAACCAATATTCCTCATGAATATAGATGTAAAAATCCTTAGCTAAATATTAGCAATTCAAATCAAGCAATATATAAAAGAATAATATATTATTATCAAGTGGCGATTATTCTCAGAATGCAAGAGGGATTTTACATTAAAAATCAATCAATTTAATTTACCACATTATACGAACAATAAAAGCGACCTCAATATATGTGAAAAATGCGTTTGACAGAACTCAGCATTCATCCCAGAGGAACAAGAAATAAATTCACAACAAGCTGTGAATAAAAGGGAATTTCCTCACCCTGCTCGAGGGCATCTTAAATAAACTGTTGACCTTGTCTATTCTGGCTTTGCTACATTCATTTATAAGTTCTCTGATTTGGTTTCGTTTTGAAATTATTTTGGCTCTGCTGTTTATTTTTAATTGTCATGTGATCATACCATCTAATTTTGAGATTGTGTGTGTGTGTGTGTGTGTTCAGTTGCTCAGTCATGTCCGACTCTTTGCGACCCCATGGGCTGTAGCCCACCAGGCTCCTCTGTCCATGGGATTTCCCAGGCAAGAATGGTGGAGTGGGTTGCCAGTTTCTTCTCCAGGGGATCCTCCTGATCCAGGGATTGAACTGGCATCTTCAATGTCTCTTGCCTTGCAGGTGGATTCTCTGTGCTGAGCCACCATGCACTGTCTTAATCAAAAAAAGGTGCGGTTTGCATGAGGCTAGATCAATAGGGCAACTGAACAGAGTATAAGGTCAAGGAGACTCAGTGGAGAAGAGTCCTTTCAGAAACCGCTTCCAGCACAGGCAGGACCCCTGGGAATCCACTACTCCATGCAGCCAGGAAGAACACTGAAGAACCATCGACACCAGTTCTTTTCCGGGCTTTGAAATGAACCATAGGCTTGCAACAGTCTAAGGAGCATTTATTCAAGAAAAATGGCTGAGTCTTAGACCCATATCCTGGACATAAATAACTCATACAACTTAATAAGAAGAAGATGAACACTCCAATAAAAAAATGGGATGAAGATTTGGACACTTCAACAAGAAAGTATTGTTATACATATTGAACTATACACTTTAAATGAGTGCATTTTATTCTATGTAAGTTAAATCTCAGTGGAATTGATTTCAAATTTTATATTAAAAGCTCAGCAAAGCCAGTGCTCTGGGACAACCCAGAGGGATAGGGTGGGGAGGGAGGTGGGAGGAGGATTCAGAACGGGGGAGATACATGTCCTGTGGCCCTCATGCCTGTGGCCAATTCAGGTTGATGTACGGCAAAAACCATCACAATGTTGTAAAGTAATTACCCACCAATTAAAATAGATAAATTAATTTTAAAAAGCTCAACAAAATATTTCAGGGAATGTTTGACAAAGCAATACATGTACATGACCAACAGGCACCTGAGAAGATGCTCAACGTCATTAGTGAACACCGAAGGCAAACAAAGCTCCGGTGGGGAAGGACCACACACACGGCTGGCATGGGTAAAATTTAAACATAATAATTTTAGGAGAAAATAAGTGAAAGAAAAGTGAAAGTCGCTCAGTCACGCCCGACTCTTTGTGATCTCAGGACTATACAGTTTACGGAATTTTCCAGGCAAGAATACTGGAGTGGGTAGCCTTTCCCTTCTCCAGGGGATCTTCCTAACCCAGGGATCGAACCCAGGTCTTCCACATTGCAGGCGGATTCCTTACCCACTGAGCCACAAGGGAAGCCCAAGAATACTGGAGCGAGTAGCCTAACGCTTCTCCAGTGGATCTTCCTGACCCAAGAATTGAACCGGGTTCTCCTGCATTGCAGGCGGATTCTTTACCAACTGAGCCACAAGGTAAGTCCCCAAGAGAAAACAGGAAGCAACTAAAGCTTCCTATATTTCTGGGGAGATGGAATAAGGTACAACCATTTTGGAAAAGTTTGGCAGTTCATTATAAAATTAAACATACACTTTCACATAACCCAGAAATTCCGCTCATATATTGCTGAAGAGAAATGAAAACATACGTCATACAATGACTGTACCCAAATGTTTAGAGTGATTTTACTCATTAAACTCCAAACCAGCAACAACCAGAATCCATCTGCAGGTGAATTGATAATGGAATCTGGATATGTATTTAAAAAAGTACTAATCCTCAGCCCCCCCCCCCGCAAAAGCTGTTCATGGATCCTAAAACACTGTGCTAAGCAAAAAATTGAAGTGTATGAGAAGGCAATGGCACCCCACTCCAGTACTCTTGCCTGGAAAATCCCATGGACGGAGGAGCCTGGTAGGCTATACAGTCCATGGGGTCGCTAAGAGTCGGACACGACTGAGCGACTTCACTTCACTTTTCCCTTTCATGCACTGGAGAAGGAAATGGCAACCCACTCCAGTATTCTTGCCTGGAGAATCCCAGGGACGGCCGAGTCTGGTGGGCGGCCGTCTATGGGGTCGCACAGAGTCGGACACGACTGAAGCGACTTAGCAGCAGCAGTTAATTTACAATGTTGTGATAGTTTCAGGTGTACAGCAAGATGATTCTGTTGAATGTATATATATTTCATATTATTTTCCATATCCCTGTGGTCTACAGAAAATCCTTCTCATTCATGTATTTTATATATAGTAGTGTGCATCAACTCAATAGACACGAGTTTAAGCAAACGCTGGGAGACAGTTGAGGACAGAGGGGCCTGGCGTGCTGCAGTCCATGGGGTCACAGAGTCAAACACGACTTAGCGATGAACAGCAACAACAATTAATCCCAAACTCCTAATTCACCTGCCTTCCACCGTCTTTCCCCTTTGGTCACCATAAGTTTGTTTTCTATATCTGTGCCTGCTTCTGTCTCATAAATACGTTTATTTGTGTCATGTCTTAGATTCCACATATAAGTGATATCACACGGTATTTGTCTTTATCTGACTTACTTCACTTAGTATGATCATCTCTGGGTCCATCCACATGGTTGCAAATGGCATTAGTTCGTTCTTACTTATCTTGAGACAGCCAACCAACCAAAGCCCTGGGTGTTGGAGCTTCTACTGTCCCCCTTCCCCCAGCACAAAGCAAGGTGTCCCCCTCAGCCCGTGTGCAAGACCAGCAAGATGGTCTTCTCCATGTCAGTTTCATCCGGTGCACAAGACAAAAATATGGCCCCAGTGGCGGTGTGTCTCTCACGCTGAGTGTGAATGTCTGCAACGCGCCAGACCCAGAGAGGCCTAGGAGCTCAAGGTCACAGAGAAGATGCCTCAGGATGCAGACCTTGGCAACCAACCATGAAATGCAGAGTGTGATGTCTCCCAAAGGGACATTGCTGCGTCTCCTGTCATCGGTCCTATGTGTGTGATTGTCCACGTGAGTGTGCTCTGCAGCCATGGACACGGCTGACTGTAGACTTGTGTTTTTGCAAAGTGTAAATTCCCATACGATGTTCTCCAAAGCTAAGATTATCGGTTGTTATCTAAAACTTCTCTTCATTCCTGCAGAGTAACAGGTTTTTAGCTGAGACGCCCTCCCCTCAAGTCTAAACGTTGATTTTCCCAGAATCCCTTGCAGACAGCTATGGCAAAGTAACTAAATCCTAAGCCATAGACTCTCAGCGGATCAGCGGTGTGCACTTGTTGACTGGTCTTCTGTCCTTTCTCATGCTGCTTACCCTCTAGCTGGAGCTCTCTCCGGAATCATTTGGGACAAAGCAGGAGGACTCGTTCCCAACCTGGCCCTGGACAGCTGCACACAGCACTTCTACATGTACGAAAGCCAGCCCCCAAAACCAGTGCCTAAACAAAACAGATGGGCAATCAGACAGGTGTTTGTTTTTCCACTAGCTTGCTGAACCATTGATAGAAGAGTACATGCAATTTTATTTCTTAGGATTATCTTAACCATGAAATAGTTCTATCAGGTGTGCTTACAGAGGAAATCACCTATTTCTTCTGTGGCCCCACCTGTGTATAAACGGAGTGGGCCAGAGAGGAAAAGAAAGGAGACCCTACGGCGTCGGCACAGACTGTCACACGGGGCAGGGCGAGGATTCCCTGTTCACCCAGCGTCCACTGAGCGCCGCATGTCTGTGGGGCCCCCGTGACCATAAAGACCCAGCCTGTGCGCTCCTGGAAACGGGATTCAAAGGGCTCTGCCCAGAGGGAAAATTTACCCTGGCTTTGCTTTGTCCTTCCAGAGCTCTAAGGTTAACGTTAGGGTGTCTGCTCTGCTTCCCAGAGAAGACAGAGTTGCAGGCGTTTACTGCCTTGCTTGGTGTCACTCAGAAAGCGTTTGAACTAGGATTTTAACCCCAAGAGTCAGACCACAAAGCGCAGGCTGGTCAGAAAGCCCGAGGCCTCCAGGCGCTCACCGGCTCCCTGAGGATGGAAGGGAGGACGGCAGAGCAGGGACAGCTATGGGGCTGCAGAAAGGAAGGGAGGCTGACACAGAAGAAAACCAGGTAAACCGACCACATTGAAACAAAATCGTTCATGCAGCAAAGGACAGACTCATAGGGCGAAAGGGCAGCCAGAGAATGGGAGAAAACACTGGCAAACCATGTACTGATAAAGGGGTTAATACCCAGAATATGTAAGGAGCTCCTACAAGTCAGCGACAGAAAACAAACAACCTAGTGAAAAAATGGACAGAGGACTTGAATGAACATTTCTCCAAAGAAGAGAACACAAACGGCCGGTAAGCACCTGAAAAGGTGCTAAACGTCAGCAATCGTTAGAGAAACACAAATCAAACCACAGTGAGACACCATTTCACACCCTCTAGATGAGCTCCTGTGAAAAATGAAACAAGATGGAAGGTAGGAAATGCTGGTGAAGACGTGGAGACACCGGAATCCTTGCGCACTGTTGGGAATGGAAAACTGTGCAGCCACAATGGAAAACAATATGGTGATTCTTCAAAAAAATTAAATTAAATTAAAAATTTTAATTTAATTAAAAACTAAAAGTAATTTCACTTCTGGGTATATCGCCCAAAGAATTGAAAAGGGGGTCTCATGTATCTATGTTCATAGCAACATTATTCACAATTAGCCCCAAATGGAAGCAATTCAAGTTTGACCATGGATGATGGATAAACAAACTGTAGTCTTTACATACATAGAACATCATTCAGTGTTAAAAAGAGCAGAGATTCTGACACATCCTGCAGTATGGACTGACCTTGAAGGCATTATGCTAAGAGGAATAAGCCAGTCACAGAAGGACTCACTCTGTGGGATCCCACTTCTATGAGGGTCCCAGAGTACTCCGATTCATAGAGACAGGAAGCAGATGGTGGCTTCCAGAGGCTGGGGGATAGGAAACGGGATTTGTCCTTTAAGAAGCAGAGAGTTTCAGTTTTGCAGACTGAAAAGAGTTCTAGATGGAATGTTGGTGACAATTGCATAACAATGTGAGTGCACTAAATGCCACCAAAATTTACACTTTAAATATTTGAGATGATAAGGGTTATGTTTTGTGTATTTTGCTGTAGCTTTCAAAAATTAAAATGAAAGATCAACAGAACATAAGTGGAAGTAAATGGACGCGTTGGACTGGGCATCTTCCCCTATGGAAAGACGCAGGAAGAAAAGAGAAAAAGCTGGTTCATACACTGAAGCGTGCATGAGCGGGTGCAGGGAGTTGCTTTGGAAGCACTGAAGCTGGTGTGCATTTTGCCAAAGCGGAGATGGTCACTGGGTGGACAGAAGTAACTGTAAAACTATGTGGAAAGCAGGTACATGTAACATTTTTCAGCGTCTGCCTCCTACCATCCGCCCCCCTAGAATATTCTAAATAACTTCTAACGATCCACTTACCAAATGTCCTCTGAGCCTGAGGTTTTGCATGGCAACCCCTTCTTGGCAATCTGAGAGAAATGATGAAATAGTGTGTGGGCTGATGGTAATTGATGCCTCAGAAAAAAGTCTGTCCTTGGCATGAAATATGATTCCCTCCCCACGAGTGGAGAGAGTTTGGGCTTGGCTCGGTGTGGGCGGTACGGAGGGGTGGTGGGTCTCCGATCCTTCGAGCCTTCCCGCCTGCCACCCAGAGCAACCCAGAGGACCCCTTTTGGTTTTGAAATTGCCTGTCTGGATCCTTGATATTATTATTGCAACAAAGTCAGCTTATGTACACTAGGAAGGGTTTTGTGTGTAGACTGACAGATTAGAAGAGGAACGCTGCTGTTTTATTTGCTTGTTGAAGGTTTTTGTGTTTTTTTTTTTATAGATTTTGCATTTGCTTTTTTGTTTATATGTAACAATGTTTGGAGGTGGCAAGGATGTGCACTTAACAAGTTGATTGCCTCCCTACTCATGTATTCCATAGATGGTGTTGACAGCATAAAGTCATTTCATTCATTCAGTCTCGTGTCCACCCATTAATCCATAAGACACTGGTGGAACTGCTTGCTGTACATCGAGCTCTGCACTGGTCTGGGGGTGCAAAGTTCTTCCCATTTGGGAAGGGATGATCAACATGACAATGTTTCATGACCGCTTGTGCTAACCCTACGTGAGCGTGGAGAACACAGGGACTAGTCCTGCCTCAATGTGCTAGGTCCACACAGAAGTGATTCTGAGGTGGACTTGCAGAGAGGGGAGTGTCCACACGGACGGGATAGCACATCCCAGACGCAGAGGCCTGGACAGGTGGACTGGGTGGGACTCGCCCTTTGGGATTCTGCGGGTCTGCCCAGGCTCCACGCCATTTCTCCTCCCCTCCTCCTCTGAGTTCTGGGCCAGATCACCCTCCTTGGTAGAGACTTGTGCTCTGCTTGCCTGTCATATAGGTTCTTGGCTTCACTCACACTGCAGTGCATGCTTCGAGGGAGAAAGTCGTGTCCCGGGGAAGAAGTCTTTGGAAGAGGAGCAGAGGAAGAAATTCTGGCCCCGGAAATCTCAGTGGAGCTCATCAGTTAGTCAGTTCAGTCGCTCAGTCGTGCCCGACTCTTTGTGACCCCATGGACTGCAGCATGCCAGGTCCATCACCAACTCCCAGAGTTTACTCAAACTCATGTCCATTGAGTCAGTGATGCCATCCAACCATCTCATCCTCTGTCGTTCCCTTCTCCTCCCGCCTTCAATCTTTCCCAATGAGTCGGTTCTTCGCACCAGGTGGCCAAAGCATTGGAGCTTCAGCTTCAGCATCAGTTGTTCCAATGAATGTTCAGGACTGATTTCCTTTAGGAATGACTGGTTGGATCTCCTTGCAGTCCAAGGGACTCTCAAGAATCTTCCCCAACACCACAGTTCAAAAGCATCAATTCTTCTGTGCTCAGCTTTCTTTATGGTCCAACTCTCACATTCATACATGACTACTGGAAAAGCCATAGCTTTGGCTAGGCTGGCTTCAAACCCATTCTTCCTCGCTGACTTCCGAGGCAGGTTTGTCTCCTTCTGACCGCACCACATGCTCTGCATTGAGACCTCTGGAGAACGGCACCATCCTTCTTAGGATGCTCTGTCCTGCTTCCCCCTGCTCCTCCCTGGGCTCAGTCCTCCAGGAAGAACCTGCGGAACACCCCATGCCCATCAGGAGGACTTGGCCATTAAGCAAGCATCCTTTCACAGCAAGAGCCTGCTCTGGCCATCTTCAGGGCAACGCACACCCCTGTGGGTGGAACAGGTGGACGGCTGCAGGTGGGCTCCCTGTGTGAGGCCCCAGCTCCCCCCACCCCTACCCTCAGCTTCTGCCAAGCACAAGGAGGAGGGCCTGCTTTTACATCTTTTATTCATAGGCCCTTCATGAAGCAGGCTCCCCGGGGGACGTCCACAACAGCATGAGTGATGTTATTTAAAACCATCTTGCCACTTGATAGTGAAAGTGGAATTATTCTTATAGTGCAACCCATCCATCTCTGAGCATGACTTTTCAATGCTCGTTCCTAAGGAAGGTCAAGTTCGAATGAAATAACAGGAGTGGCATGCTCGGTGGACTCTTGCAGCCTCACGCTCTTCCTTAAGGTATCTGAACGAGGAAGTCTCCTTTCTGGGTGTCATTCAAGGGAGGCCCCTTCCTCTGCAGCAGGAAGGCCGCCGGATGGTCCCTGAGAGTGAAGGTGTTCTGTGAATGAACACGATGGAAAAGGAGGAGGACAAGGCTGGACCCTCCTTCAGAGCAGGACGCTGAGTCAGTCGGGGGAAGGTCTTCACCATGGCGAGTGGAGCACCACAGCCCGGGTCATCCTGGTTAAAATGAGCTGGAAAAGGTAGACTGACAACTGCTGGGATGGCGCTGACTTAGGTCAGAGTGCCAGGTCATGCCCACCTTGTCTTCAGAGTCAGCAACAGGAAGGTGGAGGGTCCTGTTTGCCAACCTCCTCTTGCTGGTCACAGAGAGATGGGGCTTCAGCCAGGGAGGGAGGAAGACACGTCTTAAGGGATGGTGGCCAGGTGGTGCATGCTGCTCCAGGTTACACACGTGTTGACATGTAGGATGTGTGATAACTCCTGGGCCCATTCCGAGTCTCCCCAGGATGGCTCTGCTGTGGTCGTCTTGATGATGAGTCTATGGGCATGGCTTCAAGGTTCTCCTTTTTTTTTTTTTTTTTTTTGCTATTTTCTTATTCTGTGACTTTGGTTCTTGGTGTTGGGTGAAGGGATGTTTCCTCTTAAGGCATATTTGTCAATGTCTGGGGACATTTTTTGATAACTGTGACTTGGAGGGTTGCTACTGATACTCACTGGGGAGAAGCTAGAGATATTCCTAGCCATCCTACAATGGCCAGGACAGCAAATCAGGAGAGAACGCTCTATTTCAGGAGTTTTTTTTAATGCAGTTAACAGCTTCATTGAGATGCATAATACGTCACCCATTTGGAGTGTACATTTCAATGCTTTTTAGTATATTCACAGATATGTGCAACTATCACTTCATCAATTTTAGAACATTTCATCAGCTTCAACTACTTAGCTATCCCTCCCGATCCTTACATCTCCTCCAGCCTTAGCCAACTGCCAGTCTGCTTCTGTCCCGATAGACTTGTCTGCTTTGGACATTTCATAAAACTGAATCGTGTCTTGCGTAATCCCTCGTGACCGGCTCCCTTCACTTGGCGGTCTGTTCTCACGGTCCACCCATGTGGTAACAGGAGTTACTACTCCCTTCCCCTTTATGGCTAAGGTTCCATTGTGTAGATGAGCCACATTTGTTTATTCATTCTTCAACTGATGGACATTCACCTTGTTTCTCCTTGTCTAGCTAATTTTTGACAAAGGTGCAAAATCAGTGATTCTATAAAAGGTGCAGAGCAGTTGAAATAATACAAGCAAAACAAACAAACATAAACCTTGATCGAAATCTTGAAGCTTCTTCAAGCATTAAATTCACAGTGAATCATGGACTTAACATAAAATAACAACTAGGAAACTTTAAGAAAAAAAGCACACTAGGGCTAGGCACAGGACGCCTAGACTTGACACGGAAAGTATGACACAGAAGACGGAAAAAAAGAATAAAAATGGACTTCACAAAACTGAAATATTTTGCTCTATGAAAGATCTTGCTTAGAGGATGAAAAGACAAGGCAAACACTGAAAGAAAACGCTTGCTGATTTCAACTGTCCGACAGAGGATTGTTATGTAAACCATACAGGGATACTCATAGCGCAATCTCTAAAAATCCCATTAGAAAATGAGCAAAGATATGAGGAGACGTTTGATGAAAGAGGATATACGACGGCAAACCAGCATGTGAAAGGAATTCAACAGAATTATCATTCCAGAAAATGAAAACTAAAACTGCCAATTATGCATCAATCAGGATCGGCAATTCTGATTTTAAAGTACCGGCACCAAATGCTGCTGGGGATGAAGAGAAATCCGATTTCTCCTGCAGGAATCTAACAAACGGTATAGGCACTGTGGAACACAACTTGATGGTTTCTTAAAAAGTTAAACTTTTATATCACCCAGAAGTTGAATTTATGGATATTTATCTCAGGGAAATGCAAACATGTTTACACAAAAACATGTGCATGGATGTTTACAGATGCTTTATGCATAATAGGCAAGCATGTAACAAAATCCAGATGGCTTTCCAAGGATAAATGGTTAAAGAAATTGTGATGTATCCACACCATGAAATACTTATTGCTCAGCTGCTAAATCATGTCCAACTCTTTGCAACCCTGTGGACTGCAGCACACCAGGCTTCCCTGTCCTTCACTATCTCCCAGAGTTTGCTCAAATGTCCATTGAGTCAGTGATGCCATCCAACCATCTCTCCCTCTGTCGTTCCCTTTTCCCCCTGCCCTCAGTCTTTCCCAGCATCAGAATATTTTCTGATGAGTCGACTCTTTGCATCAGGTGGCCAAATTATTGGAGCTTCAGCTGCAGCATCAGTCCTTCCAGTGACTATTCAGGGTTGATGTCCTTTAGGATTGACTGGTTTGATCTCCTTGCTGTGCAAGGGACTCTCAATGGCTTCTCCAGCACCACAGTTTGGAAGCATCAATTCTTTTGCACTCAGCTTTCTTTATGGTGCAATTCTCACATCTGTACATGACCACTGGAAAAACCATAGCTTTGACTAGATGGACCTTTGTCAGAAAAATGATGTCTCTGCTTTTTAATAAGCTATCTGGGTTTGTCATGGCTTGTTTTTCCAAGGGGCAAGTGTCTTTTAATTTCATGGCTGCAATCACTGTCCACAGTGATTTTGGAACCCAAGAAAATGGAATCTGCTATTGTTTCCGCTTTTCCCCCATCTATTTGCCATGATGGGGCCAGATGCAATGATCTTAGTTTTTTGAATGTTGAGTTTTAAGTTAGCTTTTCACTCTCCTCTTTTACCTTCATCAAGATGCTCTTTAGCTCCTCTTAGCTTTCTGCCACTAATGTGGTATCATCTACATATCTGAGGATGTTGATATATCTCCCAGCAGTCTTGATTCCAGCTTGTGCTTCATCCAGCCCTGCATTTGGCATGATGTACTCTGCATAGAAGTTAAATAAGCAGGGTGACAATATACAGCTTTGATGTACTCCTTTCCCAATTTGAACCAGTCCATTGTTCTATGTTTAGTTTTAACTGTTGCTTCTTGACCTGCATACAGGTTTCTTAGGCAGCAGGTGAGGTGGTCTGGTATTTCTACCTCTTTCAGAATTTTCACAGTTTGTTGTGATCCACACAGTCAAAGGCTTTCGTGTAGTCAATGAAGTAGAAGTAGACGTTTTTTTTGCAATTCTCTTGCTTTTTCTATGATCCAATGGATGTTGGCAATTTGATCTCGCGTTCCTCTGCCTTTTCTAAATCCATCAAATACTAAACTGTAAAGAAGAATGAACTCCCGACACACACATCAACCTGGGCAAACCTCAAGAGAATCACATGGACAAAGAGCGACCACAAAGGCCACAGGCCACACGATTCCACTCACATAACATTCCTGAAATTATAGAAATGGAGAGTAGTGTTTGCCAGGAGTTGAGGAAGAATGGAGTAGCTCTGAAGTGGACGTGGCTGTAACCAGGTGGCATCAGGGGTCCTTGGGATGGTGGACACCCCATCTTGTCTTGTCTCGACTGTCTCTCTATCAATATCCTGGTTGTGATGAGGTTCTATAGTTTTGCAAAATGTTACCTTTGGAGGGAACTGGATGAAAGTACACAGAATCTCTCTGTATTATTTCTTGCAGTTATGTGTAAACTGACAATTATCTCAAATTAAAAGCTTAATCTTTAAAAGCATGAAACAAGTGACTCTACCAAATAGAGCTTATCCTTTGTAAGAGTCATTTGCTTACATTTTTAGGAGACAAATTTATATGAAATGAAATGCAGAGATCCTAAGTGTAATCTGATGGGTTTCGATGTACCCAGGTAACCCCATCCTTTCGAGATACAGGACTCCTCCATCATCCCAGAAGACTCCTCTGGGCCCGCCAAAGTCAATCTCTATATCCACAGCAACTTGCATCCTAACTTCTGTCACTCTACATAATTTCCCCTGTTCTTGGAATTTGTAAAAAATGGACTTAGAAGTTTGTATTCTCTTATGTCTGATTTCTTTTACTGCATGTAACTAATTTTTTGGTATTAATCGTAGAGGTATCAAAAGTACACTATCTTATTGCTGAGCGGTGATCCATCATCTGAAGATGCTTAATTTGTTTTCTCATTTTTCCTGTTGATGGACATTTGGGGTGTTTACAATTTGGGACTATGTTATGACAAAATCTGCTAAGACAGTTTGGGCGAGCCTATTACAGACGAATGTTTCCACATAGTTCAGGTACATAGTTCAAAATACAGTTGTTGGTCACATGGTAAATAAACTCCCAAAGTGGGGATGACCGTAGAATTCTCCTCCATAAAGCATGAATTCTGGTTACTCCTCATCTTCATGGTGCTTGGTATGGTCAGTTGGTCAGTCTTGTTTGTTTCTGTGTTAATTTTAGCCATCCTGGAGAGGTGTGATATGGTATCTCCTTTGGGTGTTAATCCACACTGTCTCTGATAATTAACGACATTCAGCAAATTTTCATGACCTTAATATCTAACTTGCATCAGTCATTTGAACACCTGACTCTGTGAGATGCTGGTCCAGTCTTATTAGACTGACTCTTTTGTTGCGGATGTGTGTGTATAATGGATATCCTCTCTCTTCTGGGTCCTTTATAAAATGTATGTGTTGTTTGTTTTTTTTCTCCTCATTTGTGGATTGTGCTTTCATTTTCCTGATGGTGTCTTTTGAAGAGCAAAAGTTTTAAAATTTGATGGAAACTAATCTACCCATTGTTTCTTTTCTATTTCATGCTTCCTGTACCCTCTTATATTCAACCATGAGGTTGGGAATAACGTGTTTCTTTCTGAAAAGCCTAATATTTTTGGATTTTATTTTTAGTTCTATGATACATCTTGCATCAAGTTTTATGAAATATAAGGTAGGGTTCTAATACTTGTTTTGTGGTATTGTGTTTTATACTTTTATCCAGTTGTTTCAATACCATTTGTTGAAAAGAATATTGAAAAGTTCTCCCGATTCAAGAGTCTGTCATGCTTTGACCATTCTTGCCTTTTACACTTATATATGTATCTTAGAATTAGCATGTCAAGTATATATAAAGTATATATTTTATATATATATAGTATATCCTCACTTTTGATTATTTTGTTTGCATTAAAATTGTACATCATTTTGGGAAGAATTGAGTCTTCCTATCCATATATATGGTCTATCCACTTTTAAAGTTCGTTTTAAGATAAATATCTCAAGAAAGTTATACAATTTTAGCCATAAAGAAATTATACATTTTTTTGTTGGATTACTCTTGGGAACCTCATCATTCTTGTTTCTATTTTAAATATTACATATTTCTAAATTATATGTTCCACTTGCATGTATTATGAAAATGCAAATAACTTTTATACATTGATTTTTCAAAACCTGCCAAACTCTATTTTTATTCTTTTAGTATTTGCTCTAGAAAGTCTAACATGCATATTTAACTTAACAAAGTTAAAATTTAATAAGTATCTCTACTTCATCCCAGATTTACATGCTATTTTCGTGCAGCGCGTTCGTCCTAATTTAATTTTCACCTCCACCAAGCACCGGCAGGTGATGCAGGCCTGCATCCTGCCTCTTGCTCGCTCCTCCTGTGCTCGTCCTGGACCTTCCTCCTGGCCTCACGCCTCTTCTTTCTCCAGAACCTCATCATGACTTCCTGTAGTGAGTCCGTGGAGCAAGCACTCTGAGTTTGTATCAGTTTTCCCAAGTCTTGATTTTGCCCTTGTTTTTGTATTCCCTAGATGTTGGGTACTGTGTTCCATATTTATCAAAAAAGGTGAATTTTGTTATCACCTTTTAAATTTTTTCCATACACTTGCTGATTTCTATATTTGTCAAGCTGTTCTATTGGTTACTAAAAGAGGTGTGTTAAATTTTCTCAGTGAGTTTACTAATTTTGTATACTTAAAAAAATTCTTCCGATAAATATTTTTTATATTTTGAGGTCATGTTATTAGGTACATATACATTCCCAGATGGCTCAGTGGTAAAGAAACTGCCTGCAATGCAGGAAACCTGGATTTGATTCCTGGGTTGGAAAGATCCCCTGGAGAAGGGAATGGCTACCCACCCCAGTATTCTTGCCTGGAGAAGTCTGTGAACAGATGAGGCTGGCATGCTACAGTCCATGGGGTCCCAAAGAGTCAGACATAACTGAGCAACTAGCACTTTACATTCCTGTATCATTATACGCCACTTCTCTTTAACCTCCAATGATGTTTCTTGTCTTAAAGTATATCTTGATATCTGCGTACCAAAACCAGCTTTCTTTTGGCTCCTGTTTATACACAGGGCTGTCTCTAGTGTCAGTGAGACCCTGGGTGAAAATTTTATGTGGGGTACTGCCTATAAAAATAATTTAAATTAAAAATATGTTAGGGACACATGGTCCTCTAGAGGTATGGTGATTTATCCATCAAGATTCAGAATGGACAGAGAAGCAGGTTTATTATCCAATCTGCATACACGAAGATGCTTGGTCATTGGGACACACCATCTCTTTCTCTTCAGGTCCAGGAATCTGATCTTTGTTACTTATTGCCAAGTGCACCATCCCTGGCCAGTTTCTCATCTCTCAACAGGAGGAAAAGGTGGCAATGCTGTTGTGCCTTTCAGTAGGTGGCCCTGGGGACCTGTGTGTCTGCACCAGCCCGGGCCTCTTGATTCTGAGGCTTAACCGTGTGCACGCTGCCCTCTGCACCATCACTCCAGAAACTGCTCCATCCGTCCTGGTGCCTGAACACCGGCTTCCACGAGCCACTCAGAGCCTGTCCCCAGGCTTCCTTGATGGTGGCCACACACGCAAGCCTCCTTCCGAGCACAGAGAGGACGCGCTGGGGTCTGCCACAAGTCCAGAAACGGGGGACGTGTCCCTTCTGTACATTCTGCAAAATATCTGGCAGTCATCTCTGAATATCGTCTCTCCTTTTTTCTTTCTTCTCTCTTCGCCCCCTGAAGCTCTTCCTGGACATGCATTAGCCGTTGTATTTCACTCTCCCTGCTTCCTCCCACTTTTCCCTCATTCGATGACCCCTCCGATGGACTTTTCTGGGTGATGCTTCCTCTCTCTCATTCATTTATCTCTTCAGCTCTGATTAATCTGCTTTTCAATCCACAAATTGTGTTTTAAACCTCAAACACTATGTTTTTCATTCTCTAAAAGGTTTATTAAATCAACTTACAAATTCACCTACTTGCGTTTTATAATCTCTTATTTTTTTACAGGCAATTTTAGTACATTGCTTTAAAATATTGTTAAAAGAGTACACTAACATATTTAAATGTCAACCACACCTATTTCATATTCCACGTCCTGTAATTCTAACACTCTCCTTCTTCCGGGTGTGATGCTTCTATTTTAATCTTTTTCTGCAAACCTCTGTCTGTCTTTCCTCCTGTGCGTCTTGCTTTGCAATGTCCCTTTAATCTTCTTCTCTGTCATGTCTCTGGGCATTTACTATGTCTTCTTCAAGAGGGTTTGTATTCCTTACTGCCTGGGGCCACCTCCCATCAGGGACCACTTTGAATGTTTTCCCCACGTGGGACAGCTGGTGGTTATAAATTACCGAAAGATGCATTCCCCACCAGCCAGCTGGAGTCCGTTGCTTGACCAGCAAGTTTCTGACCATCTCCTTTGCAGGAGAGGTTCACAGGGGGCCGTCACCCTGCTGGGCTCCCAGCTCTGCCTGGAAGTCTCAGGCAGTCTGTTCCCCACAGTGGCAGCACAAGAAAACAGGAGCCCTTGGTTCCATGGATGGCAAGTGTCCAGGTCAGATGATGCCTTCAGTTTAATCATGTTTCCATTTTGGATTCCCTTGTTATTTTCAGCTTCTAGGAATCCCTCTACCGTTTCTTTATTCCCAAATCAGCCCTGTGCTTTTGTTGTTTTTTGTTTTAAGCTGTAATCATGCGCTAGTGCTAAGTCGCTTCAGTCGTGTCTGACTCTTTGCGACTCTATGGACTGTAGCCCGCCAGGCTCCTCTGTCCATGGGATTCTCCAGGTAAGAATACTGGAGTGGGTTGCGTGCCCTCCTCCAGGGGATCTTCTCGACGCAGGGAGTGAACCTGAGCCTCTTATGTCTCCTGTATTGGCAGGTGGGTTCTTTACCACTAGAGCCACCTGGGAAGGCCCATACTTTTGTCTAAATGTTTCATACTAGACATTGTGTTCAAAACACAAGTCATTTGACCAGTGTGTGGATGAGTGGCAGTCTGTTATGTCCCCACTACCATGGACATGATGCATGCTGTTAAGAGCCAAGAGACTCTTTGGGCAGCGGTGTCCTCATGGCTGCAGACCCCCAGGGAGTGCTCTGGGTCCTCCCCATGCCCAGGGAGTCTCCGTCACACCCTAGGGCACCTACAACTGCTCCACCTGATGCAGGAGGACAAGGGGGGATGGGAGGTCGCCTTGGACAGGCCCTGAGGGCCAGGGACCCAGGTGTGCCTTCCAGCCCCAGGTGGGGAAGTGGGAGCGGAGCCAGGGCTGCAGGAAGACTGTGTGTGGGAGGAGAAACGGGGAAAGTGGCAGGGGAGGCAGAGGGGCTTCGGCAGGCAGAGAGGCAACTGGCATCCTGGGAAGCTGGCCACCAGGCTCAGACCTGCTCCTAGTCTCAGACCCTGGCCGCTGAGCTGACCTGTACCCCCAGTCAGGCTAGTACCCTCTACGGTCAGAGGAGCCCCACACCCCAGTGGTACACGACTGCACCCTTACAGCCAGAGGAGGCGATGCTGCCGCAGGGCTGAGGGCACTCCTGCCCGGGGGCTGGTGGACAGGACTTGCTCCCGAAGTTGGGTCTGTGTTGCACCACTGGCGCTGGCTGGAGTCACAGCGCTGGCCCAGGGAGATGCCCGCTCAGCTCCTCCCAGCCCTGCCCATGCAGCCAGGCTTCACTTCAGGGGAATACTGACTTTCACAGATTCATACGGTCATGCTGGTTGGAGAAAGAGAGAGCAGGAGCGGGGAGGGACTGTGGGAGGAGGGGCACCACTGGTCAGAACCACGCAACGGGGCTGGCCCTGTGGGGCTGGGCACACCAGGCTCAGGGTGGGTCTGGGTCCCGCAGGACTTTTCAGGGTGGCAGCCCTGTGGGCACCCTCTTTCCTCCCCAAACCTGCCTGGCCCTCTGTAATTCGTTGGTCTTGCTGATGGGGAAAGAGCCCTGAGGTGTCCAGGGACTAGGAAGCCGGCCCTGCTGGAGGCCCCCCAGGTGCCCAGGGCAGCGGGGGGCGGTGTCCCCAGTGAGGACATGGCTCCCGGGCTCCAGCTCTGCCCATGTGAGGTGGGGTCTCCTCTCACATGGAGCCGAGGCGGCAGCAATGTCCAGATGGAGCCAGACTCCCAGGCTAGGCTTGCTTCTGGAGCGCACAAGCCTGTGCCTGGTGGGGCGGACGGTGCTCTCCCCAGAAACAGAGCTTGGGGGCAGGGGTGTTTGCCCCGTCCCTCCCTCAGGGTTATTTTGTCTTAGCTCATGACCTTTGCCTTCTTCTCTGTGCCAAGCAAGGTGTGGCTTCTGAGGTATCTGAGGCTGCAGAGGGGCGGCCATGGCTGGCCAGCCTGGCACCTGGTCCAAGGGCCCTGAGCAGCTGGTGGACCTTCCAGAGTTCAGGGGCCCAGCGCGGGGCGAGGTCTTAAGGCAGTTTCACTGGCTGGGAGCGCAGAGAGGCTGCCGCCCAATCAGCAAGTCACGGCAGGAAGGCCCCTTGACAGCGCAAACTCCTTGGGCTCTCATACACTTTGATTTTGGAATGGAATTCAGAAACTTTTGCGCACGGATGCAGGACACATATGTGCCTCCTCAAGTCACAGGTTGAAAGCCAGTCCCCAATGTACTGGTGCCTGGAGGCGGGGCCTCTGGGAGATGAGGGGATGGTACTCGTGGAAATGGAGCCCCTAGGACGGATCAGTGTCCTTGGCAGAGCCCCAGGGACCTTGCTCTCCTTCTGCCCTCGGCTGAGAGCGCACAGCGAGAAGACGGCCGTCCACAGGCCGGGAAGCCCTTGCCCACCAGATGCAGGATCTACCCATGTCTCCATCTAGGCTTCACCAGCCTCCTGAACTGTGGCAAGTAAAGGCTTGTTGTGCAAGCTGCGAACCCCTGACAGTCTGTCGCTGCAGCTGACGGACTGTGACGTCATTTCTCTCCTTGAGCTGCTGTGTTCCAGACAGTGGGGACACAGGCCTGAACAGGGGCTAAGGTCAGGGACATGCTGTGGGACAGGGAAACGCGGTAAACATGGGACACGTGTACCTTTCCACCTTCATCAGCCTCGGTGGCATCCTACTCAGTGGGTTCTGCTGGCAAACATCCCCAGAGGGCCTCTCCCACTGTGCCTCCATCAGATTCGTCCTAACTTGATGTGACCTACCTCTGGTTGCCACTGGAGGATGCTGAGCCTAGGAAGGTGGGTGGACTTGTCCAGAATCACGTGGCCACTCAGAATACATGGGCTCAGACTGAGCTCAGAGACCTCACACTGTGTGAAACGCTGACTTGATTCAAACCTCTCTCACCTGTGGGCAACCGAGGTCCAAGGATGTCACGGAGTTGGCCAGAAGTGCCAGGTGGTGGGGGGGACGGGATCCTTATGAGCTGTCTGGTAGGGCTGGAGGCTGGGCGTGGGGGGCGTGGGGCCCCTGCCCCCAGCGCTTATGGACATCCTATGGAATGGCTGAGTGCAGGGTACAGGCTGCCACTTAGCTGAGTCAGCCCGCCCTGTCTGGTCTCCTGGTCACTCCAGGAAGCTCACAGAGCAGGTTGCCGAGCAGCACAATGTCCCAGCTGTCCTTCCACCAGTGTCCCCGCAGAAGCTTCACTCCTGGACACCCTGGTTTCATGGGTGCACCTCTATCTCACTACTTAGCTCTTTAAATAATCAAAACTCCTGCCCTGTCTGATTCTGAACAGAGAAAAAGGTCAGAAGTTGGATGCCCTAGAGACTGGTCCCAGAGCAAGTCTATTTCACTCTATTTATTAATGAGTTGGAAGAGTCAGAGAAAAGGTTAAGTGGCAGAATGTGCTGAATTCACAGAATTATTTAAGTTAACAGTTTGGGGAAGAAAAAACACAGACCATCTTCTGTGAACTTTTTTTTTTCCTTACCCTAAGAATATTTTATCAAGATGAGAATTACAGACAGCGTTTTAAGCTCCTCCTTTTTTCCTGTTGGGCTGTAACTCACTGCTGAGGTTAGAGAATCGGGGTTTGGAGGATAACGACCACTGTGTTCACACTGCCATCTCTCCGGAAGACGGGCTGCTTGGTGAAATCAAAGACTCTGGAGTCTGGCCACACCCTGCCAACAGGAAGGGAAGCGGGGTCAAGGCATGTACGAGGTCAAGGCCGGATGCATCATCCTGGCCTGAGCCCTGGTCTGTGAAGGACCCCACGTCCACCCCTCAGCACTCTGAGCTCTGGCACTGGGCTCCCACCACAGGCTGCATCGGGAGGTGCTGGCGGCTGGCCTGGCGAGCCTGCGTGGGGGGCCTGGCACCCGGGCACCGGGGATGCTGCTCACACACTGGGAGGGTCATTGTGATGCTTGGCATTCTGGCCAGCTCTGCTGCTGGGACACCGTGGACGGTCCTCCGCCCAGGAATCTTGCTCTTCTGGAGCCTCTAGGGAAACAGCCCTGGCTGTGTCCTGGACACAGGCCCGTACTGTGGACTCCGCGCTCGTTTGACCCTGGCTAGAACTGCAAAGCAAAGCCTCGCACAGAAGAGGCCGATTAGCCCCCCGGGGGAGGTGTGTGAATGCTTTCCAGACGCTAATTGCCGGAGCCTCTCACCTGCTGGAGGCCCAGGCCAGTTGGGCAGGGCTTCCACGACCTCCCGTTGCCTGGTGCTCCAGATAACGCCCCCAAACAGTAAGACTGTGTTACAAACGCTCTTGATAATCTATATTCTTCCCCAGTTCCCACCAAGCTGCTGCTCCTCCTGAACTACCCCCAATTAGCAGGGCTGCTGCAACACGTCTCCCACTCCTGGGCCCTCTTACGAGTCTGTGTGCGGCCTGGCCACTGTGTCATTAAGCTGAAGGATGGCCAGGGCACTCCCCATGGGGACACGGGTGATGGGACTTCCCTCCTTAAGAAAGCCGGAGAGGAGCGCTCAATGTCGGATATGTTGGAGTGGGGTTAACACACTGCCTTCATCTGGTGTGGGGTCAGCAAGCTTTGACCGAACAAAATGCAACTATACACAAGCACAAACGTCTTTGTCCAAATAGGAAGTGCGGGCGTTTTCTGACTGGCGAAAGGCCCACTGAGCACGCATCATGATGGCTTCCTAGTCGTCCGGCCTGTAGAGAAAATGCGAACGATTTCGTGTCTCCAGACCCTACAAAACACCAGGCGATGTGAGTGCCAAGAAGGAGCCGATGCACCGTGTGGCCTGTGAGACCGCACCGCGCCAACTGCCGTCAGTCCTTCTTTGTCTAAGTGTCCGTAAGGCATGTTCTGATAGGATGCAAGCCCCCGTCCACAGCGGCTGGGGTCAGCACACGGCCCTGGACAGGAAAGGGCACAGGAAGGGGGCAGGGCAGCAGGACCCCCACCGCCACAGGGAGTCTGTGAGCGCCCAGCTGCTGCCCTGGTCTCTGGCCGCTCTCCCTCCTCGGGTGCGCCCGGGTCTAAGGAGACGGAAGGCCGGGCCGGGGCGGGGCCTCGGGGAGGATGCTGGGCCGGGCTGGGCCGGGGCCTCGGGGAGGATGCTGGGCTGGGCTGGGGCGGGGCCTCGGGGAGGATGCTGGGCGGGGCCTCGGGGAGGATGCCGGGAAGGGCTGGGGCGGGGCCTCGGGGAGGATGCTGGGCCCGCCCCCTGCCGCCATTGGCTTTCCGCCCGGGGCACCGAGGATGAGCATGGCTCACGTGTCGTTGTGGTTGCCTGTTTGGTGCTGTCACGTTGTCACCACCCCCGGGACTCTAAACTTCACGGTGGCCGTCCCTCTCCCTCATGGTCATTCTCTGGAGGCCGGGGCCCAGGCTGCCGCGGCCTGAGTCCCAGGAAGTCACCTCTGTGGGTGGACACCTCCCGGGCCGGGCTGGCCCTTTGCCCCTCCGCTCTCCCTGGCTGGGCACCCGCAGGCAGGACACGACCCGCAGAGCCCTGGCTGCGTGACTGTCGGTTGAACGGAGCATGGTCAGATCGCTGACCTGTCTTTGCACCCGCTGGGCACTCAGCAGTGACCTGGGCTTGACTTCACTGGATGCTGGGAGCTTCTTACTAGGTATGATGGAGAGAGGAGAGGACATTGCTTGGTTCCTGCTGTCCAGGGCCCACTGAGCTGACCGGGGATCAGTGTGGACCTTGAGAATGGCTCTGCAGAGGGTAGCAGCTGAGGGCATGGGAGGGCGGGGCGGGAAGGGGGGAGGTCCGCCTTGTCCTGGGCATCCTGGGAGTAAAACCTCAAATATCCGCTGGGGAGGTGTCTGGTTTCAAGGGTTCCACTGTGCCCCACACAGCATCTATGCACCCCAGTCTTTGGTTAGGTGGGAAGTTAGGTGGGTAGATGGGCGGTTCTTTATAACTACAAAATGGACGGGCTACTGAGTGGGGTGCACTGCTGACCCACCCCTGTAGGGGCAGAATCCCCTCCCCTCTTGCTTGTCCTCTGCCGGCTGTCTGCTCTGCTGTGGACAACGGGGTTCCTCCAGGGATTTTCAACAATGTGGGGAACCCCTCATGCTGTGATGCTGAGTGAAAAATAAGGTGTAAAACTATTTGTTATAAAATGCAATTTAACATAAAATGTAATAAGATTCACTGCGTATAATAGACACAATTATGATAGAGATGAGTAGGGAAAAAATATACTGGGGGGGAGGTCAACAAAAGGTTCATATTCCTTTTTCCCCATGTGGGTTTGATTCATGATGCTTTTCCATATTTTCCAGATAGTCTGCAGTACCACATTTATAACAAGAAGCGGTGATAAAAGCCTTTAACAAACAAGCACACTCGTGCCTGTCCAGGTGGCTTTGTGCTACCACCTGCCATCATTCTCCCTCTGTGTTTCCCAGAGAGCACCATCTCCATCACTGACTCCCTGACGGCTTCTCCTCTCCCTCTGTGTGCTCCCCTGGGGTGACCCCATCCATATGTCCCATCTCAGAGGCCGAAGACAGCTGCCCCTCTCCACTCTTCTGCTAGCTCAAGTTCTGCGTCTCCAGCCAAGGCTTTGTCCCTGACCCCAGACTGGAGCTTACAATCACAACAGATCCTGGGTGGATCTTTCCAGGTGTCCCTCGGAGCCTCCCAAGCTGTCCTGCCTAGAGCAGCCTCTCCTCTTGGCTGCTCATCCCAAATGCTCTGCATTCCTGAGAAAAGATGCTCAACTCAGGCTCCCGGGTTTAGCAGGATGTAGGAAAAGCACTCTTCCACCAGCCCCTTCTCACCCGCGGTGAGCCAGGTATCAAACTGCCAATTGTCCTGAAGATGCCAGCCTCTGAGATGGTGGCTCACGTTCGTGGCTTCCATCCCGGACTTCATCACGTCACAGCTGGCAAGTCTTCAGCAGGGGAGGACCTGGCATGATTAGCATTTGTTTTGGAAAGATGTTCTGGCAGTGTGAGCAGGTGGGCGGGGCAGGGTGCTGCCAAGGTGACAACTCAGTTCTCCACCCTCCCCTCCACCCCATCCCCCTGAGGATTATTTTTAACTCTGCAGGCCTGGAGAAAGCACCTTCCTATTTCTGTCCTTCTCTTGCGGGGAGTGGGGGGAGGTCTATTATATTTTACTTAGAGGAAGACTTTTTAAAAACTTGAAGATAAATCATTCTACAAGATGTAAAATCTTACTCCACTGATTTATCCCTAACACTCAACATTTTTTTTTTTCCTGCAAGGTAATAAGCAGTTCAGAACTTACTAGCATATGAGGCTAATTTACACGTTTCTCAGGGTGTGGATCTTCTTTCTTCAGTCTGTCACAGATTAGCTGGAAATTTCTGCTGGTTCTGCCTGAATAATACAGACAGACTGAAGGTGGCTTTTATTGGTTAGGAGAACTTGAAACTAGACTGTGTGTAAAACCCTTTATGAGGAGAATTTCTCAATGATTTTTACAGGGAGAACAGGGCCTGAGTTTATGGGGTGCTAGCTCAGGGCTGACCCCCTGGGTCACTGACAGGTACGTGCACCTGCCCACCAGTTGCACAGGTCTACCTGGCATCAACCTGTGCACCAGGGTTTCCCTGATGGCTCAGATGGTAAAGAATCTGCCTGCAATGCAGGAGACCCAGGTTCGATCCCTGGATTGGGAAGATCACCTGGAGATGGAAACAGCTGTCCACTCCAGTATTCTTGCCTGGAGAATTCCATGGACAGAGGAGCCTGGTGGGCCACAGTCCATGGGGTTGCAAAGAATCAGACACGACTGAGCAACTAACACTTTCACTTTTTCACTTTTACCTGGCACGGAGCCTTCCCTCACAGACAGGTGATGATTTCCAGTCCTGAAGGAGAACAGGGCTCCCTGCTTTACAAGAGTCCTCTTAAATACCCCTTGGAATGAGAGCGCCCAGGAGAGGGGCTTCTTCTATCCATGAGGGTGTCTGGTTGTTCTTGGGTTGAGTGGGGTGTGTGGGGAAAACCTTGAGATGAATGTGATTGAAACAGGAGCCAGAAGTAGGGGATAAGCCCATCTCCTGGCTCCCCTGTCATATCAATTAATTAATGAATTTGTGGAAATTGCTCTGCACTGGTGTTGTCCTCTGCCATGTTCCCAGAGCCCAGCACACAGCATGGAGGGAAAGGGCCTCAAGTGCTGGGATAAATGAACATAGTCAAGCCCATGGCAGGAAGCAGCAAAGGAGTTGGGCTGCTTTGAGGTCCTTTGAGTGAACTTACTTGTGATTTCCCAGCTCTTGTTCAGAGCTGAGTAGCTGCCCAAGGCATCCTGTGCTCAGGGCACCAAAAAGCCAGGGAGGGAATAAATATCACCAGTTGACAAAACCTAACTTTAGCAGAACCACTCCAAGGACAGGGCTGCCTGGGAATGGGTAGCTCTTCCCCCAGAGAACCTGCTGAAGCACCCCCAGATCAAGGCTAACGCCTGCTTCCTGGAAGCATGGGGTCTGTGCACATGGATTTTTCTTTTGCTGAGAGCAGCACACAATCTGGGCACTGCCAGCCTCCAAACCGTGGAGAAGGGGTGAATAACTCCTATTCAAACAGGACCCTTCAAGGGGTTCACATTGGCCTGCCCCAAGTTGCTGGCCCCAATTCCTTGGTGGCTGTGGCCACCAAGATCAAGACACCTACCAGGGGTGTGCATGAATTAAAGGCTTACACTGAATAGTAACAGACTTCGAAACCACAGAGCTTTCTGATGGTAGGTGAGAACAAACAAAATCTTGCCAGGCCTTTTGTATCAAAGAAAGAGATAAACTTGCTAATTGAAAAATGGTTTGATGGAGGAAAACATGGAGATGCCAGCTATGTAAATTAGCATATGCCCTGATGGAAAAGAAATCATGCCAGGCCAGGAGGAAATTAAGCAAATTAGGAGAATGAGGAAACCACCCTGGAAGCAAATGGAAAGCACGGCGCGGTCAGCTTATGTCAGGACGGAGGTCGGGGACCCGCCTGGAGGTGAGACTGCTGGTGTTTGGAGAGTCTCAAGTGTGTCCGTGGGTGTACCTGGGTGGGTTCGTGCACTCCTGCTCGGGTCAGGGTGGACCCTTCATGCCAGCTCTGAAAAGCACACTTCATAATACCTCCCTTCTGCTTCAGGCGGCAGGAAGGCCCTTCACCAAATGCTCCTGAGAAGCACTGGGCTTGCACTGTGGCTGCGCTGAGGTTTCTCCAGCGTAGCGACCTAAGGAGTTCATTAGCACATGGAAGTCTCCATCCAGCTCTCCGCACGAGCTGCTCAGAGCTGGGCTGGGTCTCAGGGCCTGCATCCCAGGGAGAGACGGCGCAGGACCCGGGTCTGCAGCAGGACAGAGGTCAGCAGGGGCGCGCGCCGCCTGGCGGCGACTGCATGGACCAGCTCCTCGCCAGGCTCCGCGGAGCAGGCCGAGCGAGGGTCTCCGCAGGAGGGGTGGTGGTCCTTGGCCCCAGGCAGCGGAGGGCTGCACTGCGGCAGCCGCGTGCGGTGACGAAAGGAGCCGCACAATGACGGACCCAGTACAATCCAGGGCCCTCTCACAACGGGCAATCCCAGCGACCACCGGACGTCCTGTGCAAAGGCCCGGAGGCGACCTGCCCGGAGAGTGGCACCTGGGTGCTGAGGCGCGGGGTAGGGGCCGCTGGGCGAAGGGCCCGCTGAGGGCCTAGGAAAATGTTTGGCAGATTCTCCAGAGAGAGAGAGAGGGTCATCTACCCGTTCCCGGTGGCAATTGGTGCCCGCTCGGCGTTGGAGGCTGCAGCCAGCGTCCCCTCCGGGCCCTCCGCGGTTGACCCCGATAAAGCCAGGCAGAGAGCGGTCCACTCGCGGTCCCCGCCAGCGACCCCAGCCCCGCCCGGCGGCGGGACGTGCCAGGCTCCAGCGCCGCCACCTTGGCCTCAGCTTGCTGCTGCTGGTGGGCCCCGGCTCCGGGCCGGGCCGTGCGCGCCTTCCCGGGCGTGCGCTCCGTCTGCGAGAGCCGGAGGCCTCCGGTGACCACATCCGAACCCGGGGCGCGATCCGCGGGCTCTCGGCCAGGCGCGCCCTCAGAGCCCAGCGCCCCCGCCCGCTCCCCGCCCCCTAGCCCCCTCCCCCGCCGCCGGCCGCGGGGGTCCAGGGGCGCGCGCCGGCCGGAGCCCGGGATCCGGGGACGCTGCGAGCCCGGCCCGGGGCCTGGGGGCGGCGGCGGCGCGGGGCGGTCGCGATCGGAGAAGAGGGCGGCGGGCAGGAGGAGGGGCTCCCGGCGCGGGGCAGGGGCGGAGCGAGCGGCCGAGCCGCGGAGCCAAGTGAGTTGGCTCCGTCGCCCGCGCCGCCGCCGGCCCGCACCTAGGGCGCCCGCCGCCCCCGCCGCCGCCGCCGCCCGCGCGGGGATGTAGGATGCTGGTGGGCGCCAGGCTCCAGCGGCGGCGGCGGCAGCTGCAGCACCAGCCCAGCCGGCGGCAGCCTCTCCTCTGGCCGATGAATGCAGACCCGCCGCCGCCGCCGCCGCCCTGGGTTTGGATGGTGCCCGGCTCGGCCGGGCTGCTCCGGCTGGGCGCGGGGGTCGCGCCCCCGCCCGTGCTGCTCGCCTCGGCGCAACCCCCCGCTGGCCCGCTGCTCCCGGGGCTGCCCGCCTGGCAAGCCCCCGGCGAGCCCCTGCTGCCGCTGCTGCCGCTGCCCTCTGCGCCAGACCACGCCGCCGCCGCGCACCGCTACCCGGTGCTCAACGGGCAGGTAACGCGTCCCCGGCCCCGGCCCCGGGCTTGGGGCTGCCGGCGTCCCCCTGCCCCTGGGCGCCGCCCCCAGTCCGGCTGCCCCGGCCCCGTGGCGCGCATTCCCCCCTCCCGCGGCGGTCCTCGGGCCCCTAGTCCATCAGGGCTCAGCCTGGCAGCCATGCATGGGCAACAAAGTTCACGCTCCGACGTCCCGTTCCGCCCCTGGCAGCTTTTGCAAGTCTTTCTCTCCGGTCTCTCTCGCTGGGCAGTTTGGAGACCCGCGCCCCAAAACCAGAGTCGGGGCTGCCCGCCCCAACTTTGGCCCTGGCCGGGGTCGCTGTCCAGAGCGCGGTGCTGAAGTCGGCGCCTCGAAAACCCAGCGCTGCCGCTGCGGACTGTGGCTGACTTAGCGGATAGAAGTTAATACTTTTACAGCCTCTGCCAGGCTTGAAAAGCAAGCTGGGAATCAATAGCTATTTCTGATTCTGATCTAGTGTGTGTTTTTTTTTTTCCATTTGAAAATAGACTCAGGACAATGCTTAAGAAAATTCAAACCAGTGGAAGCCTGCAGGAAAACCCTGGCGTTAATACTGAGAAATGTTACTGGGTGATTTCTACTCCCACCCCAGGTCTGCCCGAGTCCACTAGATTAGCTAGTGTCATATTGCACTTTAGAGGAGTTTGACGTTGCAAACCTGGAATTAAAAAGAGAAAGTGACTGTACCTTTGATTAATGGTGCAACGGAGCAGGCAGGGCAAGCTGGTTTTGGCAAGACCCGTTGTGTGCTATATAACTATGCAGTTGGATTTAAATCAGGGAATAGCATGTATTTTATTCCAATGATTATCATCAATAGCATATTCAAGTGAGTGGATGACAGAAGACACAACATCATTAATTTAAATCCAATATTATATTGTAAGCTTTTCTAAAAGATGTGTTTAACTCTTCCTAAATTGGTCTTTGGCTATAACGATACATCACATATGTGGTAGTGGATATGGTGTTTTGATGTGTAATGCAGTTCAGGTTTTTTTTTTTTTTTTTAATAAGCATTGGTAGTTTTTCCTTTTCTTTCTTTCTTTCTTTTTTTTTTTTTTTGCTATTTTGAAGGGGTTGTCATATCCAAGTGCTACCACTAGAGGTATATAATGTCAAGGAACTACAATTTTTTTCTTTTTTCTTGTATGGAAAGCTGCATTTTTTTTTTCTTGTGTAAATTTAAAACACAAAACCTCTCCCAAACAATATTAATCTTTAAAATATTTTGTGCAGCATACTTTCTGTTAAAGAACAGTATTTATGCTAGAAGAACATTTTCACCCAACAGGAAATTCAAAAATGCTTATACGATTTTAAAACAAGTACACAGTGAAGCATCCCATGTCATTGAACAATGAACCTGCTCCCCGCTGACAAGGCTTCAGTTGATTTAACTAGAGAGACTGTCTCCTAAACTGTCTGCCCCTTTCAGTGTTTGCTGTCTTCTTCTGTGCACTGGGATTTTTAGTTATGTGATAATCTCACTTACATTTTCTTTGCCTTGGAATCTATTTGCATTTGTGGACCTTGGAAAACTTTGAATCTTAACCTCTTATTTTGAAAATATTGCTTGTCCCTGTTTTTAAGGTGATGAGTATAATTAATAGGAAATGTTGTATGGAAAAGAATATAATAAAATATAGCTCTCTGCTTGCTTATGAAAAGAATTCAAGAATTATGAGAGGAATGCCCAGCATTTCACCTTCCCACTGTGGTTTCTCCTGTTCTCAGGGCCGAAATTCATTTCTCACCACGTTCTCATGGTTTTGTGCTTTAGAAGTTCTTTCCTGATGTTAAAGAATGCAGTGTTGTTAATGCACTGTGATGATTCAGATACAGAAACTTTTACAGATTTTTAGAATTTTTGAATATTTGTGGCATTTGGGGACTGGAAGGAGGAAATTTTTCTCATAGCCAAACACATGCACTTTAAAATTCCCTTTTAAAGCAGCTACCCCAGCATCTTTTGGCATGAAGCAGAGTTGATTGATACAGGCTAATGAGCATGCCCTTCTCTTTCTTTGGGTTCCAGTGGCTGTTTGGGGGTCATTCCCCATCGATTGGACTGTCCCCCTCTTCCTCTGTGGAACTGGTGCCCATTTTCCCACATGTCTGCACATCTGCTCTTCCACTTCCTGTTGGGAAAAGCTGGATAGACAAAAGGATCCCTAATTGTAAGGTAAAAATGCAATTAGTTTGATTGGACAAACGAGTAGTTGATGGGCTACTCGTTACTAAGTTGTTGGGTATTCCCATAACAGAAATCATGGTGTACTTCTAGTTTCTTATTGCAGTAGATCCACCGTTAGATCTAGAGAGAAACCTTTTCAGAATAAGACTGGCCTGTTCAAAAGCACCAGTAGATGGTGATGGTGGGGGATTTTGTTTTAGCTTAAAATATTTGGATTCCATAGAAAAATAGAAAAGTTCTACTCCTGAATCAGAATCTACCTTTTGAATTTTTCAGTTTTTAAATTTGTACCCATTGATCAGAATCTAGCCTTAAACATTATATAACTCAAAAATACATTTTAAAAGCATTTTCCTTGCCACTATTGCTTTGAGTGTTCATCTTTCTAATGGTTTCTCTTGACTTTTGAGAAGGAAATGACAGCCCACTCCAGTACTCTTGCCTGGAAAATCCCGTGGACAGAGGAGCCTGGCAGGCTATAGTCCATGGGGTGACAAGGAGTCAGACATGACTGAGCGACTTCACTTTCACTTTCTTTCACTTGACTTTTGAATTCAAATATACTGGCCACACTCTGTTTACTTGAAAACCGAGAGAAAGTAGTACAATGACTTGTTGCCCCACACGCTGCTTACCTCAGTGGGGCGACTCTATCATCTGTTAACTGGCTGCCAGAATGAACTAACCAAGTGAATAGCTGAAGACCAGGCCTAGAAGGTAATTGGTATCAGAACCGCATGCATCTAGAGTGCTTTTGTAGAGTCCCACCCATAGAATCTTCAGGATTCAATGTTAGACAGGATAAATATTTTTACAGTCTTCAGCTTTATTATGTGCATGGTCTTACATGTTATGCTTGCTTTCTCTTTGGACAGATCTTTTTAAATAATTCCTTTGCTCTGGACTCAACATGGATGTATCCAGAGGAATCAAGATTGTTTCATGGGCACCAAAAGCCTCAACTATTGACAAACCAAGTAGCCGTGTCTCTGTCCAGACCAGCTCCTGCCTCCAGGCCTCTGCCCACAGTGGTGTTAGCACCTCAGCCCCTACCAGGTTGGTGCCCAAATGGCAGGGACAATGTGCAGGTGGTTTTGTGCTTGTTTGCTTGGTTTAGCTGCAGACTAGCTCTAGGTATGAAAACTATCTTTGTCATTTTAATGAAATAGTTCTTCCAGGAAAATATAATCCCTTTTCTGCGGTCAGGATTCCTTTTCATAAAGAAGTTGAGTTTGGGTTTGCTTAGTCACTGTGTGTTTGGAGAATGGAATCTGTTTTAAGGTGAAGAGGTGGCTGAAACAATTTGCACAGAGTCACATTTTTGGTGCTGTGTTTTTAGAATGGAACCAAATCCTCTGCTGATAGCTCTTAGGAGGGGCCCTAATTGATCAGGCAACTCTTTTAAAAGTGTTTCTTATGTAGGGCAAGGTTCATGGCTCTGTGGTCCACAGGACACAGACACATGTAAGATTTGGGGGTGGGGGTGATACTGGCAATGGTCTATAAAAGTGTGCTGCTTGGGAGATGGATTCGGTTCTATCTTTGGAGTCTAGTGACCTGAGAGAACATTTGTCCTGGAACAGACTGCCATGAAATAATCTCCGGTTGAAACATGATATAATAAACCTATATAGTAACAAGAGAATAAAATCATCTTATGAATTTTTAAGTTGATTTTAAAAATCACCTTAACATACGATCATATTACAAAAGCAAATGTTACCCATGCCACAATTATCTTGCAACACCTTCCATTACAGGGTATTTTATGACTTCAGAATTTCATTATCTTCCTTGTAATTTCCTACCTACCAAGACTGTCTCAGTGTGTAGCTCTAAAATCTAGTAATAAGTACATGGACCTGTGGATAGTTCAGTGCTGGTTTGGGAGACATATTTGTTTTCCTCCCTCTTTTTCTGCCTTATGAGTCTAATTTGCTATGGGCCCTATTTATCAATAAGTCAGAAAGAACACTCAACTCCAGTAAGTCCCCTACATATGAACACGTTCAGTTCCGAGAGTGCATTCATAAGTCCAATTTGTTTGTAAGTCCAACAAATTTAGCCTAGGTACCCAACAAACACAATGGACTATATAGCACTGTGCTGCAATAGGTTTATAATATTTTCACACAAATCATACATAAAAAAAACAAACAGAAAAAATAAAGAAAACATCTTTAATCTTACAGTACAGTACCTTGAAAAGTACAGTAGTTCCAGTTGCCTCACCACTGCTTTTGTTGTTGTTTCTGGACATCCTGGGCTTGAAAGAAAGACACTGTCCTACTGTCCTCTACACAGCACTGGGCAGTAAAGTCCACAAAAGCACGGCCACTGGTAGGGGATGCGTGCGTGTGACAGTGTACGCCAGACACATGAGCTGACTTATCTAACTGGACACGTGAACGCTCATGTTCACACCTTTGAAAGTTCGCAGCTGAAGGTTCCTGTGTAGGGGGTTCCTGTATCTGTGTTTTTTCACAGGCTGAAACTGTGATTCTTGACTGAAATGTGCCTGTGTTCTTGTCATCATCAATCACTGAGTTAAGGTCTGAGCAAGCATCATATGTGCATGCATTTATTTTACACTGAGGTGGTCACATTTCCCTTCTCATTGAATGATGACAAGAGAGGATCAGAGAGCAGGTAATATACAAGCATTCCAGGGCTTTAGATGTCTCTTTGGGGCATGAAAATAGAATATTTTACTTTCTTAGTGCATTGTCAATGCTGTCACCAAAGTAATCAGCACGTATAGTTTAAAAAATAGTGAAATTAGTTCATTGTTCGAACAAAAGCTTTGAGTGACCTTTCCTCCTGTCAGCTCACTCTTGACTATCATACTGACATTTGCATTATACCTGAATTTTCGTAGAAAACCCGTATTGTGGGAATGCTAAATATCTACTTAGTTGAAGAGGCTTCCGGCAAGTTATCATAGCTTTTCTATCACAGGGGTATTTTTACTTGCCGTTTTGTGGCACACATTTCATACTTGAAGCGTATCCATGTACGTTTTACCTTCTGACGTTTTGTGATGTGTGCTCTGTCATACAGTCATGTCCAAACTCTTTGTCACCCCACGGCCTTATGGTAACATGGACTCATGCCACCCCATGTAGCCCAGCAGGCTCCTCTGTCCATGGAATTTCCCGGGCAATAATACTGGAGTGGGTTGCCATTTCCTCCTCCAGGGGATCTTCCTGACACAGGGATCAAACCTGCGTCTCCTGCACTGGCAGGCAGATTCTTTACCACTAGCGCTACTTGGAAGCTCTTCACTTTTTTGACTAAGCTATATTAAAGGATGAAATAAAATAATTATTTCTTACTAACATGGTCAATTGTAGAGTAACTTCACCTCATCTTCCATTTGTCAGGTCTCTTCCTTGGATTCTTGGACTGTTTTTTGGAATTATGAACCATAAGACTGTAATATGGCTTACATATCTTTTGGGGAATAATGTGTCTGTCATCAGAGCTATTTTACTAAGTCAAACACTTTTGTTTTGAGATGGAAGTTTCTGAACTGATACATGGAAGTTTTGATTTTTTGATACATTTCAGAATTCTTAGAAATTAGTAATCTGGAAAGTATGTGTTAAATGACCCTTAGTCCAAAGAATGCATTTCTGTCCATGGGATTCTCCAGGCAAGAATGCTAGATTGGGTTGCCATGCCCTTCTCCAGGGGATCTTCCTGACCCAGGGATCAAACTTAGGCCCCCTGTACTGCAGGCAGATTCTTTGCCATTTGAGCTACCCAGGAAGCCCCAAAGAATACATTTAGAGGGTTGTTTATATGTTACTGACTGCTTGATTGAGAACTTACAAAGGGGAACAAGTTGGAAGGTAGTTAAAGGATATATTGTTTCAATTTTACTGTAATTTGTGAGAAAATATCAGATAGCCTCATTAAAACATTTTACATGTAAATTTTCAGATATGTTATTGAAAGTTACTGTTTTAAATTTTATACTTGATATAAATTGATAAATTTAAATATTATTTTGTTTTATATTAGATAAATTTATACATTTATAAATATCAGTTCAGTTCAGTCACTCAGTCGTGTCCAACTCTTTGCAATCCCATAGAATGCAGCATGCCAGGCTTCCCTGTCCATCACCAACTCCCAGAGTTTGCTCAAACTCATGTCCATCGAGTCAGTGATGACATCCAACCATCTCATCCTCTGTCATCCCCTTCTTCTCCTGCCTTCAATCTTTCCCAGCATCAGGGTCTTTTCCAATGAGTCAGTTCTTCACATCAGGTGGCCCAAGTATTGGAGTTTCAGCTTCAGCATCAGTCCTTCCAATGAGTATTCAGGACTGATTCCCTGTAGGATGGACTATAGGTTGCATCTCCTTGCAGTCCAAGGGACTCTCAAGAGTCTACTCCAACACCACAGTTCAAAAGCATCAGTGTTTTGGTGCTCAGCTTTCTGTATAGTCCAACTCTCACATTCATACCTGACAGCTGGGAAAAGCATAGCTTTGACTAGATGGAGCTTTGTTGGCAAAGGTCTCTGCTTTTTAATTTGCTGTCTAGGTTGGTCATAGCTTTTCTTCCAGGAAGCAAGCGTCTTTTAATTTCATGACTGCAGTCACCATCTGCAGTGATTTTGGAGCCCCAGAAAAGTCTCTCACTGTTTCCACTGTTTCCCCATCTATTTGTCATGAAGTGATGGGACTGGATGCCTTGATCTTAGTTTTCTGAATGTTGGGTTTTAACCCAACTTTTTCCCTCTTCTCTTTTACTTTCATCAAGAGGCTCTTTAGTTCTTTTTCACTTTCTGCCATAAGGGTGGTATCATCTGCATATCTGAGGTTATTGATATTTCTCCCGGCAATCTTGATTCCAGCTTGTGCTTCATCCATCATGGTATTTTGCATGATGTACTCTGCATATAAGCAGGGTGACAATATACAGCATTGACATACTCCTTTCCCAATTTGGAACCAGTCTGTTGTTCCATGTCTGGTTCTAACTGTTGCTTCTTGACCTGCATACAGATTTCTCAAGAGGCAGGTATATAATATTATAAGTAGTATATTAATATGTAATTATTTTATGAATATATGATATAAGTGATATCTTAAGTTGATCTGTCTTATAAATTATGTTCAGAGTAAATGGCCTCGGGATCATAGATATATTTTATTAATGCCCTTTAAATTCATCAAAGAAGTGCTGTTAGAACTCCAGGAGAACCAGGAGAGAGAGCCAGACCTGCCTTGTTTTAAACAGGGCTAGCAAGCTCAGCGCATTTTCCTCTCCTGGGTAGATAGTACCTTTGTGTAATGATCAGTCTTGACAATGGCAGTATGTACCATGAGCTCAAATGCTATGACACTCCAAAGTGGCTTTGTCTGAATGAGCATGTGGTTTGTTGAAGTGGGTTAGAGGTTGGGGTGCATAGGAATGTCGTGACCTCCGAGAATCTTGTTGATATCACTTTCTGCTCATCTGTGGTTGGTTAAGCAGTAACTGTACCACAACAGGGTCTTAGATAATATTGGCACAACTTGAACTAATTGGGTTAAATCCTCTAAAGTTGAATAAGTGTTTTGAAGGAGTTCATTTTTAGGTATATACTAGACTGATGTGTTGAGAGTAAAGATGGTGGTTTGCTGTTAGACGCAGACCTGAAGAGAGCCCGTTGGCCCCTGAGAAGCATAGAGAGAAGGTCGGTTGTGTTCCCGTCCACGCTCATCGGAGGCACCTCCTCTCCTGTCGGCGACGCAGGCATGGGCGCTGCAAGATGCCCTCACGGCTCACGCTCTCCCAGGGCACATGCAGTCGGGAGATGACCACCCAGTGCTGCGGTCCTGGGGTCTCTCTGTGGACGTGCGTGGAGGGTCTCAGGAGGCGATCAGGGAAGGTCTCTACAGGAGGGGAAGGGGTGGCGATGGGCCTGAAGCACAACGAAGATCAGAGAGCTTGGCTGGGGTGGGAGAGGCAGCACAGGGGTGGAGCAGGCAGTCACGCAAACCCCTAGGAAATGTTTCCTCAGGTGACGGCCTCGAGAGGGGAGCAGTGGCGTGGGGGCAGTGGCAGCCCAGCTCGGGGCCTCTTCTTGCAAGAGGAATCCTAGTATCGGGCGGAAGCTGCTGGGAGCCCTGGACCCCCTCCAGGGTGTTGGGATTTTCCATCCTTCTTCGGCTCTGGAGCCAAGGTTTCTCCAGGCAAGTGTGAATCCATCCTCGAAGCAGAGCAGACAAAGAGAAGGCAGCGCATCCTTACTGAAAAATAAATGCCAGCGTACAAACGTATGCAACGCTCCCACTGTATTAGAAACCAAAGTCTCCAGTGAATGACTTAGTGGCTTTTTAAGGGATTATCCCTCATTACGGTGTGAATGGATTGCACTGAGAAGGGCTCTAGGTCTCAGAGGTCATGCAGGAGGGGCAAGGTTTCCTGGGGCTGGCACAGGCACGCCCTCCTCTTTGATGGTCTCTGCCCTTGGGAGGCGGCCTCATCCCTTTGACTCCACTGCCAGCATCTCCCTTCTCCCATGCAGCACCGGGGCCCTCTTCACCCCAGGGAGGAGTGGACTTGCATCTCTTCTGAGGATGTGAGGTTTATCACAGCTGGAGATGGAAACAGGACCAGCATGGAAATGGTGCTTTCCGAAGAGTCTCGCTCTTCACGTCTAAAAATAAGGACTTCAGAGTCTTTCAAGCCATTGAGAAATACACCAACTCAGACTCAGTGTATCAAGCCAGAGAATGATAAACTCAGCTTCTGTGCAGTAAAGACACATGATATGATGATCTGCTGGAAACTGGAGATTTGTCTAAAAGTTGTCTATATCGCATTGCCCTTCGGCTTGAGATCAAAGAGCCTGATTCTACCAATATCTTTTTTGGGGAAAAAAATACTGGCTGTGACTTTCAAAGAAAACTAGAGAGAAGGAGAGAAAATGGGAGACGTGGTGGAGCCCCGGAAACTACTCTGCTTCATGAAAGATGCATTTACTCAAAACATACAGAAGGAAGACAGAACTGGGAAAAGGCTGCTGCACGGGAACTTGTAAACATTTTGTATAAAGCAGTGCTTGGTTTAGCTTAATAAGAAGAAAAGAATGGTGTAGCAAAGCAATAAAAGAAAAGTCAGTAGGGAGCTGGTGGAGGCAAGAAGCCGCCTGGAAAGATGGCTTGAATCAGGCGACAGAAGATGACATGAAAGGATTCTTCAGCACGCTTAGCTGTGCCAGTAAACAGGGTGGGATCACGACGAGGTGACGCGTGAGACAGAGAGCAAACGGCACATCAATATTGATCTGAACTCCTTTAAAAATGAACATAATGCAGCAGATGTACTAATGTGGCAGAACCGTGTACCTGGCTCCCTGTGTCTTTCTGAAGCTTATGAATGGAGAGCCACTCCCCACAGGACACAGCTCCAGATCAGTGTAGAGCATGAGTGTGATCACCTGGTGGGGAAAACCTTAAAGACTTAGGAGGGAAAAGAGTCTGTGATCAAAGAAATGAATGCCCAACAAGAAGTCATCCATGCGTGTAAGCAGGGAGGAGACATCCTCGAAGCACTGATGGGTCGGCCTTTTCCTTCTAATGTTCTCGCCTCAAGCTCTACTTCGTGTCACATTAACGTTGCTCTCCGTCCACATTTCTATTTTATTTTGCTCATGAGTGTTTTCCTTATCTTTTTAATTTATTTTTTAATTGGAGGAAAGTTGCTTTAAAATATTGTGCTGTTTTCTGCCATACAGCAACGCGAATCAGCCGCAGTTGTTTTCAGTTTAGGTCTGTTGTTTAAAGGTTGTTTCTGCTTTTGCTTTTTAAAGGTGGATACCTAGATCAAATCCCTTATGAGTATACAGTGGAAGTGACAAATAGATTTAAGGGACTAGACCTGATAGACAGAGTGCCTGATGAACTATGGACAGAGGTTCGTGACATTGTACGGGAGACAGGGATCAAGAAAATCCCCATGGAAAAGAAATGCAAAAAAGCAAAATGGCTGTCTGAGGAGGCCTTACAGATAGCTGGGAAGAGAAGAGAAGCGAAAAGCAAAGGAGAAAAGGAAAGATATTCTCATCTGAATGCAGAGTTCCAAAGAATAGCAAGGAGAGATAAGAAAGCCTTCCTCAGCGATCAGTGCAAACAAATAGAGGAAAACAACAGATTGGGAAAGACTAGAGACCTCTTCAAGAAAATTAGAGATACCAAGGGAACATTTCACGCAAAGATAGGCTCGATAAAGGACAGAAATGGTATGGACCTAACAGAAGCAGAAGATATTAAGAAGAGGTGGCAAGAATACACAGAAGAACTGTACAAAAAAGATCTTCACGACACAGATAATCCCGATGGTGTGATCACTCACCTAGAGCCAGACATCTTGGAATGTGAAGTCAAGTGGGCCTTAGAAAGCATCACTATGAACAAAGCTAGTGGAGGTGATGGAATTCCAGTTGAGCTATTTCAAATCCTCAAAGGTGATGCTGTGAAAGTGCTGCACTCGATATGCCAGCAAATTTGGAAAACTCAGCAGTGGCCACAGGACTGGAAGAGGTCAGTCTTCGTTCCAATCCCAAAGAAAGGCAATGCCAAAGAATGCTCAAACTACCGCACAATTGCACTCATCTCACATGCTAGTAAAGTAATGCTCAAAATTCTCCAAGCCAGGCTTCAGCAATATGTGAACCGTGAACTTCCAGATGTTCAAGCTGGTTTTAGAAAAGGCAGAGGAACCAGAGATCAAATTGCCAATATCCGCTGGATCATCGAAAAAGCAAGAGAGTTCCAGAAAAACATCTATTTCTGCTTTATTGACTATGCCAAAGCCTTTGACTATGTGGATCACAATAAACTGTGGAAAATTCTGAAAGAGATGGGAATACCAGACCATCTGACCTGTCTCTTGAGAAACCTGTATGCAGGTCAGGAAGCAACAGTTAGAACTGGACATGGAACAACAGACTGGTTCCAAATAGGAAAAGGAGTACGTCAAGGCTGTATATTGTCACCCTGCTTATTTAACTTCTATGCAGAGTACATCATGAGAAACGCTGGGCTGGAAGAAACACAAGCTGGAATCAAGATTGCCGGGAGAAATATCAATAACCTCAGATATGCGGATGACACCACCCTTATGGCAGAAAGTGAAGAAGAACTAAAGAGCCTCTTGATGAAGGTGAAAGAGGAGAGTGAAAAAGTTGGCTTAAAGCTCAACATTCAGAAAACTAAGATCATGGCATGTGGTCCCATCACTTCATGGGAAATAGATGGGGAAACAGTGGAAACAGTGTCAGACTTTACTCTTTTGGGCTCCAGAATCACTGCTGATGGTGACTGCAGCCATGAAATTAAAAGACACTTACTCCTTGGAAGGAAGGTTATGGCCAACCTAGATAGCATGTTTAAAAGCAGAGACATTACTTTGCCAACAAAAGTCCGTCTAGTCAAGACTATGGTTTTTCCAGTGGTCATGTATGGATGTGAGAGTTGGACGGTGAAGAAAGCTGAGCGCCGCAGAATTGATGCTTTTGAACTGTGGTGTTGGAGAAGACTCTTGAGAGTCCCTTGGACTGCAAGGAGATCCAATCAATCCATCCTAAAAGAGATCAATCCTGGGTGTTCACTGGAAGGTCTGATGTTGAAGCTGAAGCTCCAATACTTTGGCCACCTCATGCAAAGGGTTGACTCATTGGAAAAGACCCTAATGCTGGGTAGGATTGGGGGCGGGAGGAGAAGGGGACGACAGAGGATGAGATGGTTGTATGGCATCACCGACTCGATGAACATGGGTTTGGGTAGACTCCGGGAGTTGGTGATGGACAGAGAGGCCTGACGTGCTGCAATTCATGGGGTCGCAGAGAGTCGGACACGATTGAGCGACTGAACTGAACTGAACTTATATTATACTTCAGCATACTTATATTTGACTTCCTATTTTTGTATTTCTTCTGTCATATTATTATTCCTGTTTCTCATGGTCTTTTGTTATTCCATTATTTTAGTCTGTTTTTATTCTTTTGCTGTGCCTTGGATGTTTTGTTTGATTTTGTTTATTTGTGTTTTGTATGGTGATTTGGAATCTGTTCCCACTGATTCTATTTTGTCAAGCAATTAACAGTGAGAGTTAGAAAAACACAGATTTCACTCTCTGTCTCCTCTGACTTTAGATCAGGACAACACGATCCCTTTAGAATTTTTATAGAGGATGAAAAATTTGGGAAAACTTTATATCATAAAAATTTGTTTTTTCTCTTCAGTTTCCTCTAACCGACAAATTAATCTAAAGCAACAGCTAAAAATGGGGTGATGACAGGTTCCAAAATATCTGTAATTGTCGACAATTTTTTTCAATCATTTCAAATATACGTAAATATTGGTTAATTTGGGTTAGAAGTGAGTGAAAAATTCTGAAAAGTTTTTTCTCCCCAAACTAATGCTGAGAAAAATCACTATAATCTGAATACATAACCTCAAATTATGTTGGTAAAATTGGGAAGAGGAGAAGTGAGAAATGTGAGGGTACAAATTATTTCAAAAATCCCTCAAATAGAATAAAAGAAGCTGAAACACTAGGAAACTCTCTGCATCGGAAGCCCAGATAACAAGGTTATCCAAGACTGACACAGGCCAAGGACTCCTGCCCCAAAGCCACCCTCACAAATGTAAGGAAAAGCAGCAGCCCCCTGGCACTGGTGCAGGGCAGGCGTGGAGAGTGACCTTTTTCTGTGGTGCAGGAATACGGGGGTCCCTGAAGGTTGAGGGGGCACAAATATGAAGACTCAGACACCCCATAACTTACTCTAAGAAAAAGACATTGTTACAGGGCCTGTGGGGCATGGAAGGCAACTGTGGCAAAGAAATTCAAGCCAGGTCAACAGCCCATGCCGCTGACACGCCTCACTCACTGACACCTCGGCAGAGGGAAAGCTGAGCCCATTTCCAGGGGTAAATCCTATTCACTTCATCCTCTGCTGTTCTACTCATGACATCTGTGTGCTGATTGACTTAGTCGTGTCCAGTTCTTCACGACCCCATGGACTATGGCCTGCCAGGATTCTCTGGCCATGGGATTCTCCAGGCAAGAATACCGGAGTGGGTTCCTATGCCCTCCTCCAGGGGATCTTTCCAATCCAGGGATCAAAGCCACGTCTCTCCTGCATTGCTGGCAGGTTCTTTACCACTAGCGCCACCTGTGAAAATATGTGACGTCTGGCGTTGAACAAAAAACTTGCAAGACACACAAAGCAGGAAATGAAAACAATGGTCAACTGACAAGATAAGCAGTAGAACCAGATCCTAAGATGACATATTTTGAAGCTATCAGTCAGGGACTTTGAAATAACTATGATTCATATATTTATGACTGTAATGGAAAAGGATGGCAACATGGATAAAAAATAGAGAATTTCATCATAGTAATGTAAAATATAAAAAAGCAAAATGAAAATACTTGACAAAATAAAACATGGTATCATAAATGAAGAATTATTTTGGTGGACTCGTGAGCAGAGAATAGCAAGGAGAGATGAGAAGGCTTCTTAAGTGGACAAAGCAAGGAAATAGAAAAAAAAAACAATAGAATGGGAAAAATTAGAGATCTCTTCAAGAAAATTGGAGGTACTAAGGCAACATTGCATGCAAAGATGGGCACAATAAAGGACAGAAATGGTATGGACCTAACAGAAGCTGAAGAGATTAAGAAGAGCTGGCAAAAATACACAGATCTATACAAAAAGTCTTAATGACCTGGGTAAACTTTGTGCCTACTTTGTGTCTTGATATTTGTGCCCCCTCAACTTTCAGTGATGGTCACTCACCTAGAGCCAGACATCCTGAAGTGTGAAGTCAAGTGGGCCTTAGAAAGCATTACTACAATTCTAGCTCAGCTATTTCAAATCCTAAAGGTTGATGCTGTCAAAGTGCTGCACTCAATGTGCCAACAAACTTGGAAAACTCAGCAGTGGCCACAGGACTGGAAAAGGTCAGTTTTCATTCCAATCCCAAAGAAAGGCAATGCCAAAGAATGTTCAAATTACCACACCATTGCACTCATCTCACACACTAGTAAAGTAATGCTCACAATCCTGCAAGCTAGACTTAAACGGTATGTGAAGTGAGAACTTCCAGATGTTCAAGCTGGATTTAGAAGAGGCAGAGAAACCAGAGATCAAATTGCCAACATCCATTGGATCATAGAAAAAGCAAGGGAATTTTAGAAGAAAATATCTACTTCTGCTTCATTGACTATGCTACAGCCTTTGACTGTGTGGATCACAACAAACAATGGAAAATCCTGAAAGAGATGGAAATACCAGAAATGGGAATATCTGCCTCCTGATAAACCTGTATGCAGATCAGGAAGCAACAGTCAGAACTGGACATGGAAAAACAGACTGGTTCAAAATTGGGAAAGGAGTATGTCAAGGTTGCATATTATCACCTTGCTTATTTAACTTAAATGCAGAGTACATCATGAGAAATGCTGGGCTGGATAACTCACAAGCCAGAATCAAGATTACTGGGAGATGCATCAACAACCTCAGATATGCAGATGACACCACCCTTATGGCAGAAAGTGAAGAGGAACTAAAGAGCCTCTTGATGAAGGTGAACAAAGAGAGTGAAAACATTGGCTTAAAACTCAACATTCAAAAAACTGAAGTCATGGCATCTGGCCCCACCACTTCACGGCCAATACATGGGGAAAATGTGGAAACAGTGACAGATCGTTTTCTTGGGCTCCAAAACCACTGAGGATAGTGGCTGCAGCCACAATATTAAAGGACACTTGCTCCTTGGAAGAAAAGCTATGACCAACCTAGACAGCATATTAAAAAGCAGAGACACTACTTTGCCAACAAAGGTCCATCTAGTCAAAGCTATGGTTTTTCCAGTGGTCACATACAGATGTGAGAGTTGGACCATAAAGAAGGTTGAGCACCAAGAAATTGATATTTTTGAACTGTGGTGCTGGAGAAGACTCTTGAGGGTCTCTTTGACAATAAGGAGATCAAACCAGTCCATCCTAAAGAAATCAGTCCTGACTATTCATTGGAAGGACAGATGCTGAAGTTGAAACTCCAGTCCTTTGGCCACCTGATGTGAAGAATTGACTCACTGGAAAAGACCCTGATGCTGGAAAAGATTGAGGGCAGGAGGAGAAGGGGACAACAGGGGATGAGATGGCTGGATGGCATCACCGACTCAATGGACATGAATATGAGGAAACTTCAGGAGATAGTGAAGGATAGGGAAGCCTGGCATGCTGCAGTTCATGGGCTTGCAAATATTCGGACATGACTTAGAACTGAACAACAACAACAAAATTCCAGGACCTGATGATTTCACAAGTGAATTCTACCAAACATTGAATGTCTTTCTGAAACTATCCCAAAAAATTGCAGAGGAAGGAACATTTCCAAACTCATTCTATGAAGCCATTATTACTCTGACACTGAAAGCAAACAAAGATATCACACACACACACACACACACACACACACACACACACACACACACAAATTACAGGCCAGTATCATTGATGAACATAGATGTAAAAATCCTCAACAAAATACTAGCAAACCAACTCCACCAATACATTAGAAGGATCATACACCATGATCTGTGTACTGGAAGGAGTGATGTTGAAGGTGAAACTCCAATACTTTGGTCACCTGATGGGAAGAGCTGACTCATTGGAAAAGACCCTGATGCTGGGAAAGATTGGGAGCAGGAGGAGAAGGGGACGACAGAGGATGAGATGGCTGGATGGCATCGCTGACTCAATGGACATGAGTTTGGGTAAACTCCGGGAGTTGGTGATGGACAGGGAGGCCTGGCGTGCTGCAGTCCGTGGGGTCGCAAAGAGTCAGACATGACTGAGTGACTGAATTAACAAGAGGAAAAGACCGTACTCCAAAAGCTGTAAGATGCTGATGGAACTGGAGCCGACAGAAGCCGGAGGAAAGGTGTGCCGTGCTCTTGGTTGGAAGAATCAATATTGCTCAGATGACCATCCCACCCAAGGAAATCTACAGGTTCAGTGCAATCTCTGTCAAATCACCAGTGGCATTTTTCACAGAACTAAAACTAGAAATTTTAAAATATGTATGGAAACGCAAAAGACTCCAAAACAAGAAATTTTAAAATTTGTATGGAAATGCAAAAGACTCCACATAGCCAAAACAATCTTGAGAAAGAAGAACAGTGCCTCCTTAGGCAGGTTTATTCCAAGGTATTTTGTTCTTTTTGTTGCGATGGTAAGTGGGATTGTTTCCTTGATTTCTCTTTCTGATTAAATACTTCAATGTAAGGTTGGACACTCTAAAATTCTTAGTTTAAAACATAGGCAGGACACTCTTGGACACAAATCACAGCAACATCTTTTCTGATACACTTCCTAGAGTAATGAAAATAAAAACAAATGTAAATAAATGGGATCTAATTAAACTTAAGAACTTTTGCACAGCAAAGGAAACCATAAATCAAACAAAAAAACAACCCTCAGAATGGGAGCAAATATTTGCAAACAAAACAACCAACATGGGATTAGTCTCCAAAATATACAAATAGGTCATGCACTTCAATACAAAAAATAACCCAATCAAAACTCGGCAGAAGATGTAAATAAACTTTTTTCTAAAGAAGACCTACAGATCGCCAAAAAGCACATGAAAAGATGCTCAACATCACTAATTATTAGAGAAATGCAAATCAAAGCTACAATGAGGTATCACCTCACACTGGTCAAAATCTATAAACAATGAATATGGAGAAGAGGGCACCTTCCTACACTGTCGGTGGGAATGTAAATTGGTCCAGCCACTATGGAGAACAGAATGGAGGGTCCTTAAAAAACTCAAAACAGAACTACCTATGACCCAGCAGTCCCACTCCTGGACATAAATCCAGAGAAAACCGTAATTCAAAAAGAAATACGCAGGCCACTGTTCACTGCACTGTTATTCACAGCATGGGAGAAACCCGAGTGTCCATCAGCAGAGGAATGCGAAGGAAGACACGGTGCATAAACACAGCGGACTATCCCTCAGCCGTCAAAAGGAGCAAAATAATACCGTCTGCAGCAGCGTGGGTAGGACCGAGAGACTGTCACAGTGAGTGAGGAGAGCCAGACACAGAAAGACAAACGCCATATGATATTGCTTATGTGCGGAATCTAACAACAGGGTACAAATGAACTTATTTCCAAACAGAAGTGGAGTCAAAGACATAGAATGCAAAATTATGGTTACCAGGGGATAAATGGGGGAGACATAAATGGGGAGATTGGGACTGACACACACACACTACTATATATAAAATAAATAACTAGTGAGGACCTACTGTATAGTACAGGAGCTTCCCAGGTGGCGCTAGGGGTAAAGAACCCACTTGCCGACGTAGGAGACATAAGAGATGTGTGTTCGATCCCTGGGTTGGAAAGATCCCTTGGAGGAGGGTGTGGCAACCCGCTCCAGTATTCTTGCCTGGACAACCCCATGGACAGAGGAGCCTGGTAGGCTACAGTCCACAGGGTCACAAAGAGTCGGACAGGACTGAAGCAACTTAGCATGCATGCATAGCGCAGGGAACTCTATTCATTACTTTATAACGACCTATCTGGGAAAAGAACCTAAAAGATAGAGTGGATATTGTTGTTTAGGTGCTAAATTGTGTCCAGCTCTTTTGCGACCCCAAGGACTGTAGCCCTCCAGTCTCCTCTGTCCATGGGATTTCCCAGGCAAGAATTCTGGAGTGGGTTGCTGTTTCCTTCTCCATGGAATCTTCCCAACCCAGGGATTGAGCCCATGTCTCCTGGTTAGCAGGCAGATTCTTTACCACTGAGGAACCTGGGAAACCCAGAATAGATACATGTATGTCTATAACTGATCACTTTACTGTACATGCATGCTAAGTCATTTCAGTCATGTCCGACTCTCTGTGACCCTATGGACTGCAGCCCGCCAGGCTCCTCTATTCATGGGACTCTTCAGGAAAGAATACTGGAGTGAATTGCCATGCCCTCCTCCGGGGGATCTTCCTGACTGCATCTGAAGCTAACACAACATTGAAAATCAACTATAGTCCAATAAAAAATTTTTTTTTAACTAATACAATTTCACTCAATGATTCTTCTTCTATGGCAAGTTAAAGAAAGAACAAATATGTAGTCACAGTGATTCAGCACCTCAAAATGTATAATAACAAAAGGAAAAAAACCCTCAATTACCCATGACTAAATAACTGGTTAAGTCAGTTACCACGTATCAATAAAAATGAACACTCTTCAACCATTAGTAGAAGTACTTTGGAAGATTAATCAGACAAAAGAAAAAGTTTTTGTTTTGTTTTAGTAATTTTTAGAAGCAGTTTACAACCTCTGTGAGCCAGATGATGCCAGTTCTGAGGGCACTGCACACACATACTCGTTCACTCACATACTGATAAAAGGGGAAGGAAACATCAGAAAATATAATGGTTATTTCCGGATGTTGGGACGAGGGGCCTCTTTTATATCCAATGATGTAGTTTCTTTCACTTCCCGTTCGCAATGAGCATGTATTACTTACGTCATACAGAAGCCATGAAACGCATGAAGATGCCTCTTTCTTCTTTGTGCTGTTGACAACGAGAACATTACATGCTGCTGGGGCCTCCCATTGGCCGCGTGACTCTGATGGAACCATCATGGAGTCGCATCCATCTGTTCCACAAAGAAATAGCCCCATATCAATGCAAAGCTTGATTGGTTTTTAACCACTCATTATGTCTGGGGACCCTGATGCTGGGAAAGAGTGACGGGAAAAGGAGAAGGGGGAGACAGTGGATGAGATGGTTGGATGGCATCACCAACTCAATAGACACGAGTTGGAGCAAGCTCCGGAAGATGGTGGAGGACAGGGAAGCCAGGGGTGCTGCGGTCCACGGGGGCGGCAAGAGTCGGACACGACTGAGCGGCTGAACAGCAAGAACGGCGTGTCTAGGGAAGGAGGGGTTCTCCGTATTGTAGCCACAGGGTTAGACGTCTGGAAGAACCTCAGGAAGAGATCTTTCATTTCCTCCTTGGAGCTGCCCTGAGGAGCCTCAGGGTGCAGCGCAGGTGAGCACTGACTTTCCCTGACCACTGGCGTCCACACAGAGCCACTATTCTGGACCGTCTGGTCTGCCTTCACCTAAGACTGTGCGTCTGGATGCCGGTGATGGCCTGGACGTGAGGAGTAAATGAAAATAGACTGGCCACTCCTAGTCAAGAATCAGCTCGACTTACTAGGAAATCAACCTATGATGTCACTGCTGTCCCTCTGCCTCAGCTCTCAAACTGGGGGGACCCCATGCCCAGCGATTTCTGGAGGAAAAGGGATAAACAGATCATCTTCAGGTTCCTATTTTACTTAGAAAGTTGGGGATGACACACTGCTTCCCTATCATGGAAATCAGATATTTCAGTAGAAGATGAAAAGGTGTTTGACTCTTGGAGGTAACAGGAAGCCCTGACAGACACCCCGGGCTTGTGCTGGCCAGTCTGGGGTCTGTTCTCCAGCCGGCTAATGTATCACACCTTCCCCCAGCTGCTGAGAAATCACAGGAGAGAATGCAACAAGTACTACAGATTATACCACCTGGGAGAAATCAGAAGAACACTTGCATGTGAGAAACATTCATCCAAAGCCATCTTCTAATAAGTCCTTTTGTTGTTTTTGTTTAGTCGCTCAGTCATTTCTGACTCTTTGTGACCCCGTGGACTGTAGCCCTCCAGGCTCCTCTGTCCATGGGATTCTCCAGGCAAGAATACTGGAGCAGGTTGCCACTGCCTTCTCCGCTGTTCTTGCCTGGAAGCACTCCTTGGCTGTGTGACTTTGGGAGGGTTACTTAACCTCTCTGTGCCTCAGCTTTCTCACCTGTGAAGTGCAGTCATTTCAAGACTTTGCTGCATTATTGCTGGAATGTGAGTGATGGACACAAATGGCTGATGTCCTCATCGCTGGAATGTGAGTGATGGACACAAATGGCTGATGTCCTCATCGCTGGAATGTGAGTGATGGACACAAATGGCTGACGTCCTCAGCGCGTCTCTGATGCCAGCTCCACCCCCACAGCTCTGCAGAGATGCTCCCTACGTGATGCGTCTCCAGACGGGATGGAGGCAGGTGGCTTCTTGGCAGTAATCGAGTGTGGTCACTTTATCTTTTCTAGACTGTACTTCAAGGCCCCATTGGAATGAAAATTGGCTGTGTCCCCAGATCAAGTGGTAAATTATTCAGACATCAACTAAAATTGAGAGATGGCCAAGATAATGAAAAAACTAAACGAGATTTGTGCTTATCAACGTGACTCATATCGTTTTAAAGAACTAGGAATTTATGCCCTGGTGATCATTTTTTCCCTTGAATTTATGGGTGACATTTCACAAAGTAATGAATCAGTTTGTCGAAACAGGAGAGTGTAAGTAACAGATGTGATACTGAACCATGGCATCAGTGCTGAGATGCCATTAACAGACGATGAAGGGAGTGCCAGGGTGTGTGTTACCTGCGTGTTTCTGAATGAAGCATGATTATTACCTTACTTTCCTGTCATTGCAAGCTTCTAGATGCCAGTGCCCATTCTAACGCAGTATTCTCCACTGGAAATGCAGTGAGAATCACAGATGGAAATTAAAAATTTCTGGTACTCATATCTTAAAAAGTATCAGTTCAGTTCAGTTCGGTCACTCTGTCTTGTCTACTGACCCTTTGCAACTCCATGGCCTGCAGCACGCCAGGCCTCCCCGTCCATCACCAACTCCCAGAGCCTGCTCAAACTCATGTCCAGAGAGTCGGTGATGACTTCCAACCACCTCATCCTCTGTCGTCCCCTTCGCCTCCCACCTTCAATCTTTCCCAGCATCAGGGTCTTTTCCAATGAGTCAGTTCTTTGCATCAGGTGGCCAAAGTATTGGAGTTTCAGCTTCAGCATCAGTCCTTCCAAAGAATATTCAGGACTGATTTCCTTTAGGATGAACTGGTTGGATCTCCTTGCAGTCAAAGGGAGTCTCAAGAGTGTTCTCCAACACCACAGTTCAAAAGCAGCAATTCTTCGGTGCTCATTTTTCTTTAAAAAGTATAACAAGATGTAAAATTCAGTCAGTTCAGTTCAGTCGCTCAGTCGTGTCCGACTCTTTGCAACCCCATAAATCGCAGCACGCCAGGCCTCCCTGTCCATCACCAACTCCCGGAGTTTACTCAAACTCATGTCCATAGAGTCAGTGATGCCATCCAGCCATCACATCCTCTGTCATCCCCTTTTCCTCCTGCCTTCAATCATTCCCACCATCAGGGTCTTTTCCAATGAGTCAGCTCTTCGAATCAGGTGGCCAAAGTATTGGAGTTTCAGCTTTAGCATCAGTCTTTCCAATGAATATTCAGGACTGATTTCCTTTAGGATGGACTGGTTGGATCTCCTTGCATTCCAAGGGATTCTCAAGAGTCTTCTCCAAAACCAAAGTTCAAAAGCATCAATTCTTCTGTGCTCAGCTTTCTTTATAGTCCAGCTCTCACATCCATACTTGACTATTGGAAAACCATAGCTTTGACTAGATGGACCTTTGTTGGCAAAGTACTGTCTCTGCTTTTTAATGTGCTGTCTAGGTTTGTCATAGCTTTTCTTCCAAGGAGTAAGTGCCCCTTAATATTGTGGTGGCAGTCACTACCCTCAGTTATTTTGGAGCCCAAGAAAATGAAATCTGTTGCTGTTTCTACTTTTTCCCCACGTATGTGCCATGAAGTGGTGGGGCCGGATGCCATGACTTTAGTTTATTGAATGTTGAGTTTTAAGCCAATGTTTGCACTCTCTTCTTTCACCTTTGTCAAGAGGCTCTTTAGTTCCTCTTCACTTTCTGCCATAAAGGTGGTGTCAGCTGCATATCTGAGGTTGTTGATACTTCTCTCAGCAAAATTGATTCCAGCTTGTGAGTCATCCAGCCCAGCATTTCTCATGATGTACTCTGCATTTAAGTTAAATAAGCAGGGTGACAATATGCAACTTTGATGTATTCCTTTACCAATTTTGAACTAGTCTGTTGTTCCATGTCCAGTTCTAACTGTTGCTTCTTGACCTGCGTACAGATTTCTCAAGAGGCAGTTCAGGGGGTCTGGTATTCCCATCTCTAGGAATTTTCCACATTTGGTTGTTATCCACACAGTCAAAGGCTTTGGCATAGTCAATAAAGCAGAAGTAGATGTTTTTCTAGAACTCTCTTGCTTTTTTGATGATCCAACGGATGTTGGCAATTTGATCTCTGGTTCCTCTGCCTTTTCTAAATCCAGCTTGAACATCTGAAAGTTCATGGTTCACATACTGTGGAAGCCTTGCTTGGAGAATTTTGAGCATCGCTTTACTAGTGTGTGAGATGAGTGCAAGCGTGCACTAATTTAACCAGTCTTTGGCATTGCCTTTCTTTGGGATTGGAATGAAAACTGACCTTTTCCAGTTCTGTGGCCACTGCTGAGTTTTCCAAATTTGCTGGCATATTGAGTGCAAAACTTTCACAGCATCATCTTTTAGGATTTGAAATAGGTCAACTGGAATTCCATCACCTCCACTATCTTTGTCTGTAGTGATGGCTCCTAAGGCCCACTTGACTTTGTATTTCAGGAGACCCGGCTCTAGGTGAGTGATCACACCATCATGGTTATCAGGGTCATGAAGATCTTTTCTGTATAGTTCTTCTGTGTATTGTTGCCACCTCTTCTTCATATCTTCTGCTTCTGTTAGGTCCATACCATTTCTGTCCTTTATTGAGCCTATCTTTGCATGAAATATTCCCTTGGTATCTCTAATTTTCTTGAATATATCTCTTGTCTTTCCCATTCTATTGTTTTCCTCTATTTCTTTGCATTGATCACTGAGGAAGGCTTTCTTATCTCTTCTCGCTGTTCTTTGAAACTCTGCATTTAAATGGGTATATCTTTCCTTTTCTCCTTTGACTTTCACTTCTCTCCTTTTCACAGCTATTTTTAAGGCCTCCTCAAACAACCATTTTGCCTTTTTGCATTTCTTTTTCTTGGGGATGGTCTTGATCCCTGTCTCCCGTACAATGTCACGAACCTCCTTGCATAGTTCATCAGGCACTCTGTCTATCAGGTCTAATCTCTTGAATCTACTGCTCACTTCCACTGTATAATTGTAAGGGATTTGATTTAGGTCATACCTGAATGGTCTAGTGGTTTTCCCTACTTTCTTCAATTTAAGTCAGAATTTGGCAATAAGGAGCTCATGATCTGAGCCACAGTCTGCTCCTGGTCATATTTTTGCTGACTGTTTAGGGCTTCTCCATCTTTGGCTGCAAAGAATATAATCAGTCTGATTTCAGTGTTGTCCATCTGATGATGGCCATGTGTAGAGTCTTCTCTTGCGTTGTTGGAAGAGGGTGTTTGCTATGACCAGTGCATTCTCTTGGCAAAACTCTATTAGCCTTTGCCCTGCTTCATTCTGTACTCCAAGGCCAAATTTGCCTATTTCTCCAGGTGCTTCTTGACTTCCTACTTTTGCATTCCAGTCCCTTATGATGAAAAGGACATCTTTTTTGGGTGTTAGTTCTAGAAGGTCTTGTAGGTCTTCATAGAACTGTTCAACTTCAGCTTCTTCAGCATTACTGGTTGGGGTATAGACTTGGATTACTGTGATATTGAATGGTTTGCCTTGGAAATGAACAGAGATCATTCTGTAGTTTTTGAGATTGCATCCAAGTACTGAATTTCAGACTCTTTTGTTGAGTCTCCATTTCTTCTAAGGGATTCTTGCCCACAGTAGCAGACATAATCATCATTTGAGTTTAATTTATCCATTCTAGTCCATTTTAGTTGGCTGATTCCTAATATGTTGATGTTCACTCTTGCCATGTCCTGTTTGACCACTTCCAATTTGCCTTGATTCGTGGACCTAAGATTCCAGGTTCCTATGCAATATTGCTCTTTAGAGCATCGGACTTTACTTTCATCACCAGTCACATCCACAACTGGATGTTGTTTTTGCTTTGGCTCCATCTCTTCATTCTTTCTTGAGTTATTTCTCCACTGATCTTCAGTAGCATATGTAAGATGTAAAATTAATTTTAGTAATTAACATAAAATTAATTTTAGTAATTTATTTTATCTATCTTAGTATATTTAGAACACTATCATTTCAACATGTAATTGATAATCAATATAAAAGTATTAATTAGATAGTCACGTTAATTTGTTTCATATTGTCTTTGAAATCCAGTGTGTCTTTTACACTCAGCCTGTCTCAAGTGCTCAGTTGTTGTGTAACTGGCGTCTCTTTGTGGGACAGGGCAGCGTGGGAAGGTTTATTTACTTATTTATCATTTATTTGTGACAATCTTGAAGATCTCTTTGTGAGTATATATTAGCATGACCACTCAATAAGGTGTCAAGGTATTATTTCAAAGAAATTTAATCAATGCTCATGAATCTGTGACCTTATAAAAATAGTTAAAGCATCCATTTTTCCTACAACTAAAATAATTTAAAAGGTGTTAACATATGGTGTTTATATGCAAAAGTGGCCTATTTTAATGCATTTCATTTTCCCCAGCTTAGAAATACTTCATATTTGTTAGGTGTAGAAAACTTGGAAACTACCAAAATATAGACGGAAGAAAAAAGTCACCCACAGCTCCAGTATGTATATGCTTGCAGACATTGCTAATGTATTGATGCTTTGCCATACTTGATACACTATTGTAACATAGTTTTGTGTTCTCTTGTGACAATATTTTAATACAGATTTCTTCATCATAGTATAAACTAGCAACTGTCATCTTTAATGAATTTATAAAAATCTGACTGATGAGTCAGTTTACTTAACATAAATATGCCAAAGGAAACCATTTTCAAGTTTTCACTGTCCATGAATACTCCATAGGCAATTGAGCATCATTTCTTCATAACAATTTCTGAGACTTCTTATAGATGTCTTAATCTAAGTCATCAAAGTTTTTCACTTGCTTTAAAGGATGCAAGACTGCCTTGCAGAACTACAGACGTGTGATCGGGAGAAGGACCTGTTTCTCCCTTTCCATCCTCGAGTGCATTAATTTTACTTTTAAGATTCTGTTCTCACCTTCACTGTCTGGAACTTCCGGTGCAGCCCCTAACGGAGGAGTGTCGGCAGGCACTCTCGGCTCTCGTTCCCAGCGGATGCTCCTAAACCCTTCCCCTCTAACGTTGACAGGGATTGTAGATTCTGTTAACTGTCCATCAAAGAGGTTAGAAAAGCACGTCCCATTCCCAGTTTGCTAGTGGTGATGTTTTGTTATCACAATTTAGAGGTGCCTGAGAAGACTGGTCAGCTCAGTGGCCCAGAACGACTTATCTCTAGAGCTGTATAATAAGAAATGCCCATTAGAATATACATTGTTTTCTCCGATTACATATGCATGTGGTCTGAAAGCCAAGCAAAGAGCTAGACCTTACCTGTCTCCTGAGAAATCTGTATGCAGGTCAAGAAGCAACAGTTGGAATCAGACATGGAACGATGGACTGGTTCAAAATTGGCAAAGGAGTACGTCAAGGCTGTATATTGTCCTACCGCTTGTTTAACTTATATGCAGAGTACGTCGTGTGAAATACCAGGCTGGATGAATCACAAGTTGGAATCAAGATTGCTGGGAAACATATCCACAACCTAAGATATGCAGATGATACCACTCTAATTGCAGAAAGCAAAGAGGAACTAAAGAGCCTCTCAATGAGGGTGAAAGAAGAGCGTGCAAAAGCTGGCTTAAAGCTCAACATTCAAAAAACTAAGGCCATGGCACCTTGTCCCATCACTTCATGGCGAATAGATGGGGAAGAAGTAGAAACAGTGACTGACTTTATTTTCTGGCTCCGAAATCACTGCAGACGGTGATTGCAGCCACGAAATTAAAAGACGCTTGCTCCTTGGGAGGAAAGCTATGACAAACAAAGACAGCATATTAAAAAGCAGAGACATCACTTTGCCAACAAAGGTCCGTCTAGTCAAAGCTAAGGTTTTTCCAGTGGTCATGGATGGATGTGAGAGCTGGACGGGGATTGTAGAGAAAGCTAAAGAAAGCTGAGCATGGAAGAACTGATGCTTTCAAATAGCGGTGCTGGAGAGGACTCTGGAGAGTCCCTTAGACAGCAAGGAGATCAAACCAGTCCATCCTAAAGGAGATCAACCCTGAATATTCATTGGAAGGACTGATGCTGCAGCTGTGCTCCAATACTTTGGCCACCTAAGCAAAGAGCCAACTCATTGCAAAGGATTCCCTGATGCTGGGAACAATTGAGGGCAGGAGGAGAAGAGGACAGAGGATGAGACGGTTGGCATCGCCGATTCAATGGACATGAGTTTGAGCCAACTCTGGGAGATGGTGATGGACAGGGAAGCCTGGCGTGCTGCCATCCATGGGATGCAAAAGTTGGACATGACTTAGCAACTGAACAACAACGTCTTCAAAACAACTGCATCAGGAATCTCAAAATATTGTGTGTGTCTCTAAAACTCCCTGTAATTCATGGCCACATTTTTCACAATTATATTTGTTGAATGCAGTAAATGTGCTTTCAGTTAGAATTCTGAGAAACTTGAAAGCTTAAGGTCTGAATATCTAGTTATTAGGTGCAGTTTAGGAGATGTAGATTTGGGTAAAATCTTTTTAGGTGGCTTTGTGAAAGGATTGTTTTTCTCTCTTTTTTTTTTTTTTGGCAACATTTACCATTGAAGGTGGTAAGCAGGGGCAGACCAGGTGTTTTGTACTGTGAAATTTATACAAATTTAGTGTGTGCTTTAAGGAAAAGAATACAAAGTCATTGGTAGGAATTAGGGCTGGAGCCTTGGGAGAGTTTGTTGAACGAAGGCCCTGGAGCTCTAGCCTCATCAGCCCAGGCAGCTCTGCCCTCTGGAAGAAGAGAAATGTGAGTCCTCCCTGAGAATCAAGTCTTGAATTTTCATTGTGATAATAACCTGCTGGTCTTGAGTTTTACTTGCAGCTTCCTTGTTCCTCTGGCATCAACACAAACGCCTTTTATAGCAACATATTATTCACTCTTTTAAGGAAAATAAGTATTCATTTCAGGCTGCATTATCCTCAGTAGAGGGGATTTTTTTTTTAATTGGAAATGAACCTTAACTCTCTCCTGATCTAATTAGCCTATTTGCATTCATTCCCCGTGATAGAGAGACAAACCTGCTGGTAGATTTCCTGTGCTGTGTGGGAAACTCGGGGGAACGCATCAGAGACGTTGCTGCGAGACCTCGCCCGTGATGGACACTCAGAAAGGTCCCCTGATTCCGGAAAAGGGAGACCGGATGCACTGTGGGAAGCAGAGATGGGGTGCTACCATTTGTCACAGAAGGAGGAAGGCCGGTGACTGTGGGCAGAGTGTTGCCCTCGAGATCCCTAGAAAGAGGCATGTGGACGTTGATGAATGAGAGAGAAGGCGCCCTCGGAGGACCACGCCACCTTGTAACGGCAGCAATGTGTTGGATGCTGAAGGTCAGGACACGGATGTCGAAACGGGAGGGGAAGGGCAGGGCCACGGCGTCCGCGTGGATTCTGTGGATGACGAACTGTCCTTTGTGAATGGGAGCCCTGACCCGGCTGCCTCTGGCTGCAGAGCCTCCAGTGACAAGTCCCAGCACTGCTGTCCTGGGCTGCTCACGGGTGCCTCTGCAGGGCTACGCAGGTGAACGTGCGGTTGTGCCCACACGAAGAGAATGGGGGTGTGTGTGTGTGTGCCCGTGCACCTTCCTGCAGGCATGGTGTCATGCGTAGCTTAGTGTTTAAGGCTGCAAGCTGCCTCTGCTCCTCCCGGGGACCAAGGGAGGCTGTCTCATCTGTGGGTTCCCAGTGGGAAGTCCTGATGGAAGGAGGAGCTGACCTCAAAGAGAGCGGCTTCCCCAGGTGATGAAGGGCAGAGGAGCGATTGGAAGTGGGTTTGGACACGTTTGCTTTGAGGGTCACAGCTGCCTGAGACCCGCAGCCTTGAACGAATCCGTGTTTGATGCCTTCAGACCATGTAAGGCCTGCCCCCCTCATGCAGTTGGGCAGGTCTGTTGAAGCCTGACCATCCTCGGGGACACAGGATGACCCTCCTTCCTCTTGGGTCCATCTTGACTTTCCGTGTGTTTTGTTTGGAGTTTTCACGGATTCCAGGCTCACATGGCCATGGTCTTTTCTTTGCATCGGGCGCAGTAAACGTGCAGCTATCTCACCAAGTGTCACTTCTCCCAGGAACCCTTCACTTCACTCTTGGCCCTGATGGTACAGGTCTTCTCTGGCCTTTCCTGGGGCTATAGGAAAGGCTGTAGGCCATGAGCAGTCTAAGCAAGGTGACAGGCTCCTCGGAACTCACCGGCAGGAATGACGGTTATGGGTGAATACACTGCACCAAGCTTCCTATGCTCCTGCCCCCTGCCCCCTGCCCCCTGCCCCCTTCCTCCTTCCTTTCTTCCCGCCCTCCTCCCTCTGCCCCTTTGTAAAGCCAGCACCTGTGCAGATGCCTTAAAATTGTAAGGAAGCTGATAGGCTTTTATTTGAGCATGAACTATGTGCAGACAACTTATAAGGGCCTTGCTGTGGATGGGCCTGAGCTCCCCGAACCCTCACAGCCTCTGTGAATCAGGAAGAGTGTCTTCACCGCCCTGGGGGACCCTTGTTTCCCGGGGAGGGTGGGCTGATTTCCAGGGAGGCAGTGTTGAACCAGACCACGGGGGCTGCCGGGCTCCCTGGACCAGTCTGCATGTGAGAGAAGAACTGCTCCCTACTGTTCCTACGTCAGCAAGGATGTCAGGCCCCCAACCCCGATGGACGCCTTGATTCTGCAAACTCACATTTCATCTGACCAGGGTATCGGTTCTACAGGGACAGGCACCAGTGCCCCCTATTTGCTGAACCGTGGGTTCCGCGCAGCACATTTCAGGAGCAGCTACATATGACTAGAACATGCCTATGACAGTCCCTGTCTCAGAGGCTCCTGTCCTCACACACCGTGCGTCTTCACTGGGGGTGTGTATGGAGCCCTGGTCCAGAAGTTGTCTCCGGGAGTACTGGGGTTCTGAGAAGTGGTGTGATCAGTGTGGATGCGACCTATGAAAGCCCCGTCCAGCGAGGGTCCATGCGACCCTCCGATCAGCCCTGTGATGGCTGAGCACTGTCCCCTGGGGACTCAGGACAGCGCCCACTCCTGGCTGGTGCTGAAGGGAAAGGTGGGTTGGTGTCTCCAGTATGAGGCAGTCAATCATCTTAATTTCATAACGAGAGACACACGAGCAAGCAGGAAATTCCCTGGACATGGTCAGCTCGTTGATGGCGTCGCTGTCTAAATGCATCTCTGTAGAGAGAGACGGGGCTGGGCATCATTCCTGGGCTTCACTGCTGCTGTGGGAGGTGACGAGACTGGTGAGCGGTGCCTGTAAATCCTGTGCGCTGAACATAATGAAGCGGCTGGAAAGCAACTGCCTGGTGATGGGCAGCATCATTTTGGTGAATGTCTCCCGAAGCCCTCCCCATGCCTGTTGTTGTGCAGACACACAGGCTGTGTCCTTTTCAAGGTCACCAAAACCTCGGGCTGCCTGCTGTGACTTTCACAGGGAAATTCCTTGTTTTTCCAGGCAAAAGGTTATGTTTTTGCCACTGCCACCGCATTCGGTAGAAAATGGCACTCTTTTCAGGGACAGCTGCGTGCACCCTGGGACACTCCATAAGGTAGGCGTGGCCCGCTCCTCTGCAGGTGACCCTTCTAGGAGTAAAGTCAGAGGTTGGAGGATCTGCTTGGACCCACTGAGATCACTCAGCCGCTTCTGGAATGAATCCTTCAGGAGACGAAGGTTGCCTGGGAGCCACTGGGTCGGTGTGCATTGTTCAGCGCCTGCTGTATCCGCCACACCTGGACACGTCCTGAGAACACCGTCCTGCCGTCAAGGAGGTGGTTAAGGTGCTAGGTCTCGAGTGTGTCCATGGAAAGTGAGGCTGGTGGGGGTCATGGCTCTGCTGAGCCTGCCCGGGGGTCCAGCTCGGCCAGGGGCGTGGACTCGTCACAGTTCCTCCCCATGCCGCCCCCCACCAGCCACACACCCCATGCCTTTCCCGAGGGGGCTGGGAGTTCAGGGCAGGTGCTGCCCGGAGCGGGAGGGGGAGGCTGGGAGGGGAAGGGGCTGGACTACTCCTGCCTGGGACTCAGTGCCAGCGTCAGCGCGGGGGCACCTTTCATCCCCCAGTCAGGGATGAGGACCTGGAGGGGTCCTCAGTCACCCTGGGACAGGGGGTCTCTGACACCGCCGCGGGGTCTTCAGGGTCTGTGCCCACAGCCTGGGTGTAATCAGGGGTCAATGGGGCATCCCAGGGCAGGGGCGCTGGAAAGGTGTACGGATGTGCAGACGAAGGGGGAGGAAGACGAGTCAGGCGGCAGAGCCTCCCTGGGAAGGGCTGCTTCCTGAAGTTTTAAGTGAGACAAGAGACTGCAACCCGCCCTTTGCAGAGCAGTTCTGCACCAGACATGCCCGCCGAGAGTGGGTCCTGTGGTAGAGGGAGAGGACTTGATGGGAAAGGCATCTTCTGAGTGTCTGAAATGAGGGCAGGCAGAGAGGCAAACAGCCGAGATGGGCTTAGCAGAAGTGAACACGCACGCTTGGCATCCGGGCTTGTGTTACAGAATTCAGTCGGATGGACCCCTAACCCAGCCGAGACCTCTGCCCCCGGGAAAAATGTTCGTTTCCTCTTTGGGTTCACGTAGCCCAATAACAAAACTGAGACTGAAATCTGTGCGCCAGGCAGCGCCCGCGGTGAAGGACCCGCCTGCCGGTGCGGAGGGCACAAGAGACGCGGGTTCAACCCCTGGGCCGGGAAGATCCCCTGGAGAAGGAAATGGCAACCCACTCCAGCATTCTTGCCTGGGAAATCCCATGGACGGAGGAGCCTGGCGGGCTGCAGTAAATGAGGCTGCAAAGAGCCGGGCACCACTGAAGTGACTTAGCGCACGCTTGCGGGCAGCATTAGCTTTATTCAGTGGCCAAAGGATGGAGAAGCAGGGACTCGGTTCACAGGTGGACTTCTCGCCCACATGATGAGAGATTTGATTTTAAGAGTAAAGACAAGGGGTAGCGTGAGGCTAATGGTTGGGGAGGGGATGCAGGGGTCCCCTGGGAAAGGCGGGGGCTCCAACGGAGCGGGAAACCTTCCCTATTCGTCTGCTTTTGGGTCTGTGACTTCTGGTCAGGGCCACTGGTGTCTGTCATTGAGCTGTGAATGTAGTAACGTCTGCAGAGAATGGGCTCAGGTTCATTCCCATCTTGGTTCCATCTGGTTTGGGTTTTTCTCTCCGAAAGAGAAGCTTCCTTTCTTGGTCTCTAGACCTGGACTTAAAGTTTCACCTTAGTTCCTATTGAGGGGCAGGGGGTAAGGTTCTGGTGGGGGATCCAGGGTCAGCTCTGGCAACGCTGGTGTGCCCCCCACGAGCAGACATCACCCTGCTCCGTGAGTCCAGAGGCTGGGCTCTGCACTGAGCGTCCTTTTAGGAACTGAATGATCCTTTAGAATATGGAGACGTAGGTCCTTCCAGACATGCCAGTTCCAGTCCTCCGTTTGCAGTGCCTCCGGGTCTAGGGCCCTGAAGCTGCTGCACTGGCAGCCCAGCGGGGCAGTGAGGGGACTAGACTCCGAGGATGGTCGCTCCTGTACGACATGCCAAGACAGCACACGGTTGTTCTTGACACCAGACGGTAGGAAATGGGAGATTTAACCAGAGAGTTTTCCTTCTCCTGGGGCGTTCCTCACAGCAGACTGCCATCTGGGTGCCGGGAGCCCTCTGACCACTGACTCTTTCTTGGGGGCAGATCCTGACATCATTGTCTTCTTTCCTGGAAAGATGGAGAAGAGAGTTTTCTGAGAACCTCCCCACCTTGTGGCCCCTCCCATCGTGGCTGGGCTGGACCTGAGCGCTGCAGGTCTCTGGGATGCCTGGGGAGGCAGACACACAAATCAGCGGTTGTGTTAAAAGGGGGCACGACATGGGCTGCCTGGGTCACGGGCACTGTCAGAGCCCCCCTCCGCGGCAGGAGGTGGTGTGTATGGGACCCTGTTCCTTGTGGGTCTGCATGTAACTGGGGGCTGGCGAGGAGCCGGGAAGGGCTGCCTGGGGAAGGGGTGACGCTCACTCCACGGTGGTGGGCGGCCGGCAGTCCCAGCAGGAGGATCAGAGTCCCCTCTGCACTCAGGTCACTGGGACGCCTGGGCCACAGTCTGGAGGAGGGAGCAGGGTGATGTCAGTGGCTGGGCTGCAGGATCACCCACTCACCACCCCGGTGGGGTTCCGGCAAACACACTCCGTCATCACAGAGGTGCTGGCCGGGTGCCAGGAGGCAGAGAAGACAAACACGGTGGGTGTCCTGAGCAGCTCACACACAGCCAGAGCTGGTCCAGAAACAGACACTTTGGGGGCAGGCTGCGAGCGTCCTGGGAGCTTGGTGACCAAGCAGCCCAGCTCCTGGGTTTGCTTCCTCAACACGTGGAAAACTTGACCAAAACCAGGAATCGGACATCTTCAGAAAACCGCCAGAACGGCAAACACCAAGAAAGGCAAACGAAATCAAACACACAGGCAGGAGCTGGGTGCTGGCTTGTCTTGTAGACACCAAGACCTATCGCTGCTCTTTCTAAAAGCAGCCGGGTAAACGCAGACAGATTTCCTTATTCCCTTCAGCTAGAGGTCAGGGCGCAGGGACACACGCCCTCAGCGGACAGGGCAGGAAGGAAGAGCCTGAGGTCTTGACTCTGTCCCCTTTTTCTCCCTTCTGCTCGCGTGTCAAAGCCACAAGTGTCCCCGAAGACCCCAGACCCGCCTTCCGTGTGTGAACACAGGTGAAGCCCCCGCACGTGGACAGCTGCGTGAAGTCGCTTCCTGACCACACACTTGTGTTTGCAGAAATAATTATCAGCCTGGAGGATTCCACCACAGCTGAATCATATGCTAAACAAACAGACAAACTGATGACTGTCTGTTTTTTGGGGACGTGGCTGAGCGGCGAGCACGGCCTCTCCTGCAAAGCAGGCGAGAGTCCTCTTCATCAGAAGACCCGCCCCTTCCTGCTGTTTCTGCCGCACCCTCTGCAGCCCGAGATGAGGGTCTTCCTCTCCATGGTGTCTTCAGCATCTGATGCTCCAGGCTAGGCCTTCACCCTACTCTTCTGGACAGATGCTGGAGTGAGATCTCTAACGGCTTACGTACCCTGCAGCCCGCTGGTGGTCATAATTCCGGGGACCCTCCAGTGCCAGGGCAGGCCCTCCACAGCAAGGACACGGCGGGGGTCTTCTCCAGCACTGCCTGAATGCAGCCACTGACGGAGACCCGGGGGCTGAGAGTCCAGGGCAGGCCTGAGAGGAAGAGAAAACCCAAGAGACCAGAACAGACTGGGCCACCCAGGCGATGGACACCCCTGAAGGTGCATGGCGCCTGCTGGGCAGCTCAGCCTGGATGGTTCTAGAGCCCCTGCGTGTCCCGCCACCCCAGGGCCACCGGCCTTTCTCTTCCTTTGTTTCCTGTTGAATCCTGGGAAAAGCAGACTCTGGCTGCCGGCTGGGCTCTGGTTTTGGAGGCCGGTGAGGGGAGAGGCCAGTGGTCAGTGCGCCCGAGAGCACAGCCTGCGCTCCATCTGCTGCGAGGCCCCTCCAGGGTGTGGGTGACCCAAGGCCCCTGTGCGGACCGCAGGGCGGGTTATGGCGGCAGGAAGCAGACCCCCCTCCTGACGCCACAGCCCGCCCAGGGGGAGGGAGGGGCACATGTTCAGCCAGAGGGGCCCCAGTGCCCACCCTGCTCGGGGCAGACACGCCTGGCCTGAGGGTCAGTGTGGACTTTGTCCGGGGCCCTTGTGAGTCCCCTGAATCTCAGTGAGTCCCACGCTCTGGCTGCAAACGAGGACCATGGAGGTTCTCCTGCGCATGGCTCCCCTGGGGTTACTCAGAGTAGAGGGCAAGCAGTGCTTCTTTGCACCTTCGGCCGTTGGAGGGGGAGCTGGAGGGTGGCGGCCGTGATGGAAGTGGCCGAGTGAGCCCGTGAGCCCGACCCGGGAGCCCGCGGCTGCCGGCCGCCTCCGAGGGAAGCACACGGTTAATTACTGTTTTGCTTAAAACATTGATTTTTATAAGTAATCCTTATGGGATAGCATTTCTGGCTTATCTCTTAGCTGGCTTAGCAGTTTTCTTTTTTTTTTGGCTGGACCTCTTATCTCAGTTTATTTACTCAACTAAGGGATTCTCTGTGGTCCCTTGGGGAAAGCAAGTTATGATAATGACTTATCAATCAACGCAATTTATTGAGTGCCTGCTCCTCTTCCAAGACTTGGCTCAGAGCTATCTCCTGGGGAGCAGCTGGCTGCCCAGGGCCCGACAGCCCCGCACCTCCTGGCTGGTGTCCACGGGCAGGGTGTACCTGCGGGCGATTATCTTTTGCATCAGTGCCCCCGTAGCATCATCTTTCCTGCCCCAGGCTGCGTGCAGTCTGACAGGTGGAGATGCTCCATGAACACCTGACCTGGGGGAGCCGGGGGATGGAGAGGGGAGGGAAGCTGCCAGTGGCTCCTGTCCGCACTGGACTCCACACGGGGGTCGCTGGGGGCTCCCGAGCCCCTCCCCTCCCAGCGCTGCTGCCTCTTCCACCTGCCCGCCGGGGTTGCACTCACCTGTGCTCCATGTCTTGGAGGTCGGGAACCAGGTCCTCCTCCCACACCAAGTACCTGGCCCTAGCATTGACACACGATGCACCTGAGCGGGGCTGGAGCTGGTGGGAGCCTGGCGGTGACAAGATCCCTTCCTTCCGTCTCATCTTGTCCACCAGTTATGACAGTAATTTTGTCGACATCGATTATTAACTTTCTATTTCCACTGATATTATGCAGTCGATTTTGTGATCTCAGTAGTGAGTAGTGCATTTTTATATGTATCCAGATGGATGCAAAGCAGGTTAAAAGCTATCTTTCTGAGGTTTTTTTGTTTTTAAGAGGCAGATAAGGTTTGCTTTTCTCTTTTTCCTTTGGTTGAATCATCATTTTTGACAGCAAAATCACACAAAGATAAAACTGTTCCCACATACCCATCTGTAAAATGCTCTTGCTTTGGCAACTGTTTAAGTCACTGTTAGTTACTTTCTCATTCTTTGCTTCAAGACCGTCTTCATTTTGAACAAAATATCAAGTTATTCAACAAATTCGAGAGTAGCCTATCACCAAGGTCAGCGACCTTGGCTTCGAGAATCGCAGTTCTTTGAAGCCATGTGTCACACCAGCAGACCTGACTCTGAACAGGGCCAGGTAGTTAAATTCCAGTGACAGCACCGGTGGTAAAATAATAGACAGGAGTCCCGAAGGAGGGAAGCTGAATTTACAAAGAAATATTTGTGTGAAGCCTCACTGTGTGTGGACTTCATAGAATTACTTTATTAAACTGACCTTGCATACCCCAAAATGCTCACCCTGCTTTGACCCTGAGCATCCATCCTGGATTAGGCACCAAATGCAGAAATTAACATTTTTGTACACAGTTGTGTGTGTCATGCTTATTTATACTGTGTGCTTAGTTGCTCAGTCACGTCTGACTCTGTGTGACCCTTTGAACTGTAGCCCACAGGGATCCTCTGTCCATAGGTTTTTTTCAGGTAAGAATACTGGAGTCAGTTGCCATTTCCTTCTCCAGGGGAACTTCTTGACCCAGGGATCGAACTAGCGTCTCCTGTGTCTCCAGCATTGCGGGCGGAATCTTTATGCACTGAGCTATTGAACAGGCAACACCTGTTGTAAAAGTGGCTTGCTTAAGTAAATAGGCAAATTTGTGTGGTGGGTCCATTGCTGGGAATACTGCTGCTAAGCTGCTAAGTCGCTTCAGTTGTGTCCGACTCTGTGCGACCCCATAGACGGCAGCCCACCAGGCTCCGCCATCCCTGGGATTCTCCAGGCAAGAACACTGGAGTGGGGTGCCATTGCCTTCTCCGCTGGGAATACTAGGCTCTGGTTAATGACTGGACTCGGGAAGGCCATTTAGTGATGGGAGCCGTGTTTATTCTGATGCCTCATGGAAGAGCGGGGCATGTGGGGTGCTGGCAATCCAGACCTCGCCTCCGGAAACTTCTGGTTGGATGCATGGCAGAAGGTCCACAGTGTTCAGCTGAGGGTACCACACAGACACTTTTAGACACTTATTTTCTTTATTTTATACCTTTTTATAATGTGTTTTTATTAGGTGAGACTATATATTGAATAGTGGGTTTCCCCTGACTTTCAACCTGTGTGTGACACAATGAGACACCGCTGCGCCCCCTGCTGGAGTGTCTGAGATCCAGAGCCCTGGTGCCAAGTGCCGGTGAGGCTGTGGGGCGGCATGAACCTTCCGCATGGCTGGTGGGGATGCGAAATGGTGTGCTGCTTTGTGAGACAGTCTGGCGGATTCTTATAAAGCAAAAGATAGTCTGACTGTGTGACCCAGCAGTCACACTCCTTGGTATTTACCCAAATGAGGTGAGAACTCACGTCCAAACAAAAACACGCACACAAACGTTTGCGACAGTTTTATTCATAATTGTAAATATGTGAAAACAACCGGGGAAGCATTCAGTAGGTGAATGGGTGACCTGTGGTACATCCTTACAATGAAGTATTACTCAGTAATAAAAAGAAATGAGCTATCTAGCCATGAAAAGACACAGGGAACTTTAGATACAAAGAGACACACTTGGGAGATATAGCAGGGTTGGTTCCAGACCCATGAAATAAAAGAAATATGGTAATAAAGCAATGTTTTGGCTTCCCAGTACCTATAAACGTTATCTTTGCATTATCCTACAGTCTATTAAGTGTGAAATAGCATTATGTGTAAAACAATGTACATTCCTTAATTAAAAAATATCTTATTGCTGATAAATGCTAACCATCATCTGAGCCTTCAGCAGGTGGTAATCTTTTTGCTGGAGGAACTCGCATGATATTGACGGCTCTTGACTGATCAGGGTGATGTTGCTAAAGCTCGGGGTGGCTGCAGCAATTTCTTAAAATAATACAGCAATGAGTTTGCCACGTAAGTTTATTTCTTCTCAACAATGATTTCTCTGTAGCCTGCAATGTCATTTGATGGCATTTTACGCACAGTAGGTCTTCTTTCGAAACTTGAGTCAGTCCTCTCAAAACCTGCCACTGCTTCTTCAACTAAGTCTACGTAATATTCCACGTACGTTGTTGTCATTTCAGTAGTCTTTTCAGCACCTTCACCAGCTGTAGATTCCATCTCAAAAAACCGCTTTCTTTGCTCATCCTTAAGAGGCAACTCCTTGCTCATCCATTACAATTTTAGCACGAACTTACAGCGAGTCATTCCCATCTCCAGGCTCCACATCTCATTCTAGTTCTGCTGTTTCCACAACATCTGCAGTTACCTTCCCCACTGCCCTCAAAGTCACCCATGAAGCTTGGAACCAACTTCACCCAAACTCCTTTTAAGGTTGGTGTTCTGATCTCTTCCCATGAATCTCAGATGCTATTAATGATATTTTGAATGGTGAATCCTTTCCAGAAGGCTTTCAACTGACTTTGCCCAGACCCAGCAGAGAAATCATCATCTATGGCAGCTATACCCTTATGAGGGGCTTTCCAGGTGGCTCAGTGGTAAAGAATTCACCTCTCAATGCAGAAGATGGGTTCAATCCCTGGGTCAGCAAGATCCTCTGGAAGAAGAAATGGCAACCCACTTGAGTATTCTTGCCTGGGAAATCCCATGGATAGAGGAGCCTGGTGGCTACAGTCCATGGGGTCACAAAGAATCAGACATAACTGAGCTGCAGCGGCAGCTTTATGAAATGTATTTCTTAAATAATAAGACTTAAAAGTTGAAGTGACTCCTGTATCTTATCCATAGGCTGTAGAATGGATGCTGCATTAGCAGGCATGAAAACATTAATGTCCTATCTGTCTCCACCAAAGTTCCTGGGTGACCAGGTGCATTGTCAATGAGCAGTAATATTTTGAAATAAATCTACTTTTTTTTCTGAGAAGTAGGTCTCAACAGTGGGTTTCAAATGTTTAGTAAACCTGTTGTAAAGAGATGTGCTATTGCTATCCTGTTTATAGAGCACAGGAGGGTAGATTTAGCATAATGCTTAAGGGCCCTAGGATTTTTGGAATGGTGAGTGTATTGGCTTCAAGTGAAAGTCATCAGCTGCGATAGCCCCTAACAAGAGAGTCAGCTTGCCCTTTGAAGCTCTGAAGCATTGACTTCTCCTCTCTAGCTATGAAAGTCCTAGATGCCTTCTTCTTCCAACAGAAGGCTGTTTTGTCTGCACTGAAAATACATTATTTAGTATAGTCATCTTCTTGAGTTGTGTTAGCTAGATCTTCTGAATAACTTGCTGCAGCTTCTACAGCAACACTTCTAATTGGCTTCAAGAACATTTCCTTTGCCTTCACACCTAGACTAATGGTGCAAGAGGCCTTGCTTTCAGCCCGTCTCAGCTTCCAACAAGTCTTCCTCACTGTGTTCAGTCATTTATAGCTTGTGGAGATGAACAGGCAGAGCACATAGGGTTTTTGGTTCTGCATTTGACAAAACTCGTAAATGCACAACACAAACGGTGAACCATGATGTAAACTATGAACTTTGGGTCGTAATAACGTGTCAGTGTTGGTTCATGAATGTAGCACCCAAACCAAGTGGGTGATAAGAGGGAAGTATGTGGCAATTCCCTGTACTTTCTGCTCAAGTTGTCTGTAACTCTAAACCTGCTCTATAAAAAATTAAATTTAAACAGTCTGTGAATGCCATCGTAGCACATTTGGAAAATACGGAAAGACACAAATGAAGAGAAATGTAGGAATCTGGCACCAGCTGTGCCCTTTGGTATTTGAAGTGTGAGATGTGCAACTCTGTCCCTGAGACCAAGAACATGCTTGGCATCTAATCAACCACATGAAGACTGGTTGACCTAGCGACTGTACAGACATGGGAATGGCTGTATAATAGGCTTTGCTTACTGAGCTTGTACTGCGAGCGGCAGCTAAGTGCCTCCTCTCTAAGGCAGGCTTGTCCTCTGGTGACTGGGACCCTGTGATGGCCCACGGCCCTGTGCACAGGCGACCTCTGGGTGGGTTGAGAGCTCATCACACTTGCTTCAGGGACAGTGGCCCAGGGCACCGGCTCGCGAGGAAGCGGGTCCGCGCAGTCTAGTTTCCTTGGTGCTCAGATGCTCCAGAATGAAACGGCATTGTCTGCAGTGGACACCGGGCAGCCCATGCTGACCTCCCTGTCCCCTCTACAGGTGGTTGTCACAGCAGGCTTAAGCCCATGGGCAGTGGCCCCACCATTGCCATCGCAGCCGCCGCCACAGCCATGGTCTCCGTGGATCCCGAGGGACTCGGGGGCCCCTCCCCCTCCAGTGTGCAGCCCTGCCACTTCCTGACCCTGGCGCCCATCAGAATCCCCTTGCGGACCGCACCCTTCTCTGGTAAGTACCCAGCCCGGTCCCTCAGAGCCGTGGGCTGGTGAGAGTCCACAGCATGGCGACCCAGGCGGGGACCTGCTGGCCTCCAGGCCCGTGGTTCCCTGGGTTCTGGTGCCGGGAGCCCTGGGGAGGGATTCCCGGGTATGTTCATCCTCAGACCACGCTCGTGGACCTCAGTCTCACTGACCAAGGCCGTGTGGGTCAGTGGGTCAACCTGGGCATTTTCTGCCGTGAAACAAAGTGTCAAGTTTCCATTTGAAGAAATGAGGCATGTCTTTACTTACTGTTCATGGGGAGTGATGCACATACCACAGAGAAATATCTAATTGTCTGAGGCAGAACTTGGAAGAAAGCATGGGCAATGCGCTCGAAAAGAATTATGCATCTGAGTTAATGAAACAAAAAAGTACACAGCGCAGACCCGCTGGGGGCTCTCACGGGGCCATCCCTCCCGGGCGGCACCAAGCCCGTTTCGAGCAGACCCGCCAGGGGCTCTCACGGGGCCATCCCTCCTGGGCTGGCACCAGGCCCGTTTTGAGCACAGGTCACGGCAGGACCCGTGCAGAGGCCCACCAAAGCCCCCAGCTGGGCACCAAGGGGGCCGCCAAGGCTCTGAGTTCCTCCGTGCAGTGGACCTGCTGTTCTAAGTCCTCGGGGCCGAGGCGGGGCTGGCGGACACTCTGGTGCTGTGAGCTGAGGTGCCAGGTGGGGGTCTCAGGAAGGAGAGGGATGAGGATGAGGGAGCTGGAAGGCCTGGTCCCGGGCTGGTTGTTCTCAGCTCGCACACACGTGCCTGCTCGCTGTCACCAGCAGGCGCGTGCCCCGGCTGTCCTGGCGAGTGCAGGTTTGGGTCTGTCCTCAAATGTCGCAAAAGCAGGGTTGATTTGGAGGACATTTAGTAATTGCTGGAGTCTTGTGAGCTAGAACTGTTTATTGGAGTTCTAGTTTTTCACATGATATAGTAAGACTTGGGTAGAAATTCTGTGGGATTATTAATTCTATACCAGAGGTAATCCTAGTCTTGTGTCCGAGTATTGTGTCGTTAATGGCTCAGTTATCACTGACAGACAGCGCTGGATTGTGATGTACACACACACACATAAGTGCATCTTTGTGGTAGAAACAGAGATAACTGGGTTCCATTATTTCCAGCCTGGGGGGAGTTACAGGTTTTCTGGTCTTATTCCTGGTGAGGGTGTTGTGGTCTTCTCAACACTGGGCCTGGGCATTTCTGTGTTAACTTCATGAATTAGTTGGTCAATAGAAAGTTGTATTCTCAAGAACAGACTCTTATTTCTATTTCAGCGTGTCAGTGAACATGCACTTAGGATGTGATGGGGGAAATAAATAAAACACAGGGATAATCTCTTGTGTGGAACATAATTTACAGCTGTGTCAAGATTTTGGTTAAAATCCATCAGTCCATTGGCATTTATTGAGGATGACTTACTATTTTCTGAGCAAATTAATCTTAGAAAGAACCCCAAACCTTACCCTGTGTACCCCAGGGGCGGCTTCACTCTTCATATCTCATGTGATTTATAAAGCGACATCATCATGAGGCGTCTTTCTGGGCTGGTATTTTATAAGGCTCTATAATCAAATTTGCCATCATGTGCGTTCAGTTAGACAAAGGCACCATCCATGGATCTATCTCATAGAAGACTGCCGATGCGGCTCTCAGAGGGTGAAGGGCCGCGCTCGACGGGTGGCTGCTGAAATAGCCTCTGTGGTGCGGGCATCGGTCCCTCTCTCCTGGAAATCCTGATCATTGCAGGGGCGGAACCGGGGCTGTCGGTCAGAGCCGATGACCCCCGCCTGGTGGGCGTCCTCTGTGCTCTTTGGCCGGTCCCAGGCATCAGTGGTGCATGCGGCTCTGGCAGGGCTGCCCCTGGAAGTGGTTCTTTGGGAGGCAGGACCACCTGCCCTGCTAGTCCGGTTGCCCCGGCTCGCTCCTCTTGACGTCAGCAGAAGGCATTTGAGAGGGACTGCCCATGCCCACGGTGAAACCCTTCCCAGAGTTTCCCTTGGATGCTTTCTGGAAACCAAGACTTGAAAGAGACCGAGGGCAGATAGTGTGTCTGTCAGAGCGGGTTTTTAACCACTTCAGCAGCCCACGGACTGAGATCTGGGGAGACTTGACGAGTGGGCGGTTCTGGCTCTCAGTGGAGGTCCTCTCAGTGCTTTCTGCTAGGAGACCCCTGACCCGCTTGAGCCGGATGGAGTGGGGGAAGGAGGGGTTGGGAGAAAGGAGGGCTGGTGGGGGGAGGGCGACCAAGGGGGCCGAGCGGCATCCCCAGCAAAGGTTTCACAGCCTCAGAGAAACGCTTCCCCATGAAGTTTGCTCCATATTCAAACCGATTTTAATATTAATTTATTTGGCTGTGTCGGGTCTTAGTTGTAGCATGTGGACTCCGTCTCTGTGGCACCTGCGCTGTCTTTTGAATTGATGCTTTCGAATTGTGGTGCTGGAGAAGACTCTTGAGAGTCCCTTGGACTGCAAGGAGATCCAACCAGTCCATCCTAAAGGAAATCAGTCCTGAATAGTCTTTGGAAGGATTGATGTTGAAGCTGAAGCTCCAATACTTTGGCCACCTGATTCGAAGAGCCAACTCTTTGGAAAAGACCCTGATGCTGGGAAAGAATGAAGGTGGGAGGAGAAGGGGACGAAAGAGGATGAGATGATTGGATGGCATCACCGACTCGATGGACATGAGTTTGAGTAAACTCCAGGAGTTGGTGATGGACAGGGAGGCCTGGTGTGCTGTAGTCCATGGAGTCGCAAAGAGTCGGACACGACTGAGTGACTGACCCGAACTGAACTGGGCTGTCTAATTGTGGCTCTTGGGCTCCAGAGCGCAGGGGCTCAGCACTTGCAGTGCATGGGCTTGGTTGCTCTACATCATGTGAGATCTTAGTTCCCCGATCAGGGATCAATCCTGCATTCTCTGCACTGGAAGGTGGATTCGTAACCACTGGACCACCAGGGAAGTCACAAAAGCATGCAAGCTTCAATGTATCTACAGTTGAATAATCCTGTTTCTATTTAGAAGATAATCCCACTTTAGATAAATGATTTAGACTATTTTATTTATGCCCTTGGCTTGGTAATAAAAGCCTGATGACCTCAGGGGCCCTGTGTGGTTTAGCTGTGTAATTCTCAAGGGAGGGAAGCTTGCTCCCAGGGACACTTACCCACGGCCAGAGGCGTCTTTGGTCCTCGAGGCCTGGTGGTTGTTGCTGGTGTAGAGACCAGGGCTTCAGCTACATGCGTGACAGTCCAAGATAGCCCTGTGGGAAGGACAATCTGGCCCCAAAGGTTAGAGGTGCCTCCATGGAGAAGCCCTAGTTCATGGTCAGACCTCCACCTACATGGTGGAGACCAGGATCAGAGTGTGAAGAAGCTTCCTGGAGAGTTCTGATCCAGTAACTGAAGAACCCAAAAGAAGACTTGGTGCTGGAAAGAAGATCAGTCACGATACCAGCTCAATTATATGCTTTTATCATGGTTTAGGATTTCGAATAAGATACCCTATTTAAAGAACCCCTTGACCGATTCCGCATTCAGTCCAAAAGCGGGTTTTCTCTTCCAGAGCGTTGCTGCAATGTGCAGCCAAGATAGTCCTTGGATGACCCCATGCGCCCCGGGCTCTCCTGCTGGCTCATGTCGGGCTGTACAGTCGCCGCCCCCCTGCCCAGCCTGTGAGCCACCTGTTGGCAGGTCGTGTTGGCCCCCCCGCCCAGCCTGTGAGCCACCTGTTGGCAGATCATGCTGGCCTCTCCCTGCCCAGCCTGTGAGCCACCTGTTGGCAGGTCGTGTTGGCCTCTCCCTGCCCAGCCTGTGAGCCACCTGTTGGCAGGTCATGTTGGCCCTCCCTGCCCAGCCTGAAGCACCATCCGAGACTAACCCTCCAGCAATTGCCCGAACCTCTGCGTCCATTCTCCATAGGATGAATACAGACTCTTCCACTTGTTCATGTAATTGCTGTAACTTCTGATGCCGTTTCTCTCATGCTTGCTCCTGAATCAGGGGCGAGGTGGAGGGAAGGGTGGGCAGAGGGCTCACCTGCAGAGACCTCACTGGGGGGCACTCAGACGTTAAAAGAGGGTCAGCAGACGGGGAGGACCGCTCTTCTTCTCACTTGCTTCCAGCTGGTCTCAGCGAATGCGCTTTGCCTTATTCCCAACTGTCCCTGAAGCCTTGGAATTTTCAGGTTAAGGAAGGAACGTGTTCAGGGGAAAAGCATACCTTGTATCCTGTTTTTTAGTTTATAAGGAGAAGGTGGAATTTATCAGGGGAGAACTGAAGCTGTGCTGAAGGGTCCGCTGGAAGGACCTGCTTCCTGGCCCTCTCCAGGGGGGACCCTCGGGCCTGTACCCCCTCAGCGGCCCCCTTGATGTTACAGCGGAGTGTGAGGGGGCGCCCACCTTCGGGAGGATAAAAGCACCCTGCAACACCAGCGTCTGCTCCTGTCTGATGAAACAAAGTGATCCTTTTTAAGAGTGACGGTAGCTATTTTTACAACTTCACCCCCCATTCCGTAAGCGTTCGAGTGAAAACGGCAGAGAGTGAGTGACCGCCACGGTCTCCGGTTCAGCAAGTGACTGGTGAACACAGTCGTTAAAAGCGCCATCTGCCTTGGAAGCCATTTACCACCTGTTCTTTTGCTTCCAGAGCCATTTCATGGTCTCAATTTAACATTTTGTCCTGCCACAGAGCAGCTGGGGAGTGACTTTTCTTTTCTCTATCAGGAACTTACCAGCCAGGCTGTACAACAAGGCAGCAAAGTCACCAAGCCAGACGGTCCTCGTGGCCTCTGCGGAGCCGTCTGCTTGTCGCATTAGTGGAATCCGTGGATGCTGACCCAGGCTGCGTAACTGCAGTACCCCAGCCGTCTGGGGGTGCAGCCGTCTGGGGGTGCGGCCTCTTCTCTTTCTACCCTGGAGTTGTTTCCGCCTCCACTCTAATCAAACATGTCATAATACATATTAACATTTTAGAGGTTTGTAGAGACAGAAACACTGCTGCAGCATAATTACTCACACCCCAGAGTGCCGGAGACTCAGCTGGCTTCCGTGAGAAAGACATATGTGTTTCTAATGGGGAGAATGAGCTGCTTTTAGTGGAAAACTTATTGGATTTACACAGACAGGAGAGGACTTTGTCTAGTTTGTTACCCACAAGTGAACTCATGTTATGGATGCAAGAAAAAACTCGTCAAGCAGGTGTTAGGATGTTTGGGCCATGTCGAGTGCAGAATTTTCTCCGTGGAGATCCAGCTGTGAACCCTTCCTATCAACTAACCAGCCTGTTTTAGGTCGTCCATCTAGAAAATTTCCCTGGGACCTACCTGGCGCCACCTCCCCTGAGGAAATCCCATCACTTGAGATGCATGCGCCATCCGCACTGTTAGCTCCAATTCACTCTTCCTTTGAAAAGAATTGGCAATCCAGCCTGCACACAAAAACACGTCTGTGTTTACGCCACATATAAAGAACGCTGATACAATAGACCCCCAGTACCTCCCTCTGAGCCCAAGAAATAACTGTTTCTGTACTCCAGCGCCCCTGGGAGCCACCACCCTCCCCAGGAATAATTACTCTCCTGAATAGGTGCCAGTCATTGCTGTGCTGTTTTTCAGAAGCATGTTTACATAGAAGCATTATTTCTAAACAATGTATTTCATAGTTTAGGCGCTTTTGGAATTTTACATAAATGTAATCATAGTTTGTGCATTCTTCCATGATTGCCTTTTTTGCTCAAAATGATGTGGTGTTTTTTTTTTTTTTCCTGTAAAGTCCCTGCTGGTGCTGGCAGCTGTAATGCAGTCACGTTCACTGTGGGGTTGTGTTTGTTGGTCTGTGTGAATCCACACGATTTCTTTCTGCTTTGGGAAGTGTCGGGCACAGCTGCCCCCTTTCCTCTGGAAGCCTTTACCTCTCCTTCTGATAGGTCTTCCGGGTTGGGAGAGGCATCCTTGCCCAGATCTGTGGAGCCCAGACGTGCAGGGCCCTTGCTCTCTGCCATGTCCCAACTGCTCTTGTCTTGTCGTTGTTGTTCAGCTGCTAAGTCAGGCCCGACCCTGTGACCCCATGGACTGCAGCATGCCAAGCTCCTCTGTCCTTCACTGTCTCCAGGAGTTTGCTTAGATTCATGACCACTGAATCAGTCGGTGACACAATCCAACCATCTCATCCTCTGTCACCCCCTTCAATCTTTCCCATCATCCGGGCCTTTTCCACTGAGTCAGTTCTTCGCATCAGGTGGCCAAAGTATTGGAGTTTCAGTTTCAACATTAGTCCTTCCAATGAATATTCAGAGTTGATTTCCTTCAGGATTGACTGGTTGAATCTCCTTGCTGTCCAAAGGACTCTTAAGAGTCTTCTCCAACACCACAATTTGAAAGCATCAATTCTTCAGCGCTCAGCTTTCTTTATGGTCCAACTCTCATATCCATACATGACTGCTGGAAAAACCATAGCTTTGACTCTACAGACCTTTGTTGGCAAAGTGATGTCTCTGCTTTTTAATACGCTATCTACTCTACTAGATCTCCCGAATTTGTAAATTCCACCCAACTTGCACAGTTTCTGTGCCCTGCACCCCAGAGTCATCCTTGGTTCTCCTTTTGCCTGAAACCTCACATCCGTCCACTGGCGCCATAGTCCCTTCTAACCTGCTCCCCAAGTCCGACTTCCCCATCCAAACCAACACGGTATCCCAGCTGAGCCTGCTGCCCCAATCTCTCTGCTTCCACGCGTCCCTGTCAGACACTCTCCCCACAGGAGCCAGCGCTCAGGTCTCAAAATGTGCATCAGACCAAGCCTTCCCCTGCTTAGGACCCCATGACTGTCTCCCGTGGAGCTCAGTACAAGCCCCAGGCTTCTCCCTGGAGTCTCTGGAGCCCCCATTGGGACCGCAGCCTGTGCTTTTGCTGCTGCTCCTCCCAATCTCTGTTTTCCTGCTGAGCCTCAGACACCTCAAGCCTGGCTGCCTCAGGGCCTTTGCATTGGCCGTTGCCCTGCTCGAGGCTCTCCTCCATTGTTCAGGCTCAGCGGAGATGCGCTCCTGCCCTCTCATCCGGAAGGACCCTCAGGAATCAAGTCCTTCTTGCGTCACCTGTTTACTTCCATTGCAGCATTTCTCATTGTCTGGAGTTAGCTCTGTCTGTTTCTGGCTTGTTTCTCTCTGCTGCCCTCCACCCACTGGATGTGAGACCCAGGACAACAGATGAGCGAGCCTGAAACACCCCTCTTTCCGAGGACCTGGCCTTTCTTTTGTAGACATCACCATCCGTGACTCCTGCCACAGCTCACATTCGGCCGCAGAGACACTAAGCTGGAGCGTGCGGCCTGATGACCAGGCTGCGGGCAGGCTCCTGGTGCTGCAGGGACGCTGACCAGCCCAGGCAGACAGGGCAGTGCTCACACATGTGACGCATGTTGTCCGATTCCTGGGGCATGGAGGGGGGTGGGTGAGCTCTTCGGGGTCGGGGGAGGGCACTTTTAGAAGAGCACCTGGAAGGACTGGTCTGCAAAAGGAGGAAGGAGCCCGAAGGTTGTCCCTTTGATGGAGAGCATCCTTAAGAAGCTGGGTTGCTGCGTTAGGTCCTGTTGCCAGAGTCACGCACCAGAGCCTTGTCTTGGCAAGTTTCTTGTAACAAGAGCAGCAGTCCCCTCCCAGGCTGGGCCATCTCTTCTGATCTGTGATGACAGCACCATTGGAAACAGCATCTGGGCAAGTAGTGGAAGATGCGGGAGGGGCCACGGTGGCTGGATGTGCACTCACTGGAGACTGTGGTCCAGGAAGCGCCTGGGAGCATCTTCAGGCCCAAACAGACCCCTCTGTTGTATCAGCAAGATGAAGGCCATGCAGAGACTGTGCCTGGTAAGAGAGTGGACCTGTGCTTATCTGCTGGCCCAAGTCAGGGAGGGAGCTGGCCTTCTGCCCCTGGTGCTGAAACTTCTGTGGCCCATGGGGAGGTGGTTGAACAAGCGTCTTCAAGGCGCCCAGGCCTCTGGCAGCTCCAGCTGTGGAGAAGAGCTCAGGAAGGACAAGGACACCTGAAAGGCCAGTGTCCACACAGCCCGAGATTCTGGGTCACATGAACAAGAAGTGAGCCTAGAGGGAAACACAGGCAAAACACTCTCTGACATAAATCACAGCAGGATCCTTTATGACCCACCTCCAAGAGTAATGGAAATGAAAGCAAAAATAAACAAATGGAACCTAATTAAACTTAAAAGCTTTTGCATAACGAAGGAAACTATAAGCAAGGTAAAAAACAGCCTTCAGAATTGGAGAAAATAATAGCAAACAAAACAACTGACAAAGAATTAATCCCCAAAATATACAAGCAGCTCCTGCAGCTCAATACCAGAAAAATAAACGACCCAATCAAAAAATGGGCCAAAGAACTAAACAGACATTTCTCCAAAGAAGACATACAGATGGCTAACAAACACATGAAAAGATGCTCAACATCACTCATTACCAGAGAAATGCAAATCAAAACCACAATGAGGTACCATTTCACACCCGTCAGAATGGCTGCTATCCAAAAGTCTACAAACAATAAATGCTGGAGAAGGTGTGGAGAAAAGGGAACCCTCTTACACTGTTGGTGGGAATGCAAACTATTACAGCCACTATGGAGAACAGTGTGGAGATTCCTTAAAAGACTGGAAATAGAACTGCTATATGACCCAGAAATCCCACTACTGGGCATACACACCAAGGAAACCAGAATTGAAAGAGACACGTGTACCCCAATGTTCATTGCGGCACTGTTTATAATAGCCAGGACATGGAAGCAGCCTAAATGTCCATCAGCAGACGAATGGATAAGAAAGCTGTGGTACATATACACAATGGAATATTACTCGGCAATTAAAAAGAATTCATTTAAATCAGTTCTAATGAGGTGGATGAAACTGGAGCCTATTATACAGAGTGAAGTAAGCCAGAAAGAAAAACACCAATACAGTATACTAATGCATATATATGGAATTTAGAAAGATGATAACGATGATCCTATATGTGAGACAGCAAAAGAGACACAGATGTAAAGAACAGATTTTTGGACTCTGTGCGAGAGGGCAAGGGTGGGATGATTGGGGAGAATGGCATTGAAACATGTATATTACCATATGTGAAATAGATCGCCAGTCCAGATTTGATGCATGAGACAGGGCGCTCAGGGCTGGTGCACTGGGATGACCATGAAGGATGGGATTGGGAGGGAGGTGGGAGGGGGGTTCAGGATGGGGAACACATGTTCACCCATGGCTGATTCATGTCAATGTATGGCAAAGCCACCACAATATTGTAAAGTAATTAGCCTCCAATTAAAATAAATTAATTAATTAAAAAATAAAAAGTTTAATAAACTCAAAAAAAAAAAAGTGAGCACTTAGGAAACTTCAGCTAAGGGTGGTACGGGTTGTTGAAACATCCCATTGGTAGTTTGCAGCTTATGGGTGCTGATGGCTGAGGGCCACCTTCCTTAGCGAACAGCACGTGAGCGCCTCATTTCCTTGGGAGGTCAGCTCACAGCTGAGCCGTGGGCCGCCGTACAGAGCATGAGGGGTGGGCGCTGCTAAGAAGCAGACCCCGGGCAGCGCAGCTTCTACCGCTGGCCTCCCATTCCCCGAGGTGCTTGGGAATGGCTGAGCTCCAACCTGGGTTACGAGTCGCGTCTGAGATTCTGTTCATCACCCTGCCGTCTCTTGGGTTCTTGAGATGAGATGTGCAGGGCATCTTCCCACTTGGGGGGTTGGGGGGGCGACTGGTGGGGATGGGCCAGTAGCATGGAGCCCCTGCTTTGTGCCGAGGGGGTCCAGGCTCCCCTGGCACCCTGTCTCGGAGCAGACTGGGTGCACCCAGGGAAGGGCCACAGGGCCACCTTCATGAGAGGAGGGAAGGTCCTCAGAAAGGACAGGGGCCAGATGTCAGAGCCGCCTCCTGCAGCCTCCCTGCTGGGCTCCCCCCAGCCTGTCCCACGGCTTCTCCTCTCGCAGTGTTTGAGTCCCAGGGCCTCACCAGAAGCTGAGCTGACAGCCGGCCTTGTCCACGGTGCCCACTTTGACCATTCAGTCCACCACAACTGGTCCAGCCTTCAGAGTCCTGTCCTGTCCTTGTCTCACCCGTCACTTAACTGACTGTGAGCGTGCAGTTGATGGCTCATCTCCCCAGGCTGAGCATCCATGGGGCTGTCTCCTTCCCCAATTGGCACTTTTCCTGAACAGGAGGCTCAGTGGCTAGAGGACCGGCAGGGACGTCCATCGGTCAAGTGAGGCTGGACGGTTAAATCACTGTAGAACCGCCCCCTTCCTTGTCTATACAGCTTGCAGAGAGCAGTCTTTTCCTGTTCTCCCGGACGTAAATACAGCCCTACTGACCAGAGAGAGGAGTGGTCCTCCTGCAGTTCATTTCCTCCTGAAGCTGTTCTGTCTCCCGGGCACAGCTGGTCAGCTCACTTGGGGGACGTGGGTGCTTGTGATCCCACCTCCAGCCACAGAGGGTGGCATCGGCTGCATCCTGTTTGCTTTCTGCTGGACACAAAGCAGCTCTTTGAGTTGCTCTTGGATGTTCAGATGCTCTTGGAGTTCAACATAACAGAGCATCAGAGGCACAGGACCTGGGAGGGGCCACACCCGGGGGCTCACCTTGAGGGGGGGTTGGGGAGGAGCCTAGGGTCACCTATCACTGCACACCCAGGCGTGGGCTGGGGAGGAGCCTAGGGTCACCTATCACTGCACACCCAGGCGTGGGCTGGGGAGGAGCCTGGACCAGCCAGGTGCCAGGTGTCAATATCCCACTGGCCCCACGGGGGTGAGCGGTTCAGGGAAGGCTGGGTGGGTGTGGTGGGGGCTGAGACCAGGGATGCCAGGAGATGAGGGGAAGGGAGGCCCGTCACTTCAGGACAGAGAAACAGTTTCTGATCCTCTGAAAAGAGCCGACAAAATGGCCCGGACCCCACGTGTCTCCTCCCCCCCCAGCCCGGGAAAGCCTCCTGCTCTCCCCTCCGGCCAGGCAGGGCAGCCCTCGTGGTCAAGCACGAGGCTAAACCACAGGCCCAAGGGCGGGGCTTGTGCGCAGGGTCCAGTCCAGGGGCTTGGGCAGGTGTGAGCTGCTTTCTGCAGGCAAAGCTCTCTTCAGGGAGGAGGGCTGTGTCTGAATTAGCAGCTGGACAGGACTGCCCTGCACCCAGGTTCCCAGCTGTTAGCCTGACGGCCCGTGTTGTCCTGCAAAGATCAGAGACAGAGGAAGAGAGTGTGGCCTTCACAGCCCCCACACCAGCCACTGGTGTGTGCAGACAGGGGGTGGGGCCAGCGTCGGGGACACCAGGGCAGCCAACAAGGACCCACGCTTCCACGTTCTGACAGAGGGTTGGGTATGTATTAGATTTATTAATTAGAAAAGACCCTGATGCTGGGAAAGATTGAAGGCAGGAGGAGAAGGGGACAACAGAGGATGAGATGGTTGGATGGCATCACTGATTCAATGGACGTGGGTTTGAGCAAGCTCTGGGAGATGGTGATGGACAGGGAGGCCTGGCGTGCTACAGTCTGTGGAGTCGCAGAGAGTCAGACATGACTGGGTGACTGAACAACAGCAACAGTTTACTAATGTACACACATGGAAGGAACACTTACATGCATCTGAGGCTTTTCAAGAAAGAACTGAAATGGTGATGGTAACCAGATGGATAGAGGATGCTTCTTCTCCTGATAAGGACCCCAGTGTTCACCTTCCCTGGACAAGAGGACTCTTGTCTGTGTCTCGTAGATGCTCGGCTTTAAACAGCCCCGTGGAGCTGGCTCTCAGCATCGCTGACATTTAAATGCTACACGGGTCTGGAGGATGGCTTTTCCCAGCTGGCTGTCTTCCTTTGTTTTTCTGTTTTTTAATTGGGATGTTACATTCACTAAGGTGACACGGATGACCCACTCAGATCTGCTCATGGTAATGGGCTCTGCAGGGGTGAAGCATGTACGAAAATCTGAATTTTCTTTTTTTAAAAAAATTTTATTGGAGTAAAATTGATGTACAATGCTGTGCTGGCTTCAGGTGTAGAGCAAAGTGAGTCGGTTATAACGTAGACATGTTTCCACTCTTTTAGATTCTTTTCCTACAGAGGTCGGGCCATTATAGAGTGCTGAGTAGAGTTCCCAGTGCTATACAATAGGTCCTTGTGGCTAATCTATTTTATATATAGTACTGTGTATATGTTAATCTCAGTCTCCCAATTTATCCATCCCCCCTTCACCCTATAAGCTTATTTTCTATATTCGTGACTGTTTCTATTTTGTGGATAAGTTCATTTGAGCCCCCTTTTTTGGAGTCCACACGTGAGTGATACCATCTGATGCTTGCCCTTCTCTGTCTGACTTACTTCACTCCGTATGACGATCTCTAGGTCCATCCATGTTGCGGCCAGCAGCCCTACTTCTCTCTTCCTGCAGTTTTCTTTTGCGCTCAATCCGAGCGGATCTTGCTTCTCCACTCTGCTGGAATAGCTCTTACTGAGGTCAGAGGTCACAACCGGGACTGTCCTAAATCCAAGTGTGTGTTTGCCATCCTCCAGTTGCTGACCCTTTATGGCATTTGACGAAGTCAGTCGTCTTCACCTCCTGACACGTCCTTGTTCCGTTTGCCTCCCTGCCACCTCGAGGCTAGTTATCTTTCCTCCCTGGGCCCCACCCTGCCCCGTGCCCGCGCCCCCCGCGGTGTGCCTCTGGTCACCCCTGACCCCCGACCCTGAGGACTCTGCCCCTGGTCCTCCTTCCTCAGTCTACACTAGGTTTCTCCAACGCAGTCACCTGAGCTGACGGCTGCAACTTCCAACAAAACCACCCGGTCTTGTGGCTAAATTGCCACCTCCACAGGGTTACCCCCAGTTTCTGCCTTCCACATTCCCCTGATTCCAGGCTTGTTTGCCCAGATGTCTACAGGAGGAGGGGCTGTGGGCCTCCTGGGTGGAGGGAAGAAGGTGCTGGCCTTGTAGACAGTGCCTGCTCCCGTGCAGGGAAGACCAGGAGGGGCTGTGGCTGGCCGGACCTCTCGGGCCCTTCCCCTGGAATAAGTCATTACCTGTCACAGGTGAGGCCAGGTGTGCTGCTGAGGGGACCGAAAACCAGAGCGTCTGTATCCAGACCAGACGTGCATGCCCTGTCCGCATGTGCAAGGCCTCAGATGCGTTAAAGTAACGGGTAGACCTGTGACTCTGCGCACACTGAACCTGGGTATTCTTTGGGCCCAGGCTCCTGGGTGGTGGGTGTCGAGGGCATCGGGAAGGGGCTCTGCCTGCACGTTTGGACACAGAGTCCTGGTGATCCTGTCTCTGGAGCGTGTAACTCTGGGTGCCAGCCAGTGGCTCCCCATCTGCAGTGCTCAGAGCAGGACGAAGCCTGAGCGGGTCTCCTCCCTGCAGACGTACTGCCGGTGGGGCAGAAGGTGACCCTGGACTTCTTCTCTGGACCGAATCCCTTCCCTCTGCTCAGGCTCTGCCCCTGGGGGCTCTGGAGCACTCCAGTGGTCTCTTGGTTCTGCACAAGCGGGTGCAGGCAGCCACGTGGAGGAGCGCTCTGCAGGGAGACAATGGAGGAGGGCGAGAAGGGGTTTCACAGACCCCCAGCTTTCCCTCTGTCCCTGGTGTAGCCTCTGGGCTCCCTCTGCCTAGCTGGCCCACTGTTCCCATGGCCAGACATAGACTGCAGCCTATAGCGCTGCCCCAGCCATGTGGTCCCCACCCTGCATGCCCCCACACCCAGGCTCCAGCATCAGGTCCTGGCCAGGCGTGCAGACCTCTCCCCACTGGCCTCCGCACCCTCCTCCAGCCCACCCACCACATGCAGCCTTCCCTGCCTCTCTTGGGGCCCCCAGGCTTCTCTCCATGGTGGTCCTGGCCAACACCTGCTCATCCTTGAACACTCAGCTGGTGCCGCTCCCAGAAAGCCTCCCTGAGTGCAATGGGGGTACGTGTGTCCTGCTCAGGGACTGTCCACTGTCACTAGACTGTGAGCCCGCTGTGTGACCCTCCCTCCTGCCCAGCCCAGCCCAGCACCCAGGGCGGTCAGCAGCATGGGGCCGCAGCATCCCCTCCCAGCAGTGATCCTGGGGGCAGACATCAGAGCCTGGAGGAGTGCGATGCCTGTGGGGACGCTGATGGCCAGTGCCCACTGCCCACACACCAGACCCCCACGGACACCTCTGCTGCTAGGCGAGGTTTCTAGTCCAGCCCTCCAGCTGGCCCCATCGGCCTCCTGGCACACGGCTCCCTTAGCAGATGGAAGCATTCAGTGCACGTGTGTGTAGAGCCCGCTGCATCCCTGGCACCAGTGCAGACCTTGGACCAGCTCTGTGTTAGGATGTGACACTATTAACCAGAATTCATCACTCTGGCTGCGCTGGGCGGCCCCACCTCTGGTGTGGATGCTGGAGAACCGTGTCCCAGAGGGTCCTGATGTTCTGGGGGGCTCGTGAGTACTGACTTCGCGTGCCTGCGGCTCCTGCCCTGGGAGAGCCGTGCCTTCGTGGGGAGAGGATGCAGACAGGGAAGCCTCCTTGGACAGAAGGGCACATGCTTCACAAGCAGAGTTACTGCAGGCACTTTGCAGCTAAAGCTGATGTAACCCTCTCACGGTTTTTTAAAAAATTTATTATTTTAAACCTATTAGCGAACTATGATGTTGGCTCTTATTTCCAAAAAGAATTAATCATAGACAAACTCAAAGAATCCCAAAGAGGTTAAGCTGGCAGCACTGCCTAATGGATTAAATGCTGTTAATTAATATCGCTCCCGCAGCCTCCTTTCACTTGCCTCTGTAATTACGTCTCACCGACACTTTTTCCAATGTGTGCCGGGTCACGGCACCCTGCTCCGCACGCCGGTGGCAGAAGAACCAGGGAGGCCCCTTCGAGAAAACGGAGGTCCTGCTGCTTCTTTCATCAGCGCAGAGCCATAGTTGAGGGTTTCCGATTTCTCTGATGGGGCGGGTGCTGAAGTCAGGCTCATTTCCAGGGGCTGGCCTGGGGTCCGGGTGTGGGGGATGCTGCCAGCATGTCCCCATCTCTGGGGCTGGAGCCTGACTTTCTCCAGGTGCCTCCGCAACAGCCCTGAGGGGGTGTCTTTATCCTGGGTCCCCTGAAGGACCTGCCCTTCCCGTAACTACCACAGCTCTTCTTGTCCCCAGCCTGCTGCCCCAAGGCCAGGTGTCCTGGGCAGGAAGACACCGCACCTCGGCTGTGCTCATGAGACTGGAGATGCTTCAGGTCTTTCCTGGTTACGCCGCCCGCCGGGAGAATGGCACTAATACTCTAGGAGGGGCTGAGCAGGACTAGGGAACCAGGGCCCTTTAATCTACTGTTGAGGTCACGCAGATGACTCTGTCCAGAGAGAAAGCGCATTGAGGTGAGCTGGTGGACCCTCCTCAACTGGTCATCTCGACCAGAGCCCATCGAGGCCGTCCCACCGAACTAGGACACCCCGACCCCGAAGTCCTGGTGGGGCTGGCAGGGGCACAGTGTCCTGAGTGAGCTGGCTGCTGAGTGCTCTCCAACCAAACGTTAATTTCAGTTGTAGCGCCTGTACCCATGCTGTAAATCTTGATGGCGCTACACTTTCCTGTTTCACCCATCACCACGTAAATAACCCTTGCAGGCTGCCTCCTTCAGGTACCCCAAACCACGCCCCCCACTTCACATGGCTTACTCGGGGGGCTCCCTTTCTTCCAGACATGCATGCACCCTGACCCCAGATAAAGCCCGAGCCTGCTACATGCCATGGTGCACCCAGCACTTCCGACCTGCAGTCTTTCCCAGGGCTCTTGTTCCACGGGTGTTCACGTGTTTTCACTCACATGTCTGTGCACGTGGGGACAGAAGGCCAAGACGAAGAATGAGAGTCTCCCGCCCTGGGCCTGGTATCCCCACTCCAGAGGCGGCTTCTTTCCATGACGCCACTTTTCACTTCTGTGTTTTCGTCCGTTAGCTCTTCCATTGTAACTAGACTGTTGGTATTTTATTTCCTGATCTGTCTGTTTTAGAAAATGGCAATTCACATCAAATGGGAGATGAAGAATTTTATTAGCTGCATAATGGAAAAGTGATGTTTTGCTGACTAACCAACCAGTCCATGTAGTGGCTTACAAGAATGACCACTTATTTAACTCATGATATTGCAGGTCAGCAATTTGGACTAGGGCCAGGCAGGTCGTCCTTCTGCTGGTACAACATTCTTAAAATTTTTGTGAGCTTTCTATGTGTCAGATTCTACAAAAGGCACACCCGCATGTATTGTTGAGATGGGCCTGTCAATAATTATAGGGTTAGGCTTCTGTAGGATTGCACCTTTAAGATTTCTCGGAAGCCTCTTTATCTAGCTGCTAGGCACCACCCTGGGCTTCTTCAGTGGCTCAAGGATAAAGAATCTGCCTGCAAGGTAGGAGACTTGCAGGAGATGAAGCTTAGATCGCTGGGTCAGGAAGATATCTGGAGTAGGAAATGGCAACCCACTGCAGTATTCTCGCCAGGAGACCATGGACAGAGGGGCCTGGTGGACTGCAGTCCATGGGCTTGTAAACAAGTTGGCCACAGCTGAGTGACTAAACACAAGATCAAAGCACCCCCTAAATGGTTCAGAGGTCTAATTGCCAAAGCGTTTTACAGTGATTTCTTTCATTTGGTCTTTGGTGGAGCTTCACTTCACTTTGAGGCTGACTCACCAGCTGGGGGCCTGGAAGTGAGAAACGGGTTGCTTTTTCCAGCTCAGCCAGTCTCGATCCCTCTCAATCCCACTTGCAAACTGCACAGTTCTCCCCTCAGCGTGTCTTGCTCTCCTCACGTCTCATCACCAGCAGACAAGGGGCTGATGGACAGCTGCAGCCTTTTGCCTGGAAATCGTCTTCCGAGGTCAGGGACTCGGGTCACTGAGTGTCTTTTCCATCTTCTGAGTGAACCACAGGCCATGGCCTTGCTGATTGTTTTGATGCTATATAACAGGATCCAGCATCCACTTTCCAACCAGTCCCGATGGAAGTGCCACGCTTTTCAGGTTTTTGCTTTGGCAGCTCTTTCCATACCGCTTTCTGTAACTGTCACCTGCTGCTACATAACCCACCCCCCCAACACTTAGTGACTGGAAACGGCTACCGTTTATCTGGCTTGTGGTGCCCTGGGTCTGCAGCTGGGACTGTGCTCAGCGGCGTGGCTCTTCTTTCTTCCCGGCTGGTGCCTCGGGCGTCACTGTCAGCTGCCAGTGTGCCCCGAGGGGGCTGACCGAGGGTGGTGTGCCCCACACACCTGTCTGTTGGCTTCAGCGGGGAGGAGGGAAGCTGGGCCACGTGCCCCTCCTCTGCGAGGCTGCGTATTCCGCGTGGAGGCTGAAGGGTGCTAGGGCAGCGGGAGAGGGCACACCTCACCCGCAGGCCATTCTCAAGTCTCTGCTTGGGACCCACTTGGTCCTGTGCCGCTGGGGACGCAGGTCTAGTGGTCAAGGCTGGTGCGGGTGGGTGTCCGAGGGGCTGGGACACAGGGAAGGATGAGCAAACAGGTCTACCGCTCACAGCCTCCACCTTCTCTGGGTTCACCGCACGGACCACGCGGTGATGTTGCATTGTCTTAGGCATTCCAAGCTAAATACTCTTTCAATGAATTACAGGGAAATGACGCGCTCAGGCTTCTAATTCTTCTTCCGTAAGATGGCGAGTTTCTTCCCCAATGTGGTGACTCTATTTTTGTACAATACGAGGGCCCCGGCCTCCCCGTCTCCTTGTCCGCCTCCCCAGTGCTAACCTGGGCAGCTACCCTTTCGCGCACGGTTATATTCCACAGGCGCCGCGGAGGTTTTCCGCATCATTCACAGATGGTTCTACAAGTTAACAAGTAAGCAGGAGAATGAATAGATTTTCAGTGTTACGATTCAGTAGATGCTATTTGGAGAGAGTGCCCCCACCCCACTCAGCACTTCATGTTACCAACAGAGCCAGACAGAGATGAGATGTGTCTCTTAATTGCTTAAAATCGTTCCAGCTAAAGCAGTGGCTTCTCTTGTATCTTTGGTTGATTGTGCTGCCATTTCTCTGTTTTTCTCTCTCATGTGTTGCCAGGCTCTTTCTCAGATTCCTCACTATACTTTTCTGTTCTGTCCCTCTTCCTTCTCCCGGAAGCCCTTCCATCCTCAGAGCATCTATCTTTCTGATTCACATCCTCCCAGCAGCTCCCTCCAGGCTGGGATGCCGGAGCTCCGTGTCGCCGCTCAGCTGGCCCTGAGCCACTGTCTCTCGAATTTAGAGTCTTCTCCTCTCCTCTCCTCGTCCATGGCCATACTTTACTGGAGAGCATCCTGAAATTATGTCCCAATACAAAATACTTCAGGTACCTTTGATGCTTAAAATTCTCATTTGCCTTCAAACTTGACGGATAGATTGTCATGTAAAGTAACATTTGCTTGGATTGTTTTTCCCTCAAAATTTTAAAGATGTTACTATAACATCACCTAAAAACTGAACTCTCAGAGGGAAAGGCGCAATCCAGTTGGTGTTACTTTATGGGTGTCTTGTGTTTTCTTTGTGGAAATATACTATGGGGACAGCATCATATTTACCTTTGATGTGCAGTAAATTTCTAATTTTAAAAGCATTGCATTTTAAAAATCTTAATTTTGTGGATAATTCTATGAGCTTGTTCAATACAAAGATTCATGCTCTTTACTTTTGGGAAGTTCTCTTTGGTTTATACAAATACATGTGCTTATCAATATATATTAAATGTTATATCTTCATGCTATATTTGTAGCTTCTGTATTACGTAGAGTGTAATGTGGGCTTCCTTGGTGGCTCAGATGGTAAAGAATCTGCCTGCAGCTCAGGACACCTGGGTTTGATCCCTGGGTCAGGAAGATCCCCCTGGAGAAGGGAATGGCTCCCCACTCTAGTATTCTTGCCTGGAGAATTTCACAGAGGACCCTGGTGGACTACAGTCCATGGGGTCGAAAAGAGGCAGACATGACTGAGTGAATTTCGTTCACTCACTTTTAGTATAATATAGTACACTGTATAATATGTGGTGCGGTGATGGCGTTTAGTTGCTAAGTTGTGTCATGGACTATAGCCCACTAGGCTCCTCTGTCCATAGAATTTTCAAAGCATGAACAGTGGAGTGGGTTGCCATTTCCTTCTCCAGGGGATCTTCCCAACCCAGGGATCGAACCCATGTCTCCAGCTTGGTGGTCAGATTCTCTACCACTAGGCCACCTGGGAAGCCAGTATAATATATGCACGCATGCTAAGTCGCTTCAGTCGTATCTGACTCTGTGCGACCCCATAGACGGCAGCCCACCAGGCTCCTCTGTCCCTGGGATTCTCCAGGGAAGGATACTGGAGTGGGTTGCCATTTCCTTCTCCAATGCACGTATGCATGCTAAGTCGCTTCAGTCGCATCCGACTCTGCGACCCCACGGACAGCAGCCCACCAGGCTCCTCCGTCCAAGGGATTCTCCAGGCAAGAGTACTGGAGTGGGTTGCCATTGCCTTCTCCAGAGTATAATATACAGTGTAATATAAATGGTATCATATGCGGTGTAACAGAAATGATCCGTCCTGTGTAATCTCCCCCCTTGTGCTTTGCCTCTGAGTCCCTATGACTGGGCCGCCAGGCTGTCCCTCAGTCTTCTTTTCTCCCATGTTTTCTGCTTCTTTGACTTCTTTTCCACATTTTGGGAGACTTTCTCATCTTTGTTTTCCAAGTCTATGGATTTTTTAAAACTTCTGTTTGCACGTCAGAGCACGTTTTTGCATCCTCTGGGCACATCTTCCTGTCCTGTTGGCTCACGCGGCGTCTTAGCCTCCTTGGACACGGTCACTTGTCCCGTCTCGCTGTCAGCTCAGCTCAGCTCCCGCCTCATCTGCACCCCACCCCAGGTGAGGCCTTCTCCCTGAGCATCTCGGTCCATCTTTTTCCCGCTGCCGGCTCTCCACGTGTCCCCTCGCGCTCCACTGTTCTCTCCTGGTTGAGGCTGCAGGTCTCCTCTCTGCTGGAGTAGCCGTGGCTGGAGCCTCTCCAGTTTCAGCCACTGGCCCGATGCCACATCCCCTCCCCGGGGTCTCCAGGCTCCCCCTGCCCCTCACCTGCCTGAAACCATAGACTCTCCCAGGTGGAGACCCCCGGTCCCCCTCCCCTCATCCCCTCATCCTTGTGGTGCTTCTGCATCTGGACCTTGGGAGGGACGGGCAGCAGGACAGGCGCCTTCTCCGTAACCCCAAGGCATCAGGGTGTGCGGGAGTCCTTGCGGACATTTGATTCCTGTCCTCCCACGGGCCTCAGCTCCATCTGGGTGGGGCTGTGTTTACGTCATTGTCACTTGTCTGCACCTGGCCTCAGGAATGGACCTGCATTCATTCATTCGTTCATTCAGCAGATACTCATACTGCACCCAGTTCAGTTCACTTCAGTCAATCAGTCCTGTCCGACTCTTTGTGACCGTATGGGCTGCAGCACACCAGGCTTCCCTGCCCATCACCAACTCCTGGAGCTTGCTCACACTCATGTCCATTCCGTCAGTGATGCCATCCAACCATCTCATCCTCTGTATCCCCTTTTCCTCCTGCCTTCAGTCTTTCCCAGCATCAGGGTCTTTTCCAAGGAGTCAGTTCTTCGCATCATGTGGCCAAAGTAATGGAGTTTCAGCTTTAGCATCAGTCCTTCCAATGAATATTCAGGACTGATTTCCTTTAGGAATGACTGGTTGGATCTCCTTGCAGTCCAAGGGATTCTCAAGAGTCTTCTCCAACACCACAGTTCAAAAGCATCAATTCTTCGGTGCTCAGCTTTCTCTGTAGTCCAACTCTCACATCCATACATGACTACTGGAAAAACCATAGCTTTGACTAGACGGACCTTTGTTGACAGAGTAATGTCTCTCCTTTTTAATATGCTGTCTATGTTGGACATAGCTTTTCTTCCAAGGAACAAGCATTTTTTAATTTCATGGCTGCAATCACCATCTGCAGTGATTTTGGAGCCCCAAAAGATAAAGTCTCTCACTGTTTCCATTGTTTCCCCATCTGTTTGCCATGCAGTGATTGGACCAGATGCCATGATCTTAGTTTTTTTGAATGTTGAGTTTTAAGCCAACTTTTTCATTCTCTTCTTTCACTTTCATCAAGAGGCTCTTTAGTTCTTCTTCACTTTCTACCATAAGGGTGGTGTTATCTGTGTATCCGAGATTATTGATATTTCTCTGGGCAATCTTGATTCCAGTTTGTGCTTCATCCATCCTGACATTTTGCATTATGTACTCTGCATATAATTTAAATAAGCAGGGTGAAAATATACAGCCTTGCGATACTCCTTTCCTTATTTGGATCCAGTCTGTTGTTCCATGTCCAGTTCTAACTACTGCTTCTTGACCTGCGTACAGATTTCTCAGGAGGCAGGTGAAATGGTCTGACATTCCCGTCTTTTAAAGAACTTTCCACACTTTGTTGTGATCCACACAGTCAAAGGCTTTGGCATGGTCAGTAAAGCAGAAGTAGATGTTTTTCTGGAACTCTTTTGCTTTTTCTATGATCCAATGGATGTTGGCAATTTGATCTCTGGTTCCTCTGCCTTTTCTAAAACCAGCTTGAACATCTGGAAGTTCACAATTCACATACTGTGAAGCCTGGCTTGGAGAATTTTGAGCATTACTTTGCTAGCATGTGAGATGAGTGCAATTGTATGGTAGTTTGAGCATTCTTTGGCATTGCCTTTCTTTGGGATTGGAATGAAAACTGACCTTTTCCAGTCCTGTGGCCACTGCTGAGTTTTCCAAATTTGCTGGCATATTAAGTGCAGCACTTTCACAGCATCATCTTTTAGGATTTGAAATAGCTCAGCTGGAATTCCATCACCTCCACTAGCTTTGTTCATAGTGATGCTTCCTAAGGCCCTCTTGACTTCACATTCCAGGATGTCTGCCTCTAGCTGAGTGATTACACCACTGTGGTTATTTGGGTCATTAAGATCTCTTCTGTACAGTTCTTCTGTGTATTCTTGCCACCTCTTAATATCTTTTGCTTCTGTTAGGTCTCTACCATTTCTGTCCTTTATTGTGGTCACCTTAGCATGAAATGTTCCCTTGGCATCTCTAAGTTTCTTGAAGAGATCTCTAGTCTTTCCCATTCTATTTTTCCTCTATTTCTTTGCACTGATCACTGAGGAAGGCTTTCTTATCTCTCCTTGCTATTCTTTGGAACTCTGCATTCAAATGGGCATATCTTTCCTTTTCTCCCTTGCCTTTAGCTTCTCTTCTTTTCTCAGCTATTTGTAAGGCTTCCTCAGACAACCATTTTGCCTTTTTGCTTTTCTTGCTTTTCTTTGCTTTTGCCTTTTTGGCTTTTTGCTTTTCTTTTTCTTGGGGGTGGTCTTGATCATTGCCTCCTGTATAGTGTCACGAACTTCTGTCCATAGTTCTTCAGGCACTCTGTCTATCAGATCTAATCCCTTGAATCTATTTGTCACTTCCACTGTATAATCATAAGGGATTTGATTTAGGTCATACCCAAATGGTCTAGTGGTTTTCCCTACTTTCTTCAATTTAAGTCTGAATTTGGCAATAAGGAGTTCATGATCTGAGCCACAGTCAGCTCCTGGTCTTGTTTTTGCTGACTGTTTAGAGCTTCTCCATCTTTGGCTGCAAAGAATATAATCAATCTGATTTCGGTGTTGACCATCTGGTGATGTCCATGTGTAGAGTCTTCTCTTGTGTTGTTGGAAGAAGGTGTTTGCTATGACCAGTGCGTTCTTTTGGCGAAACCCTGTTAGCCTTTTCCCTGTTTCATTTTGTACTCAAAAGACCAAATTTGCCTGTTACTACAAGTATTTGTACTACAAACTACCGCACAAGTATTTGTAGTACAAACTACCGCACAATTGCACTCATCTCACATGCTAGTAAAGTAATGCTCAAAATTCTCCAAGCCAGGCTTCAGCAATACATGAACTGTGAACTTCCAGATGTTCAAGCTGGTTTTAGAAAAGGCAGAGGAACCAGAGATCAAATTGCCAATATCCACTGGATCATCGAAAAAGCAAGAGAGTTCCAGAAAAACATCTATTTCTGCTTTATTGACTGTGCCAAAGCCTTTGACTGTGTGGATCACAATAAACTGTGGAAAATTCTGAAAGAGATGGGAATACCAGACCATCTGACCTGTCTCTTGAGAAACCTGTATGCAGGTCAGGAAGCAACAGTTAGAACTGGACATGGAACAACAGACTGGTTCCAAATAGGAAAAGGAGTATGCCAAGGCTGTATATTGTCACCCTGCTTATTTAACTTATATGCAGAGTACATCATGAGAAATGCTGGGCTGGAAGAAACACAAGCTGGAATCAAGATTGCCGGGAGAAATATCAATAACCTCAGATATGCGGATGACACCACCCTTATGGCAGAAAGTGAAGAAGAACTAAAGAGCCTCTTGATGAAGGTGAAAGAGGAGAGTGAAAAAGTTGGCTTAAAGCTCAACGTTCAGAAAACTAAGATCATGGCATCTGGTCCCATCACTCCATGGGAAATAGATGGGGAAACAGTGGAAACAGTGTCAGACTTTACTTTTTTGGGCTCCAGAATCACTGCTGATGGTGACTGCAGCCATGAAATTAAAAGACGCTTACTCCTTGGAAGGAAGGTTATGGCCAACCTAGATAGCATGTTTAAAAGCAGAGACATTACTTTGCCAACAAAAGTCCGTCTAGTCAAGGCTATGGTTTTTCCAGTGGTCATGTATGGATGTGAGAGTTGGACGGTGAAGAAAGCTGAGCGCCGCAGAATTGATGCTTTTGAACTGTGGTGTTGGAGAAGACTCTTGAGAGTCCCTTGGACTGCAAGGAGATCCAATCAATCCATCCTAAAAGAGATCAATCCTGGGTGTTCATTGGAAGGTCTGATGTTGAAGCTGAAGCTCCAATACTTTGGCCACCTCATGCGAAGGGTTGACTCATTGGAAAAGACCCTAATGCTGGGTAGGATTGGGGGCGGGAGGAGAAGGGGACAACAGAGGATGAGATGGTTGGATGGCATCACCGACTCGATGGACATGGGTTTGGGTAGACTCCGGGAGTTGGTGATGGAGAGAGAGGCCTGGCGTGCTGCAATTCTTGGGGTCGCAGAGAGTCGGACACAACTGAGCGACTGAACTGAACTGAACTGACAAGTATTTCTTACTTCCTACTTCTGCATTCCAGTCCCCTATAATGAAAAGGACATCTTTTTTGGGGTGTTAGTTCTAGAAGGTCTTGTAGGTCTTCTTCAACTTCAGCTTCTTCAGCATTACAAGTCAGGGCATAGACTTGGATTACCGTGATATTGAATGGTTTTCCTTGGAAACGAACAGAGATCATTCTTTCATTTTTGAGATTGCACCCAGGTATTACATTTTGGACTCTTTTGTTGACTATGATGGCTACTCCATTTGTTCTAAGGGGTTCTTGCCCACAGTAGAAGATATAATGGTCATCTGAGTTAAATTCACCCATTCCAGTCCATCTTAGTTCATTGATTCCTAAAATGTCAATGTTCAGTCTTGCCATTTCCTGTTTGACCATTTCCGATTTGCCTTGATTCATGGACCTAACATTCCGGGTTCTTATGCAATATTGCCCTTTATAGCATCGGACTTTACTTCCATCACCAGTCATATCCACAGCTGGGCATTGTTTTTGCTTTGGCTCCATCTCTTCATTCTTCCTGGAGTTATTTCTTCACTGATTTCCAGTAACATATTGGGCACCTAGTGACCTGGTGAGTTCATCTTTCAGTGTCATATCTTTTTGCCTTTTCTTACTGTCCGTGGGGTTCTGAAGGTAAGAATGCTGAAGTGGTTTGCCATTCCCTTCTCCAGTGGATCATGTTTTGTCAAAACTCTCCACCAAGACCCATCCATCTTGAGTGGCCCTACATGGCATGGCCATATTTTCATTGAGTTAGATAAGGCTCTGGTCCATGTGATCAGCTTGGTTAGTTTTCTGTGATTGTGGTTTTCATTCTGTCTGCCCTATGATGGAGAAGGATAAGAGGCTTATGGAAGCTTCCTGAGAGAGAGACTGACTGTGGGGGAATCTGGGTCTTGTTCTGATGGGCAGGGCCATGCTCAGTAAGTCTTTAATCCAGTTTTCTGCTGATGGGTGGGGCTGTTTTCCCTCCCTGTTGTTTGACCTGAGACCAAACTATGGTGGAGGTGATAAAGATAATGGCAACTTCCTTCAAAAAGTCCTGTGCATCAGTGTCCCCGGCCCTGCAGCAGGCCGCCGCTGACCCACGCCTCTGCCAGAGACTCGTGGACACTCACAGACAAGTCTGGGTCTGCAGCCAGGGATGATGCCAATGCGTGAGGTTGCTGGTTTATGAAAAAGGCAAAACCTCTGCTCTCAGGAAGCTCCCGGGTTAGGAAGAGGAGGTGGAGAGAAAAAAATAAATCTGTCCCTAAATGTGTTCAATAAATGAATGAAGGGGGACAGTGTGGTGGTGGGGAGACATTTCTAGCTCCTGTGCAGATCAAAAAAAAGCCCCCACAGCCGGAGTGTGGAAGCAAGTGGGGGCCACATGGCAAGTGCCTTCCCCACCCCGGCTCCCTGCAGGTTCTGAGTAAGAACAGGCGTGGCAGGCGACTGTGTCCTCCACCCAAACAAGGCCACGTCTCTGCACAGAATTAAAGTCGAGGTGGAAGAGAGTAACGTGGTATTGCTGGGCTCCTAGGGGGACCGCGTTCTGAGGTCGAGGGCCACCTCCCACCACAGGGACAGACAGCAGGAGGCGTGCAGGGAGAGGACCCTTTCCTCACCCCAGGGTCCCATTTCCCTAACCCACCTGACCTCTGCCCGACGAGCTGGCATGGCAGTCCTCTGTGTTCTGGACACTTTATAACCGCAACCCCCCACCAACTTTGTCGGTACCCTGCAGGGTCTCTGCAGATTAGGATGTGGCTGCAACCCTGTTTAGCCAGGCACCTGGGAGAAAGTCAAGCGGCAGAATTTCTGCAGCGCAGGAGGCAATTTCTCGCCAGCGCGCGCGGTGTCGAGGGCCTCGAGGTCAATCCCATAAAGAGCCCTGTGCTCCCTGCCGCTCTGCTGACCTCTCATTACTCTGGCTCAGCAGCTGGGCTCTGAGCAGCGGGGGCGTCTGGCAGTCTCTGCAAACAGAAATTGTTGACTGCGGTGTTTGGGAAAGATGTCTGATTATTAACAAAGTTGTTTACACTGTTTGACCACTTGTCAAAATCTGCAAAAAGATTTCTTTCGAGGTAATAAACAAACAGATAACCAGGGAACATGTTCTTTGCTTGATGTGGCTTTACTTTGGGGAGATAAGACGTGTGTTGACATTTAATCCTCGTTTTTATTCTGGCCGCCCCTTACTCGTCTTCTGTGGCACCCCTCTGTCTGTCTGCCTACCTCTGGTTCCCGTATCAGCAAACAATTCAGGGATGGTTATTTTTTATGTCTGATAAAGGGTGTGGAACTGCATTTCAGTAGGTGGACTGCGAGTATGGCTTCTGTCTCTGGGGAGAGTGTGAGTCCGTCCCCACTCCGCTCTGAGCTGCATTGTGCTCCAGCCGGCGGGTCCCCCAGGCCCCATGGACTGCCCTTTGGGCAAAGGTCTCTGCTTGCCCCACAGCAGAGGGAGGGGCACATGCTCCTCGGGGCCTTTGCTTTTATGTTCTCAGAGCTCATGTGCGCGGTGGGCAAGGACACCAGGACAGCAGGCACGTGTGCTGGTGTGCGGTGTTGGCCAGGGACGCCCTCGTGACCAGGAGAGACAGCTAACCCCTGAGTCACCGCCCCAGGACATGGCGTCGATGGGCAGAGGGGCTCTGGGCCCCGCAGTGCTGGACCCAGGCTGAAGCCAGCCCTCGTGATGACGAGAGGGCTGGACCATCCGGGGCCTGTTTCCAGCCCAAGGCCCCAGCTTTTTGGGAGCAGTCTCCGTCAGACGCCCAGGTGTGAGCTTCTGGTCCAGCCATGGTTCTCACTGCTCGAGCCGATGCTGCAGCTTCCAAGTGCAGCATCATTTCCTTTTCCCATGGAGTCTTGGGACCCTCGAGCCAACAGCAGTGATGAGCACAGAGCAAGGCTTGGCATGGACACATATGCAGCTTCCGGGAAGCCTCTCCCTGAATGCGGCTCCTTCCCAGTGTTTCCTGGGGGCCCTGCTTGCCAGCCTTGCCCTCCCACCGCCATCAGTGATGCCACCCTGTTGGTGAGTTTCTACACGTGCTGGGCTTCAGGCAGCATTGGAGGAGGGTCCCCTCCGCCATGGAGCACTGATTTGCTCCATTAGAACTTCTTTGGGGATGAAAGCTTTTACCTTTTGCAGAAATGTTTCAAAATATCAGATCCAAGGAGCAACCAGTTCAAGCTGGACTGAACATGTAGCCACATACCCGGGTCCCAATGTGGGCAGCACTGGACTGAGGGGCGAGGCTGACCCAGGCGTGGGTTGGGATGGCTGCTGTGGCAAGGCTGGAAGGGCGGCAGGATGGGCAAACTCTGATGTCACTAATGGTTCCATGATTTTCCAAAACACAAAGATGTATGTTGATGAAGATAACCTCATTTATTTCACCACCATGACTAAGTTAGGAATGCTCTGAAATAGGACTTCAGTGGTGGTGCGGCTGTACCTAATACTCTGATTCAAAAATGGATAAAGTACCCAATCAAAGAACACATGCATATAAGCAAATACAAGTCAGTTCTCACCACATGTGATGAAAGAGCCCCGGAACGTGCAAACCACTGGTGTCACTGGGTGCAGCCCCTCTCCACCTGCAGGAGAATATGTAGAAGAGAAGCGACTGGGCCGTGGAACCGTGAGGTTGACGTTCTGCTACTGCGCTGACCCCTTGACCAGCTGCTCAAGCAAAGAGTGTGGGCAGCTCTCCAGTCACTGCGGGCGTGAGCACAGGTCTGGCCATTAGGAGTCCCAGCCACACTCTCCAGACTAAAGTCTGCAGACTTTGGCTTGTTTCAGCGTCTCAGAGTAAACCATGAAACTGCCCACCCGCCGTCTGTGTTGGGAGCCCCACAGTCTCCGCTCGAATGTGGGCTCAGCCAAGCAAGAAGAGGTCACACTTTCACTCCTCTGTTCGTTCAGCAGAGATTTATTTACTGCTCATCTGCCTCAAGTCAGTACAGAGGACATGGAGTTAAGTGGTGTGGTCTCCGGCCTTGCCAAGAACACAGTTCTGCAAATAACGACCGGCACCCACCACTGCAAATCACCAGAAGCACCCGCTTCAGGTCACCTGGGAAATGTAGCTGTGTCCTTTAGAACATCGACACCCTCCTGAAATACTCTGGGAGATGGTGGAATTTTCTGTGTGGCCTCAGATGGTCTGTCTGCACTTTTACTTCATCGGGTATAATGCAACGAGATATTAAATTAGTGGATGCATTAACTTATCTTCCTTTATTTATTCATTCACTCACTTCAATAAATACTCATGAAGCACCTCTCTGTGCACAGGACTGTTTTTGGTATCTAGAAAGGGGTCAGGAAGATCCCTTGGGAAAGGAAATGGCAACCCACTCCAGTATTCTTACTTGGAAAATTCTAAGGACAGAGGATCCTGGCAGGTTACAGTCCATGGGTTCACAAGAGTTGGGCATGACTTAGCGACCAAAGCACCATCAAACCTTGAGAAACAAAATCAAAAGCTTGAGAAGTGTAACTGCAGCTGGTGAGGCAAACGACATTTAAAGATAAGGCGTGATGGGGGTTACCTGGGACGCTGGAAAGTGACACGTTTATAGAAAACAAGCTGGCGGATGAGAAGACATGCAGGAGCAGAGGGGCCATCCCAGTGAAACGGGGGGCAGGTGGGCTTCCGGAAGGGGTGACCTTTTGGGCAAAGCTCAAGGAGGTGAGGGGCTCAGCTGTGTGACTCTCTGGGGGAAGACCATTCCAGCAGAGGGGACGGCCATAGGGAGACCTGAGTCAGGAGTGAGTCTGACGCGCTCAAGGACCCCAAGGAGGCTAGGAGAGGTGAGGGGGGAAGATGGGGCTGGGCAGGTGGCAGGGAGCTGGACCACGGACGAGTTTTGTTTTTTTAATTGAATTCAAACTTGTTCTGCTCCCTGCACAAGGGGCCAACAAACCGAGAGACAAGTTGTGGGAGCCGTGAATAGTGACTTTGTTCCAAAAGCTGGCAGACTGAGAACATAATGGACTAATGTCCCTGAGAACCATGTTCCCCAAGTGAGAATTCAGGCGGCTTTTATACTAAAAGAGGAGCAAGTGTGGTTGGCTGCTGTAAATTTCTTGGTGTTGGAATCCTTTGTTCTTGCAGCTATTCAGGAAGGTCAGGTCACAGTGTTCCTGTAAACCCTCAACAAGACACATGTTTTTCTCTGTTCAGCAACTTTTTACCTCTATATGAGTGGGAAAGTATTATACCTTTAAAGGTCAGAGCCTTGAGAATGTATATTTCAGGCTGTTGGCAATATTCTTAACTTGCAGCAAAAGCAATGGAACACAAAGGTTAAAGTAAAAGAAACAGATCCAAGATGCAGCCAGATTTGTTCTTCCCTGTTACATGTTCAGGGCTTCCCATGTGGCACTGGGGTAAAGAATCTGCCAGCCAATGCGGAAGATGCAGGTTCAATTCCTGGGTTAGGAAGATCCCCGGAGAAGGAAATGGCAACCCACTCCCGTATTCATCCCTGGAAAATTCTATGGACAGAGGAGCCTGGCGGGCTACAGTCCATGGAGTTGCACAGAACTGGACGTGACTGAGCGGGCACACACAGATTTTTGAGGCTGACTCTTACTGCAAGTGAAGGGCGCCTCTGCCAGGCTGGGACAAGGGCCTGCCACCCCGCCTCACAGCTAGGAAGTGTCGCCTTGGCTCCTAAGAATACACAGTGTGGGGGCGAAGGGCAAGGCACACGTTCACCTGATCAAGTGTCTTAGAACACTGGACTGCCTGCTCACATCCAACTGCTGACCGTGGAAAACGAGAGGGGCAGCTGGAGGCTCCGCAGGGCCCCAGAGATGCCCTCACTCACCTGCTCTGGTGCCTTCTGCTCGGAGTCGGGTCCTGGTGGATTCTCCTCACACAGTCGCTCTATGCAGTGTCCTTATCCCGGGTCATCCGCCGCTGTGATCCAACACGGGAGGGTCATTCTCCGCTGTGATCCCATACGGGGAGAGAGCTGATTAAAGGATTCACAGCTCTTCCACCCAGTGGGGGTGGCTGTGATTGAGTAGATGTCACCAACATGCTAAAAGCTATGCTGCTGTGATAGGAGGATGCAAACGTCACCGTCACCTTCGGAGATGGTTCCCGGAGTTCACAGCTAACCCCCGATCCCCTTCAGTCCTGTCTGCAAGCCAGGAAGCCCTTGTTTCCTCAAAACTTCCACATCAGAGGTTGTGATGATTTTGCTCCCTAGGCTCCATATTTCATTCCACAGTTTTAGCAATTCGGTGTGCTTAACAGCTAGTGATAAACTGCAAAAATACTATTTATCATCGCAGTCATTCATGAAATCACATTAGTGAAATTAGCTTATTTTACTACGAAATGCATTTCCAACAGTGAACTTGCAAGGTACATTGGATCTTTGGGATTCACTGGATTAGGATTGATTGGAGCAGGAAATAATCAAAATAAAAATACCTGATAATCTGCTTCCAAGAATTTTTAAAGAATTAAATAATCTCCTATAAATTTAATGGAAATTACAGATGCTTTTTTTATTGCAATATATATGTATTTGATAGTTTCACATTTTATGTTTTAATGTACTATTAAAAATGGATATAAATGACATAGAAAAATAGTGCTAACTAGGGAAAGCATCTGGAGAGAAAAGAATTTAGTAAAGTGTAGAAATGAAAGAGAAAAGTCACAAAAAGCCAGAAAAACTTGAATGCTTAATCTAAATTTTGTATGTATGTGCACTGTAGTCAAGAACCTGTCAATGCAAGAGATATAAGAGACGAGGGTCCTGGATCAGGAACATCCCCTGGAGGAGGAAATGGCGACCCACTCCAGTATTCTTGCCTGGGAAATCCCATGGCCAGACAAGCCTGGTGAGCTATATTCCACAGGGTCGCAGAGTTGGGCACGACTGAAGTGATTTAGCACTCACATAAATAGTACCTCTTATTGATAAAAAATATAGTGTTATGAATAAAAGGATCAAAAGTTGAAATGCATAAGTTAATAAAAGTATAGAAAAATCAAAAAATAATAATCAAATAATCAAAAACAATCTAATAATCAAAAAATGGAAAATTTTTAATGAGATCTCAACATTTTACTCCGTGACGCCTGCCTTCCCTTCTGTATTGTATTACCTACTGCAGGAGAAGGTGGTGGAAACAGAGGCTGTGTTAGCAGAGTAAAGTACCTTCTTGAAAACATTGTGGGAAATTGTATCATTACCTCAAAAGACGTTGGCATCCTGTGACCGACACTTTCCCTTGGGTGAGTTAGTAGTCTCAGGACATAGGAAATTGACTCTCAACAGAGCTGTGATTTTTGTGAGTTTTAAGTCTGGCAGTAGTTTATATCTCCAATAGTTTTGTATATATATTATTCTGAAAGCTACCTACCAGTACTGTAGGAGCGACCCGAAATGCCAAGCACACACAGTGCTTTTCAGACGCAGAGACTGGAGGCTGGTGGGGAATTTCACGAAGCCAGTCTCCACCCTCGGACTCCTGTCTTGTGGCTGGAGGCAGGCACTTGTGTGATGGAGCTGAGACGGAAGGGTCTCCAGGCACTCTTGGTTGAGCAGCTCCCGGCAGACTCTGTGCACGTGCCCCTGGAGGCGGCAGCTCTGTGAGAACACAGCAGCTCTTCCTTGGCGATTTTCTGCTGAAATTTAACAGAGAAAGAGCAGAACTATTTCATCAAGCAAAACGAGCCATGGGCCAAAGCCGAGGATGGAGTCAGTCGCAGGCTCTCTCAAAGCCTCCTCCGGGAGGTGCACAAAGCCGAGGATGGAGTCAGTCGCAGGCTCTCTCAAAGCCTCCTCCGGGAGGTGCACAAAGCCGAGGATGGAGTCAGTTGCAGGCTCTCTCAAAGCCTCCTCTGGGAGGTGCACGTGTGCTTGTGTTGGTTTAGGTCCGTGAGGTGTACCAGTTGGCTAACCTCCCAGTGATGCTGTGTAACAAATAGCAAAATGCTGGTGTTGGGAAGCAATAAGCGTCAGCTGGGCAGCTGCTCAGCAAGTTGAGAGGTTGCCTGGCAGTCACAGGACCAGCGGGTTCCTAGTAGGATGACAGGTGCTCCCCATCACGAGGATGCAGACGCATGAGAGGGAGAAAACCTGCTGGCACAGGTGCTTCAAGCCTGACTTGCTCATTTTCCAGCCACGGTTGTATGATCACAGAGGGGGACCCCAGGGGAGCAGCTGGGTGACCTGGTCACTTTCTACTGTCGGAGAGGCTTGGCGTCACCCACCCTAAAATCAAGGCTGCCTTTCTCAGGCCTGCTGTGGCATCCACGGTGACTCCGGAGGAGGGCCACCTCCCCTCAGGACACAAACGGTGGCCGAGTCCTCCTGGCCTGGCAGAAGTCCAGCCCCAGATCTGAGGGTCACGCCAACTATGGTCCCCTGGACACGACCATGGGCTGGCAACACCTGCTGACTCTTTTCATCCTTTTGGTGGTGGCTCTTAGGGTCTGTTTCCTGCACCCCAAGCAGATGCGAGTGCTGGATTTTCACCTAGACCACGCCTCCCCACTGGTGTCCCCTCTGTGCTGATGTGGGGCTCACTCCCCCGCTCAGTCCCTCACGCTGGCTGCCATGTGCCAGTCCACCTTCCCGGGGCTGCAGGCCAGGCCTCTCTCTGTGGCAGGGAGCCCGGCCCTGAGCTGCTCTGGGGAGCCTGTGAGCTACCCCCAGGGGCCTGGGGTCTGGGAGCTGCTGCCGTCCAGCGGGACTGCTGATGACCAGTCCAGCCTGGGCTCTGCAGCCTGTGGAGCCAGAAGGCTTTGCTGACCAGAGACTCAGCGTGTGCCCTGCGGTGGGGACCACCAGTCCCACCAGCTGGCAGAACCTTTGTGTCTTTTGCAAAACGGTTGTTTTACTCGGTGCCTCGCCACCTGCTTGAGATTTGCTGCGGGTGAAAATTGCCCAGACTCGGCTTCTTCAGCCGGTCCCCTCTGCAGAGCCAGGGTGGAGCTGCTGGCCCCGGAGGAGGCGGGCTGGCAGGAGGGGGGCGCAGTGGCCGTCCGGATTAAGGACGGAAGTCACGCGTGCTCTGGAGGGAGTCCGGACGACAGAGCAGTCTGCACGGTGTGCGTGAAAACGCGTGGGTCCCGTCTGACCTCACTCCCTGGGAACACGGCCGGTCCTGGTGGAAGTGCCGTGGGCAGCCTTCTGGGCTTCCCCATAAACACACCCTGTGCACACACGTGCACTCTGTCTCACACACATCTTCCTGTCGGTACGAAAGCGAGAACCTGGTCTTAGTGTGTTTGGTGTCAGTCGCTCATGGAGGCGATCAACTCCATTTCTAATCTCCTGTGAGTCCCTCCAGGCTCTAACGAGCAGGTTTATTACTGTTTATTGTTGTGTTACCTGTTCACTGGTGTTCGGGCTGGCAGCCTCCGGAGAAACCCAAGGCCAAGGTCTGAGCTCAGCCTGGCTGGGCTGCGGGCGGGTTCGGGAGGGTGGCCCTGGGGGGCAGGGGATAGCGAGCGGGTGAGGATGCGCTCCTGGGGAGCCTCAGGCCCTGCCAGCTGCAGGCGGGAGCCTGCTGGGCCCCAGAGAGGCCCTGAGGAGTGGGGGTGCGGCGGGGTGGGGCCGTGAAAGTCCTGCTGGCGGAGCCCCCGTTTGGAGTTTTCTCAGGTCGAAGAGAAGGTTCTCGATTCAACTTTGAAGATGCTGGTGCTCAGATGAATACTCCAGTGCTAGACAGACATCATGAGCGGGGTTTCCCTTTCCTGTGAAAAAGTGAGGGATAAGGAACATTATTCATAAGTGATCAATGTTTTAGCGAGTATGACTGTAATCATTTTGCAATCATCACGTTGCACCTCCTGGGCCGTGTGCTCATGTCTGTAACGCGCACATCTATTCAGTCCTAAATGGGCAGTTCAGAGACAGTCAGCCTGATGGATTCTTTCGCCGTGGCCGGGCTGGTTGGTTGGCTGAGCGGAGAGATCAGTTCGTGAAAACCGCAGGTTGTCTGTAATCACGGAAGTGCTCGTCCCCGGAGGCGTTGCTGTCTCAGGTCTGTGTCAGGTGTGTGTGGAGGTGGGGTGGGCACCCCTCTGGCCCCAGCCCTGAGAGCGGGGTCCACGGCCCACTTGGGGGGGCATAACCTGAGATTGCACGCAGGGTCGACCCCGCCCACCTGCGCCCACACCTCATGACCACAAGTGCGTTCTGCTTGTCGGCTTCGCAGTTCTGAGCCCAGCCTGGGAGGATCAGATATTGGGGTGGTCTTTCCCAGACTGTTCTGCCTGGGGCACAGAGGTGGGTGCCCCCCAAGGGGACAGGGGCCCCATTTCCACCCCGGGTGGTGACTCCTGGTTGAAGGAAATTTCCCTACCCGAGACCCGTGGCCACACCCATGGAAAGTTCTGGACAGCAGCCCTTTGAGGTGGATGACTCTCTCCTGGGGCCTCCAGCCTGGCCTTGGTGAGGAAGCCAAAGCCAGGGGACCCACGTGGGGAAGCAGGTGAGCCCCTGGGAGGAGAAGAGTCACTTCATCCCTGCCCGAGCCCCCCTGTCCTGGATGTCCGAGCATCCTCTGCTCCTGGGAGCTGACATAGAGGCCAGCAGGGGTACGGATGCCCGCAGTCTGGCCTTTGTTTGGTTTCTGTGTGTTTATTTTGAAGCAGGAAATCGTAATTCCTTCCAAATTTTGCTCAAACATTAAAAAACAGCATTTTCTCTGTCCATATGCCCCTCGGCAGAAACAGAATTCCTCTTTGTTCAAAATGAACCGAGTTTTCACTGCCTGGGCTTTTAAACTTATAAACTATAATTATTTTTGATTACATGTATTTACTATGTGGCTGATTTACCTTGAATGCCTTGAAATTGAATTTGCGGATGTATTTTTCTCTTTCACACCAGCTGTTGCATTGATTATTTCTCACTTCCTCTAGTTGTCTGCTTAATAAGACCACGCTTCAGTTCCTTAGCCGAGGAGTAGAAAACCTGCTTCTTCTGAATGCAAATTTCCGTGGCTGTACGCTTAATTTTTATGGCCCTGAAGGAAAACTTGAAAACCCGATCCTTTCTGCATCCTTCACCCTTCTTTGAAAGGTGGTCACCTGTCTCTAGGACTGACTAGAATTCGGCCGAGTGGAAAAGTATCAGGCAAGTTAGGTGTTTACGGGACGTTTGTACTCGCGGACTGGAGTGTGACTCTGAGGTGGGTCACTGGGTCACTGGGTCTCATTGTTGCTGTTCAGTGGCTCACTGTGTCCGACTCTTTGCGACCCCGTGGACTGCAGCACACCAGGCCTCCCTGCCCATCACCAACTCCCGGAGCTTGCTCCAACTCGTGTCTGCTGAGTTTGTCTCATCCAGATGATCTAAACCATAGTCACTGATTTTGAGTCTGCACTGGTGAGGCCAAGAACACTAATTTTATCCTAACTTTGGGTATCGTGACACACGGACTGATCATAGCATCACCCACGTGAGGGGTGGTGGGGGCTGTCCAGGGCTGTGCAGTGATGCGGGGTCCTTATTCTGGTATGTTGAAGGAATCACTTCTGTACTTAGGGGCTTCCCTGGTGGCTCAGATGATAAAGAATCTGCCTGCATTGCGGGAGACCCGGGTTCGATCCCTGGGTCAGGAAGGCCCACTCCAGTATTCTTGCCTGCAGAACCCCAGCTTCTGTACAAGCTGTGAGATTTTAGGGTTTCCTTCCGACCTGCTGCTTTGGTTGTCAGCATCAAATGGTGGGTAGGTCTTGAAATTAATCAAAAGATGCCCTTGTCTGGAGTAAAAACAAATGTGAGTGTCAAGAAGGCTGTGCTCTTAACTGGAGTCCTTGGAGCCATGACGTGAAGAACACGAGGGAAATGAGGACAGTTGATGTTCTCCCCACCCACCCATCCCAACTGTACCTGTGTGGGTAGATGCGGGGGTCTCCTATGTTCTCCCCACCCCCTGTTCCGACTGTACCTGTGTGGGTAAACGCGGGGGTCTCCTATGTTCTACCCCCTACCCCGTTCTGAATGTACCCGTGTGGGTAGACGCAGGGGTCTCCTAGGAGCCAGTCCTCTTGACCCTCACTGACGATTTGGCCTGAGCAGCTCGGCCAGGCCCCATTCTGGACTTCGCTGCTGTACCTTCATGTCTGGGGCACATGGTCCCACACACAGAAGCTCCATCCCCCGGTATCAGTTCTGCTGTCCCCGCAGTCTTTGTCCTCGGGTAAGGTATTAATAAAAAGATGCACCAGGCAGAAGGAAGCCTGAGCTCTGGTGTCTGAGGGGAGCGAGCTGGAATCCCGGTGCTGCCAGCTTGGGTGCTGAGCAGAGGCTGTGCCCCCAGCGCCTCTGTGTATCCATCTGTGAAATGGGATCCCAGGCTCCCCCTCGGTGACGCACTGATGGCTTTAATGAGCAGAAGTGCTCGATGCACGACAGACTGCAGAGTGGGGTGGGGTCGTGTTGTTACAAACCATGTTGTCATCTCTCCAAGTCAGGATTACTGTCTCCAGCAATTGTAAAGCACATTCTACTTATCACTGTGTCAGAATTCCTAAAGCAGAGGTGTCCTGATTAGGGTAGAAACAGTGATTTTATCAAGATTGGAACTTGCCAGACTTGCTGTTTTTAGTTATTTACACAGAGTTTGAGTGCTTCCTTACTCTTTATCTGGGAGGGTTGGGGGAGGGACCCGGGACAGGGTGGCCAGGAGGAGATCCCCCGTTTTGTTTCCCGCCTGACACGGTACACGGTCGAGCTCTGGGTTTGGGCTGTTGCAGCATGTGGATTACTCCCAGGGTTGCAGGGAAGGGTGTCTTTCCGTGCCCTCTGAGGACTAGGGCCTGGGAGCCTGCGAGGGCACAGGTAGCAGTGAGCACCCCATGCCCGAGGTCAGGCCATCCGCCCTGCAGGCTGGGGTCCCAGGGGAAGGGGTGCCCATACAACGTCTCCTGCGCGGCAGGGCGAGCCTTCTACAGAGGGACCCCCACTGCGCCCCAGAGGATGTGAAGGCCACAGGTGAGCGGCCACACAGCCTCCTGTTTGGGGTGACGCGTCCCGGGGTCTGCGTGGAATGTCTGCCCGGGGACACGGTCAGCTGTGGACAAATGGTGCGTTTTGTAAAAAGCTTGAATCTGTTTTTAATGGATGATGATAGTACCTGTAAGTTTTAGCCTGTTTGGAAAATTCTACGGGTTTATTGCTTGTGGATGCCGCATATATGTTATACACCGTTTAGAAATCTCCTGCTTGGAGACGTGGCCAGGAAGACCCCTCTTTCTCAGGCTGCCTTCTGCTGTGCAGGGGGGGTTTCTGGGCACACTGTTCTTTCTTCCTGGGCAGGGTCTCTCTCCGAGGCCTTTCCTGCCCTCTCCCTGGAGGATTGCTCCCCTGGGTGCCCCTTGGAGGTCTCTGCGGAGGACGACAGTGAGAGAAGAGCCCTGCGGTTCTGAGTCCTGGTGTTATCACCTCGGAACTCAGTCTCCTTGTCACGGTCTCCTTCTTAACCAGCAACAGCTTCTCAGAATAGAAAACGCCTTTGTATGTACACAGGTAGACTAGTGTAACATAAAAGGAGAAACGTGGTGAAATTTTTCAATTCACAGGAAATATGTCCTTTGGGAATCCTTATAAATGCACAGAAATATAAAGTTGGCCTTACCAATGCAATATAAAAAAGAGATGATTTCCTTGATAAAATTTTAAGATGCATTCTACTCAAAATGTCTCTGAAAAGCATAGGTTTGAAAATTCTGAGTGTGTGCTTTCTCGGAAATCAGTTGTTGAACATTGGAACGATCATTTCCTTGGGCTGAATGCTTTCTAGAGGATTGGGTGGGACGCTGGGTCTCAGTCACGGGGAGAAAACCACGTTTAATTCACTGTCTTCTTCCTGGGAGACCAGGGACTCCATCCTCAGCTGCTTCCTCGAGACGAAAGCTGCTGCTCTGACCCTGGGGTGACCTGCCCACCACCCTTGGGTCCTGGAGCCGGTTTTCTGATGTCTGCAGAGAGGAGGCTGTCGGTCAGATGTCCTCTCTGTTCATTCTCTGGTCATCCAGGCACACGGGGAACAGCCTCCCTGGTCAGTTCATGCTTGGGCGGTTGATCAAGTCTAGGGCATCACCCAGCATTGCAGAGTCACAGTTACAGAGCAATTATTCAGCACTTACTTCACTAAGTGTTAATTCAGCACGTGTTAAGCACTTACTTAGTGACGTGTACTCTTTATACATCTGGCCTCCTGTGGCCTCAGAACAAGCCCTGGGAAAGGTAGTCATCTTGTCTCCAGTTTATAGAAGATGAAGCCGTGACCCAGGTAGCTTCGGGAGGAGCTCCCAGGGGCCGAGTCCAGCCCTGAAATCCAGGGTGCCCAGGTCTGTGCTCCTGACCGTGATGCAGAACATGCAGAGTGGGACTGGGGAGACGGGGGTTGAGAGCGGAAAGGATGGGGGGCTCCGAGGGGGTCGCTGGCACTGCCGGGTTCTGGTCTGTGTTTTGTTTGGCCCGTGTCTCAGTGGAGTGAGAACCCGAAATGTTTCCCAGGTCACAGAGGCAGGGTGGCAGAATCCAGTGTGTGTGTGTGGCATGTGTGCCTACATGGGGTGTCTGTGTGTGTGTGTGTATGTGTGTGTGGGACCTGCCCAGCAGGCAGAGCTCCACCAGGGCTGGAGTTCAGCCTACCCCCCAGGAGAGTCCCAGGGCGGCAGAGGGTGGTCTTTCAACCACAGCATGTATGGTAACTATTGACCTTAATTTTGCCTTCCACTGGTGACATGGCACTATCTTATGGTGACAAGTCTGGTTTAAATTGCTTAGTGTGCCATAAATAGGAGATTCTCAACTCCCGTGGCTGTGGCCTCGGGGAGCCGTCCATCAGGGGACCCTGTGCCCTGGAGGTGCCTGAGGGGTGGGGCTGGCTGGGAAAGCCTTCCTGGGGAAGGTGGGGACGTGGGCAGGGCAGTGAAGGAGCCGCCCTGGGGCCTGAGCGCCACACCCCATGTCGCTTAGGGTCAGGGGCCATGGCTGCAGGGCGATCTTGAGCCAAGAGCCACTCAACCCCCCAACATATATTTACTGAGCATCCGCTGTGTGCCAGGCTCTGAGACCAGGCACAGGCATCACCTGGGAGACAGCGAAATGTCCAGGCAGCCTGGTGCTGGTGGGGACAACTCAGACCAGAAGTTGACCGACCCGTCCCCCTGTGCGCTGTCTGTGGAAGGAGGGCTGAGGACGGCCAGGTCCTCCGGAGTGCGGCCAGGGCTCAACCGGGTGTGCGGGAGGAGTCAGGGTCTGAGGATGGACGGGAGGTGGGTGTCAGGGTCTGAGGATGGACGGGCGGGAGGAGTCAGGGTCAGAAGGATGGACGGGAGGGGGGAGTCAGGGTCTGAGGATGGACGGGAGGGGGGAGTCAGGGTCTGAGGATGGACGGGAGGGGGAGTCAGGGTCTGAGGATGGACGAGAAGGGGGAGTCAGGGTCTGAGGATGGACGGGAATGGGGAGTCAGGGTCTGAGGATGGACGGAAATGGGGAGTCAGGATCTGAGGATGGATGGGAAGGGGGAGTCACGGTCTGAGGATGGACGGGAGGGGGGAGTCAGGGTCTGAGGATGGATGGACACACTCGCTCAGGGACAAGGCTACCAGGGCAGCAGGGTCTCTGGCCGCTCCGTGGGCATTCAGTGTGGCTGGAGCTCACCTGGGCCACAAGGTGTGTGCGTGTGTCTGCGGAGGAAAGCCTGGTGCCTTTAGAAGTGATCTGGGTCCATCTGAGATGGCAGAGCCACTCCAATAACCCACTTGGCTTTGCCCAAATGTCCCTCTACACTGACGGTCGTTCCAGCCCAGGGGCTCCTGGGGATACCCCCCCCCATACTCCTGATGCCACTTGATCATCTTGTTTATAAGTTGAAGCAATTATAATGTTTCTCCAAGAGCTGCTGTGGGGTGGGTGGTGTCTCCACAAGGCCTGAAGCGGGACCGGCACTCGGGTGTGCAGGGGATGGCAGATGGCCCTCTTAGAGGCGTAGACGGATGGACTCCAGGTTTAACAGGATTCATCCGACAGGTTTAAAAGGAGAGTCCCATCATGACATGCAGGATGGCTAAACGATAGACATTCTTGGAACCTACCTGAGAAAATTCACTGACATTTATAAACCAATGAAAAGAAATAATCAACACAATGGAAGGCATGCCCATACTGATAAGTGGATTGAATGATAAGCTTTCTTCCCTTGAGTCAAAATTCATGGAAACTGTTCCACAGCTCTGTCCACCCAGGGTCGGGGCGCTTCTCCCCAAACCCTGTGCTTAGGGGGTGGACACAAGAAGCAGGAGCCTCTCTGTGAATCAGGGTCTCGTTCCCTGGCTGTGGACCCTCCCTACCTGAGCCGTCGGGGGCGGGGGACACAGTGGGTCCGGTGGCTGGTCGCAGACTCAGGTGCATTGTGGGGGGCCGCGGTGAGTGCAGGGTCTCTCCGAGAGGGCTGCCTTTGAGCCAGCAGCCCTCACAATCTCTCCGACCTCTCCCTTCCCACCTTGTTTGATGGCGGCTGGTCTCTGTGCTTTAACGATGGGCTTCAAGATGAGAAGTGGTCCAGGTGATGGGCTGGCTCGTTTCTAAACCACTGATGCTTCAACTTCCTACATTCAGTGCACGAAATCAACAGGTTGAAATGGGTGGTTTCCTCGTGGAGAGAGGAGACAGTTTCAAAAGAAGATTAAAGTTTAGCTGGGTCTGACCCTCTAGAGTTCTCATATGAGAACTCTGTCAGTATGAAGTGTCGTGACAACTCCCAAGCCAGAAACTGCCATGGTCACTGCAGAGGGAGTGACTGGCAGTTCTATTCCCAGTGTGACAGCAGGTGGCCAACAGGGTGACCGGCTCTTCCCCCGGGTGCTGTAGAAACAGCATCTCCAGCAATTTCATTTCTCTTAGATGTACTGAAAGTCAAAGTGAAAGTCACTCAGTCATATCCAGACTATGCAGTCCGTGGACTTCTCCAGGCCAGAATACTGGAGTGGGTAGCCTTTCCCTTCTCCAGGGGATTTTCCCAACCCAGGGATCGAACTCAGGTCTCCTGCACTGCAGGCGGATTCTTTACGAGCTGAGCCACAAGGGAAGCAACGTATTGGCGTGTTCTAATGTGGCACTCACAGAACTTCATGGAGAGATACCACAAGAGGCATGCAAGGTTACAGCGATGCAAGTCGGTGGGCCAGGGAATGTGCTCAGGGAGACAGGAAGGCCGAGAGCCAGGAGGGCAACACGCAGGGAAAAGTCTAATTCTGATTGTCCCAGCATCGTGGGCACCGGCTCTGCCTGTGGCTCATGCCTTGGGGATGGGCTGTTTCATCCTTGATTAAGAAGCCAGCACCTCCCGGGGTGCTAGTGGAGGTGATAGAATTCCAGTTGAGCTATTTCCAATCCTGAAAGATGATGCTGTGAAAGTGCTGCACTCAATATGCCAGCAAATCTGGAAAACTCAGCAGTGGCCACAGGACTGGAAAAGGTCAGTTTTCATTCCAATCCCTAAGAAAGGCAGTGCCAAAGAATGCTCAAACTACTGCACAATTGCACTCATCTCACACCCTAGTAAAGTAATGCTTAAAATTCTCCAAGCCAGGCTTCAGCAATACGTGAAATGTGAACTTCCAGATGTTCAACGGATTTAGAAAAGGCAGAGGAACCACAGATCAAATTGCCAACATCCACCGGCTCATTGAAAAAGCAAGAGAGTTCCAGAAAAACATCTACCTCTGCTTTATTGACTATGCCAAAGCCTTTGACTGTGTGGATCACAATAAACTGTGGAAAATTCTGAAAGAGATGGGAATACCAGACCACCTGACCTGCCTCTTGAGAAACCTGTATGCAGGTCAGGAAGCAACAGTTAGAACTGGACATGGAACAACAGACTGATTCCAAATAGGAAAAGGAGTATGCCAAGGCTGTATATTGTCACCCTGCTTATTTAACTTATATGCAGAGTACATCATGAGAAACGCTGGGCTGAATGAAGCACAAACTGGAATCAAGATTGCCAGGAGAAATATCAATAACCTCAGGTATTCAGATGACACCACCCTTATGGCAGAAAGCGAAGAAGAACTAAAGAGCCTCTTGATGAAAGTGAAAGAGGAGAGTGAAAAAGTTGGCTTAAAGCTCAACATTCAGAAAACTAAGATCATGGCATCTGGTCCCATCACTTCATGGGAAATAGATGGGGAAACAGTGGAAACAGTGAGAGACTTTATTTTTCTGGCCTCCAAAATCACTGCAGATGGTGATTGCAGCCATGAAATTAAAAGACGCTTACTCCTTGGAAGGAAAGTTATGACCAACCTAGACAGCATATTGAAAAGCAGAGACATTACTTGGTCAACAAAAGTCCGTGTAATCAAGGCTGTGGTTTTTCCAGTGGTCATGTATGGATGTGAGAGTTGGAATATAAAGAAAGCTGAGTGCTGAAGAGTTGATGCTTTTGAACTGTGGTGTTGGAGAAGACTCTTGAGAGTCCCTTGGACTGCAAGGAGATCCAACCAGTCCATCCTAAAGGAAATCAGTCCTGAATATTCATTGGAAGGACTGATCCTGAGGCTGAAACTCCAATACTTTGGCCACCTGATGCGAAGAGCTGACTCATTGGAAATGACCCTGATGCTGGGAAAGATTGAGGGCAGAGGAGAAGGGGACGACAGAGGATGAGATAGTTGGATGGCATTATCGACTTGATGGACATGGGTTTGGGTGGACTCCGGGAGTTGGTGATGGACAGGGAGGCCTGGCGTGCTGCGGTTCATGGGATTGCAAAGAGTTGGACACGACTGAGCGACTGAACTGAACTGAACCACCTGGGGTCAGATCAAAGCTGTCCCCTTCCCTCCCAGCTTTGCCACGTGGCCACCCTCCTGGCTTCCAGGTGCACTAGTGCCATCGTTGTCCTGTGGGAAGGTTACACGTGGGGACGCTCTGCAGGCGACAGGACACCAGCCATGTCTGTTTCTCAGATCCAGACCTGCTTCTGTCCTGCCTCCTTGCCCCTTCCCCTGTCTCCTTTGCCACCAGTCAGGGTCTCTGGACAACAGCGTCTTCCTCTTCCAGCCATAGGCAAAGGCACATCCCTTCTAGGACAATGCATGTGGCACACCTCCCACGGCCAGCTCGAGGTTGGCACGAAATGTGTCTTTTCATAAATGCCGCCAGTAGGTATTGCCCACCATGGTCAGTGGAGGCGGAATCTCCTGCCCTGGGCTGACTGGCAGTTTGTTTTCTAAGGAATGTTTTCTACGGATCTTCACGCGTCTGCTCTCAGTTCCGTTCACCAACAGCATCGCACCAAGCGCAGGCTGGCCTCCTCTCTGCGCTTGGCTTGGTCCCTGTTCTCCTGGGTCATGTAGGTTTGTTGTGGGAAAGAACGTGTTCCTGCCTCTCTACAACACACTTCATCCTTTCCTTTGCAGAAGTTCTCGTTTCTGATCTTACCTTGGGCTTTGCACAGGTGGGACGGTTTTCCTGTCTCTGCCTCTTGACCAAGGGCAGAGTGGCTGGGAGCTCATCACTGCGGAGGTCGCCTCTCCCAGCCTCAGTGATTCCTCTGAAGCACTGGGGGGCCCACCCCCTCCCCTGCCCCGCACCCCTCTGTCAGAGCCCTCTCAGGGCCGACCGGCGCCCTCAGACCCTGCGTCTCCTCCAGCCCTCGCCCCGGCAGGGTCTGCTCTCCCCCGCGGGGCCCAGCGTCTCTCCGGGTCCTACCCCTCATTCCTCAGTTAACAGTCTCTGCAGAGCAGAAGGCTCCTGCTTTCACCGATTGTGTTTATTCCATTTCAGTCAGACTGGATCGGAATTAAAACCTCCATTTATCTGTAAATATACATTTTAAGGTACTTTTCTCTCAGCAGTTAGTATGTTTGTCTAGCAGCAACTTAAAAATAATCTGATGAGCTCTCGGTTCTGGCTCGAGGGGTGATGTGGACCACGCGTGGGGCTCGTGGGACCGCAGATGGCAAAGCCCCTGGGGTGGCTTAGGGCCTGGAGGCCTCCTCACGCCCAGAAATCATTGGTGGGTCAGCAGCAGCAGCGCTGAGCACGTCCCGTCCCTGTGAGGCCGTGTCACACCCAGGAGGACCCGGGAGGAGCTGGGGGCGCGGCCTGGCTGACCCAAACCCCCGAGCCTGCTCCGCGTCGTCTAGAGAAGCTGACAGACCCAGCTCCGAGCCCCGGCTTCCACGGGAGCATGCCCCCCGCTAGGGCTGCTGCGGGAATTCAGTGAGATTTTTCTCAGGGCTCGGGGAGCGCCTCGGTGTTGGGAGTCCTTCCTTAGCTGGACGGAACACCCCTGCCAGGCCCCCACCCCTGAAACTAGTGTCGGGCACTCCCGGAGAGGCGGAGGCAGAGCCGAGCTCTGGGGGAACCAGCGTCTTTGCGCTCCTGACACTCAGTCTTCAGTGAAGGCGGAAGGTGTAGACCGTGAGCGGCGCCCTGCACGGAATAGCTCCAGCAGGCTCCATCCACGGCCAGACTGTCGACGCATCCGCGTCCTGAAAGAGGCCCTAATCTGGGAGTAGGGCTCGCCGCCCCAGCCGCAGGCAGATACCCGGGCGAAGGTGCTGGAGACTCGCCCTGGGAGGAGTTCAGGGACCACCGAGGGGACCTGTGAGCCTCGGGCCGTGGAGGCCTCCCGGGGCACTGGGCTGACGGCACCCTGGGCTCAGGGAGGGGTGTCTGAAGACGGGAAGGGTCTCTGGGCCTGAGGAGTTGGCTCCGTGAGGGAAGCTCAGGACCAGCCAAGCTGTCTTACCTGTAAGCTTGGCCCTAGGATCCCGCCTCTCACTTGGCTGGGCCTTGGAGCCACATTCGGGGAAGACCACAAAACCTGTCTGTTTCTGCAAAAAAAAAAAAATTTGGGACCACACACCGAAAAAGCCCAGTTCTGCTCATCGGGGTCACTGGGTTTAGTTTTGTTAGTTTTACATTAAAGCGCCTCCCCATCCTTACACACCTCTGCTGGGTTAGAGGTTCACAGCATCCTCGATGCAGGACAGACTGGGACCGGGAGGGCTTCTCAGGACCCAGGAAACTGGTCCTCAGCTGTGCATCCTGGCCTCTCACAGGACAGGCTTCCCGTTTTCCTCCCTTTCAACCCTGGAGCTCAGCACGCCAGCAGCCCTAAGCCTCTGCTGACCCAAGTTCTCACGTTCATGTGTAAATCGCTCCTTAAATCAGGCATTTGTTCGGCAAACAGAGCAGAGAGCAGAATACAGCAGTCGCGTTTGTTCAGGGCTTACCTGGAGCCAGGCGCCCTTCTAAGTGCTTTGCTTAAGTGAGTTCATCGAACCTTCCCAGCTGCCCTGGTCACAGCTCTGGGGTTTGTCCAGATCTGTAGGAAGGGACCAGATGCAGCCCGGCCAGATGGACAGAGGGCGGCTGAGCCGGAGCCTGACTGAGGCTGCAGAGCTCCCCGAGTCTGAGCTCTTAGCTGCTCTCTGATATTTCACTGGAATTTGAGGAACAGAATCATATGTTATTCCTGTTCACTCTCTCAGTCTTGTCCGACTTTGCCACCCCATGGGCTGCGGCATGCCAGGCCTCCCTGTCCATCACCAACATCTGGAGCTTGCTCAAACTCATGTCTGCTAGGTCGGTGACGCCATCCAACCATCTCATCCTCTGTCGTCCCCTTCTCCTCCCGCCTTCAATTTTTCCCAGCATCAGGGTCTTTTCCAATGAGTCAGCTCTTTGCATCATGTGGCCAAAGGAGTGGAGCTTCAGCTTCAGCATCAGTCCTTTCAATTAATATTCAGGATTGATTTCCTTTAGGATGGACTTGTTTGATCTGTGTAAGTACCTTATAATGTTAGTTCCTCAGTTGTGTTCCACTCTTTGCAACCCCATGGACTCTAGCCCATCAGGCTTCTCTGTCCATGGGATTCTCTAGGCAAGAATACTGGAGTGGGTAGCCATTCCCTTCTCCAGGGGATCTTCCTAGACCCAGGGATCAAACTTGGGTCTCCCACATTGAAGGAAAATTCTTTACCACCTGAGTCACCAGGGAAGCACAAATACCTTATAGAATGGATGCAAATGGTTGGTCCCAGTGAAGAATTATTTTATAACATGAGCTAAAACTCCAATTATATTTGTTGCGGTGTTTGAGAAACGTCCAAATCTCCAGCCTCCCAGCACCTCAGGACAGTCTACATGCTGGTGCTGATTCTGCAGAGTCTGGGTGATCCTTCTTCCCATAGTGAAATCTGACACATTCCAGGTGTTGGGGCTGTGCTGGCCACAGGAGGGTGGTCCCACCTGGCCTCTGGGGGGGGGGGGCTGCAGCCACTCCTCAGCACCCCCATTGCTGATGCCACTTCTGATGGAGGCTGATTAGGAAACGGTTTTCTGGGCTGCCCATCTCAAAGAAGTACAAAGGAGCATTGGGGGCTCATTAGTGACTAAAATGGACTTCCCGGGTGGCTCAGTGGTAAAGAACCTGCCTGCCATGCAGGAGATAAGCCTTCAATCCCTGGGTCAGAAAGATGCCCTGGAGAAAAAAATGTCAACCCACTCCAATGTTCTTGCCTAGAGAATTCCATGGACAGAGAAGCCTGGCGGGCTCCAGTCCGGGGGTTTGCAAAGAGTCAGAAATGACTGAAGCAACTACACATGCATGTAGTGACTAAAATCTGCAAACGCATCAGGAGCTGAAGGTGCAAGGAGGGTGGATTGGGGACCTTTCTGTACCGAGCGCTCCAGGGATGTGGCCCCATGTGGGGCAGCTTTGTCACTTGTCACAGCCCGTGTCACCCAGGCTTGCACCAACCGACTCCTCTTAAACCATCCTAACTAGTCATGTCTTAGCAATTTTCACCTTATTGTAAAATGAGCTTTTATTTGCATCTGTGGTTACTCACAGCCTTCACAAGTTAATTAGTTGTTTTATTAGCCATCAGTAAACAACAGGCCTAATTTAGTAGTTTCAGGTATAATTAAGAATCTTGGAATAGCAGACTTGTGTGTGTGCAAATTAGAGGGACCCAGAGACCCTTCAAAGAATTATCTGTAATACACACTTGTCAAATTTGGAAACTTGCCTCTTTTATTTTCCATTCCTTTTTGGAGGCTAAATTTAATTATGGGTTCATTAGGTAAGGTCTAATAATTTTCATGTTACAGGTGGCATTTCTAAATGAATGAACGTTCCCATCATGCATTTGGCTGGATGAATGAGTTTCCCATCATGCATCTGGGATACTCTTAATGTCAGGTCATGAATGTGGACACTGAGAAGGATTTTCAAGATCTTTTCTTTAAGACCTTGCCAGATAAACGATGCCGTGTGTCTGAGAGCAACGTGGAGAGGGGACGGCTTTCTCGCCCAGTCTCCGTCTGAGTTAAGATGCTGTCAGCAGGCAGAGAGAGGGAATCAGGAAGCAGACGCAGCTTGGCTGACCTTGCTTGCACCTCAGTGCATCACCCGGGGGTGAGACAGCCTCTTGTCCACCTGAGAGATGAGGGTGGCGTGACCATACTGCACCCTGAGCCTCAAAGCCTTTGTGCATTGTGTTTTTGAGTTTTGCTAGACTGAGGACCAAACCAAGAATTAAATTCAGCTGAGAGATTTTCAGCAGCGGGTAGAAATGTAAGCTTCCAGTCTGGAAATATAATTCTCTGTAAGCCAACTCTGGGTGCTACCGTGCTCCCTAAAATAATCTAGGCTTCCCTGGGGAAGCTTTGTGATAACCCCACGGGAATGATCATCACAGGGACAGCATTTATCTTGCTTGCCTTGCGTGCCCACAGGGAGGGCGCTGGCAGGTGTTACGGTGCTTGTCCTCCCTGATGAAGATGCCGAGGGGCAGAGAGGTCGTGCCTCTCCCCTGGGGCCACACAGCCAGAGGGGCAGAGCTGTTTCTCTGTGGAGTCCCCTCCCTGTGCTTCCCCAGGCAGCCCTGGCTCCCACAGAGAGAACGCGCGTCCCTGAGTGTGTTTGTGGGTGTGTCTGCACAGTGCCTTGGTGTTACATGTGTCTTGTCGTCTGTCATGGTTTCATAACCTGGGAAAGCAACAAGAAGGTCTATGAGTGGTCAGATACAGCACAAAGCACAAAGATGGCTTTGCCCGGGACAAATGCCATGGACATTTCGGTCTGTTTGATGACAGATGTTTTATAGTTCTGGTGTAATCCTTTCAGTCAGAGAAATGGGTGCTGCCAGCCACTGGGTGTCCAGGCAGCAGCAGCGGTTGAGTGGCCAGGTGGCCTGGCACTTCCTGAGGCAGGGCCCACTCTCAGGCCTGAGTCTACATCCAGAGGCATCTTCCTCAGACTATGTAACTCCTGCCCTGTGGCTGAGCAGTGGAAGCTCTGAGTGTTGTAACACAGGCTGCATGCATGAAAGAAGTCATTTATCATCTTTCTTGCAGGCTTCCTCCCTTGGCTGAACCTTGGGCCGCAGCCTGGCGTGCCCTCCCTGGGTCAGGGAGGTGGGTGAAGGTGTCAGTGTGTCTCAGGGTGTAACGTGTCATGGCAATTTGCGAGGCTCTAGCAAGTCTAGGCCCCGAGTCCTGGGCCCTGCCACATTCCACTTCCTGGGGGTCTCCCATCATGCTGAACTTGCCCACACCATGGGTCTTTGTATTAAAGGGCTTTGCCTACAAAATAAACTGCATAAAAATCCTAGCTTCTTTTCCAGTTTAAATTAGGCACTAAAGGTTGTGATCTGAACTAGCATCTTTCTACCTGCCCGTTGGCCATCTCTGTGTCTTCTTGGGGAAAATGTCTATTCAGGTCTTCTCTCCACTTTTTAACCAAGTTGTTCTTTCTTTGATGTTGAGTTGTATGAGCTGTTATATGTATTTTGAATATTAAGCCTTTATCAGTCATATCATTTGCAAATATTTTCTCCCAACCCATAGATTGTCATTTTTGTTTATTGATGGTTTCTTTTGCTGTGCAAGCTTTTAAGTTTAATTAGGTCTAATTTGTTTATTTTTGCTACTATTTCCTTTAACTTTGGTGAAAGATTCAAAAAAACTATAGCTGCATTTTATGTTAGTGTTCTGCGTATGTTTTCCTCTCGGAGTTTCATAGTAGTAAGATTTACGTTTAAGTCTTTAATCCATTTTGAATTTATTTTTGTACATAGTGTTAAGAATGTTCTAATATCATTCTTTTACATATAGCTGTTCAATTTTCCCAGCACCACTTATTGAAAAGACTGCATTTTCCCCATTGTGTATTCTTGCCTCCTTTGTTTTAGACCCATTGATCAAAAGTGTGTGAGTTTATTTCTGGGCTCTCTATCATGTTCCATTGATTTATACGTCTGATTTTGTGCCAGTACCACACTGTTTTGATTACTGTGGCTTTGTAGTGTGCGATCAGTCTGGAATCAGCCTGTAGTCTGCGATCAGTCTGGAATCAGTCTGTAGTCTGAAATAGTCTGAAATCAGGAAGCTTGATTCCTCCAGCTCTGTTCTTTCTTCAAGTTGTCTGAGCTATTTGGGGTCTTTTGTGTTTCCATACAAATTTTATTTTTTATTTATTTATTTTTTCCATACAAATTTTAAAATTATTTGTTCTAGTTCTTGAAAAATTGGTATTTTGACAGGGAATGCATTCAATCTATAGATTTTCTTGGGTTATTATGATAATTTTAACAATATTAGTTCTTCCAAGCAAAGGCCATGGTACATCTTTTCGTGTTTGTGTTGTCTGCAGTTCCTTTCATCGGTCTTATCATTTTCTGAGTACAGGTTTTTCACCTCATTGCTCGGTGCTCAGTCAGTCGTGTCTGACTCTTTATGACCCTTCGGACTGTAGCCCTCCAGGTTCCTCTGTCCGTGGGATTTTTCAGGCAAGGATGCTGGAGTGGGTTGCCATTTCCTCCTGCATTACCTCATTTAGGTAGGCTTATTCTTAGGTATTTTATTCTTTTTAATGTGATTGAAATGGGATTGTTTCCTGAATTTCTCTTTATGGAAACTCACCGCCATCACTTCACTCAGCTGCTTTGTCTCACCTCAACACTGTCACCCCAAGATCTTCCTGGGTGAGGGTCGTGCTCCCTGAAACATGGAAGATGCTCCATGGAGCCCTCCCTCCCCTGCAGACCTGGGGCCCTGCTTCCTCAGTGGAGACCCCCTGCTCTCCAGTCTAACTTCAGAGTCCGGGAGAATCTCACTGAGGCCCTGAGCAGAAAGGGGAAGGGGCTTTTCCAGAACACCTGGGGATGTTGGATTGATGGACACTTGAAACATCGTAATCAAGTAGGCTCTCCTCCAAGAGGAGGTTCTCTGTGGTTCTCTGTGTCAGTTTGCATGTAGGCTGATTCCTTATAAAATGTCTCATTTTGCTGATGGACTGTGGCTGGTTGGGGTGGGGGTAACTGTCTCCCAGACTTCTGTTCTGCTTCTGTGTGTGTGGGTCTGTAAATGAGCAGATGGGTCAGGAAGAGAGAGGCCGGCTGGGCGCAGGGGAGGCTCCTTCGGGACCTGTCTTTTGTGTGCCCATCGGGGCTCTTCTCCCGGGATCCCCTTCCCTGTGGGCCTTGGTGGGGAGTGGGCTCCCTCCCCTGGGCACCCTGACTCCCCAGTGGGCGTCTGCCTGTGTCAGCATCCCAGGCACGCCCTTCTTTCTCCCTGACCCTGCGACTCTGTGCTGAGTCTTTGGCCGTGGGTCCCTCCTCAGGAACCATGTTGAGTGATAGTCAAATGTGTGTGGCAGTGCAGGGGGACTCAGGAGGCTCCAAGGAGGGGAGGCACGAGGTCAAGTGGGCGTTTAGACCTGGTGCTGCTGATTCCACTCCCCTGCAGGGAAACCGGCCACTGTCCAGAGGACCAGAACACCTCTAGCTCAGTTCCAGGACACAGCAACATGAGCAAGAGTTGAGGGATGTCCAAGAGAGGGACTTGGCTGGGAGTCCAGGCCATGGGCCAAAGGGGAGTCAAGAGTGGCCTTCTAGCCCTCCCGGCAATCATGGTCTGGTGCTGGAGAAGAGGCGTCAGGCTGAAACTAGGAGAATGGAGCTGGTTAGCACGGGACACTGTCAGGGCCCTACCAAGCGGTTTAGGGTTTAGACACCATGGTCCTAGAGTCAGAGCTCTGGGGCTCAGTATTAAGCTTTACCATGGAAAAGTTGTATGATCTTAGGAAGGTCTCTTTAACTCTCTCTTCCTTGGTTTCTTTACTATAAAATGTGGATATTTATAGTGCAGAAGGTAGAAGGAAGAATTAAATTAAATGCTATCTGTGAGGATAATTAATGCAGGGCCTTGTACACAGTAGGGCTCCAAAAATGTTAGGAGTTATAGTGAAGATGGAAAAGGCAGCTGCCATGATGGTGATGGTGGTGATGATGGGTGATGGTGGTGGTGATGGTGGTGATGATGGCTGGTGGTGGTAATGATGATGATGATGATGATGATGATGATGGTGATCATGGTGGTGATCGTGGTGGTGATGGTGGTGATGATGATGATGGTAGTGATAATGGTGATGATGGTAGTGGTGAGGATGGTAGTGGTAATGGTGATGGTAATGGTGATGGTAGTGATGGTGGTGGTGGTGGTGATGATGGTGATGGTGATGATGGTGGTGATAGTGATGATGACAGTGGTGGTGGTGATGATCCGATGGTGATGGTGGTGGACATGATGGAGGTGGAGCTGGTAGCAAAGGTGTTGACGAATGATGGATGTCAGTGTAGCTAGAAGTGTTGTGTTTAAGAGCAGGATCGTCATAACGGTTTGGGTCCAGAACACCAGGAAGGGAATTGCAGCAGGAAGCCCTCCATCACCCCCTGGGGCCTGATGGCATGGTAAGACAGAGCTGTGGGTACCTGCATGTCAGGTGACTGGACTCTGTCCTGATGTGGGGCATCTGGTCTAATGCTAGTCCTACCTGCTAGAGGCCTGAGGGCCCATGATGGCTCAGAATGGCCCTTGGCCCTGCCAGGCCAGCCTAGTTCTTTTACTTGCAGCTGGAGGGCTGTGGTGCCTTTGGCATCGAGCACTGAGCCATGCTGTCCTGACGGCACCACACTGCCCACTCCATGTCCCTGGGGGCCTCCCCGGCCTGATGGCACCGCACTGCCCACTCCGTGTCCCTGGGGGCCTCACTGGCCTGACGGCACCACACTGCCCACAGAGTATGGCTTGCCAGTCTCCCCTGCCCACTGTGGACCCCTTGCTGGCATCCTCAGAGCACGAATGCAAACCCTGCAGGCAGAGTCTGAAAACAAGCCTCAGAGGGTCCCCAAGTGGGACTGAATCAGAAGAGGAGATTGAACACAACGTCTCCAGACATTTTATTTTGATTAAAACATTAAAGTGCATGGCAGCTCTTCATGGAAATTGTAAATCTTTACTGGAGGAAAATGAGGAAACAGGAAGGATGTGAAATAACGACTTGGGGTTGCCCAGGCTTCGACACCTACTTGATTTTACTTGGGGTGCTGGGTATTGCTGCTCCCAAATTAATTTTTGGAAAATGAATTATTGACTGCAGATTTAATTTATTACTAATAAGTGAAATATGTGTGTAACCTGGGCCTGATGGAGGGGTTAGCAAAGCCAGAAAAAGAACTAAGAAGTAGATGTGTTGAGGGGACCCCCAGAGGGGAGGAGTCAGAGACCTCGGCCCCAGGGCAGATCTGCTGGGCTCCTCCTGACCCGGAATCTCATCCTGTGATGTTCCCAGGGCTAAGCATGTTCTTAGCGACCTCGGTGTCAGAGTCGGCAGGTTTAAATGACTTGGTGAAGTTGGGACGCCCACTACCTCGCTTCTCTTTCTGCTGTGTCTCCCTGGGCTTTGACGATTTTGCTGTCTCTGTGCTGCAAGGTGCTTTGCAGGGAGAGTCCTTCCAGAGGTGGCCCTGGTGATGGCAGGGACTAAAGCGAGGTGAGCAGGTTCTCTGCTCTGCTGAGGGGTGGAGTCGGGCTTGGGGGCGGCAAGGAGCCGGGAGGCACTGATGTGGACAATCCCCACAAAGCCAGAGCCCCGGGCGGAGCACATCTCTCAGCATCAGTGTCCATATCTGCAGAATGGGCACAGGAAGAGCTCCCCGTGTCCTCAAAGCAATGGCCAAAAGGAGACAGGGCATCAGGATGCCTGGGAGTGTGTTACTCTGAATTTCAGGTCAGGGCTTTTATTTTTGTCCTGCTAATCTTTATCCCATCAATGCTCCTTACAAAAATACGTGTCTGATATCTAGGAAAAGAAAAATATCTAGATTTCAAAATTCTCCCTTTTGTTAGTCTGACCAGCCCAGTGAAATCATGGCAGTTTCATCATACAGCCTGACCCATGAATGCTGAATTTCCAGGCCCACAGTGTATTTGGGATACAGCTATCTGAGGTATTGTATTGCCAAGACTGTGATATATCACACAGTATCTGAAAATTAATATTAAAACATAAAATATTCTTTCAGCTTAAAATGAATTCAATACTTACCTTCATTTAGATTAATTTATGTAGATTAAAAATATTTTATTTCACAACTTCTTTTAATAAGTATTCAAATAATGATAGCATACAATAATGATGGTAATGCCATCCACAGTGTCAGTCATTGTGATGGGGAGACAGATGGGGGTGACTAGCTGCCAGAACCTGCAGAATTTGAGTGATTATTCAGAGAAGGTTGGCAAGCCTTGCAAGTGGTAGGGATTATTTATTTTTCTAAGTACATTTATTTAGAACATTTAAATCTGTGATAATAGAATTGTTTTATTCATCATGCTGTGTGCATGTAAAAATGTCTGTTCCTCCAAGTCCTAATGGTGATTTCTTGATGATTTTTAAACAAAACTCCTGCTTTGGAATATAATTAGAGTATGCAGGTATGCACTTTCACTTACTGTTGCACTAGAAATTATCAGTAAATTTGGTTTTCATTTGTGTGTGAATGGTCGGTGGCTCCTCAGGTTTCCTCATATTTGCTAAGAATGGGCTGAGATGGTGGGTTTGCTGCCACCAGAGTGTCTTCCCTCTTCCCAAGCAGCGGTCGGGCAGGGACAGGCGACCCGGCACCCAGATATCAGTGCTGTTTTTGTTTTGACCCCGACGACGGAGCTCTGTCTGCTGAGACATCACCTCCACAGAGGTCGGCTCAGAGCTGGGGCCAGAACCCATGATCTCTGCTGAGCTGATGGATGTGGACCCGGCCGGAACCAGGGGGCCTTGCTGAGGCAAGTCAGCCCTGCAGACCCACCCAGGCCTGGGGGCCGGGCCACTCAGGTGATGGTGCTGTCACAGCCCGGCTCGGGCAGGGGGCTTTGCCAATTGCGATAAGCTGGGGGTCCCCCTGCAGGAGGGGCACTGGCTTGGGGATCTCTCGTGGAGGGGCAGTGTTGGGCGGGGCCTCAGAGGAGGGCGGTGGAGGAGACCAGGCTTGCTGACCCTCGGGACACGGGGTGACTCAGAGGACCCGGCTCAGGGCGGCTGATGCGGTCCAGCCCCGCCCTCTCGCAGCCCCCAGGGTCCTGGGACTTACTTCGTGTAGAGGTATCTCATGACCACGTGGGGAGGCCAGTGCCACTGGGGGGACTTGTTGTCGAGCCCAGCGCCTTCACGGTGGCCCTTAGGAGAGTGGGCGGGCCAAGGAGATGGGTCAGGACCGCGGGTTGACTGGTCCTGGAGGGCTTGGGTGAGGGTGGTCCCCACTGCCTGGCCGCAGCCCCGGGGTGATGCCAGTGGGGGAGGCAGGGTCCCTGGAGGCAGAGGGGGAGGTGGTTGTGGTGTGTAGACTCCGGATCGGCTGTGTGCACAGAAAGGCGTGGTCCAGACCCAGCGACTCCAGGGCAGGTTTCTCGGTCAGCTCTGTGATCCAGGGATGCGGATCCTGGAGCCGGAGAGAACAGGGCCGGGCAGCGCAGGGCGGGGGGCCTGTGGGAATGAGGCCCCAGAGGGGTCACAGCGCCGCTCCCCCCAGCCCCGAAGCTGCCTGGCCGGGCGTTTGGAGGTTGAGGCTGCCCCCAGCTGATGTCAGTGCTCTCTTTCTTCCTGCCAAGACCCGTTCTGGGGTTCTGGATGCCTTGGTTGTTCACAGCTGTCCTGCTGCTGGGCCTGCAGAGTCCATGTCAGAGGAGGTCACAGGGAGCCCCCACCCTGCAAGCGGGGACAGGGCCCACCTCCGGGACAGGACACCCTGCCCCACTCCACAGGACCCTCTTCCGCGTCTTTAGTTTTCGCCCGTCCGTGTTCTTAAACCCCCAGCAGCCAGGACAGGGCAGAGCGGATGTGACAGAGGGGAGAGACGGCCGCGGCCCAAGCAGACAGGCCCTCTGTGACCGTGTCTGGGTGGAGGAACCGAGCTGACCCTGGGTCCAGGGCCCTGCACCGCCCGCCCCGCCCCGAGGGGCCCCTCCATGAGCAACACACTTGCGGATTTAAGCCAGTTTGGGACGCTCAGGGGACGTCACTCCACAGGGGAAGCTGGCACCTCTGTCTGGAGCGGTGTTCAAAGAGTTCAAAGGGGGGCCCGCGTGTTGGGTTCAGAGGGTGGGGACCTCCCCACGAACAACTGGGTGGTGCTTTCCGGGCTCTGCTGACAGCCACCCGGGGTGGAACGCCCGCTGCCGTGGTCACACACTGGGACGAAGCACTCCCTGAAGGGTCTTGGACCGGGTCTGGGGTTGGGCACTGGGGAAGCTGCCAGCCACGGGTGCCACACAGAGCTCTCCGGAGTTGGGAGCAGGAGAGGGTTGGGGAGACCGTCTGCCTCCCAGCCCTTCCCAGCCCCCAGGGGTGAAGAGACGTCCCAGACCCTGCCGTGCGCCCCCTCCCTGAAGCCACCCATCCTCTCCCCACGTTCCTAGTCCTCCGCGTGTGAAGCCGGGCCCTGAGCTGCCTCTGGAGAGGTCTGTGGCCGGAGCTGCCCCGGGTTCCCCTCCGCCCCTCGCTGCTCTCACCCCCGCTTCCAGGCCCTGCGAGCAGCAGGCACATTCCCACGATGCCCTGGTCCCCACCACGGTCACTGCTTGGGGGAACAGCTACCTCCCCACACCTGGCCACTGGCTGTGGCCTCAGGTGTGCCAGGGCCCCTCTCCGTGTGGGCTGTGCCCCCCACCGCCTGGTTCACAGTCTGCCTTCCAGACCCTGGCACCTGCCCAGAGGGTCGCTGTTCCGTCCCCTGGCCTGCTTCCCCGCCAGGGCTTGCCTGTCCCAGGTTGGCAGAGGGCCCGGGAGGCCGGGTCAGAGCCCCCTGAGACTGTGGTCAGTCACCACGCCTGTGTCTGTCCACCTGGAGGCCCACGCTGCTCCTCATCGCTTCAGCCCACTGGGTGACCACTCCTGGCCCCCAGGCCGGCCGTTCTGCTGGGGACCCCTCAGCCTTCCCAGTGACGACCCTCTCTCGGGGTCGGTGTCCAAGGCACCGTTTAAGTACTGTCTGTGCTTTTTTTTTCAAGAATGCAAAACCGCCAGCTGGTTCCCCAGACCGGGAATCTTGAGGGTGGGTTCAGGGGTCTGCAGCATGCCCCCCACCTCTGTGTCTACAGAGATACCCGGGGCCCCGCAGGCCCCACAGAGGCTTGGTGAGGGGTGCAGGTGGGAAGAGACCCCACACCGAGGCCTGAGCCAGAGCCGCGTGCTGCCCGCTGCCTTGGACCTGGCTCTGCCTCTGGTCCGCCCGTGCGCTGTGCATCAGGAGAGCCAGGCTGGGCCTGCGGGACCCGTGTCCCCAGCGAGGACCCTGGAGGCGGGTGCCGCCTTCCCAGGAAGCAGCGTCCCCTGCAGCTGAGGCCACTGACGAGGAGTCTTCATTTTTTTTCCAAACGGAAATTCAGCCTTTGAAAGGGTCTCAGTGCGTGAGGGGCAGGGAGGAGGCAATTCCGCAAGAAAGGCATCTCAGACAATAACCCACACCTGGTGTAGTTTCGGGGCGGACGCTCTTCCCAAGCCTCTCTCCTTTTCCTTTTCTCGCCCTTTTTGATTTTATTGCCATTTTTTGACATTAGGAGAAATTGAAAACCTGTTTAGATTTCCTAGCTCCATATCTGAGAGCTAAGTGACACAGCCGGTCGCCAGGATGGGTTTAATTTATGCCGCACGAGGAGACCGTCCTTTCCTTTCTAATTACACGGCTTCCCACGAAAGAGATCTGCGGGGATGAAAGGATAAAGTGCTAAGAGGAACATTTTCTTTCCCTCTTTAAGGGAACCACTTATCAGGCACAGAAGGCAATCCAACCAGGTGTGATGAGATTGGATGGAGGGAGGAGGGGTCTGGTTATGAAACGAGTCAGCGGATGTGACTCAACTGGTTCTCAGAGTGGCCGTAGGAGGAGCAAAGGTGCAGGGCTGGGGTCAGTCCCAGAGGGAGAGACCGGATCCTGAATGTGGACAGGCCAAGCCCTGGGCCTGCGGACCTGACCCTGGAATCCAGGAATCTCCAGCCTTGAGGAGAACCTCTTCCTGCACCTGTGGATGAAACCAGGAGCTGGGCAGCTTTAGGGCCCAGGTTCCTTCTCAGTTCAAAGGACCAAGCAGCGTGTACACCTTTGACTGTCTCGGTGTTTTCATTCCTGACCGTTCTTCTGTGCAAACCCCTTGATGGTTTCAGTTTGTACCAAATTAGAAGCAGGAGCCATCCTTGTGCCTCTTCTAAGAGGAGATCTATTTCAGGAGGACTGTGGGGGTGAGTGTTGTCGTTGTTGTCAGTCATGTTGGGTTATTTGTGACCCCGTGGACTGCAGCGCGCCAGGCCTCCCTGTCCGTCACTATACCCAGAGCTTGCTCAAACTCGTGTCCGTTGAGTCGGTGATGCCATCCAACCATCTCATCCTCTGTCATCCCCTTCTCCTCCTGCCCTCAATCTTTCCCAGCATCAGGGTCTTTTCCAGTGAGTCAGCTCTTCACATCAGGTGGCCAAATTATTGGAGCTTCAGTTTCAGCATCAGTCCTTCCAATGAATATTCAGGGTTGATTTCCTTTAGGATTGACTGGTTGGGTCTCCTTGCAGTCCAAGGGACTCTCAAGAGTCTTCTCCAGCACCACAATTTGAAAGCATCAATTCTTTGGCACTCAGCCTTCTTTATGGTTCAGCTCTCACATCCATACATGACTACTAGAAACCTCTGGACTGTATAAAAAGATGGAAATGAATAGTGACCCCCCCCCCAAATTCTTGTCTACCAGGAACCTCAGAATGTGACTTAATTTGGAAAGCAGATTTTTGTAGATATCACTAGATAAGGATTTTGAAGCGGGATCATCTAGGCTTCAGGATGAACTGTAAGCCCAATGACTAGTGTCCTTCCGAGAGAAGGAGGGACACACAGAAACCTAGGCAACAAGGCTCGGTGAAGACAGAGGCAGAGGCTGGAGTGATGCAGCCACAAGCCAAGGATGCCCAGAGCCACTGGGAGCTGGAGGAGGCAGGAAGGAGCGTCCCCTAGAACCTCAGCAGGAGCTCTGTTGACACCTTGACTTTGGACTTTTGGCCTCCAGACTGTGAAATATTGAATTTCTGTTGCTTAAATCAGTTCATGACAAACTTAGACAATGTATTAAAAAGCAAAGACATCACTTTGCCCACAAAGGTCCATATAGTCAAGGCTATGGTCTTTTCAGTAGTCATGCATGGATGTGAGAGATGGACCATAAAGAAGACAGAACTCTTGAGAGTCCCTTGGACAGTAAGGGGATCAAACCAGTCAATCCTAAAGGAAATCAACCCTGAGTATTCGTTGGAAGGACTAATGCCAAAGCTCCAATACTTTGGCCACCTGAGGCAAAGAACTGACTCACTGGAAAAGACCCGGATGCTGGGAATGATTGAAGGCAGAAAGAGAAAAGGGTGACAGGATGAGATATTTGGATGGCATCACCGATTCAATGGACATAAACTTGGGCAAATTCCGGGAGATGGTGAGGGACAGGGAGTCCTGGCATGCTGCAGTCGATGGGGTTACAAAGAGTTGGACACAACTTGGCGACTGAACAATAACAAATCAGTTCATGGTAATTAATCTCAGCAGCCCCCAAACACTAAAAATGTCTTCAACGATGTGAGGATGTGTGATGCATGTGACATAGTATAGACAGAGTGGCCCCCCTCCTTAGACGTCTGCCCCCCCTCCCACCAACTCCTGCGCCCTCCCCCTGGCTGCACTGCTCTTCGAGTCCAGGCTCTGACAGGTCTGGTCCCCAGTCCACCCGCTGACCCTGCAGGCCAGTTGAGAAAGGCAGATGGAAAACATCCCCCACCAAGAGGGGCCCTGCGTGAAGGCCTCTGCTCTGAAAACAGAATTCCCCTTGTCCCACTGCAGGTCAATGGGTTTTCTGTAGCCTCCAGAGGAAGAATGTTCCGGCAATGTCCTTCAGCTTGAGGACATTGGCATTTGGTTTACACCACCCCAGAGCTAAAGGGATGCTCAGCTCTGAGCTCTGCTGGTGGTGTGGACCAGCTGGCATTTGACAGACAGGACTCCCCACTTTAGAAAAGGCTGGACAGGTGCTTGCTAGTGTGTGTGGTGGGTCTGACCCTTTTAGCCCATTTCTCAGCCATGCATATGAAGGTTAAGAGGACAAGTCGCTTGACTGGGACTGCAGAGCCTGCTGGTGGTGGCTCTGGGCTGCAATCAATATTCCCTTCTGGAATCCTACCTTGGCCACCCCCTTCACATCCATCCAGGACACACTGAGGTTTGCACAGGCCTCAGACAAGAGAGATCCTGTCATCAGTGCTCAGAACAGACCCCTGGAGGCAGGCCTGCTCCCCCGCCGGGCCCAGTGGCACCCTTCTTACAGCACAGATGGCGGTGTGCACCCTGCAGACCAAGCGACTTCTGTCGTCAGAAGCTTGGCAACAGCGTCAATAGCCGATGATGGTGCCGTGACATTGGAAATGAGTGAAATTCAACAGAGAAGCCCAGGAGGGCTGGACATCCTTAGCTACACGCCTACGGCCAACTTCATCAAAATATTCCACTTATTTCTATGACAGACTGGAATCCACGTTGGGTGTATCACACCCAAAGACCAAATGACCCATTTAAAATGACAGTGAATAGAGCAAATTTTATAATTTATCATCTCCTACAAAAATAGCCCCTGTGTCCCTGAGCCAGCGTTCCAGGGCTGTGAACCTGCAACCTGCATCACCCTGAAGCCACCAAGTGAGCTGAGAGCGTGGTGTTGATGCCCAGGGCCGCCATCCTGGGTGTTCACAGGACGTTCACACGATGACCCAAATGGGGCAGCCCCAAAGGGTTACGAGAGATGCCGAAGCCCTAGAGCCCTGATGACCTGTGGACACCATGCAGGTGGGCTGGTGATGTCAGCCCCCTTCTTGGTCTGAGACCTGATGTGCCCCCACCTCGCCCTTGGCTGCGCTGTGTGGACATACCAGCCGTCCACTCAAGGTTGCTGCCACCCCCTGCCAGGGCAGAGTTGTAGCTGGATCGTGGCTGCTGGCCCAGGACTGGGTTTCCCTAGTGTCCTGAGTCAAGGTGGCCAGCGGTGGTCCGCAGACCAGTTCTGACCAGCCGACTGGCAGAGCCATGAGGTCAGCTCCCTGGCACAGCAACCAAGAGGACCTGCCTTCTCCGCTCTCATCCCCCACCTGCCTTTCACTCTAACTCCCCTGAGATGCTGAGGATTGCAGGGAGGGACCACGTCCCTGAGTCAGTGGTTCTTACACAGGGTGACTAATCTCCAGCCCAAGTGGGTGGACACCAGGGATGTGTTCATGGCAGAGTTCACAAGGCATTTTCTTAAGGTGGAAGCACCTTCGCGTGTGTGGGGGTCAGCTGGGGTATTCCACTGGAAACAGTTTGTCATATGACTAAAGAGCGGTCTTGGGGACTTCTGAGTCATCAACCTCATCAGACACTGCATCCTTCACCGAGATGAGCCAGTCTGCGGTGCTGAGACGCCCCGTGGACGTCACGGTGGAACACACGGAGGGTCTGAAGCAGACCCTCCTCCCACACGGCTGCTCTGGGAGGGGGGCGCCGGGAATTGAGTGCGTGCGTCTCTGAGGCTGGAGATGCGGCTCGAGCATCAGTCATAGATGCGGCTCCGGCTCCTTGAGAGGCCGCCACAGTCATTCACGCTCTTCGAGGGCTGTTCACGGGGGTTCTTGAGTTGAGAAGTGGAGCTCCTGGTGGCGTCGTGATAAACCAGGCAGACGCACATCCGCGTGGTCTTTGCCCGCTGCCCCCATCGGCAGGGAACCAGAAGAACCTCTCCACCCCAAACTGGCGCTGAGGAGGGTGGTTAATTGATTAACACAAGTTGTCAGACAATCTTAAGCAGAGCTGTGCGTCTCTGTAGACTAGAAACCTAATTATTTAAATGTTTACTTTTTCCCCCTAATTAAAGAGTAGATCTAATCAGATTCTATTTGTGAATAGATTCCATTTAAAAAACAAAAGCAGTTTAGAAGTGTATAGATCCTGCTCCTCTCAGCCTTACTCTCTCCCTAAAGGAGGCTTCTATTAGCAGTTTGGTGTGATAATCAAATGCTTCCTACTCCTTTTGGCATTCACGTGTTTTCATAAAAATATGAAGGCTATTTTAAAACTAGCATGGGGTCAGTAGTACAAGTACTTCTGACTTTTTACTTAGCGATGTACCTTGAAGACCAAAATACAGTGACACAGAAAGAATTTCCAGTCTTAACTGCTCCTGTAGAGGGTACCCCGTGGTTTGAGCATAAACGTGTTTACTTGCTGTTGGACATTAGGCTGTTGCTAATGTGGGACCGTTACCAACAGCTCTTGGTGAGTGTTTTCTACACAGTTCTTCATACAGATGGTAAAGCAGCATGTGTAGTTGGTGATAATATAATTTGTTACAATGTTTCTGAAAAGAAAAGGAGGTTGCTAAAAATTGAGACTCTATTTCCAAACCCATGAGCCCAGCGGTTCCAATCCTGGAACTCTGTCATCAGAAACCCGACAGCGGCCGCAGCCCGTTGGAGCAGGGTGATCCCGTCAGCCCCGCGTAGCCGTGGGGCTCGGGAGGGATCTTGGACCTGCTCTCTTCGTCTGGAAAGAAGGCTGATGCGGCACTGCCAGCAGAGGCCACCCCAGGACAGGGGTGAGCGAGGGGCCAGGCTCCTCGGCAAGCTGAGCGGTAGATCCCAAGGTTGGGTGTGCAATTAGTCACTCAATCGTGTCCAACTTTTTGTGATCCCATGGACTGTAGCCTGCCAGTCTCTTCAGTCCATGGGATTCTCCAGGCAAGAATACTGGAGTGGGTAGCTTTTCCCTCCTCCAAGGGATCTCCCCAACCCAGGGATCGAACCCAGGTCTCCCGCATTGCAGGTGGATTCTTTACCAGCTGAGCCACCAGTTAAACATCATCCAGGCCCCCAGAGAAGGGTGTATTAGGACACTCACAGAACACAGTTGAAAACAAGGGACTTAAGAATGAAGCCTCAGTGCCCAGCAGTGGGGGCTGAGAACACAGCCATCTGTCTTTCTGCCGCGAAATTAAGCAGCCTTTAAAGCCGTGCTCGCCAGGAGCCCTGGGCAGCAGGGAGAACGCATGTGAGAACAGGCTAATAGAGCAGGCACCACCAGAGTTTCTGTGATGGTTTCGCAGAGACAAGAAGGAAGCTGGAGCTCCAGGGTCCCCCCCTTCCAGGAGCTCACCGAGGCCCTGGGAGCTCCTGGCTCCGCATCCGCGTGACCACGTGTTCTTCGTGTGAATCTGCCAGGGTGTCGGACTCTGCTCTCCCGGGCTGCTGTCTGTCCATTTCTCCCCTCTCCACCACCACCTGTCCCTCCTGCAGGGAAGGAGCTTCGGGCTTATTTAGTCCCTGTGTGTAGGAGGCAGTTTCTGAGCATCTCTGCCCGCTTCCAGCAAAGCGGTGCCAGCTGCACCCGGTGGGCCTATCTCTGGGGGATCTGCTGCGTCTTGGCCCCTCTCAGCCTGTGTCGTGAAATGAGGATGCAGGACCAGCGGAAGGTCTGACGGCGCTTGGTGCCGCCAGGACACGTGAGGACCAGGCTGGAAGTGTGCGGAGCTGGTCAGGGGAAAATGCGTCCAGTCATTGCATGAGTAAGACGGTGAGATAAGGATTCATTTCTCAAAAGCAACTAGTCAAATACGAGTCCTCCCTGGTCCAATTATATTTTCTAACACAGTGTGTAAATGCGATGACGGTAATGCTGCAAAGCAGAACTGACCTGAATGCTTGTGTCCCTGCGCAGGGACCCTGCCCCTGGCCAGCCTGGCTGCAGGCGCAGACACAGCTTTAGGTGTAGCGGCTATTATCAATGATATTACAGCAAAATGCAATTACATTTCTATTTTTCTACAGAGTAATGCCATGATGTTACAAAATTATCATACAAAGAAGTGTCTGAGAGGGATGCAGCTCAAAAATGTAGGAGCAAAAAGAATTTTAGAAGTATAAAAGGCTGTCGATATAAATATAATGTAATTTTTTCTTGATTAACTGAAACATCAATCAGTCAGTCAATCAATTCAGTCACTCAGTCATGTCCGGCTCTTTGCGACCCCATGAACCACAGCACGCCAGGCCTCCCTATCCATCACCAACTCCCTGAATCCACCCAAACCCATGACCATCGAATCGGTGACGCCATCCTACCATCTCATCCTCTGTTGTCCCCTTCTCCTCCTGCCCTCAATCTTTCCCAGCATCAGGGTCTTTACCAATGAGTCAGCTCTTCACATCAGGTGGCCAAAGTATTGGAGTTTCAGGGGCAACATCAGTCCTTCCAATGAACACCCAGGACTGATCTCCTTTAGGATGGACTAGTTGAATCTCCTTGCAGTCCAAGGGACTCTCAAGAGTCTTCTCCAACACCACAGTTCAAAAGCACCAATTCTTCGGCGCTCAGCTTTCTTTATACTCTAACTCTCACATCCATACATGACCACTGGAAAAACCACAGCTTTGACAGACGGACCTTTGTCGGCCAAGTAATGTCTCTGCTTTTTAATATGCTGTCTAGGTTGGTCATAACTTTCCTTCCAAGGAGTAAGCGTCTTTTAATTTCATGGCTGCAATCACCGTCTGCAGTGATTTTGGAGCCCAGGATAATAAAGTCAGCCACTGTTTCCACTGTTTCCCCATCTATCTGCCATGAAGTGATGGGACTAAGATGCCATGATCTTAGTTTTCTGAATGTTGAGCTTTAAGCCAACTTTTTCACTCTCCACTTTCACTTTCATCAAGAGGTTCTTTAGTTCTTCTTCACTTTCTGCCATAAGGGTGGTGTCATCTGCATATCTGAGGTTATTGATATTTCTCCCGGCAATCTTGATTCCAGCTTGTGCTTCTTCCAGCCCAGAGTTTCTCATGATGTACTCTGCATATAAGTTAAATAAGCAGGGTGACAATATACAGCCTTGACGTACTCCTTTTCCTATTTGGAACCAGTCTGTTGTTCCATGTCCAGTTCTAACTGTTGTTTCCTGACCTGCATACAGGTTTCTCAAGAGGCAGGTCAGGTGGTCTGGTATTCCCATCTCTTTCAGAATTTTCCACAGTGTATTGTGATCCACACAGTCAAAGGCTTTGGCATAGTCAATAAAGCAGAAAATAGAAAAACAGCTATACTGTTTGTTGATCAAAGGTAATGATAACTTGTTAACATTTACTGAGCATTTTCCACGTGTCATGCAAGCACTATGCAAAGTGCCTTCCAGGTGTTCTCGTGTGATCCTGGGAGGAAGACAGCTTGCTTCAATGCTTATGTAGCACTTCTAATAGAATGGTAACTCACAACCTGACATCATGCCAGACATTTGGATCAAGTTTAAATAGTCAAATATTATCCTATCTTGTCAAAAGGATTACAAGGTAGTTACCCGGTAAAAGCAATTGATCCCAAGTGCTTGATTAACCAATGGCAACCCACTCCAGTACTCTTGCCTGGAGAGTCCCATGGACGGAGGAGCCTGGTGGGCTGCAGTCCATGGGGTCGCTGGGAGTCGGACACGACTGAGCGTCCTTGCTTTCACTTTTCACTTTCATGCATTGGAGAAGAAAATGGCAACCCACTCCAGTGTTCTTGCCTGGAGAATCCCAGGGACAGGGGAGCCTGGTGGGCTGCCATCTATGGGGTCGCACAGAGTCGGACACGACTGAAGCAACTTAGCAGCAGTAGCAGCAGATGTTTTTCTGGAACTCTCTTGCTTTTTCAATGATCCATTGGATGTTGGCAATTTGATCTCTGGTTCCTCTGCCTTTTCTAAAACCAGCTTGAACATCTGGAAGTTCATGGTTCACGAAGGCAAACCATTCACTATCACGGTAATTCAAGTCTATGCCCCGACCAGTAACGCCGAAGAAGCTGAAGTTGAACAGTTCTATGAAGACCTACAAGACCTTCTAGAACTAACACCCAAAAAGATGTCCTTTTCATTATAGGGGACTGGAATGCAAAAGTAGGAAGTCAAGAAACACCTGGAGTAACAGGCAAGTTTGGCCTTGGAGTACAGAATGAAGCAGGGCAAAGGCTAATAGAGTTCTACCAAGAGAACGCACTGGTCATAGCAAACATCCTCTTCAAACAACACAAGAGAAGACTCTACACATGGACATCAGCAGATGGTCAACACCGAAATCAGATTGATTATATTCTTTGTAGCCAAAGATGGAGAAGCTCTATACAGTCAGCAAAAACAAGACTGGGAGCAGACTGTGGCTCAGATCATGAACTGCTTATTGCCAAATTCAGACTTAAATTGAAGAAAGTGGAGAAAACCACTAGACCATTCAGGTATGACCTAAATCAGATCCCTTATGACTATACAGTGGAAGTGAGAAATAGATTTAAGGGACTAGATCTGATAGACAGAGTGCCTGATGAACTATGGATGGAGGTTTGTTACATTGTACAGGAGACAAGAATCAAGACCATCCCCAAGAAAAAGAAATGCAAAGAAGCAAAATGTCTGTCTGAAGAGGGCTTACAGATAGCTGTGAAAAGAAGAGAAGCAAAAAGCAAAGGAGAAAAGGAAAGATATACTCATTTGAATGTAGAATTCCAAAGAATAGCAAGGAGAGATAAGAAAGCCTTCCTCAGTGATCAATGCAAAGAAATAGAAGAAAACAATAGAATGGGAAAGACTAGAGATCTCTTCAAGAAAATTAGAGATACCAACGGAACATTTTATGCAAAGATGGGCACAATAAAGGACAGAAATAGTAGGGATCTAACAGAAGCAGACGATATTAAGAAGAAGTGGCAAGAATACACAGAAGAATTGTACAGAAAAGTTCTTCATGACCCAGACAATCACGATGGTGTGATCACTCAGCTAGAGTTAGACATCCTGGAATGTGAAGTCAAGAGGGCCTTAGAAAGCATCACTAAGAACAAAGCTAGTGGAGGTGATGGAATTCCAGTTGAGCTATTTCAGATCCTAAGATGATGCTGTGAAAGTGCTGCACTCAATATGCCAGCAAATATGGAAAACTCAGCAGTGGCCACAGGACTGGAAAAGGTCAGTTTTCATTCCAATCCCAAAGAAAGGCAATGCCAAAGAATGTTCAAACTACTGCACAATTGCACTCATCTCACACGCTAGTAAAGTAATGGTGAAATATAGATACATATATTTTTAAATTTTCAAAATGTGTTTTCTTTCCTCACCTGAAGTAAAGGTTCATGTTTGTATCTAACTGGTTTTTGTAAGTTTGTGTTATTTTTCTTAATGAGGGCCCGGCACTCGGCACAGGCTTGCTACCCTTGATCATCCCCCCTGGGTAGATGTGTCCATCAGTAAAGATTAGAAATTAAACAAAACACTCACAAGGGTTTAGTTTTGTTTCCTAACACTGGATGATGCATGCTTTTATTTTTTGCTTTATTTTGCATTTTGTTCCTTGACAAACTTTCTGCAGTTTGTGTCAGAAAAAATGGGTGTGGGGAGAAGGAAACCCCTGTGTGATGCTCGGGAAGAGGGAACCGAGAGGGTCCCCATGGGAAGCTGTGATGAGACTTCCATTCCCTGATGCTGAAGGACCACGAGGGACGCACCGTGTGCAGAGAGGGAGGAGGTGGGGGGCAGGCTGTGCCCCCATCAGCAGCTTCTCACCGCGTCTCTGCTTCTCAGGAGCAGCCCCCTGCTCTTTTACTGTCCTGTTGCCAAGTTCCTTCATTCTCCCTCCCTTTTGGGGGCCGGTCAGGGCTCTTCCTAAGTGCCTCCTTCTCTAAAAAGTTCCTCCTCTTCTCTTAGCATCCTTGGGATCAGCAATCCAAATTTCCCCGCTTTTACTAAAAGGTGAATGGCTGATAGGTGATGGTAGTAGAGATGCTTGGTGTTTGTCTTTAGGTCTGATGAATTGCTTGTTGGTGGTGCCCCAGGAAAAGCTGAGACTCTGGGTGGTGACCCTGAGGCGTGAGAAGGTGGGCTCCTGCTCTCGCGACCTTCCTGCTCTGTCTCTGAGTCTGCACTGGTGGGGGGTCAGGCTGTGCTCACAGACTTTCAGAATAGTGGAGACTGGGCCTTCTGAGCCGGGAGAGAGGAGGGGTCCCGGGCACATCCAAGCTGTCTGCAGAAAATGCTGCAGTCTTGGGCATGGGCGCACCAGCCACAGTGATGCCCTTGACCCAGGCCCCAGCATCCTGCCTCCTCTTCCTCTCTGTATGGGGTGCGGGGGGGCACATGTCCTTCTCCTTAGACGTGGGAGGTACCTGCCCAGAGGCCACGAGCATGCGCCTCCGTCTTGGGTTCAAGGACGTCAATGATCATTGAGCTTTGAAGAGTGATGACCAAGCGCGTTCCCACCAGGTATTCAGATGGCGCTGAGCCTACAAACGCCTCGTCTCCAGGGCAGAGGTCACAGCTCCATCTGTCACAGCAGCTGGAGGCTCACTTCACAGGGAGGGCGAGTTACTTCTTCTCTAAGACAGAGCAGCCTCTTCTCACTGCTGCCGGAGAGGGAGGTTATCCCCAAACTGGAGTGTCCAGTGGGTGGGCGATCTGGAGGCTGCAGCCCTTACACTCGGCGTCCACCCAGGGCCTGGTAACAGGCTTGCTCTATTATTGATTTATACTGTATTCTGAACATCTTATCCCTTTCATTTATCCGTTAACTTCTTATCCATTAATTTTCCCATGGTATTGTGTCCCCTACAGTGTGAGTTTCATGAATGTTGGACTCTTTACCCACCGGCACACCAGCGGGGCCAGCAGAAGTGGGGGCCCACCTGTGATCAGGGTGGTTGACCTTCCTTCTATTTGTTTGCTGTGTCCCCTGTATACCAGCCCTGGGCCAGGCCCTGAGGATGCACCCTTGTGACATGGTTTTCAAGGACCTCCCCCTAGTCTAGTTGAGACTAGGTTACAGGTGACTGTGCCCACCCCCTTTGCACTGCCAGAGGGATGAGAGAGGCGTCCACAGACAGACAGAGCTGACCACCTGGTGTTTGGGGCTCTGCAGAAGGCGATGCTTGAGCCAGCATCCCACCCAGGATGCAGCCATAGGAAGACAGGACAGGCTGGGGAGGGTGGTGGAACATCCCAGGCCAGGGGAGGAGCCAGGCCCACAAGGAGGGCCACTCGGGGGACCACCTCCCACTGCTGGTGGGAGCGTCAGGCACCCAGGGTGGGCGCAACTCTGTCTGGTTCTGTGGGCCCCTCCCCGGATGCTCTCAGGGTGGGGACACCAGGAGCTGCTGTCTGTGGATAAGGCAGCCTTCCTTTGGCCCATTTCAGAGAGGGATTCCCAAAGCTAATAACCCTGCGATTTGGGGAGTTTCTTGTTTCAATTTCAGCTTGATTCCATCAGCTGGTCTGGTTAAACTCACCATGTGCTGAGCCTGAGGTGCCCTTCGGTCCATCCATCTGGTCTCTCGTTTCTGAGCTGAGCTGTGCATCCCCACCAGCAAGATGAGGACAAGCAAGCTGCGATTCGGGCACGCTGATCGCAGCTCCAGGCTCCCGGGTGGGTTGCTAATACCCATGTCACCCCCGTTCCCCGTGCTTGTCAGAGCAAGTTCCAAGCCCTTGACCCTGAAACACAGCCTGGGCTGTCGTGTCGAAGGTAGGTTTTCTGCAGACGCTGGAAGTGCTGGCTCTCCGGGGCTGCCTGCCTCTGTCAGGGACCTCAGGAAACGGAACAGTGAAAACCTTGGTGGGTTGGATTTACTAACGTGTGTATCATCAGACAGATTTTCCATCTTAAAATAGCATGTGTGTGAGCCAAAATATACGATCAGTACACGAATCACCTCAGAGATGCGGCGAGTTTGGTTCTAGCCCATCGCAATAAAGCAGATGCCATAATAAAGCCAGTCACAGGAATGTTTTGGCTTCTCAGTGCATATAAAAGTTACGTTTACACTACTCTGCAGCTTATTCTGTGTGCAACTGTAGTATGTCTAAAAAAAATCAATGGACATACCTTAATTTAGAAATACTTCATTGCTAAAAATGTAACTATTGTCTTGACAGTGCTAAGTTGCCACAGACCCTCAATTTGTAAAAAATGCAACATTTTCAAAGCACCATAAAGCACAGTGCAATGGAAAGAGGTCTGCTCATATCTATTCACAAATAGGTGCATGTAGGCCCAGGAATGGACTCGGAGTCCCACAGGCACTCAGTGTCCAACAGGAAAGCGTTTCAGATCAAAGGGCCACATGGATTGTCCGAGTGATGGTGTTGAGGGAGCAGAGAAGCCGCCTGGTGAATTACACAGATGTATCCGCATCCCACACCTTCACCTGATTAAGGTCCACATGGAGTATCCGTGGCATGCAAAATGAAGCTGTGTGAAACTGCTAGGGAAAATCACGGGAGAACTGTGACCAGGTTTTGGAGTAAGATAGGTCTTTCAAGACAACAAGAACCCAGGAGCTCTAACAGAAGAGAACAGTGAATCTGACCCCTTAAAACCTGGGGCATAGAAACCATTATTGTTGTTTGTTGTCTAGTCACTAAGCCGTGCCTGACTCTTCAATCCCATGGACTGTAGCATCCCAGGCTTCTCTGTCCTCTACTGTCTCCCAGAGTTCGCTCAGATTCATGTCCATTGCGTCAATGAGGCCATCCAACCATCTTTCCATCCATCTCCATAGCCCCCTTCTCCTCCTGTCCTCAATGGTTCCCAGCATCAGGGGTCTTTTCTTTTCCAGTGAGTCAGCTCTTTGCCTCAGGTGGCCAAATTGTTGGAGCTTCAGCTTCAGCATCAGTTTTTCCAATGAATATTTAGAGTCGATTTTCTTTAGGATTAACTGATATGATCTCCATGCAGTCCAAGGGACTCTTAACAGTCTTCTCCAGCACCACAGTTCAAAAGCATCAATTCTTTGGCGCTCACAGACTTCTTTATGGTCCAACTCTCACATCCGTACATGACTCCTGGAAAAACCACAGCTTTGACTCTGTGGACCTTTGTCTGCAAACTGATGTCTCTGCGTTTAGATATGCTGTCTGGGTTTGTCATAGAAACCACAGTCACAAGGAAAGTCAGAAGGAAAACGGTATTTCACCATCCTTATCCTAGACACACACACGCATCCTGGACAGAAGGGCCCTTAATCTATAAGACAACTGAGCCACAGCCCAGAGGGGAGCGGGCAGCCCCTGTGGATACACAGTTTACCCAGAGGACGCGCAGCTCAGTGACCGCATCAACCCTGTGCTGATGCTCAGACACGACCCTAACGACCCCCAGCCCCCAGGCTTCAGGAGATAAGCTCCACGGGGCAGGGAACTTCATGTTTCATTCTATCTTGTGATCCTCTGGGCCAGGATAGTGCCGGGGACACGGGGAGTTCTCAAAAAATATTTGTGGAACGGAGGAGTGAAAATTAGGTGAGTCTCTATGAAGACCTGCGTTTTCACTTCTCACATTGGCATGGGTCTTGCAGGCCCCATTGTGAGGCCAGGACTCAGAAAGCCAGGGCCCCCTCCAGGTAGAAGGCTCAGCCACACATTACAATGCAAGATGAGGTGGTCGATTTGGCAACATCAAAATCACAAAGCCATGTGGCCTCTGACCCAGGGGCTCTCCTATGGGGACTGACCTTCAATAAACCCCCTGTGTGCCAGCCAGGTGTGTGTAGGGCTGCGTGTGACAGCAAGACCTGTTATAGCCACAGATGAGACGGAACAAATGCTGGAACAGCCACACGGGGGATACTATGTGCCGCTGAAAAAGTAAATGTGGTCTTCACTCACCTGGGTCCCAGATACGGTATTACCTCTACAACAATTTAAATTGATTTAAAAAGATATGTTAGGGTCCCATCCCACTGACCGGAGAAGGAAATGGCACCCCACTCCAGTACTCTTGCCTGGGAAACCCCATGGATGGAGGAGCCTGGTAGGCTGCAGCCCATGGGGTCGCTAAGAGTCAGACACGACTGAGCAACTTCACTTTCACCTTTCACTTTCATGCACTGGAGGAGGAAATGGCAACCCACTCCAGTATTCTTGCCTGGAGAATCCCAGGGACGGCGGAGCCTGGTGGGCTGCAGTCTGTGGGGTCGCACAGAGTCGGACATGACTGATGCGACTTAGCAGCAGCAGCAGCAGCAGCATCCCACTGACACATGCAAAAAATCCAAAGTCAAACTATTGAAACATTCGTGTGAGACATCCTTTGAAGTTTTCTATAGTGATTGTCCTGAATTCATGCTAATTATGTGTCCATTACTGAATATAGGAGTTATTGAAATGTAAAAATTCAGCTCTGTTTTTGCAATACTAATTAGATGTTGGGGCTGCCTACCTGTAAAATTGTTTTCATATACATTTGCCTCTTATTTCGAGGTTCATTTCTCCCCGACTGTGGCCTCCAAAGTGGATAGAGTAATTGTGCAGGCCAGAGGGAGCTTTTATCTCCCGGTAAAAACCCTGAAGCCCATTTTCTGGGTGTTCTGCACGGAAGCCAGCAGAGCCCACTCATTTTTATTGTGTGCTATTGTATCAGGCGTGGTGCTCTGATCCTCACTCCTTCAGCTCATAAACCTGGCCATCAATGGAACTAATTGCATCAGAAACAGCCAGGGAACGTCACAAGCATTCCAAACACATAAATAACACCCCCAATTAACCACCACGACAGCCAAGCCCTCCATCTTCTTGTCAAAAGCTGTGTGCTCCTGGCTGTAATTGCATGGAGGCGGGCGGTGGAGGGGCTCCCAGGGCGGAGCGTGCTGGGGACTGGCACAGGCTGCCAGTCTGGAGGGCAGAGCACAGGCTGTCATTCAGGAGGGGAGGCGCATCTGGGATACAGGACCCGCGTTTAACTCACCCCCAAGTCGATGCCCTGCCATCCATCAGGTGGGAGGCTGGCTGGGGTCGTGTGGACCATGTGGGCTGTGTAGGTAGGGCATGCCCTTTGCGAGGGACAGTGTGGTGTGTCCCTTGTTTTGACCTGCACTGCACACCCCAAGTCCTCCAGAGCATGGGACAGTGGGCTGCACAGGCCCGCGTGGCCCACGCACCAGCATTTAGGGCAGTTTTGTGAGTGAGGGACAGTGAAGGGGCAGCGGGAAGTCGGGAACTTGAAGACTGGAGCGAGGCCATGGAGACCCTGTCTACAGGAGCACACATCTCAGACTCCGGTTTTCCATTTCAAGTTAAGGAGGCAGCACAGGGGAGACCAGCACCTCCTTGGGGACCTGCCCTCCTTATGAGCCCAGGGAGGGATGGGTGGGATGTGGGGGGGACGGGTCAGTCCTGTGACCATCAGCAGAGCGGAGCGCCAGGTGGGATGCTCCGTGCTGGGACTCTCGGATCCATCGTCATCTCCTGGGTGACAGCTGTGGGTTAGTGTGGACCCTGGCTCTGATGTCACAACTCCTTCCTTCAGGAGGTCCTCCTGCTGCGGCTGGGGTGGCGGTGATGGTAGACGTGACCCAGGCGACTGCTGTCACCAGGGTCACAACTTTGGTGTCTCAAGACTCTGTCCTCATCCAGCTTTCAGCCGTGATTTTCCATCACCCTTGGCCAAGTCCAGTGGACTTGCCTCTGGTCACACAGGCCAGAGGGGGGTGGGGGAGGGGGCTGGGAGAGAAGGGACCTGTGTGGGGTGAAGGGCCACTGACCTACGGCTGGCGGTGTGGGTTAGGGATCAGATAGGCAGTGATGCCTCCCCTGGACACCTCTCCAGTCCCGAGATTCTGACTCTTCAAAGCTTTTGCATAAATATCCTCTTGCATTATGCTGACAACTGTTCTTGGGGTAAACAGAGCATTATCTTTATCTCAGTGAGGCTGGAATATTAATATATACATATATTTGTATATATGCCATAGAGTAATATAAATATATTTGGTAAATATATAAATATAAGTACATATAGATATGTTGTTCAGTCGCCAAATAGTGTCTGACTCTTTGTGACTCCATGGACTGTAGCACACCAGGCTTCCCTGTCCCTCACTATCTCTCAGAGTTTGCTCAAGCTCATCTCCATTGAGTCAGTGATGTCATCCAATCATCTCATCCTCTGTCGTCCCCTTCTCCTCCTGCCTTCAATCTTTCCCAGCATCAGGGTCTTTTTCAGAGTTGGCTCTTCACATCATGTGGCCAAAGTATTGGAGCATCAGCTTCATCATCAATCCTTCCAATGAAGATTCAGAATTGATTGCCTTTAAGATTGACTGGTTTGATCTCCAAGGCTTCCTGGTGGCTCAACAGTAAAGAATCCAACCTAAGTTCGATCCCTGGGTCAGGAAGATCCCCTGGAGGAGGGCATGGCAACCCACTCCAGTATTCTTGCCTGGAGAATCCCATGGACAGAGGAGCCTGGCGGACTACAGTGCATGGGGTCACAGAGTCAAATACGGCTGAAGCAACTTAGCACACACAGTTTGATCTCCTTGCAGTTCAAGGGACTCTAAAGAGTCTTCCCCAACACCACAGCTTGAAAGCATCAGTTCTTTGTCACACAGCCTTCTCTGTGGTCCAACTCTCACAACCATATATGACTACTAGAAAAACCATAGCTTTAACTAGACAGACCTTTGTTGGCAAAGGATGTCTCTGCCTTTAACATGCTGTCTAGGTTTGTCATAGCTTTTCATCCAAGGAGCACATGTCTTTTAGATAGGATAATATATACATATATAGACTATATGATATATATAGTTCCCTAGAGCTTATAGCATACTGTTCTTGTTTCATGATAAAGTACCTTCTTCAGTCCCTTTAAGGACACTATAGGAACATGAACAGACCCTAGACGGGGTGTCTTGCCTCTTCCCTCTCCAGTCCATGAGATCCACTGTCTCTCTTTGCCTTGTGTCTACAGTTGACCTTGTCCTTTCTCGCTGCAGACTCTGGCTCAGGTGTCCACGATCCTGGGCTACCCACTCACACTGTTGAATCAGCCAGTGGAAGAGTGAGTCCTGGCTGTGATCTCTTATTTTCCTGCGCAGACCCTGCTTTCACTTGCAAGAGTGCAGCTGTCCCGGAAGCCCACCCTGTGGTCGGGGGCTCCTTGAATGACCGCTGTGGAGGACTTTGCTCTGGGATGGAAACCCCCACAGCAGTTGCCTCAGCTCTTGCCAAAAATAATGTCCACTTCCTTGTTTATCTGCTGATTTGTTTCTCTTTGGTTTGATTGCTCTGCCCATGGAAGGGGACAGATTGACAAACCCACTTATCTCCTCCCACGGATAGTTGTTCATTCATCTGTGTGGACATTTAGTCAGCCATTCAACATTTATTAAGTGTCTATTTTGTGCCAATCACATGGTTGAAAGTAGGTTTAAAGGTTAAAAGGCGTGGCTTCTGTTTTCGGGGAGCTCACAGCTATGAAATGAGTCATTTAAAAGTGACGCGCAGGAATAGAAATATGCATTCTGTATTTTAAAACCAGGAGGACATGAGGGCTTTTCTCTGGTGGCACTCTGCATGCAGGCTTGGCAGAAGGGAGCAGTCGTGCTCACCGCTGTGGAGGAGGGAAGAACTTTTTCAGGCAGAGAGGGATGCGGGTTCCAGCAAACAAGCCTTCACTGCAGAGGCACAAACTCAGAGAACATGGTGAGCTGGAGAAGCCCATAGCCCTGCCAGGAGCAGAGAGAAGGGACAGTCCAAGTGGGGAGGTGACTTGGACCAAAAGAGTCAGGTGATGCCCACTGAACAGCAATCCACATGTAGGTACGTGGCTCTTACGTCACGGGGTTCATCTGCCAAGAAGGAAAGATGCATTGGCCAATGATTTTAGTACAGAGACTGGGAATGGACAGCGTGCAGGGCAGAGAAGGGATGCACCGCTCGACGCGGAGGGTCACGGACAGCAGTGGAGAGGAGCCCTGAGCCCCGAGCCCCCGCACCGGAGGGCTGGGGAGTCATCGCAGACACGGCAGAGATGTGGAGCTGCGTCCTGTGCTCATCAGGGCAGGAGTCCTAGAGAACAAGACATGGCTAGGGAGGAATGGATTGGATTCTGTCCTGCAGAGGAGAGGGTGATGAGGGCGTGGGTGTCCAAGCTCAGATGTACAGCAGAAATGCTGGCTTCTGGATCAATAATTCTGATTCTCACTGATCAGGTTACCACTCAGGTGGTAACCAGCCCCTTAGACCTGGGAAAAGGTAAACCTAAGATAAGAATCCTCTGTTTGAGTATTTCCGAAACCAAGAGTCTCTTTCTAGCAGATGCTTCATGGCAAGTGTAGGATTGACTTTTTTTTTTAATTTTTAATACCTTTCAAAGAGAGAGTCTTTAAAAATGCAAGACCCTTGGAAAATGTCTACCCTGCCCTCAGCCAGAGCCAGCCCTGTCTCGGGTGGTACCCAGCAGAATAGGCAGGGCATGGATGCGATGGACCGCCTCCTCCCCACCACTCCATGCAACTGCCTTTGTCATAAAAATGTGTTTCTGTGCGGGGATGGGCCGGCTTTTTGATGGCCTCGGCAGAGGAATTACTCTTTTAGGTGATGGGTGGTTTTGCTGTGATGCTGAACCAGATCGGATCGTACAGCTGCCATGACAAATCAACCCTCAGGGGCAGCGCTGTTTTTCTCTCCAGCAGCACACAGACCAGCGGTCCCCAGCCTGTATTTTTGTTAAAGGTTATGTTTGCCTTAAACTAATTAAACCCATTTGTATCAAATGACTGGAATAACTTCCCTTTTGAAAATAAAGAAAATAACTGAAAGGCATTGGTTCCAAAAGAAAAAACTCTGAGTTAATTTCATCCACTGACATAGCGCTGTGCTATTGATTTTATTACCCCTAAATGTGAAAATAAATCGTCTTGGCGAGGACGGCACGCTCATGTAGACTCGTCGGCAGAAGTCAGGCCTCCTCACTAGGAAGCTCTTCGGAGACTAGCCGGCCCACACATGCTGGAGCGGCAGGCATGTAAATCCAAGCCGAACGCAGTCAGGCTGTGCAGTCTGACAGTTCTCGCGAAACCCGCCTTGGCTTTAGCCCTGCAGAGTGATCAGAAACGTAATGACACTTCTGTGCGTTGGGCACGCACCTTGTAAATATCTGTTTAGATCATGCCAGTGGGTTAGGTTAGGATGGATTTATCACACATCATGATTTATATCTAAGAGAATTTTTTAAAATAGATATCAATTCCTTTTAAATGATACACTTAATGAGGCGTTCCTGGTGCCAGGCCTCCAGCTAGATGCAGGGGACAGAAGCCACTCAGCAAGGCTCACTGTCTTTACGGTGATAGACCCTCGTGCATGCTCCCCTCGCTTCTGTACAAGGACAGTGAAAGGTGAACTTTTTAAAGAAGTATTTGGCCGTTCATCATGCCTTTTTTCCTGTGTCCACTCACCCTGGAAACTCAGGGACTTGTAAAAGGGTCTAGGATATTCAGCAGCATGATTTGGTTTAAAGCCTAGAAATGTGCATGCACACACACAGCACATACACACACACACACACACACACACCACACACCACAGATGCACTTAGATTCACGCTGCAGCGGAACAGTTTTGACCTCTGTGTCCTGATTTGCAGCTACATCTTAATGTGAGCTATGACACTTGGGGAGGAATGACTGGTCTTTCCTGTTATATTTGCAAAGGGCTGTCAAGTGTTTCCCTTACAAGGTTCATGATAGAATAATTTCTACAATTTTTCATTAGATCCAGTACGAACAGGCATTGTGCACGTAAGATACTTGGACCTGGGGCTGACTTTGCACATGTGGGAGGCAGGGACGCAGGGAGACCCCTGCCCCTGACTCGTGGGGCCCTTTCCGGTCTCCGTCTAGGCTGGGGTCCTCTCTGCTTGCTCAGTGGCAGGCAGACCCTGTGCAGCAGAGGAGGCTGCTTTAGGGGGATTTTGCCCCAGTGATCACTCAGATCTTGCTGCATGAGTACCTGCCTTGGCAGACATTGTGCTCAGCATATTCAATATCTCTGTCCACAGCCAGAAGCTTGCAGGGGGTGCTGCTACGGACTGAACGTTCCTACCCCCCACTTCCCAAATTCACATGCTGAGGCCCTAACCCTCTGTGTGGTCAGATCTGGAGGTGGAGCGTTTGGAAGGTCATTGGGTTTAGATGAGGTCATGTGGGTGAGGCCCTGATGGTGAGGTTGGTGCCCTGATAGAGACACAGAGCAGTCTCTCTGCCGCAGAAAGACACTTGGAGAAGGCGGCGTCTCCTGGCCAGAAGGACACGGCTCTTTAAAACCCACAGTGCTGGCACCTGACCCCGGGCTTCCCACCTCCAGAACGGTGTCTACGTGTTTTGTTATGGCAGCCTGAGCCAACTGAGATATTCGTTTTCCCATTCTGTTGGAAAAGTTGAGGCTCAAAAGAGGTGAGAGATTGTCCCCAAATTTCAGGCCAGTAAGTGACCCCGCTGGGTTTCCGTCCCCAGGCCGGTCTGACTCCTGTGCCCACCCCTGTGCTGAGCCCAGCACCAGCCTGGCACCCCCAGGACGCAGTGGCGCTGCCCCTCCTCCCTGATTCCTGAGCTCCCCTGATCAGGAGAAAGGAGAGGGTGCTCCCTACCTGAGCCCCACTACAGCTGCCTCCTCCCAGGTCGGGGCTCCACTGTCAGGGGAGGGCCCAGCCCTGGCCAGAAACCTGGAGGGTGTGTCCCAACCACACAGACCAGGGAGATTCACGGGAAGAGGAGGCTGGTTCAGTTCCATGGTGGCCGTGTGCTGGGGGAGTCATGCCCCTCCTCTCCTGAACCCCGAAATTCACACAGTGAGCATCCCCACCAACAGCTGCATCAGCCCAGAGGCCCGGACACACACCCTCTTTTACAGGATGGACATTGCTAACAGTAGAATAGGCTCAGTGATCATAAGTCCTATTCCAGAAATGGGAGTCTCACAAATCTCCCTTTTATATTATAACTGTTTTAATATTGAATTTTTATATAAATGTTCCTATTTGATACAAGTGAATGATGTCATTTAGAATATGAATATGTTTAATCATGCGTTTCTCTTCCACGTATAACTAAAGGTTATATAAAAAGGTACTTTGAAGATGGTTTAAAATCTGAAGCCAAGAATACTCATGTCAAGATAACTAAGGTGTTAAATACAATATTTGAACTCTTAAGACTCTTAACTTTTAATTTTACTGCTGTCAAAATGCTCTTAAGAAAACTATGGGTCTCTCTTGAGATTCTTTTTCTATGAAATAATAGTAGCAGGAGCTAGTAGCCTTGAAAAAAACGTCGGTGTGAAAATAAAATGTAACCGTTTTGCTACTTGTATAAAGCACTCTATAATATACCGCATATAATGCAGTACGTATGGCATTATTTACACTGACAGTCCCATGTGTTGCTGTCCTCATATTTTCAGCGTTGACTGCTCCCTGTCCTGACCACCCCAGGGTCAGCTGGTCTCGTGCTGGCCTGAGTTTCAGGCCTCACTCCCCCTCGGGCCTGCCTCTGGTCACCCGCCCTGGCACCTGGGCCCATGTCGGGTCCTGGATGTGGCTGTCTCAGCCCTGGGACTTGCTCTCCGTTGTCTCCATCAGCCGTTTCCGCCCCTCGCCCCGCTGCATCCACCTGTGGAGTCACCTGCCAGCTCCAGAGGGGCTTGTCCTGTCCTCACCCAGGCACCCCGGCCGCGGGGTTGGTTGGTGCCTGATGCCCGCGGCTCGCCTGGCTTCACCTGCCTTTCTTTCCCCTCTGACCCCCTCCTGCTTCCTGCTACCTTGGAGCAGGGCCATGCTTGCCACGTGCTTTTGGCCAAAAAATGAAGAAATGGTTGTGAGCTGTGGGGACCTCTGCCGCCGCCCTGTGCGGAAACGAGAACATGGGTGCTTCTGAGCTGCCGGCTGTCACCTCTCTGCGGTCAGGACAGAACTGTCTGCTGGGGAATTGGGGTTTCCGGGCACTCCCTATGGAAGGACCCGCCCTGATGAATAGTGTGACGACCCCACCGCCATGTGAGGACTGTTCACATGACCAGGAGGTGCCGGTGAGGTTCTACTCACCTGCTGTGGATTAGCGATCAGCAACCTTTCCGTTAATCCCCAAACCCAAATCAAGCAAAATTCTGTGGTCCTTGTTGAATGACCCCAGATTGGAAGACGTTGCTGGGAGGCCCTGCCTCAGCCCTCCATGGCGGTCCTGTTGGGGGGGTGGGCTTTGCTCGAACCTCCCAGGATCCTGGGGCTGGGCTGGCTTGGACTCCTGGCTGCTGTGAGGTTGGAGGGGCCCGGGGGATCTGGGGGATGGTGACCTGTGGGGCAGGATGACCGAGCTCCTCCCCAGTCACTCTGGACAGCAGAGTTTGAATGCCTCTGCTTGGTCCATTCCCAAATAGAAAGGAAAGTTTACAACTAAATGATACCAGTTTCGACGTTTCTATACTGATAACTGGAGCCAGTCCTGCCCCTAAGTGCCGTGCGGGTCCCCAGGACCCAGGAGAGAAAGCAGAGGGGTTCCTTCCAGGGCTGTGCACAGGCGCAGCTTCTGCCCAGGTGGCCTGGGGACCCTGCCCCCTGATGGAGTCTGGTCAGTCTGCCCCTGCCCCACTGTGGGGGAGGGCAGGACGGATAGTGACTAGAGCCACCTCTGCCCCCCAGGGCGGGATGCTTGCCTGGTGTCCCCGTGAGACGGAACCACAGAGCCCCCGTGGTGAGGACCACACGGGAATGTGTCCCCAGGGACCGAGGCCAGCGTCAGGGAGCTCGTGGAGCTGCTCAGGGCTCCAGTCTTTGCAGCAGGGAGCCCTGCGCTCGTGGGGAGGCTGCTTTCTCATTAACCAGTTAACCTGGGGCTCTTTGGAGGGGGCACTGGAGTCCCGTGTCTTGAGTGAACTTGACAGAAGAGAGAGCCGGCGAGTGCGGAAACCAGACAGTCCACAGCATGTGCACGAGGCAGATGCTGGTCCCCAGGGGCCCAGGGCCACCGAGGGGGCGGGGAGGCTGCCCGAGCCGTGCGCTTCCCCGGAGCCCCCGGTGGGGAGACCGCAGGTCTGGGGGCTCCACCCCCAGGTTCTAAATCAAGGCCCATCCCCCGACGACGAGGGGTCCTGTCCCCCAGGGTGGGGGAGCCCTGCCTGGAATCACACTCAGCCCCGAGGCGCCCTTTAGAGGAGCCCCCGGGAGTCCTGAGACACTCCTCATGGTGTCTGTCGAAGTTCAGCTCACAGAACGAGAGCCAGTCGCCCTCAGACCTCGTCATCCTCGTCCGGGACCACGTGGAGGACCTCAGCCGGGGGGCTTGCTCGTTTCCTGCCCCTGCGTGGGAGACTCGCCCTGGGCTCCTGGGAGCATCACCCAGGCCATCGTCTTGTCTGAAATCCATCGTCCCATTAAAACAGAGAGGCTCAGTGAGCAGAGGCAGGAGGCAGCGTTCTCAGGGGCCCAGAGATGACTGAGGTCTACAGCTGCCGGGGGGACTGGGGGGCGTCCCGTTCAGCCATTTTGACTCCACTAAGTCAGACCCCTTCCCCTGCGACCTCAGGCCCCCGTGGGAGCCGCGGTTGTTAAAGCTCAAGGAACAAGTGAGGCAGCTAGAAAAAGCCTCAGGACGAAAGAGCAGGAGAGATTTAATAGTTGCCGGGGAAGGTAGGGGCTGCCTACATAAAACACGGCAGCATGCCAGGTCGTGTTGTTGGAGGCAGAGATAAGTGAAAACAGACTGTAAACTGCAGCAGAGGGGCTCGGGGGCCGCATGGCTACAGTCTGGGCGCGCAAGCCTCATTAGAGACGGGAGGTCTGGAGTGTGGACGCGGAAGGGTCAGGCCTCAGTGGAGACGGGAGGTGTTCGGGAGGGGGTGTACAGGGGCGTCGTGGGGGGTGCTGTCCTGGGGCCCCTCCCTCCCATCTTTCACCTGCCCTCTGGCTGACCGCGGCCCCAAGCCCGCTGCTCGGTGCCGGCCCCAGAGTGGCTGCTTCTGCTTGCGGCGGCCTCGGGAGGCTTGCTGGACGTGGGGCACAGCACACAGCCTGCCCCGACGCGTCTACAGGCGCCAGTGCCCAAGCAGGTGATGATCCGGTGTCCGTGGCATCAAAAGAGGGGAAGTGATACACCTGAGGGCAGTTTTCAAAGATGCAGCCGCGTTTTTCTTTTTAATTAATTAATTTATTTTAATTGGAGGCTAATTGCTTGACAATATTTTGGCAGTGTTTGAAAGCAATGCACAGGATGGACAGTTTTTATGGCACAGATAACTTGTTTTTGATGTCAGCTTTAGAAACAGTCATCTCACTTTCTGCACGTGTGGTTTTTTTTTTTTCCATTCCTTCCTGGCATGTGTAGACCAGACAGTAAGCTAACTAAGCAGAGGGTTTCTGTGTGATGAGTTTAACTTCTGTGATGGCTGAAAGATCATCAAAGCAACCGTCTTTTCTGTGTGTGTGTGTGTGTGTGTGTGTGTGTGGATGAGTGTGCGCCTGTGTGTGTGCTAGGGGCACACCGCTGCCTCTTGGGTGGATGGCGCCTGAGCCCTGGTGCCGGCTCCAGTCCCAGGGTGCCTGCAGGAACCAGCCCTCCTGTGATGCCCGCGACGCCCGCGTGGGGGGCGCACTCACTGTCAGGTGGGCACTCTGCGGCCTCCCCAGGGCAAGGTGCAATGGTGGGTGGGTGCTTTCCGTCTTTCAGCGCCTTTAATCCCCCTGCTGCCTTGAAAGGTGGGCGTTGCTGAAGCCACTCAGCCTGGGACTGTGAAATGGATTTACGCTTTTCGGAAAAGGTTGAATGCTGCCCTTTGGCAATGCGCTCTACCTGGGCCGGAGAGACGTGTCCTGAGTGACGGTGTGCAGCCTGCAGGGGCGTTGCTCGCTCTTCTCCCCCCCACGCCCCCTCCTGCCCCACCTCCATCTCTACCCAGCTGTCTCCTCTTCTCCTGGGCTGCGTCTGCGGGGAGGTCATAGCTGGCTCACCACACGTCTAAGTGCACAGAAGATTTTTCATCTCTTACAGAAATCGTCTCATTTCACGCGTCTCTTTGGCCTCTGATATCCCTACTTAGGAATGACGATCAGAACTTTGAGCACGTGTTCGAAACGGCACCTGTCCTTGGAGTCCCTGAGGCTCCTTCATCCATTCATCCACTGAACACACGTTTCCTGAGGTCAGGGTGGGGGACTGGGTGGCCAGCCCTCTAAGGCATCCCTGGACCACACTGTCCTGGGTGCTGACTTCTTCTGGACCCGCTCCCTGGGCTTTGCGCTGCCCGGGGACCTTGGGAGCAGCTCTCTGGGCTGGCACAGCGTGGAGCCAGGCTCCACCCCACCCTTGACGTTCCCCCTGCGCCGGGAGACCCACGTCCCTGTGAGGCAAATGCTGGACCCTTAAACGGGGCAGGTGTGCCCTGACCATCAACATCCAACAGCTCACTGAGCTGCGGGCAGTTCCCCTCATGTCCGTTCTAACGTGGCTCAGTCAGTCAGTCAGTTCAGCTGCTCAGTCGTGTCCGACTCCTTGCGACCCCGTGGACTGCAGCACGCCAGGCCTCCCTGTCCATCACCAACTCCCGGAGTTCACCCAAACTCACGTCCATCGAGTCGGTGATGCCACCATCTAACGTGGCTGCCCATGGTCTAAAGCGAGCTGCCTTCACGAGAGCGCCAGGGTGCCTCAGGATCAGGAGTCCGGTGAGGATGGCCCGTCATGTCCACGCCCTTCTGTCCAGTGGTGACATCAGATCCCTGTTAAGTCAGCCAGGCCAGCGGCAGGATCCAGAAGCTCTGGTCTGCGGTCCTGGCTGGGGCCGGGGGATGGAGACAGGCTCCGTGTGGTCGCTTTGCAGAAGAAACAGTCGGCTTTTGGGGGTGGGGTCACACGGCAGTGTTGCGACCCTTTCTTTGGAAGAAGCTAAGTTCTCCTGAGAGTGTTTTAAAACCCTTTGTTCCTGCAAAGGGAAACCCAGGGTGTTACTAACGGGTTAGAAAATGAATTCTCTCTGCAGCTTGTCAACTCTGAGAAATCACCGCCTATGAAAAATGCAGGAGGACTCAGAAATGATTTGCCACTTACCTGAAAATGATCTTCAGTTACATCAGAGGCGGGGAAGCCTTGGCCAGCCTTTGCTGCGGGGCGGAGCGTTTGTGAGCCTGAAGCGGGTTCCCGCAGCCGCAGGCCGCATCCACTGACCTTTGGGGCCTCAGCTCTCTCCAGCGCCTGGGGTCCTGGCCTCAGGCCGCCCTGCTGACCCCTGAGCAGGCTTGAGAGCATCACTCAGGGGCGCCTCTGCTGGCCTTTGTCTGTCCTTTACCCCCAGCTTCCTCCGGGCTCTCGGACAAAATTGACAAACCAGAGCCCCGCCAGGACCCTTGTCCCGAGCGTGTGGCCCACGGTTTGCTCAGTCACCGTGTCCTCAGTGAGGCGGTGAGACGCCCTCCTGTCTGCTGACCATGTTGGTGGTGGACGTCCCCAGCTATGCTCCCGGGGCCCCCGGGATTTGACTCGCAGCCTCAGGTCTCCAGCTGTGGCGGCCTCTCTGTGGTGACCCCAATATGCGGGCCTGAGAAAAGGACGGGATCCTCGGGACCCTGGCCTTGGCCAGGTCTGCACCCGGCCACGCCGACTGGCAGATGGAAGTCTGCCCTGGAAGAGGGGGTCCCAGGAGTTCAGCCCCCGCCTCCTCCTTCCAGGTTCTGAGCCGGGAAACCCTCGGGGCTCCCAAGGGGGCAGCTTGGAGGGACAAGGGGGCTGTAGGGACATGCTCCCTCTGCCCGCCTGCAGCCCCCTGACCTCGCACAGGCCAGCGCGGCACCCTGCCCGCCCCCACACGGCGCTCCTGCTGGCCGGCTCGCGGTCCCTGGGGTCTCTCTGTGTCTCTCCTGCCTCTGTGGGTTCCCCAGGGCCTGCAGCTCTTGCTAAGGTGCCACCTGGGCGGCAGTAAAGCTGGACTTTGGCCAGGTTCCCAGGGCCGTGGTTTTTATGGAGGAGGAGATCTGGGGTCAGTGCCCCCTCCAGCCTCTCTCAGAACCGCACAGCAAACCTGAGTGTGTCCCTTTTGGCTTCTTCAACATGAGTCACACCCTTCCTTTACTTTGCCATCACAGTCTTCAAAGGAGTCCAGCGCCTCTAAAGTTGGCAAATAATTTAGGCCTTCCCCAGTGGTTTATTTTGCAACCTGGAAAGCGGCTTCCCTTGTCTGAGTTACTTTGGTGTAAAATGAGGGGGTTGTTTCCACTTTGCTCAGTCATCGCAGAAATTATTTTAAGATGATGGTTACAGGGAGACAGGATTCAAGATTAGAACACCATTCATTATTCTCCTTAAGACATTTCCCCAAGCGGCTGATGCCATGTTGGTTCTCGGAGGTGAGAACACTCGTGTGTGGAAGTGGGGTGTCTAGATTGTGGCAAACAAAAGCTGGGGCCCCCTGGTGCCGGGATTGCCGCCTGGCACCCCCCATCCTACAGAGGCTTCTCCAGGAGTGGTGGTCACCTCTGTTTCCTAGCACAGCTCCCACTGCCGGGACCAGTCTGTCGCTTCCAAACTCTGCAGGCGGAGGCCAGTGTGCCCATGGGGTGTAGTGGTGTGGACAGACTCTGTCTACTTCCCACCAAGGCCTGTGTCTGCAACAACCAGGGAACTCAAGCCATCCTGGCGCCCCCTGCAACTTCACGGGCACCCCTGGGAAGTCATTGCCAGGGTCGTGTGGTGCAGACCATCTGCAGATCTGGGGTCCCCTCGGTCTAAGGGAGATTCCCCACTGATTGCAAATGGGTCAGAGGAGGCTGGTTCCCAGGGAACAACCCGTCGGAAGTCACTCTTGGTTTTCAGGACAGAGAAGGTTCATTGTCTCTTTCCTTCTCCTCCTTGGGGTTAATCCACTTCCTTTCTCCCCAGCAGGAACCAAGTTCCCAGTTGGCATCTTTTGTTTCTTGCAATATTCCACAGACAGTTCCAGAAGTCCTGCTGACTTTCAGAATCCCAGAATCTTCCAGCAATGCAGGAGACCTGGATTCCATCGCTGGGTCAGGAAGACTCCCTGGAGGAGGAAATGGCAACCCACTCCAGTGTTCTTGCTTGGAGAATCCCATGGACAGAGGACCCTGGTGGGCTACAGTCCATGGGGTCCCAAAGAGTCAGACACGACTGAGTGACTCACACACACACACACACATTTGAGGAAACTGAGGCCAAGAGAGGACAAAGTGTATTGGATTAAAATGAGGTTCAAGTTCAGAATCACCTTTTGAATTAGAAGACACTGGCATGCTTTCATATATGTTTGATGGTAGACAGTTGTGAAGTCTACAGTGCTTCTTCGTTTTAGTGATTAAGAAAATGATCTTTAAATGTTTAAAGGGATCCTCGTGCTTTATCCAGTATAAGCAGCCTTGGCTGAAGTTCCAGCTACAGTCACTGTCCCATTGCTGACATCACTCAGCCGTCTTTGGTCTGAGACCTGACCCTAGGTTATGGCAGACACCTCTGAGTCCTTATATCTCTGGTTCTCTAAGGGAACAGGTGTCTTCGAGGGGACTACTGACCCACAGGTGACATGCTGGTGACCCCCGAGCTCAGGTGAGGACACAGGGAGCCCACCTGGCTCTTCTTTCAGGGAGGCGAAGTTGATCGATTGCTGAGCTGTCTTCCCCACGGGAAGGAGTGGCCAAGCTACCACCACTGCCCACCTTCCCAGGGCTATTGTGTATCCCCTCCCGTCACCCTCATCAACTCCCACAGCATTTTTTGTTTATATTTCATTCTTTTTCAAAAAGGTCTTTTTTTCTGATCTTTGGGCCTAGCCATGTGGCATGTAAGATCTTAGGTCCCCAGGCAGGGATCAAACTGGAATCCCCTGCATTGGAAGCACAGAGTCGCAACCACTGGACCCCCAGGAAGTCCCCCTGAAGTATGTTGAGGGGTGTCTCACTGCTCACCCTTCTCCCCACTTGTCCCCACATGCAGCCAGGGTTGTGCTGGGTTCTGTACAAGGACTGAATGCGTTTTGTCCTGCATCTCGTGGTGGTTTTCACACAGGCTCCCTTTCTCCTTCTTGGCTTCCACGCAACCTGCCCAGGCCTTCTTGTCGCTCAGCCCTGCCAGGAGGAAAAGCGAACTGCGGACCATCCGAGAGCTCTTCCAACCTCAGAGCTGGGCTGGATCAATAGACCAACTGCACCAAAGATAGGACCACCCTGGCTCCCTCACAGGGTGGAAATGTATCGTGGGCACCCCTAAGCTGGTCAGAGTCTTATGACTTGTTGATTTCCCTCCATAAACTAGTTTCTTTGATACCCAAAGAGGTGTTTGATGATGACACCATCAGGTTTGTGCAGAGGTCGAAGCATAGGGGGGTGAAGCAGGTCAGAGGGAGCTGGAGTGGCCCTTGGGGAGCCCTTCCAGGATGAATGGGAAGACGCAGGCTTTACAGGGGGCTCTGGGCCCCAGCCCAGCCATGCAGTGAGGGGGCTTTAGAGTGATGATCAGGACCGTCTTCTTGATGAAGCCGTCCTGTGACCAACGCCAGGCATGCAGCCCAAAGGCTGGACTTAAAGAACCAATTTCTTTACAGGGATCAAGTGTTTTCAATAAATGAAAAAAGGAATGTTTTCTCAAGTAATGAGGGAACATGCATAAGCAAGACTGCTGTCATTGAGAATAACGTTGTGACGAGCACGGATGCTGCTATCAGCTTCCTCACGTGCTTTTTTACAGCGTATATTATTGGCCTAGATGAGAAGCTGCTCCTCACATTTCAGGGATACCTGATCACCTTGTTTTCTCTCTGGAGCCCCCCAACCCCCCTTCCCCCGTGTCAGCACACATCCCCGTCCTGGCACGACCCCTGCCGTCTGGGAAGGAACCCAGGCCACGTGCTTAGGTGGTGAACAGCCATATGCTCATTCCTGCACACGCCTCAGGCCCTGGCCCAGCGATTAGAAATCCGAGCCCAGGCTCGTAACCAGACCGTTCCGCTTCCTTGCAAGTTCAAGCTCTCCTCTTCCTTCCTGGGGCCTTGCTGGGGGGCCTTGGGGGGGGCGTTCAGCTTCTTCCTGTTCTCTGACCTCCTTCACAGAGCAGAGGTCGAGGGCCCCAGGTCCTTCGGGAGGCTCTGGGGAGGTTCTCCAGCTGAGATCTCCAGGGCAAGGCAGGGTGCCGTGTTCCCGGCTCCTTTTCTCAGGAGAGCTGCTCTGGTGGGGTCTCCAGACGCTGCTTTCCATGGCCGTCTCCCTGGCACAGGCCCTTGCACATTTCTGCCTGGTGTAGATGTCTTTCCGAGGTCACCCGCACCCAGACATCATTGCAACCCCCGTCCACCCACCCTGGGCTCCAGCCCCACACTCTGTTCCTCATCCGCAGCGGCGAGAACCTCTGGGTTCCAGGGATGCCCCCCAGATGCCTCCTGCAAACCCGCCCCCGCCTCGCACAGAGCTGGTGGCTGGCGGGGTCGGGGCCTGAGCTGAAGCCGCCGGAGCTCCCTGACTCTCAACGGCGTTATCTGTCAGCGTCTGCGAGAGGCATGGGACCAGGGCACTGAGAATCTACTGTTGACCCGGTGGGACTTTGTGGCTCTTTCCACCCGCAGAGGAGCATCTTGCTGCTAGGAGCTGCCGAGGGTAGAGCTCTGGGGTCTGCAGCCCCGAAGGGTCCCCAAGAGAAGGAGATGAGCAAGCGGCCACGGGAGGCAGTATGGGCCGGGTGGCCCTGCTGTGGGCATTGATACGTTAACTCGGGCACGCGGTCCCACACACAGCATAACACGTGGGGGACACAGCCTTGCGACTTTACGATGAAACCCTCCCTCTTGGGAGGTCTGTTCTCTGGGCCACTCTCGTCTCTTCCTCTGATTTTTCAAGCAGAGCTTCAGTGTCAGCCAGGCAGTGACCATCTTCCTACATCACCCCCTCTATCAGCTCCACTGTCTTTTGTGGGTGGCGTGATCCGTTTCGCAGACAAAGGAAGCGGGTGGGTCAGGACTGTCCCATCTGAGCCAGCCTCCTGGCCCACACAGCCCTTCGTGTCTCGACCAGAAACGGGCTTTGGCGGAGGGGCTCTTTCTCACAGGTTCTGGAAGCTGCCCAGGAGCTCTGCTCATCGCCGTGAAGGGTGATGAAGTAAAGCCCCACCGCCCTCCAGGGCGGAGCGTGGTGTGAAATGTGGTCTGTTGACTCAGATTGGGTTTACGGTTCAGTGAAGAGCTGGGAGCTCCTTCCCCGAGTCCGGGGGTGAAATGGCCCCATAGGTGGGGTCTCCAGGCGCGAGGCAGGCCTCTGGGTGGTGGTCACGGTGGCCTGGGAGCAGAGGTCAGCAGTGGTCGCCCTTGTGGGAATGGAGTGTGCGGTCTGGGCTCCAGACCCACCCGTTGTGGAGGCAGCAGGAGGCCCACAAGGTCCAGGGGCCACGCTTGGTCTGTTTGCCCCAAGCCTGAGCTAACGGCTGTCAAGCAGCCAGGGCCAGCCGGCTGGTCCTGGGGCAGAGCCCGCAGGCCCGGCCACCCTTCAGAGTGACATCACGGACAAGGGGCCTGGCTGTGGCCAGGGCCACCTCTGTCCATCCGGCCCTGCCTGTGACAGACAGAGGCCAGGCCTCGAGGCTGGCTCCTGCTTGCTTTTGTCTTGTTCAGACGGAGCTCCTCTGTGCGGACTGGATGTTTGGTCCCGGTCCAGAGCTGACCTGAGGGCCCCGAGGCACCTCTGAGATCAGCTGTTAGTGGAGTGTCTGCAGTGAGGTCCTTCCTCACCCAGGGCTCTGGAGAGGCTGCCCTGGAGCCTGGACCCAGCTCTGCAGCCACTAGTGGGCCGGTATCAAAGCCCACTATCAATGCCCGCTGTGGTCACCATGGCTGGGCTCCACGTGGGAGGCAAGCCCAAGCACGCTCACACACGCACGCACACAAAGATATACACCCATGCACACACACACACACACATGCACGTGCGTACATGCACACACCCATGCACACACATGCACACACATGCGCATGCACACCCACACACATTGATCCCCTATGTCCTTCCTTCCTCCGCCCTACTGGGCAGGAACCACCCCGGGACCTCCCCAGACCTGTTGCACAGATGGAGCTCCAGGTCATGCATCCTTTTCCGGATTCTTCCAGGGTTTCCTTGGTGGATGCATCTGTTTGTGAGGCTGGTTTGTGGTTGGGTGGCTTGGAGTTTCTACTCATCCTTGGTCCTAACCCCATGGTTAACCTTGCAGCCTGTCACTGCCTACAGATGTCTGAGGCTACACAACATCTTAGAATAAGATGAAGCCTAACTCTTTTCATATCCAGAGTCAGGCTTTTGCCAGTTTCCATCAGGCAGTTACTGTCTGCACAGTCAAAGCACTGAGAAGGCTGCCCGTGGAGCCAGAGCCTGCGTTAGTGACCGATGAACAATGGTAACCAGGGTGTGACCAGCGTGGACCCCCACTGTTGCTCAGGATCGGGGGCCAGGGTGGCCCATCATAGCCACTGATAGAGCCTGCTGGCTCTGCCGCCCACACTGGCCCCTTGTCCTTGTCGGAGAGGCTTGAGTCCTTTCCATCATGGCCCACATGGCCTGATCCAGTGTGCGTGGCCAGTCTCTCCATGACCAGTGCTGTGCAGGCTCAGATGGGGTTGCCAGGCTGGATGCAAAGCCCTGGTGGAGGCTCAGTCAGCACAGTGTGGTCAGAAGCGTGGGTGGCACAGCCTCCTGCGGGACGCACTGTATGCGCTACCACTTAGAATTCTCGAGGCTGCTCTTTTTCCTTTTTCGGTTTTACAAACTGATGTGACAAACAGATGCTAACGATGGTTGTTTTGGTCCCACAGATAAAAGCAGAGAGCGCAGCCGGGCACCCTGCCCCCCAGCCCTGGTGCTGCACACGGAGAGGAAGAGCCCAGCGGGGGATGGAGAGGACAAGGTTGGTGGCTGTGAGATGCAAAACCCCAGGTTGGGGGCCCTGGGGGCCCGCACACCCTCCACCCATTTCCCCCCCTGACTCTTGGCGGTGGTGCCTTGCAGTCCCCTCTGTGGCCGCTGCCGGCTGGGCCACTGCAGAGCCCAGCAGAAGGGAGGGGTGTCTCGGAGCCAAGCGGGAGCAGCCTGGCCTTGCCTTCTGTGTCCAGGTCCAGAGTTCACTGGCAGGCTCTGCTCAGAGGGGCGTGGGTGGTAGCCCTGGATTCTTACATGTGCTGTCCCCACCTTCTCAGAAGGTGTCTCAGAAGACACAGGCGGCCAGGCTGTGCATCTGGACAGCCCTTGGGCGAAGCTGTGATCTGCGCTTGGAGTCACTGTCACAGGAAAACCAACGCACGCTTGTGTTCTCTGAACACAGAATCTCAGGTCCTTCCCTGTAAAGCGGCATTTTTTAGATGGACTGAGAACGTGTTGAGTGCATTTCCCTTCCCATGAATAACCAAGAAATCAGCTTTTACTGCTGCCCTTGAAAGTCACAAATGGCACATAACATGCTCTGATCCGTCAAATACGCTGGTGGCCTCTGGTCTGCCCCAGTGTTGTGTGAACATACTCTCTTCCTGTGCTGTTACCAGCCTTGTCTCTACCTCGGCCTGTTAGGTCCCCACTCCTGTGGTTGTCCTGCCGGTTCCCCATTGGCGACATCCCTGGGAACCCTCACCTGTGGCCCCCACCATCCTCTCCATCATTAGTGCTGGAGCTAGATGGTGTAAATGAGTCACGAGCGATAGTGCAAATTAATCTCTTGCTTCCTGAGAAGGCAGGATTTCTCTCTATGAGATGGGCATCCATGCCAGCATCATGTATTTATTAGACAGATCGTCTTTCTTCTGCTTTAACTACTTTCTTTATCTCTGCGCCCTGTGCGTCTAATTCACTTTTATTACTTCGGTGCGGAGGGGAGTTTTATGCCATGATTAGCCATTTTTATCACCAACAGGAAATCATAACCAGCGTGCGGCACCAGAAGACGACCTTGGTAATTAGTGGTGGAGAATCCCAGGATCGCCGAATTTAAGCATTAGTCTCTATCACAAATCATGTCCCACCGTATTTCCCAGAAAAAATTATCAGGGGGAATCTACTACTCAGAGGCCCCTCATTGGGTTTCATTGTTCAATTAGCTTCGTAATGAAAATCTCCCCTCGTTTTCCTGATTGGATTAGTAACATAAACTCTGGTCTTAACATACTCTTAAATTTTTAACACAACTCTTTCTGAATACACTCTGTTATGTTCATTATTTATCCTGAACTTATCTTCTCATAGGAAACTAAGACATTTTCTACTACGCCAAAATTCTAAGAAAAAAAAAAAAGTTGTTCGTGAACTTATGAATTAGGAATAATCATATAAATTACAAACCATTTATTCCGTGTAATTGCCTGTCACAATGAATGAAGGGCACTGGGCAGACCCCAGTAAGATACCAGGATGGTCGAGTGTGAAAGAGACCACCTCTCAAGCCCTGGTCCTTACTTGTCTAACCTTTAATGAATGCGATTCCCAGTGGCCCCTCTAGACCTGGTCCGCTGACCTTTGCATCCCAGGCCTTCCTGCTCGTCCTCTGGCCAGCTCTGCTGACACTGGCTGTTCACTCCTGGTGACGTGGGCCCTGCTAGGGCGTGAGCAGGAGGAGGTCTCACTTCATTGCCTGTGATTTTACTGTAGCTTCAGGTGACTTCTTTGGGGTTTATCTCCCCCGTATAGATAGACCCTGGTGATCTTTTAACTTTATATTTGAATCTCACGTTTCGGTGCTGTCAGAACTCAGCCCCTTCCTCGCTAACGACTCTGTTTGAAAGGAAGCTGGCATGTGGGAATGAGCTGTGGTCCCAGTGCGGCCCTCAGGGGCCCCTGGACACGCGTGTGGGCTTTCGGTGCAACAGCCCTGTCCTCTCGCGGCCGCCCACCAGCGGTGCCCCACAGGGCGGGGAGCCTTGGCGTCCTGGGCGTTTGATCATTCTGACATGTCCTAACCTGTACTACCTCATAAAGCGCTGACACTGATGGTGGTAGAAAAAGATTCTCAGCTTTCAGGATGACATTTAATTTTCTTAAAATGAATCTAGAGCTTTAATTGCCCCTAACATTCTCAGCTCGGAACCTAGTTGCTGCTTGGAATAATGTACTAGGACCTTGTAATCTTACTGATTTTTTGAGATAAAGAAGACACGGTCCTTATTATATTATTCTAAAGGTGAGATTGAAATAATGAAAGCAGGTGGTAGAAGGAGAGGAATGTTCCCTTTGCCACCAGAGTTTATTGTGCCCACTGTAGTTCCATCTTTCTCTTAGAGCTGCTCAAAATTTGAGATAGCAGGGACTTCTTAAAAAAATTTTCTCATGGTGACTTTTCAGTTCCACATATGGGAGTTTGGTTCTGTTTCCTTTTGTTTAAGGGCTTCCCTGGTCACTCAGATGGTAAAGAATCTGCCTGCAATGTGGGAGATCTGGGTTCAATCTGTGGATGGGGTAGATCCCCTGGAGAAGGGAATGACTACCCACTTCAGTATTCTTGCCTGGAGAATCCCATGGACAGTGAGCCTGGCAAGCTACATACAGTTCATGGGGTCACAAAAAGCTGGACACAACTGAGCGACTAACACTTTCGCTTTTCACTTTCCCTTTGTTTAACAAAATCCAGTGTCTCTTATATATCCACGCAGCTAAATAAGTCAATCTGAATCTTGGATTCCTATTTATGTTGGTGTTATTTTCCCATGTTTTCTAATCTCAGAAAGACTTTTATTTCTGTCCAGATTCTATCCATAATTAGCAATGATCAGGTGTCCTAGCTGTAGTTTTCTGTTGTTTTTTTTTTTAAACTTTAGGAAATAAATCTTTTTTTTTTAGGAAATAAATCTTAATTTTCTTCTAGGGGATATCATGTTCAGACATTATTTTCTACATGAAGACAGAGACGGTGCTTTTCAGACCCCACTGTGTATCACAGTCAGCTGCACCATATGAAACAGGCCATGAACTTTGCCCCCAGGTGGATACTCCAGAAATGGGGTGGGGGTGTCCTTGGAGTGACAGGACCCTGCAAGGACACAGGCTTGTTGCTTCCCCTTCCTGCGGGGGCCGGGCCAGCCCAGCCTCCCGGGCCCTCGCTGCTCGGGGGTTTTCCGCCACTGGAGGCTGGGCTCAGTGGCACCGTGACTCCAGCCTCGCGGTCAGCCTGTTTCCAGACATGAGTCCAGGGGGGTTTTCTGCCCCGGACGCCAGGCCCTTCAGAAGCCATCTCTCAGCTGTTCTGCCTGTGTCTATTTCTGCAGAAGCAGGCAGCCGAGACAATTTGGGATAATCACAGGGAGGCCCTAGTCTAGGTCGCTCAACACCGTCAGCTGTGCCGTGAATTCTAAAGTCTCACGTGACCCCCCAGGCCTGTGTGATGGCTCTGCTGAGTTGGTCATTACCTAAATAGCCGCTATGGGCAGGTCTGTCTGCAGGAGACTAGTTAGTCTTTACTTGGTTGCCTATAATTGAAGAGGAGTGTTTCAGTCTGCTTTAAAGTGCTTTCCTGCTCTCTCTATTCCCAGGAGCCTCCGTCGATCCTGGTGACCAGCGAGGACAGAGCACCCAAAGGCACGAGGCCTGTGGCCTCCACCCCGGTGCCGGGATCCCCCTGGTAAGACCCCCGAACTTGGGAGCCGGGGAGACAGCCCTGTCTGACCAGCGCTTGTCGTCTCTGCCAAAGAGAAATGCATGCCCTGTGGGAAATGCTGTTTAAAACAAAGCCATTTGCAGCTCCTGGCTGGTCGAGTTCCACGCTGTTGCCACCATCTGCCAAAGGAAAAACAGCATTTAAGGGATAAGTTATCCTGCTCCTGTATATTTGCAAATATGCATTCAAGGAGGAATGCCGTCGCGTGTTATCTGTGGAAGGCCGTGTCTGGAGAGGCCTGCACACTTTGCATGTCCAAGGCCCTTCTGTGGACTCCAGGAAAAGTGCAACTGAGGAGCTGTTAATTAAAGACGAGCCTGCTCTCTGCGGCTGCCCTGGGAGGATTGCTGTTCTCTGAGCCTCTGCACTCAAAGCGCCCTCCACGAGGGAACCGCTGACTCTGGTTTTCAAAAATGTCCTTTTATAATGGAGTAATTTAGAAGCAGAAAAAAAGGTTATTATAGTAAAATTAGTTTTTAAGCCTGCAGATTAGACTGCAGGAAACGGTTGTGAGGAACAGCTAATTCAGAGGACAGGAACAGAGCCACTTAACGTGCCATCAAGGTAGGAGCAGCAGCTGACCGCGGTCCCCGGGTGTGGCATCTGCCCGGTGTGATGTCCTGAGTGGATCCCAGCATCTGTCCTGCCCTGGCCACCTGCTTACCGCGGGAAGCCCTGCTCTTAACTGGACGGACGGGGCCCCCTCTCCTTCTCTGCGCAGTGGTCGCTGTCATGAGCCCCAAGAGCCTCCCGCCCTTCAGCTCTAAGGCTCAGTGTGCTGGGGACGCCTCAGAGGTCCGGGGTCCCCGATGCTGACCCCTAATGACACAGTGTTTCCAGCGCTGAGAGAGTGTCCTGGTATTCAAGTCGGGTCTGATGCCAGCTCCCTGGTTAGTGCAGACCCCACGGACCGAGGGCCAAGTCCCAGGCCTCTGCCCCTGCACGTCTCCCCAACTGATGGCGAGTCCCGGACTTCCATAACCTCTCGTCAGGTTTGAAAATTTGCTAGGACTACTCGCAAGACTTAGGAGAGTGATTCACTTGTGATGACCTCTGTATTATACAGGGCACAGCCCGGGGGCAGCCGGGTGGCAGAGGCAAGGGCAGGCTGCGGGACAGGGGTCTCCGGGCCCCACGCCCTCCTGGGGCTGCCACCCCCCCAGGACGTCAGCAAGGTCAGCCCTCTGACCCCAAAGGAAGCTTTCTGAATACTTTATCGCTAGGCCGTCCTCCCTGCTCCTGGAGGGTGGGGGTGGGGCCAGTAAACCAACCCTCTGATCACGCGGTTGGTCTTTCTGGGACCAGCCCCCACCCTCCATGGGGCACATCAATCACCATGTCGTCAGCCTGAACTCACGTGAGGTTAGGGGCGCTCCTTATGAGTAAACAAGATGCCCCAATCGCTCAGCTAATTCCAAGGGTTTTAGGAGCTTGGTGCCAGGAACTGAATGGGGGACAAACCAGATTTAAACTGTTATTTTTTTTATGATGCCACAGACGCCGTCTGGGATCTTCTAGAACCAAACTCTCTCACGTGCATTTCTAAGGCAAGCACACTTGAGTGCAAATCACATGAGCGGCTGCGGTGAATTCAGCTAGGTGTGTGACCCTGTCACACCATGTACTTGGTGCTGTGCTGGGGGTTATAATTGGGTGGGAGACCTGGCCTCGAGCCCTAGAGACTTCTGACTGTGGAGGCTGCAGTTTCACCTTCTCGGTGATGCTGTGTTGGAGTGAAGAATGCTCCGTGGGATCCTAGGGTCGCAGCGTCCTCGGGGACCGCTCCTGCACGCCCCGGGTCGTCGGTCTGGATGAGTCACTGATGAGCCTTCAGGGCGCTGTCCTCTCTCGGGGAAGGGGCAGCGGGGCGGCAGGAGGCACCGCGCCTGCAGCTTTCCGAGTGGGCATTGGGACCACCGGCTGAGCCCAGGCGTTTCTGTCACCTCTCTCCGAGCCTCCCTGACTCAGCGCCACCTGAGCGAGGCTGCCTGGCCTCCGCGAGCATTCCGGGGCGAAGGGCACCCCCGCGCCTGGGAGGTTGGGTCCGCGTGCGCCCTGAAAAGTGCAGGAGGGACCAGGACCGTGCGGGGTGCAGGGCTGGGGGCGCGGGGGCAGCGCCAGCCTCGGCTCCTTCTGTGGCCTCCCAGCTTCCCAGCTGGGAGTGGCTGCGTGTGGCGTGGTCTGACGTGTGCTTAACCTTAGTGTCGCTCCCTCGGAAACTCAGGGAGAGCACGCCCTGGGATGACAGCAGTCTGCCTCCAGGAGGGGCTGCTCTGGCCTGGGGGTACCAGTGAGCTCAGACCCCCACCCCCACCCCCCGTCCACGGGCTGGGCTAGTCGTCAGCCCACGCCCCGGGGCACCCAGATCCTCAGGAAGCAAAGAGGTCCTCCAGGGGAGGGGGAGGCTGGGACGCCGGTTCCTCGGTTCCTCCACATGCATCCCCACCAGCCACTCTCCGACAGGCCAGGATGCACGAGGTCCCCCACGCGTGTGAGAGCTGACCCAGATGGACAACGCGCGAGCGCCTGCTGCCGTTAGCTCTCGGAGAGGCAGGACCCCGCGGCGGGGTGTCCTCCTGACCATGCGGCAGGGAGACGGGGGCAGGGGACTGGGCCTGTGAGACATGAGCCCAGGGACCCCGCAGGCCCCCGGGTGCTGTCGGAAGCTGAGGTGACCAGAGGTGCGGGCCGGGCTGCCAAGGAGCCGGAAGGCGTGCTCCGAGTGGATGTCCACTTGTCACGGCTGCGTGCTGAGCGCCTCTCACGTCTCACCTCGCCCTGTTCTCCCCTGGATGGGTGGCTTCTCTGTGGAGGCCCCCACTGGCCCAGCTCCAGGCTCGCTCCTGCAGCACCCCCTGCTCTGGCCCTGATTGGGCCAGGCAGGGGAGCCAGTGCTCGGGGATCCCTGCGGTGAGGAGCCCTTGCCGTGCGGAAGCTGGCCTCCGATGCACGTGACAGTGGAGTAGGTGGCACCGAGACTCTCCGAGAGGGCAAGTCCCCCCGGATGCCCCGGCCCGTGGTCCAGATGGAGTTGCCTGGAAGGTGCTGCTTCGCTTCCTGTCCCCGGGAGGCTTGCTGTCACATCAGAGGTCGCTGGGAACCCCAGGAGCTCTGTGCAGAATGAGGCCATAACCAAAAGCGCATTTCTGAGCATAAACCACCAGGTCCCAGGAGGAAGAGGGGAGAGCTGTTTCCACCCTCTTTTCCCTGAATCTTCGTGTCTGCGGGCCCCAGTGCCTCACCCGACCTGGCCCGTGGGGCCGGGGCTGCTCAGTCCTCACAGGTCAGCCCCTTCCTGGGGACAAAGGTGGGCAGAACGGGGAAGGGGGCAGAGAACAAAGGACACAGAGGGGCTGCCTTCTGGGTTCAGAGACCTCAGCCCTGCGGCTGTGACAGTGCCATGGGTCCACCCTGCAGACGGGACTCTGCTCCTGGGACAGCGCCCTCGGGGACAAGGGACCTGGGGGGTCTTCCCGTGTGTGGGAGGGGCGGAGACCCGGAGAGTGAGGCACGGAGACCTCCCCCGCCAGGCTGAGCTGGACGCTTGGAGAGAGAGGCAGAAATATCTTCCCTCTTACAGAGCCGCGAACGCTGGTGTGTGCTGTGTGAAGGCGATGGGGGGATCATTTCCTACGGCAAACCAGCAGTCCCCATTTCCGTTTGCAAACGGGTCTTCGTGCACTAGGGCTGCTAAGTGTGGATGTTTTGTACCAGACTTAACTAACTCTGGCAGGCTAATTGCACCCTCTGGGATTTGGGGACAGTTAAAGAGGAGAAGGAAATGGCAGCCATCCAGAAAGTATACATTGTGATTAAGCCAGAGGAATGTATACGTATAACTGAAAATGTGCATAAATGGTACATGAAATTAATCCTGCATCGTACAGCTGGCTCGGTCCAGCGGAGAGCAAGCATGACCAGTGGACGAGCAGATCTCTCCCAGGGAATCACGACTGTTGACCTGCTGCCAGCTCTTTGCTTCCGCTCCACAGTCGTCCCTGGGGCACCGGAAGTGGGCTCTTTGTATTCTGGACATGAGTGTGTGCGTGTTAATGGTTGTCATTCCTCTGTCTCCGGGGTGATAATCCCCCGTTAAGTCTCTAGCTGGCTCCGCTCTTCCAGAGGCTGGGTGGTGGTGGAGGTGGCAGTTGGGGCTGCTCCCCGCGCGGTGCTCCAGGCACTTCCTCTCTGAGAGGAAGGCGTGGTGGGACCACCCATCTACGCAGCGCCAGGTGCTGACGGAATCAGTGCATCCTGGAGGCAGCAAACGTACAGCACAGACCCGTCCCGCATCTGGGGAGAACCCAGTCAATTCCCATCGACATGAAGCTTCTTTCTTAACAGCCGGGCTTGGAGCCAGAGGGGAAGGAACTCAGAAACTCAGTGGGATAATGACCTGAATCCGCCTGGGGCCTCCCGTCGGGGGGACTTTTTGGAGCCTGCGTGTCTCTGTGTCTGAGTGTATCCCCTTCTTTGGGAAGAATGCCTGCCCAGGTGCGTGGTCTGCCCTTAGCCCAGCGGCCGGGGAGGTGACGGCTGTCAGCAGCTCCCGGGGCAGGAAGCTGAGACCCCTCCACTCTTCGCCCACCAGGAGCACAGCTCAGGGCCCCCTCACCCCCCAGGGGCTGCGACAGCCTCACTCACCTGCTTCCAGCTGCTTCTTAGTCCCCAGGCTCCCCTCATGTGTCAACCAGAGCCTTCTCAGGCCCGGCAGACCCGCAGCTCCGGGACCCCAGGACACCTCCCAGAGCCGGTGGGAAGGCCGGGGTTGGCTGAGGCTGGCCTCACATAGCCTTTGGGGTGCTGGCTGGGGGCTACCTCTGCACCCCTCTGTGCCCACGGGGGCATGAACCCCTCCCTGCCTCTGCGTGTGAGGCTGCCCGCCCCTTGGTAATTCTGGCTGAAGTGTCCTGTCCCTGGCGGTGGACGCACACGCCCCAGACTTTCTCAGCGAACTCATCACTCCCCGGGCCCTTCAGTTGCTGTAGCCGTGATGGTGCCACATTTGGTGAGACCAGGTCTCGTTTTTGAAAACCCCAAAGTGAGGTCTTCAGGGAGGAGATGAGGGTATGTGTCCTGCACAGACACTGCCTGCCTCTTGCTGTCGGAAAATCTCCTGGAAGTTTAGACTCTTCTCTGTCGTTCCCCTTTAGGGTCTGTCCTGAGTCAGGGTCCCCAGAAGCAGCCCTTTGGACAGCGCTCCCAGTGCCGGAGTTACTGAGGAATGGTTTCAAGGGAAGGGGCAGAAGAAGGCAGGCGAGGAGGTGGTGGTGGGGGGAAGGGCTGCGCTAAGAGAATGTGGTCTCAGCAGGAGACCAGTCACCATGGATTTGGCCCATGCCCTTGACCCCACCTGGCTGCTAGGGGAGGCGATCCCAGGGCAGGCATGGTCTCCAGGTGCAGCAGTGACCCGCTGAGCACAGCTACCCAGAGCCCAGGACGGACTAGCTCAGGAACCGGGGTGCCTGCCCATAAGGTTGATCCACAGGGAAGGGCATTGATGTGACCATGCCTGGGGTCCCGGACCAAACCGGAGAATTAACAGAGAAGAAGAGAAGATAGAATAGTAGAAGTTAGAAGGGACTTAAGAAATCATCTGGGACTAAACCTGAGCTTTTATAAATGAGGACGCTGAGTTCACAGCAGTGAGTTCACTGCTTGAGGTGCTGAGATGCACAGAGGCGGAGCCATCCTGGAAGGCAGGGGTCCATGGCCCTGGGCTCCTGAGTGCCCCCCAGTGACTCTAGAGGAGGGAACAGACCAGTCAGCCATGGGGCTGAGGCCACTGGAGGCAGGGCTGTGATGCCCAGATCACTGATGTGCATTTATGTGTGTGCAAACATGTGTGAGTGTGTGTGCGCATGTGCTTGCATGCACATGTGTATATGCATGTGTGAGTGCACACATATGTGTGTGTGCATGTGCATTTATGCACAGGTGTGTATGTGTGTGTGAATGTATGTGTGTGCATGCACAAGTGTGTATGTGTGTATGAATGTATGTGTGTATGCATGTGTGTGAATGCATGTGCGTGTGCACATGTGTGAGTGTGTGTGCATGTGCATTTATACACAAGTGTGTATGTGAATGTATGTGTGTGCATGTGTTTGTGTGAATACATGTGTGTGCATGCACACATGTGCAAGTGTGTGTGTGGAGGTGTGTGTGTGTGGAGGTGTGTGTGGGTGAAGGTGTGCTGGGCACAGGATGACTTCCTGCCAGAACAGCCGTACCTGTCAGGTGTATCTGCTGTAGAGGTTCATTGTCCTGCAGGTGAGGTCGGGGTCCCATGGGTCACACAGCAGCTCCTAAATTTTTAAATATATAGACAGGGATGCAGCGAGTCAAAAGGACATCTAGACTTTCCCACTCAGGCCAAGTGCAGTCAAACAGAGTGAAAAGATATCATCCCTGCTGTCACAAACCGACCTACTTGCTGCCAGGAGCTTTGGTCTTGGAGCTATTTTTCCAGCTGCAGCCTGGCCAAAGAGGCTTTGGAAGCCTGTGTGTGGGCAGGTGACCAGCTGCCTGCGTGCACCAGACAAGCCTGATGGATGCCCTCCGTGTGGGAGGGTGTCCAGGACCGGCCTTCACCCTCTGCACTGCTGCTGGTCTGCTGGCTTCTTACTTGACATCACCTGCATTCTGATCTAGCTGAAGCTGCAAATAGCCTGCGTTCGCAACAGACATACCTCCCCCCCACCCCACCCCATGGTGCCCAGATAACCTAGGTGGGCTACTCGTGGTGCTAAGAACACGTGCTGAGTGTTGCCGGGAGCGCAGCCCCCAGACCCACCGGGAGGCACTCCGTCACCCCCAGAGCGTCTGAGAGGGAAGGGGCTGTGCTCCCAGCAGGGTTTACTGTCCCTGCTGGCCCAGAATTCTGTGCGAGAACTCACGCAGTGCAGAATTGTACATAACAGCATAATTACCTGCAGCTTTATACACAGTAAAAGCTTCTTAAGCCAGACGACTTCTACACCAGCAGGCAGGCAGCTTCCTCCGGGCTGAGAGGTCACCTGTCCCCTGTCCAGGCCCACTGGGGGCAGCAAACAGAACCGTCCATCGGGCAGGAACTTTGTCCAGCTTGCCAGTCCTGCCCCTCAGGTCCAGCCCTTGTTGGCCCATCATCCAGTCTTTAGTAAAGGCTGACCTTGATGTTTGCCTCAATTCTACCACAGCAACGGGCATGTTAGGGTAACACAAATGTCCGTTTCAGGCCCCACTTACGTAGATGATGGAATGGAACTCACTGAGGGTGAGGGCAGCTCTCAAGGTCACCTGAAGGTCAAGGGCATGCCTAGACCTGGAGGGTGCATCCACTGAAAAGGCAGGTCATGGCCTTCTACCTGGATGACCAGGCCGGCAGGGGCCAATACTATGTGGGGGTCTAGGTCACTGCTGGCCGGATGCAGACCCTGATGCTGGCACCCAGGATGGGGAGGGTCAAGGGTGAGGTCTACTGGTCATCCACCTGTGGAAACTCACATCTCACAGCTCTGGAGGTCAGAATCCAACCCCACGGGGCTGAATCCAGGTGGAGCGGAGGGGGCCGATTCCCTTGCAAGGCTCAGGGGAAACTCTGCTCTAGACTTTCCAGCTTCTAGAGGCATTGGTATCCGCAGCCCCTTCCTCCAACGTCAAGGCCAGAATGGAGCATCTTCTGATCTCTGTCTTCACCCACCCACCCCGTGTGTGTGTGTGTGTCTGTCTGTCTTCTGATTCCATCCTCCCATCGCCTTCTCTGACTCTGACTCCCCAACCTCTCTCTTCCCTTATGAGGACCCTTCTGATGACGCTCAACCTGCCTGGACAGTCCATCTCAAGACATGAACTTAATCACACTTGAAAGGTCCCTTTTTCCCTGTAAGGTAACATTCATAGGTTCTTGGGAGTAGGATATAGACCTCTTTGGGGTCGTTATTTGGCTCACCACTCCCATGAACCTGGCCTGGCCAGACAGTAAATCAGACAGACCATCTAAAGGGCATTTCTATGAAGGGACCTGGACCTGGTCTGCACAGAGTTTCAGAACGAGGCTCAGCCCCTGAGCTGAGCCTTCTCTCTGGCCCATGGGAAGTGGCCAGCTGGTCTGAGCACAGAGGCTCAAAGGTGGGAGTGATTGTCTCTGTGGGAAGCAGACTGGTGTGTGCTGCCTGGATCCAGAGAGGAGGCAGGCGGCCAGGTGTGTCTGATGGTAAGGTAGGAGCTGGTGGTCAGGGGGCCAGGAAGTGCCCAGAAGTGTCCCCAATCCCTCAAGAAATCAATGACCAGAGGGTTTCAGTCCACGAGGCCTAGTCCTGCCCATTCCTGCAGTTCTGAGGAGAACGGGGAGAGTCCTGGAGCTTCCAGGGCCCTCAGAGGTCACTGTAGGAAGCTGAGGTCCCGGGAGGGAAGAGGCCTGGGCCAAGAGGAACCTTCTGGAAGGCCCAGACCAGAGGCAGGACAGAGCTCATTTCTCGAGGCCACTCCGGTGACCCTGAGCGGCCGTGCTGTTGGGACGCACCGAGGCCAGGTCTGAACTCCTGTGTGCGTCCCCACACTGCAGACTCACTCCATGGGAAGGGAGCTCTTCCTTTCCTTTGTTTTTCTTTTCTTCACTATGTTTCCTTTGCAATCTTTCCTTTTCTCTGATAACCTTTCACGAATATGAGGTCTTTAAACTGCATATTATTCGTTTTGGAGATTTTAGTTTCCTACATGTGAAAATGCAAAGCTAATTCTTTGCTCTCCTGAAAACAAAGCAGGATGCCAGGGCTGAGGTTGCTAATTCCAGTAGCCGGTTTGCTGGTTCTCAGCTGGAGAGGGATGAGCTGTGGCCTCCGTGTGGCTCCATGAACGCTGCTGCTCAGTCAGTGCCCAATTGGGGAAGTTTACCGGGAACCAAGGTCTGTGTTACCTGGTCCTTGGACCCAGGGCCAGAGTGGGAATCCAACTGAAAGGTTTGTAGGTGACTGTGGTTTTTGCTGGCCTTCGGGAAGAGCTCAGACCTCCTGGGACCCAGTTAAGCCACTCACTTCTCTGAACTTTGCTGTCCTTGCCAGTAAAAGGAAGGTCAGGTTGCTGTCTGCCTGTGAGTCAAATGAGAGAATATATGAGAAACATCTGAGAATCACCCCCGAAAAGCCAGACATCTCTATTATTATTCATACTTTGTGAAAATATTACCTTTGTGAATGTGTGGATTTCAGCCCCAAAGGGCTTTTTGGGTTTGGATGCATGCCTACACTAACCTGTCTGCAAATGCAGGAGACATAAGAGACTTGGGTTTGATCCCTGGGTCAGGAAGTTCCCCTGGAGGAGGGCATGGCAACCCACTCCAGTTTTCTTGCCTGGAGAATCCCACGGACAGAGGAGCTACAGTCCATAGGGTAACACAGAGTAAGACACGACTGATCGACTTAGAATACACACTGTGGTCTTTGATGCCTTTGAGGGAGACTAAGAGACGTTTCTCGATTTGCACAGGTCTGTGGTCTTTGATGCACGCCTTTGAGGGAGACTAAGAGACGTTTCTCGATTTGCACAGGTGTGTGGTCTGGACGGGCGATGATCGAGTTTTCTTCTTCAACCCGACGATGCAGTTGTCTGTCTGGGAGAAGCCGATGGACTTGAGGAACCGCGGAGACCTCAACAGGATCATTGAAGACCCTCCCCACAAGCGCAAGCTGGAGGCGGCAACAAGTAACTAAGAGATGGGCGGGCCCTGGCACCCACTTTTAGGAGAGTCTAGACTGTACGGTCCCTGAGCATGAGAGGAAAGCACAATTTTTCTGGTTATGCTGGCGGTTGATTTTGAAGGACTTGTGTTCCCTGTTTCAGAATTTAGTCATTAAGTTTTTATGGCACTTTCTGCAGAAACGTTGATCCTTCCACGGGATCAGCTCTGGCTTTCTGTTTGCATCATGTAAAGTTACAAACCCAGAGAAGGTTATGCTTCAGCCACTGGGAGCTTCCTTTCCAGCTCAGATATTAGCCTGCATTTAACCTTTTCTCTTACTTTTAAAAAGTTGTTTTCTATTGTCAAATGAATGGGTATTGGTTAAGCATTTTAGAAAAAGCAAAACAGTCTCACCATGTTAGCTCATCCATGGCGATCACTTTGATGTACTCAGTTTGTTGCTGGCCAAAATCTTGGCCTTCTCTGCCCACCGAAGCCAAATGAAAAATAGAGAGAGGGAGTTTGGAGGAAATATAAAGGTGGCTTTAACTCTCACCTGGCTGAGAGGGGAGAACAGCAGGCTCGTTCCTCCAGAGCTGCCCCCTCCGTGGAGAACCTTGTTGCTGTCCAGTCACTCAGTCACGTCTGACCCTTTGTGACCACATGGACTGCAGCATGCCAGGCTTCCCTGTCTTTCACTATCTCCCGAAGTTTGTTCAAACTCATGTCCATCGAGTCGGTGATGCCATCCACCCATCTCATCCTCTGTCGTCCCCTTCTCCTCCTGCCCTCAATCTTTCCCAGCATCGGTCTTTTCCAGTGAGTCAGCCCTTTGCATCACGAGGAGTCGAGGGGCTCATATAAGATGAGGGCTCACAGTCAGGAGTCAGTGATGGGGAACAAAGCTGTTAGGATCTTGATTTCTTCCTCTTGCATTGTTTCAAAGACAGTCACAGGCTGGTGTTGGCAACCCAGGAACTGAGTCTGTCAGTCCCGTGGCTCTGCAGGCTTCTTTCTGATATGTAACTGCAAGGGGAAGGGTGTTGTGAGGGTAAACACCAGATACAGGATGTATTTAGCATAGAGTCAAAGGAAATAGGTGTGAAGTGTCGCTCCTGCAGAGTTAAGGGGCAGAAAAGCAAACTTGGTTATAGACACGCAGTTAGAAGCAGTTAAAGTAAAAAAAAAAAAAACAAACAACAAACTAGGAATATTCAGGCTCACTGTTCTCTTTATCTTCTTTGTTCTCAGGAAAAGTGAAAGTCTTTAAGTCATGCCCAGTTCTTTGCAACCCCATGGGCTGTAGCCTGTCAGGCTCCTCGGTCCATGAAATTCTCAAGGCCAGAATACTGGAGTAGGTAGCCATTCTCTTCTCCAGGGGACCTTCCCAACCCAGGATCGAGCCCGGGTTTCCCACATTGCCGCAGATTCTTTAGTCTGAGTCACAAGGGAAGTTAAAGAAAAAAACTCATTCCTTTTTTTCCTTTTTACTGCACAGTTTCTTTGCTCTTTTTTTCCCTATCATTTCGTTTTTGCTCCAGATGTTGTATGAATACCCCTTGAGACTACATGTCATAATTGGTAACATGTAACCTTCTCCATCACGCACCCATTCCAGAACTTTGTAGGAAGTCCATCCACTCTTTGTTTACCCTAAAGAAGGGGAAAGATCCTTCCCAGCTGCAGAGGAACCCAATGCCTGGCAGAGAGATAGCTGTTCACAAGTTGCCCCAGCAAATCCCGTTTTCCCGAGAGTCAGAGAAGAACACTTTCATGTGTTCAGAAAGGATCCCTCCGATTAGGTCTTATACATTTTTTATCAGCTGTGTTGGGAAAGATGCACTCCCTGAGCACATGGGTTGAAATAGTATTGGCTTCACTGAGATCTTGAGATCAGGGTTTTCCCTGACTGACCCACAGAGCTTGGCTGAAAGGTCAGGAAATGGAATCTTGACCCCTGAAGTGTTTGCTTTAGCTTTGGAGTGGTATATTAGGTTTGCAGTATTTTTGACTGGATCTCAAGTGACGCTAATACAAATGACAGAGATCAGCCCACACTTTTAGCTGGATCCAGAAGCATTTGAATGGAACTTTAACAGAAAGTGTCTTAAAAGCTTCCTCAACATTTTGATCAGTGCTAAGGGACATGGACAGATTGCTCTTGCAAAGCTGGTAGCAGTCTGCTAAGATGGAGTGACTGATACCGATAACACTGTCAACTGAAAACGTACACCGAGCCTGAAAGTTGAGAGTTATGTCTTATTCGGCAGAAATTTTTAGGACTTCAAGTCCAGGAGACACATCTCAAGTGACCCTGAGAGAACTGTTCCGAGCAGGGCAGAGAGGAGCCAGGTTCCATAGACGTTTTACAGCAAAGGTCAGGTAGTCTGAACCCAAAGATTATTGTTAACTAAAGAAAACCAGATATCCCAAAGTAAGGAACTGAGTGCCTTTCTATGTGTGGGGAAGTGCAAGAGTGTGGGCTCACTGACATTGTCCCTTTCACATGCGCTGCAGCTTATCTGGGGCAGTGTCCTGTGTTTTCACACTCTGAGTTCCCTCGGGGCTTATTCCGGGGAGTGGCTGTAGTCGATGGCTGCTAGGTCCTGGGTATTCTCAGGGCTCAGCGGCTCACACTGGAGGGCCGCGGTCACTGGTGACTGTGGCATCCTTGTTTGCAGATGTGGCAGGGAGCATTCCATTTCTCAGTGCGTTCCCCTCCCTTAAGATAACGAGGGCGCCTCTCCAGAGCATCAGCTCGAGTCAACTGATGAGAAAGGAATGTTCTAGCTGCACATCTCTGTAACACCAAGCTACTCTCAGGGACACTGAGAATTGGGTGTGTGATTTCGCTGCCTCCTTTGACTGAGGCATCCATTATCTAAAAAGATGCTTGGCATGCTGAATGAAGGCTTGAACCAAAACCCCTCACACAGAGACACCCAGCTTCCAACGCCCTCACTCAGGGACAGGAGGGACCGTCACCACCTGGGGGGTGGTGTCCTGAGACCTGCCAAGCCCTGGAGGACATTCAGGTGCAGTTTGTCAGGAGGATACTTATTTGCAAACAATGTAGAAGCAAACAATACAGGCAGTCTCCTGCTCCTTTCTGCAGCTTGCATTCTCAGAGATAATTGGGTGCTGTTTCTTTTCTTTCCCAAGGCCTGGCAGGGATGAGAAAGGATGGAACTCATTAGCAGTCAGGACAGTTGTTCACCTGTTTTTCTGCTCTGGACCGAGTCGAGTCAAGGCTACGCAAGAGCAGAGAAGGGTGAGCAGGGTCCTCCCCCACCCCAAGTCCCCTGCCCTTTCGAGGCTTCTGAGGTGGAGGACAACGTTAGAGGATTAACAAGCATGTTAGAAAAGTGAAGAGTTAATCTGAGCAAAAATCGATTCCACTCCCGAAGCCCCAAACCGGAAGTGGTTGGAGCCTGGGAAGGCTGGCCTGGTGCAGGCGCAGAGGCAGAGCGGGGAGCCAGCTGCCGGGCACCAGGGAGGCCCAGCCTCCTGCCCAGCCGGCCCTCCTCAGTCTCCACTGACCGGCAACCCTGAGGCTTTTCCTGGCTCACATGTCTGTCCAATGGCCTCCTTGTATAATTAATTACAACAAGGACTTGAATTATCTGGGTCATAGATCAGGGCTCCATTTCACTCTGCTGGCCTGAATCTCATTTTGCATTTAAACAGGTGGAGAATGGAGCCTTAAATCTAACAAACACAACTGGAAATACCCGATTCTTGTAGGCTTAACACATCAAGGCATTTTGTCTGCCACCATTGTAATGGTGGCTCCTGAACTACTCTATCCAGAGAGATGTGTGATTATAAACTTACACGCAGTTACAAAAGGAGCTTTAACCTTACTTACTCTTATTAAGAGAGGAAGAGCTGCCTTAAGCAGTCTTAAATTATTTAACCCGCATCTTAAAGACGTGCGATGACCTCAATTCTCAACTTCCGGTTGCAGAGCAGGAATTGACATTTAAATGGATAACTTCTAATTTCCTAAGATCCACTCACTGAAATTATCCTGTTTGCAGCAAAACAGGACAGGGAGTATTTCTAGAAGACTAATTAGTAATGAGCAGGCAGAGTTGATGACTTCGGGCCACGAGCAAGGTGAATTTTTCCCTGGCTGGCCACCTGTCGTGACTCATCTAATGTTCTGACCCTAATTGTTATAAGAATCAGCTCTAGGGGAAATTGTTCTTGGTATAGAATTGTTTTTCACATTGTCTTGGACTATGAGTCATTGTAGATTTGAATATTAAAACCTGTTTCTTGCCTGAAATGGAACCATTAATCATTCCAATTGATTTTCATTATTTTTCAAGAGGCAAATAGAATTTGACAAAATATCTGCCACATTTAGGGCTTCCCTGGTGGCTCACCTGGTAAAGAATCCACCTGCAGTGTTGGAGACCTGGGTTCAGTCCCTGGGTTAGGAAGGTTCCTTGAAGAATGGAACGGCTACCCACTCCAGTATTCTGGCCTGCAGAATTGAATTCCGTGGACTGTATAGTCGATGGGGTCACAAAAGGTCAGACACGACTGAGCGACTTTCACTTTCACACTTGCACTTTCTGCCACATTTGACTGCAGTAGGTTTGGAGGGGTGTGTGTGTGTGTATGTGTGTGTGTACGTGTATATGTGTGTGTGTGTGTATTTTGTGTGCGTACTAGGAATATCAGCATGGAAGGAGGAGTCAATATCGTCAGGCAACTATGGGGAAAGGATGCAGAACTGCCAGAAGGGCTAAGTCATTCAACAGATAAAAGGTCCCCTTTTCTCCACTCTGTTTTCCTTACTGAGAGGTTTAGCTGAAGGCCTGAATTATTTCCTAATCATCCTACAGTGCATCCAGACTTTTACAGCTCTAGCAGGCAGGCTATTAGTTGGGAATAATGCCTGTTGAACTGTGAAGTGAGAAGCAGCGTCTCCACCCCACGTCCACTCCGTGTCCTGACGTTTGGGGCGGCAGTGTCTCCACCCCACATCCACTCCATGTCCTGACGTTCAGGGCGCTACAGGCTCTCCTTCTGGAGGACACCCCACTCTTGTCTGTGTTCCCACCAGCTTCAGCATTTCTCAAATCTCTTAGAGGCTCAGTCCTGCCAACTGCGTTTACCTGCAGCACCAAAGACCTCCCTTCAGGGCAATGGGTAGTGGAGACTGAAGTGAAATGAAAAGTTGTGAGTTACGTTTTATTCAGGGACCTCACTGAGGACTGTAGCCAGGGAGAGAGCCTCTCAGGTCACTCTGAGGAGCTACTCCGAAAGGTGTTGACTTAAAAAAAAGAAGTGCAATGTGAGAGTTGTGAGTCAAGTTTATTTGGTGTGAAATGAAGACCGCAGGCCTGAAGAAAGCCTCTTGGACGGCTCTGAGAGACGGCTCCGAAGAGTCAGGGGCAGGTCAGTGCAAACATGGTTTTGGTGAAGGGGGAGTCTATGCAATCAAGCACATATTTTGCAGAAGATTTCTACTAGTCTCATGAGGGTTACTGCTAGTCATGAGGAACAGTCATCACCATAAGGATTTTAGTGCTTTTATAGATATGCAGACATACAAGAACTGGGCTCATAAAATCAGCTCCTGAAAATATCTAGCTACCTGAAAACCTGTCCTGCCAGTTTCTCCAGGGCACAGAGGGCCTTGCTCCTGCTCTTCACCCTGAGCTCCTTCCAGGGGGTTTTGAAGGTCAGCAGCTGCAGCAGCACCTGATTTAATCCTTGTAGAGGTGAACGGCAGGGGCCAGTTTGTAGGTGACTGTGGTAAGGGAGGAGCCAGGATATACAGGGGTTTTTGCTGAGAAAAAAAATTTGATTGAACCCTAAAGATTACAGCTAATCACAAAAACCAGACATCTCAAGTAAATGATTTTAGTGATCTTCTGTGTGCAGGAAGGTGAGAGAGTCGGACTCCCTGACATCACTCCTGAGACGTGCACCTTCACTCTCCAGGACCAGTGTCCTGCTTTTTTCCTTCCTGAAGTCCCCTCAAGGCTCAGCGTCAGGGATGTGACTGATGGCTTGTTAGCAGGCGAGGTTCTTTGTTTACTGAAATGGCAGGCGACTTCTTTTGGTCCACAGTAGAAATTTTCCTGCCTTCTGGCCCCTGAGGCCTCATCACCTACCCCATTCAGGATGGGGATCCCGCCCCTTCTGCCGGGGGTTTGGTGCAGTCTGGTAGGATGTACCAGAGGGTGATCAGATAAAACGCCTGTGAGTCTGTCCTCTAGGGTGGGGAGGGGGACACGGAGGCAGGCAAGGCCAAGGACTATCTCCCAGCCTCTCTCCCCTGCCTTCTGTCTCCCATGGGTACCTCCCAGTGGCTGAGGAAGACAGGATGCTGGTGTGGGGTGGGGCGGGGGACCTGCCTAGGCCAGAGGGGGAGGGGGCCCTGGGGGGAAAGAGGCCTCCTGGTCCCTCCATGCCTGCCACCGCCCCAGGAGCTGGCCACCCTCCATGTTGGCCCCTGTTGCTGCTGTAACAGATGATCGCAAGTTTAGTAGCTTAAACAAACACCAACTTGCTGCTTTCCAGTCCCAGAGGTCAGAAGCCCAACTGAAATCTCACTGGTGGGTCTGAGCTGCTTCTTTCTGGGGGATCTAGGGCAGAACTCACTTCCTGTGTCTTCCAACTCCAAGAACCATCTGGTTTCTGGGGCCCTGGGGCTGGTTAGGAGCCTTCACCCCTGCCATGCAACCTAGGATGTTCACAGTGGCTCAGCTGGCAAAGAATCCTCCTGCAATGTGGGAGACCTGGGTTCGGTTCCTGGGTCAGGAAGATCCGCTGGAGAAGGGATAGGCTACCCACTCTGGTATTCGTGGGCTTCCCTTGTGACTCAGCTGGTAAAGAATCCACCTGCTATGTGGGAGACCTGGGCTCGATCCCTGGGTTGGGAAGATCCCCTGGAGAAGGGAAAGGCTACCCACTCCAGTATTCGGGCCTGGAGAATTAATTCCATGGACTGTATAGACCATGGGGTCACAAAGAGTTGTACGCGACTGAGTGACTTTCGCTTTCTTTTCCAGGGTTTGGGTATGGACATCTTTGGAGGCCATTGGTCTGCGGTCCTGTGTCTTTATACCTATTCGACAGTAGAGGGAATTAAAGAAATCAGATCAACTGGCCTGCTCAAGGTCACACTTCTATTGAGTGGGGGACCAGGGATTTGCACTGTGGAGGGTCTGACTCCAGATCTAAGGAGGGCCAGCCTGGCCAGATGTCTTATGAGCATTAAATGAAAAGGGCTTCTTGAAAGCATTTTGCTTCCTGCTTGACACAGAAGAGTTGGGTGCGGGGAGCCAGGCGCTTCCACCCTGCTTTGTCCCGATCCATGATAGACCTGGCAGGGTGTCACTTGGCTTCAATTGTTCTGTAAATATTTGTTTGAATTCAAGGCAGATGTACACTGATGATGACTTTCATTTCACCAAGAAGGACATGAAACCATGCCTGTGAGTAAACACAGCTGTGACTTGTGAAAGGGTCGCTTTCCCGAGCGTTCTTTGCCCAGGAACAATGCATCGATCTCCACGTCACAGGGGGCCAGGTGGCCGGTGCTCGGCAAGACCCAGGACCACTGACAAAGCAGATGCTGCTTGTTCCCCAAAGTCAAGGATGAGCATCATCACTCATCCACAAGGACTCTGGTGGACGAGAAGGGCTCTCCCCACACAGGTCACCTGGCCCCTCTTTGGGAGGACCCTGGCCATCACCTGCCCCGTGTTCCGTCCATACCCTGACACTGCCTGGTGGACCCGCCCATGCCTCCTCTGCACAGAGAATGGACCAGGCTTCTTGTTTTGTTAATGCCATTACCAAATCGGCACCCACTCTGATCAGTCCTTGTAACATGACCTGGTGTAAAGCAGGTAAGTGTAGACAGGTCATCCCTGCAGAGAATCCCACACTGACAGAATTTGCCAAGTAGCCTGTGATGCGAAGATGGACACAATAAAGGACAGAAATGGTAGGGATCTAAAAGAAACAGAAGATATTCAGAAGAGGTGGCAAGAATACACAGAAGAACTGTACAAAAAAGATCTTCATGACCCAGATAACAACGATGGTATGATCACTCACCTAGAGCCAGACATCCTGGAATGTGAAGTCAAGAGGACCTTAGGAAGCATCACTACGAACAAAGCTAGTGGAGGTGATGGAATTCCAGTTGAGCTATTTCAAATCCTGAAAGATGCTGTGAAAGTGCTGCACTCAATATGCCAGCAACTTTGGAAAACTCAGCAGTGGCCACAGGACTGGAAAAGGTCAGTTTTCATTCCAATCCCAAAGAAAGGCAATGCCAAAGAATGCTCAAACTACTGCACAATTGTACTCATTTCACATGCTAGCAAAGTAATGCTCAAAATTCTCCAAGCCAGACTTCAACAGTACGTGAACTGTGAACTTCAGATGTTCAAGCTGGTTTTAGAAAAGGCAGAGGAATCAGAGATCAAATTGCCAACATCTGCTGGATCATCGAAAAAGCAAGAGAGTTCCAGAAAAACATCTATTTCTGTTTTTATTAACTATGCCAAAGCCTTTGACTGTGTGGATCACAACAAATTGTGGAAAATTCTTAAAGAGATGAGAATACCGGACCACCTGACCTGCTTCCTGAGAAATCTGTATGCAGGTCAAGAAGCAACAGTTAGAGCTGGACATGGAACAGACTGGAACGACAGGTTCCAAACAGGGAAAGGAGTACGTCAAGGCTGTATATTGTCACCCTGCTTATTTAACTTTTACACAGAGTACATCACGAGAAATGCTGGGCTGGAAGAAGCACAAGCTGGAATCAAGATTGCTGGGAGAAATATCAATAACCTCAGGTATGAGAGGACACCACTCTCATGGCAGAAAGTGAAGAAGAACTAAAGAGCCTCTTGATGAAAGTGAAAGAGGAGAGTGGAAAAGTTGACTTAAAGCTCAACATTCAGAAAACTAAGATCATGGCATCTGGTCCCATCACTTCATGGGAAATAGGTGGTGAAACAGTGGAAACAGTGGCTGACTTTATTTTTAGGGGCTCCAAATTCACTGCAGATGGTGACTGCAGCCATAAAACTAAGATGCTTGCTCCTTGGAAGAAAAGTTATGACCACCCTAGACAGCTTATTACAAAGCAGAGACATTACTTTGCCAACAAAGGTCCATCTAGTCAAAGCTATGATTTTTCCAGCAGTCATGTATGGATGTGAGAGGTGAACTATAAAGAAAGCTGAGCGCTGAAGAATTGATGCTTTTAAACTGTGGTGCTGGAGAAGACTCTTGAGAGTCCCTTGGACTGCAAGGAGATTCAACCAGTCAATCTTAAAGGAAATCAACCCTCAATGTTCATTGGAAGGACTCATGCTGAAGCTGAAGTTGCAACACTTTGGCCACCTGATGCAAAGAATTGACTCATTTGAAAAGACCCTGATGCTGGGAAAGATTGAGGGCAGGAGGAAAAGGGGATGACAGAGGATGAGATGGATGGTGTCACCGACTCAATGGACATGAGTTTGAGTAAACTCTGGGAGTTGGTGATGGACAGGGAGGCCTGGCGTGCTGCAGTCCACAGGGTCGCAAAGAGTCAGACACGACTGAGTGACTGAACTGAACTGTGATGGGAAGGAAGGTTCCGGAGCCCGGCGTGCAGCCACCATGGGGCTCTGTAATGCTCTGTAATGATACTTTGTAAAACTCGCCTTCAGTTTGCTGGATGGGCAGGGACAAGGCGCGTTCAGGTTTCTCAGTTCATTCAGTTCAGTAGCTCAGTCGTGTCCGACTCTCTGCGACCCCATGAATTGCAGCACGCCAGGCCTCTCTCTCCATCACCAACTCCCGGAGTCCACCCAAACCCATGTTCATCGAGTCGGTGATGCCATCCAACCATCTCATCCTCTGTCATCCCCTTCTCCTCCCGCCCCCAATCCTACCCAGCATCAGGGTCTTTTCCAATGAGTCAACCCTTCGCATGAGGTGGCCAAAGTATTGGAGCTTCAGCTTCAACATCAGAGCTTCCAATGAACACCCAGGATTGATCTCTTTTAGGATGGATTGATTGGATCTCCTTGCAGTCCAAGGGACTCTCAAGAGTCTTCTCCAACACCACAGTTCAAAAGCATCAATTCTGCGGCGCTCAGCTTTCTTCACCGTCCAACTCTCACATCCATACATGACCACTAGAAAAACCATAGTCTTGACTAGACGGACTTTTGTTGGCAAAGTAATGTCTCTGCTTTTAAACATGCTATCTAGGTTGGCCATAACCTTCCTTCCAAGGAGTAAGCGTCTTTTAATTTCATGGCTGCAGTCACCATCAGCAGTGATTCTGGAGCCCAAAAAAGTAAAGTCTGACACTGTTTCCACTGTTTCCCCATCTATTTCCCATGGAGTGATGGGACCAGATGCCATGATCTTAGTTTTCTGAACATTGAGCTTTAAGCCAACTTTTTCACTCTCCTCCTTCACCTTCATCAAGAGGCTCTTTAGTTCTTCTTCACTTTCTGCCATAAGGGTGGTGTCATCCGCATATCTGAGGTTATTGCTATTTCTCCCGGCAATCTTGATTCCTGACCTGATAGACAGAATGCGTGATGAACTATGGACAGAGGTTCGTGACATTGTACAGGAGACAGGGATCAAGAAAATCCCCATGGAAAAGAAATGCAAAAAAGCAAAATGGCTGTCTGAGGAGGCCTTACAGATAGCTGGGAAGAGAAGAGAAGCGAAAAGCAAAGGAGAAAAGGAAAGATATTCTCATCTGAATGCAGAGTTCCAAAGAATAGCAAGGAGAGATAAGAAAGCCTTCCTCAGCGATCAGTGCAAACAAATAGAGGAAAACAACAGATTGGGAAAGACTAGAGACCTCTTCAAGAAAATTAGAGATACTAAGGAAACATTTCACGCAAAGATAGGCTCGATAAAGGACAGAAATGGTATGGACCTAACAGAAGCAGAAGATATTAAGAAGAGGTGGCAAGAATACACAGAAGAACTGTACAAAAATGATCTTCACGACACAGATAATCTCGATGGTGTGATCACTCACCTAGAGCCAGACATCCTGGAATGTGAAGTCAAGTGGGCCTTAGAAAGCATCACTATGAACAAAGCTAGTGGAGGTGATGGAATTCCAGTTGAGCTATTTCAAATCCTCAGAGTGATGCTGTGAAAGTGCTGCACTCGATATGCCAGCAAATTTGGAAAACTCAGCAGTGGCCACAGGACTGGAAGAGGTCAGTCTTCGTTCCAATCCCAAAGAAAGGCAATGCCAAAGAATGCTGAAACTACCGCACAACTGCCCTCATCTCACATGCTAGTAAAGTAATGCTCAAAATTCTCCAAGCCAGGCTTCAGCAATACGTGAACCGTGAACTTCCAGATGTTCAAGCTGGTTTTAGAAAAGGCAGAGGAACCAGAGATCAAATTGCCTATATCCGCTGGATCATCGAAAAAGCAAGAGAGTTCCAGAAAAACATCTATTTCTGCTTTATTGACTATGCCAAAGCCTTTGACTGTGTGGATCACAATAAACTGTGGAAAATTCTGAAAGAGATGGGAATACCAGACCATCTGACCTGTCTCTTGAGAAACCTGTATGCAGGTCAGGAAGCAACAGTTAGAACTGGACATGGAACAACAGACTGGTTCCAAATAAGAAAAGGAGTACGTCAAGGCTGTATATTGTCAGGTTTCTAGACACCGCTGAATCGGTGCTGATAAAGGGGTTATGTCCTGTCTCTGCCTTCGAGGCCCAGGGCGTAGGAGAGTCCAGAATAGCACTTTTCAAAGCAGTTTCCCTCAGAAACTAGTGCTTCACACTTCCCTGCCCACCTGGCCCTGGATGAAGGCAGCCGTTGTAAAGGAATGGAAGACACGTTTCTCACAGACTGAGAAGACCTCCGACTGCCCGCTCCACCTTCCCTGCACACTCAGCACCTTTTCAAAAATGGACGTGCCCTTCCCTGCCCGTTAAATGCACAAACCCATGTATTGTGAAGACAGGTCGCTGTTTGTGGGTGTGCATGGTTTTAATAGAACGGCTGTGGAGTTGACCTGCTCCACTTTCTGCTGCTCATCACTATGGGTATCTTTTTGGCAACCCCTCGTATTCTGAGGGCTTCCCAGGTTGCACCAGTGGTAAAGAAATCTGCCTGCAATGCAAGAGATCCTGGTTCACTCCCTGGGTTGAGAAGATCCCTGGAGGAGGGCATGGCATCCCACTCCAGTACTCTTGCCTGGAGAACCCCATGGACAGAGGAGCCTGGTGGGCTACAGCCCATGGGGTCGCACAGTCAGACACGACTGAAGTGACTTAGCACGTGTACACACACGTGTTGTGAGCCCCTCCCTTGGCCCTCCTCCCCACCTTGACTAGACTCCGACATCTCCACCAGGTCTTTCTGGCTGGTGGACTTCCAGGCCATTGGTTTTTCATGCACACACAGAATACTGATAAGAATACCTTTGTACATATATATTTATCTTAGGAGCATTTATGAATACTTTCATTGTATATATTCATATTATTGGAATTACCAGGTTGAAAGGTAGATGCATTTTACATTGTGACAGATATTGCTAAATCTTCCTCCGAAAAGATGGACCAGTTCACATGCCCGCTCACAGATTCTGCTACTCTCATGAGCACTGTAGATCATCCAGCCTTAAGTTTTTAAAACCATTCATTGTGTCCACTGGCATTTCTGTAATTATGAGAGAAATGGATCCTGTCGATTGGTCGGTTGGCCGGTTGTCTTGTTGTGTGTTCTTATGAAGTGTGTGTTGTCCTTCTCACTGAGCTCTGTGACTAGGGGAGCCATAGAGGGGTGTGTGGGGAGAGGGCATGGGTGAGAAGGAGCGAGCCCCTCCTCTCCTGTTAGCTTTGCTCTCGCGAAGGTCCTTCTCTAGACCCCTGGTTCTCAATAGGGCTGGGGGCTTGGGCGCTCTGTCTCCTGGGGGACTTTGGGTGATTTCTGGAGACTTGTGGTTGTCAGTACTGGCAGGGACACCAGGCATCTAGGGGCAGAGACCAAGGATGCCACTCAGCACCCTACGTTGCACAGGATGCCCTGTCATTCAGCCCACATGTCCCTGGTGCCAGGGCTTGGGCTCCGCCGAGGGAGTGCTCCCGGCTCCCCTGACTGTGCTGCGCTGGGCAGGGCAAGGCCTGGCATGGACAGGCCGTTGGTGGGAAGAGGCCGCCAGAACCCAGAGGCTGGGTGGACTGGGCTCGCTGGGCGCCTCTAGAGTGTGACCCACATCTCTTCTCGTCTTGCTTCAGCCCCACACCGGGCACAGAGAGCCAGCCAGAGAATAGATGGGGCCGGAGCTGGAGGCATTATTGGGATGGCAAACAGTGTGCATGGAGAGCTGTCGGGTTTTATGAAAAGAAAAGGAGTGGAGGGCTTCTCCGTCGAGGATATTCATACTTTCCCTGTGAACATCACATTTATTACGAGCTCGTTACAGAGCCTCCTCAGGAAGGCCGTGGGCTCAAGCCCTCGCAGTGCCGGCGGCGGTGGCCCAGCCCCTTGCCCCTGGGCCCGCTGGGGATGTGCTTCTGAGAAAGCGGCTTCCTGGGATGACAGACACAGAATGAAAAGCAGGCAAGCAGGCAGTTGTGATGCCAGGGAGCATCTGGGCATCGTTCAGCCTGTCAGGACTGAAATAATAACGTTCTGAAACCATCTTTATACTCATTTTTCCTCTTTCCTCTCGGAGACCAATATGAAACACCCAAGCACCTTTTTACTTTTTCATTCCGAAAGCTCATCAAACATTTACAGGGCCAGCCTCTTCAGGGTGTAAGGAGGGGACCTGACTTCAAAATCAATTTGGCTTTTAGAAAGTAGACACATAGACAGCAGCGGTACGCAGGCCGTGTGCAGAAAACCCGGGTCCTTCACTGCAGGAGTCAAAGGGGAGCCTGAGTCTGTGGTTCAAGCACAGGGAGATGGAGGCAGCTTGGACCGAAGGGCTGGTCCAGGCCCACGTCCTGCGAGGGGTGGGGTCAGGTGGACGCACCCACCTCGCCCACCCTTCTGGAGGGTCTGGCAGCCTCTACACGGCCAGCGGCTACAGATGACTTTTCTACACAAAAGCAGCACAGATTTCTCTCCTGCCGAAATATGGAAGGAGTGCGCACGCTAGTGTAGTTATGGGACTGAGGACCGTCTTTCAGGGAAACCCGTTAGCATAGTTATTATAGTTACAGGGCTGAGGACCATCTTTAAGGGAAACCCGCTAGTATAGTTATTCTAGTTATAGGATGGAAGTCTAGCTTGAAGAGAAACCCACTAGTAGAGTTACAGGGCTGAGGTCCATCTTTAAGGGAAACCTGTTTTCCTAATTTGAAGATGAGTCTGCTGGAAGTGATGCTTCCCCGTGGCTTGCCAAAGCCACGAGCTCCGTATTGACCGTGCGAACCTGACTTTCTTTCAGCTGAGCCCAGCGATGGATCGAGTTCTGAAGACGGCAGGGAAGACCCAGACGTGAAAACCAAGAGGAATCGGTAGGTGGCCACGTCCTTCCCCGTGCGTCTTTCCTTGAGAAAGAAAAGGATCATTTTGACTCTGTTGACTGAGCCAGGAATGGGTCCAACCCCAAACAGAGGGCGGGGGGTCCCGGCCACTCTGGGGGCCCTGCGCCTACACTGGACGGCGCCTCCCTCCCCGGCCTCCCTGGGGCCAGGATCCGCCCTGGCCTTGCTTCCGGGGCCCTAAGGAGTGGACAGAGCCATCGAGGTGCTGTGTGGGGCCATGCGCTGGGTGAGGGGTGGGTCGGGGGTCCTGCAGCTCTGGGTCAGAGGTCCGGCTCTGTGACTTGCTGGCTTTGAGACTTTGGGCAAAGTAACTCCACCAGGTCTCCGTTCAGTAACTCCATTCAGGTTGATTCTCAACTCATATCAGACGTGTCATCAGTGAAGTGGCTGATGCCTGGGTGAGGACCGGTGACTTGCAGTGGCGCCCGGAGAACACGTTCTCCACTGCAGTTTGCTTGCTACGGCCTCTTGCAGGCACAGCACAGGAAGGAGGAGGTCGGCCTCCCCTCAAGCCGGGCGTGATTATTCCCCGCTTTGGCCCTCCTGGAAGGCTGGTCTGTGGCCCTTCCCTACTCACTTTCAGGCAAAGGGGTAAAATTCAAGGTCTGTGAGTCTGAGTTCCTGAAAGGGCAGGTGGATGAAAGGCACGGGGCAGGGAGGATGAGGGGGGTCGAAAGGGACCTGCAAGACCACTTCCTGAGCAGTCCTGGTGCCGACGACCCAGCGGGATGGTCCGCATCCCGTCCAGCAGCGCGTCCAGTCCTGTACCAGGTGTCCAGTCACCCGCTCCCATCAGGGGACACCCCAGGCCAGCAGCGGGAATCCCAGAGCAGCTGTCAGGGTGTCTGCACTGTGTGTCTGCTCTTTTAAAATGTGCCTTAGATGAGGTAAGACTTTTGCCACAACATACGTTTACAGCAATGAAGGGAAATGCAATCTCGGCCCAGCAGCGGTGCCCGTTCTCTCCTCTTCTGTCCTTGCCCTGCGGTTTCCTGGGGAGGGACGGTGGGAGAGGGCGGCAGAGAGGACGCCCCTGTTGGGGTGGAGGGCTGGCAGCCAGGCGTCAGGGCTGGACTCTGATGGCTGCCCGAGAAGCCACAAACCTACGCAACTGGGGCTTCTCTGGCGGCTCAGTGGAAAGAAGCTGCCTGTCAAACAGAGACAGACGCGCGTTCAATCCCTGGGTCGGGAAGCTCCCCTGGAGAAGGAAGTGGAAACCCACCCCAGTATTCTTGCCTGGAGAATCCCCCTGGACAGAGGAGCCTAGTGGGCTACAGTGCATGGGGCCGCAGAGTTGGACACCACTGGGCAACTAAATGACAAAGGGCCCCTGTTCCTTTTGTTTCAATATCGTTGGCCTTTTCCCACTGAGCACCCCTCACAAAATGATTTTGCTGACCAGGTGCAGATTTATGGTCACTTTAACCGATGCCAAGCAGACCCCACAGAAGTTTCTGAGAGCAGTGCAGGGCAGGGTAAGCAATGTCCTCCCCCGGTCCCGGAGGCAGTCCGGGTGGGAGGCAGGGCCTCCTTCTCCAGATGACGGAGATCAGGGGCTGCAGCTTGGCCGGACTCTCTGTGGCGCTGGGGCAAGGCTGCCCCCACCCTCCCCACAGGCCTCTGTGTTCTTGCGCCCCCAAATCCTGTCCTTACACAGTCACTTTTGGGGTCAGAGGACACTTGTGTGGGCCATGGAGGATGGACACCGAGTCCTTCGCTGGCGTCAAGGGCTCCAGGGACAGGAATCAAGTTGTGATCGCTGTATTGTTGTGCTCAGACCCTGCGGCAGCTGAGTCAGTCTCTGTGATCTTGAATAAATGCGTATAATTTCAAAAACAAGACAAGCTTCCTGAGGCACAAGAGAAATAGCAAGCTAGCCGTTAGGGGATGTTTCTAAACTTGCGCAGGAGAGAGGACTCACTGAGCTCCGAGGAGCTGGGCAGTCTTCCTCCACCGTCCAGTTCTCTTCATTTGGCTGTGGGACTGGCCCCAAATTCCGCACACTTGGCTTTTAAGTCACGTCAAAGCGTTCGCCTCGGTTTGCATCGTCTCAGTGAGTCTTCCGTGACTGAGCACTGACTCTGAAGCCATCACACGTGTTTTCCTGGAGTTTTGGCCGCCGTGGGTCTCCAGGCCCGCTGGGCCCACAGGTTCCGTGTGTGAGGGCAGCGCCCAGACGCTCGGCTCCCGCCGCCATTTAGGGCTGCCTCCCCGGGCCGCTCTGATCTGTTCTGCCTCTGAGATTCGGGAGGAAAAAGCTTCAGTAGGCTGGACTCAGGATCTGGAATGTTCTGAGTCCTGATCCTTCACTTCTGGGCCGCTTTACACAAACTGCGCTCACTCTGGGGGAAGTTTCACCCTTGCGGGGCTTTTTCCGAAGCTCCCTCCCCACTGGGCCTGCGCCGTGGCTCAGAGCCCGTCTCCCGTGGGGGCTGACAGCGGCATCATCTTGGCCTTTGTCCATTTGGGGGAGGTCATTGCCAGTACGCCCAAGGACTCCTCAAGCGTCTATCTGCTTTTGTGCATTTTCATTTAGTAGATGCTGGCCTAACTAGTAAGAGGCCAGGCTCCAGAGAACCTGCTGGAATCAGTGCATTTGACCTTCCCTTTTGCATGTGTGATGTGATTTCTCTCATCACAATGCTACTGCCAGGTATGCCTCCGGCCGCCGTGTCCCGGCCTCTATGGCACGAGGCAGGTTTGAACGCTGCTGTCTGCTCCCTGCCTGCTTTGTACGCCCTGGCCCCGTCCGTATACATTTTGGACATTCTTATGCAAATGGGATTAAATCAGCTGTGTCTATAATTCACATCCAAATGATACTTTTCCTAACATTCCCTGGGAAGAGAAATATGTCACAGTGACAAGCTTTCGAATTACCCAAATATTTTCAGCTACCGGTGAGTGCGTTTCAGACGGCTTGTTATTTACTGTTTAATGGAATGTGTTTGTGATGCACAATTGTGCGTCTGCCCTGGGACCGGAAAATTGATTGTTTGCGTCTCCCCTTTGTGTGCGGTGCCCTGGAGGTTCTGCTGGTTTCCCACGTGAAGGTTTTTTACAGTTCAGACCTGCTTTTCAAATGCACTATTTAAAGAACTTAGAATTTATTTCAAATAATTGAGTTGAATTATTTGAAGGATTCAGCAAAAGTATGTCATTTGATTTAAAAACTAGAGTGAGATTATCCACAAAACATGTTAGAAAAGCAATTGCCGGTGATGCGCATGTCTTCCAGCCCCTTCTTGATGTGCCAGGTTTTGCCAGTTGCTGAGCCAAGGGATTCCTGCTAAATTAATGGTTTTCCATAGCAGGACAGGGTGAACTTGCTCTTCTGAGTTTTCAAATATCATTGACCCCACAGCTTTGGAAATTTATTTATGTTTTTATGCCATTTGATATAGAAGTCTTTTACTATTAGTGACCAGAAGAAATCTCTTGGCTTGAAACATTGTTTTTGTCTTTTCTTTTTTTTTAATTTGTCTACTTGTTTATTGTGGGCTGTGCTGGGTCTTCACTGCTGCACACGGGCTTTCTCTAGTTGCAGCTAGTGGGGCTCCTCTCTAGCTGCGGTGCGGGCTTCTGGTTGCAGTGGCTTCTTGCTGTGGGGCACGGGCTCCAGGCACATGGGCTTCGGAAGCTGCCGCTCCCGGACCCCAGAGCACAGGTTCAGGAACAGGTGCGCAGGCTTGGTTGTTCCCTGCATGAGGGACCTCCCCGGACCAGGGACTGACCCCGAGCCTTCTGCATTGGCAGCAAATTCTTAACCTCTGGACCACCAGGGAAGCCCAGAACATTGTTTATTGCGGTAGTTTGTAAACTTTGGGGACACCCAGTTGATGGACTTGGAGGTGAGAAGTGACGTTGACCTTGTAGAGTAAAACCTTAACATCAAATGGGCACCTCCATGGGGTCAGCTACGGCTGCATCTGGAGACCGAAGAGCGTGGAATTAGCAAGAAGTGCCCTTGCGGTCATTTTTCTGTTTTCCCCAAATATACCGCCCATTATTCTCCTCTTCACAAACCAAAATGGTCAAGACACACCCAAAGCATGCCCCCTGGACCGAGTTGCAATTCTGCACCCCACTTGGGGCAGAGAGCCTTCATCTTGGATGAAAGAAGCAACACCATCACCCAAAAGACAGGACAAGGCAAAACGATTTAGTGTCTGGAGGGTTCGCAGCCACTACCCCTGAGTCTGTCCCCAAATTAAGTCCACACCTAGGGAGAGTCAACTGCGCGAGAGAAAAGGAAGCACTCTTCTTACACTCAGCTGCTGCCCCTGCCCCACCCCAGTGCAAGGGCGGCAGTCAGCAAGTGTGGGCAGTGAGGAGGGGCCAGCGTGCTGAACCCTGTCTTTATACGAACCATGAGTTGAGCCCTTTCACTTCCATATACATGGGTTTCCAGAAAAATTAGCTACTGAGGACGTGGGAGCATGGCTTCTCTGAAATGCTATAAGGTAGTGCTAGAAAACATGTGACTCCAAATTAAGATTGCTATCAAATCATGTCTTTAAAGCATCCCAAGAAAACAAGAGAATGAGCTACACTCCAACGCAAGTGTCGAATCTGGTTTTCTTCAGCAGATGGGACACTGTGCATCTCTTTGTGGCCTCAGACTTGCACGGAAAATGAATTAATACCCACTTACCTACATTGACCTACCTGTAATGCAGGAGACCCAGCTTCAGCCCCTGGGTCTGGAAGATCCCTTGGAGAAGGGCATGGCTACCTACTCCAGTATTCTTGCCTAAAGAATCCCAAGGACAGAGGAGCCTGGCGGGCTACAGTCCCTGGGGTCAGGAAGAGTTAGACACAACTGAGCCCACATGCATCTCAAGCTCCTACCTTGCACACAGTTCATGAGTTTAGTGGGCCAGCTGTTTCTCTATAGAGCCCTGCAGTTTTGTGAATAGTCTGTGCCCTGAGTCTTTAGGGCCTCCTATCTGGGGCCAGCGGACACTCCATGGATGCCTGGCTGTGCGAAGATTATGTGCACAGCAGTCATTTGTCACGAGATTTTAGTTTGTCCTTTAAGGTCGAAGCATCAATATTCCCTGGCATTTATTTTCTCCCCAAAAAGGATTATGAAACTTGTGGATTTCTGAGAGGGAGACCAGACGTCAGCATAAATCCTGAGACCCACACATCACCCCTGCGCTACCACAGCAGGCGTCGTTTCTTGGAGTTTGAGTGAACGGGTCGCGTTCTCCTCCCAGTTTCGGTGAAGCTTTTCACCCACGTGGAGGTAAAGCTGAAATCTGACCACCAGGAGACCACTCTGGAATCAGTTCTGATAGAGCCCTTGACCTTGGGGCTTCTTCTCTGGTCCTTTATCAGATCTCCCAGCCTGCCTCTCCCTCCCTTTGACCCCAGGGTTCAGTAAGCACTTGGCCGTCAGCGGCTGTCACACGTTCCCCTGTAGCAGACACAGGCAAGCGGCAGGAAGTTCCCAGGGCCCTTGCTTGCTGGCGGCAGACGCGTGGCTCTGAGATGAAATCAGGGTCTGTCTTCCCTTACTGGGAGGAGGTGCTGTTGCAGAATCTTCTTCTTCGGGGGCTCCATTCAGCAGTCGAGAGCACACCCCAATGCTCCTGGAGGAGTAAGTGTGCAGTCATCTAGGAGAGTCTCTCCTCTCGTCTGCCATTAGAAGAATGTATTTGCCCTCTTTATGGTAACTCATGCTTTGAAAAAAAAGAAAGTGAAGTCGCTCAGTCGTGTCCAACTCTTTGTGACCCCATGGACTGTAGCCCACCAGGCTCCTGCGTCCATGGGATTCTCCAGGCAAGAATACTGAAGTGGGTTGCCATTTCACTCTCCAGGGGATCTTCCCGACCCAGGGATTGAACCTGGGTCTCCCACATTTCTGTTCAAGCTTGTGATGCCTCCTGCTGGAACGTGCACTCAGCTTCACGAGGCAGGTAGAGGAGGTGGCCTTTGCTGCTGCAGTGATGGGAAGGAGGCAGGGTGTCTGGACCTAAAGAGGCTGGAGCACATGGGAGACGTGCTGTCAGCGCTGCAAGGGACCAGAGAGACACGGGAGCAGAAGGGAAAGGCAGCCCGCACCTTCAACAGGCCTGGCTGCCATGACTCCTGCTAAAGCAAATGTCCTCAGCTGGTGGGAGGGGCCGGGCTGTGGCTCTGAGTCCATCCAGCTGTTAGACACGTGCTGGGAAAGGCCCAACGCAGAGCGAACGGCCCCAGACTCCCACAAAGGAGACAGTTTATCTGCCCATTTTTAACTTTTGACTAAGATCATGGCATCCGGTCCCATCACTTCATGGCAGATAGATGGGAAGACAGTGGAAAGTGGCTGACTTTATTTTGGGGGGCTCCAAAATCACTGCAGAATGGTGATTGCAGCCATGAAATTAAAAGACGCTTACTCCTTGGAAGGACAGTTATGATCAACCTAGAAAGCATATTAAAAAGCAGAGACATTACTTTGTCAGCAAAGGTCCATATAGTCAAGGCTATGGTTTTTCCAGTGGTCACGTATGGATGTGAGAGTTGGACTATAAAGAAAGCTGAGCGCCGAAGAATTGATACTTTTGAACCGTGGTGTTGGAGAAGACTCTCAAGGAGAGTCCTTTGGACTGCAAGGAGATCCAACCAGTCCATCCTAAAGGAGATCAGTCCTGGGTGTTCATCGGTAGGACTGATGTTGAAGCTGAAACTCCAATATTTTGGCCACTTGATGGGAGGAGCTGACTCATTTGAAAAGACCCTGATGCTGGGAAGGATTGGGGGCAGGAGGAGAAGGGGACGACAGAGGATGAGATGGCTGGATGGCAACATCGACTCGATGGACATGAGTTTGAGGAAGCTCCGTGAGTTGGTGATGGACAGGGAGGCCTGGTGTGCTGTGGTTCATGGGGTTGCAAAGAGTCAGACAGGACTGAGCGACTGAACTGAGATGAACTGAACTTTTTACTATGGAAAAGTTCCATGTAACAAATGGAATAGGATATTTAACCCTCCCGAATACACATTCCCCAGTTTCAACAACTATCTCAAGGTCAGTGTTGTTCATCTTAGTTCTACTTAGCCCTCAACTCAGAATATTTTGAAGCAAACCCCAGTTATCAAAAAAATTTTATTTGTAGATATATCAGGACATGTGACTAAACTATAAGGACTTTTTAAATGCAATCATAGTCACACCTAAAAAATAAACAATAAATATTACCAAACAACTTACTGTTATCAGATAGCTTCTCAGACATGGTTCAGATTTCCTTGACTGTTTTATTTTAAAACTTTATTTTTCAAGTCAAGTCAAAATTGTTTGTACATGGCCCTCTGTGACTCTCCTCTAAATTTATTGTAATCTGTAGGTTTGTTCCCTTTTGCTCCAGCTTTTTTTTTTCTTCATTTGTTTTTAAAGACATTGGAATTTCTTCTTAGCTGTGGAATCTCCCATAGTCTGGGCCTTGGCTCGTGAGTATCACTGGTGTGCTTTAACTGGTTCTTCTGACCTGGTAGGTGCTGTGACCCTGTAGCAGATCTGGAGGCTGTATCAGTTCGAGTTTGATTAGTATTTGGGCAAGAATCCTTCACGGCAGTGTTGAGTTACTTCTGTCAAGAGGCGTCTGATGTCTGATTCTCTGTCTTCTGTGACGTGAGCAGGTGACTTGCCCTCATCCTTTCTTTCTAAAAGGATTTTTTATGCTAATGTTTCCATTATATTATCTCATTTGTATTTAGCACCTTGCCTACTTTTATAAAGAAAAGCATGCCTTCACAAACCATTTGGTTCCCTTGAGGTGTACTTCAAATAGAAAGCCCAAAGTAAATTCTTGATTCCTTCCCTTTAAATTTGGAGAACAAAATGGCAATGCACTCCAGTATCCTTGCCTGGAGAATTCCGTGGACAGGGAGCCTGACAGGCTGCAGTCCGCGGGGTCGCAGAGTCAGACGCGACTGAGCGGCGTTCACTCGTCACTCACCCCCGTTAATGCTGATTCTCAAGAGACGGTGTCGTTTCTGCAGCACCATCCTCCAGCGACGACAGACTCATTATCAATTCCTAGATCTACGCAGAGTTGGTATGTTTCAATCCATCTTGGTTTTTAATTTTAGCCTTTAAGAGACAGAGTGTGTCTCTGTCTTGGTGAGTCTTAGGTAATTATCACAAGTAGGATGTGTACCTTTTCAAAATGCTGGTGTGCATCTTTTCTACGTAAAGGGATTTTCCTTGAATTATGTTTTAATGTTTGTTCTATTTCATTGCTTTGAGTTTCCATATTGGTGACGCCAAGTACACTGCTTGGCTCTCAAAGTGTTTTTTCCCCTTTTATTTCCAATTTCTTGGATCTCTGGGATGTCCTTCCTGTCTTTCTTTGGTCCAATATCCCTTTTCCCGCTGAATTTGTCTGTTCTGATATGTGCTGCTATTTCATAGCACCCACCACCTTCTTTGAAAACCTTAGCTCCTGTTCAAAGAGTCAGTTCAAGTTTCATCGGTGTGTGGGGCTGTCTTCCCGCTCCTTCTGCCTGTGTGCACGTCTAGGCTGCGTTTTTCTCCTGTCCTCTCGCTGACCTGGTGTGGTGCAAGGCGGTGGCTGCTGCTGCAGCTCCCGGTGAACCAGGGTGCTTGCGGGAGGCTGGTGCCCCGGGCGGCCTTGCTGGCACATCCTCTCATGCCGTCATGCGGTGTGAATGTGCCCTGTGCTTCCTCACATTCCCCGGGCCTCCTCTTCCTTTCCTTGGTATCTTATCTAAAGACTATTAAGATTATGCTCGCGTCTGTTTCTCCGAGTTCATGCCTGGTTTTATCCTGCAAGGGGCACCCTGCTTGCTGGTCCCCGAGGGTCACCTTGGCCCCTGGCGGTCAGTAGCCCAGAGGCCCCTCCAGCTCCAGTGTCCCGCTCTCAGAAGCCACAGCCAGCGGCTGTCCCTCCGTCTAGGGCGTCACAGGCTCCCGGGGGTCAGGGCCCTGGGGCGGGCCTCTGGCTCCTCCCCGCTTCCCTGGGCAGCCATGGATGCCCTGAGGGTCCTTGGTACCATGGTCTGGCATCGCCCACTCACGGTGTAAGTTCTGGGGACCCCTCACCCCATAATTTGTGACGACACTGCCTGCAGGCTTCTTGTTCTGACAGCTCTGCCTACTTTTGTGTGAGGACTCGGATAGATTAAAAAGCATCCTTCGCTGTATTTCACATCATGAGGTCTATTTGGTCTTAAGCCTCAGGACAGAAACCCCTTAGCATCCTGTGTCGTATGACGGATGTGATCAGGCCATCGCATATCCTCCAGGGCTCCCGAAGGTGACTCTGGCTGCAGCCAGTGGGGGCGGGAGGCTGGTCTGGGTTTCGCTGTTTTTGTGACAGAAGTGATGTAGCAGCGTCTGTGAGATGCACCCCAAACCCTCAGCCTGAGGGCATCCCGGCTGGTTCTCAGGGCTGAGTGTGTGGTAACCTCACAGCTGGAGCTAGAAACCGCCTATGAAAGGCACAGTGGGACGGACGCCGGTGGGGCCTGGCCAGTGTCTCCTGTCACCGGTTGGGCGACATTGCTGGTGCTCCGAGGCCGCCAGTGTGAGTCCCCAGATGAGGGAGGTGACCACACAGGGTCTGGGACCTACCTGAGGACCTCTAGTCACCAGGGGGTCCTCTCAGCTTTAGCCGACGAGCCCTCAAGACAGCCACATAGCATCCGCAGTTGGGCTGGGGGCAGACATGGGGTCAGGGCCGCCTCCAGCGGCAGGGTCACCTGTCTCTGGACCCCGGGGAGCCTGCCCTTGGTGCTCACAGGGGCTCCTCCCCATCCCAGAGGGGTCACCTGCTGGCACGGAGAGACGCCTTCCATCAGCGGCCTCCCCAGGAAGGAACCCTGGCCTCCGAGACGCAAGCACGCCTGCAGCTGGCACCTCTCCGTCCCTCCAAAGGCCCTCGCTGATGGGGCTTCGGGGAGGTGGGGGTCGGGGGAGGTCTGCTCACTTCCTCATCCCCTCCCCCCACCCACGTGACTCCTGGTTCACATCGCTCTTAGCACATGGACAGAAAGGGTGGGTGAGTGTGGTCACCCCCGTGGAACGGCTGCTTGGCCTCAGGAGAGCGGAGAGCAGCTCAGTGACCCCCGGAGCCCTTCCCGGGCAGGGGTCACCACATCGGGGGTCGGGGGGTGGGGCCAGGGCAAAACGAGCAGGGTTGAGGGGACCAGGGCAGGGGCAGGCATGAGGGGGTGGGCCAGGAGGTCAGCGGTCAGACAGAGCCGGGGGGCAGTGAGCCCCGGCTGGAGAAGGAGTACTGAGGTCTGAAACAGCCCGGGCTGCAGCTAGGAGGCCTCGGTCTGCTCTTCCAGGGGGATTCTGTGTCCCTGCCCACGTCAGGGCCTCATCTCTGCCCATATCAGGGACTCATCTATGACCTCGTCAGGGCCCCGCCTCTGCCCACGTCAGGGCCCTGTCCCTGCACACTGGGGGCAGGGCTGCTCCATTGGGCCGGGGACAGCCGCTCTGGCTCAGCCCCCGTGGCTCCCTGATGGGGCAGAGCCCGGATGTCCCCTTGGCCCTGACTACATCCTGGGGAGGCATCCTCCTCGATGCCACCGTTGGCTTTCACTCCAGACCTCCACTTCGATGAGCAGTGCCGGCCGAGCTGGTGCCCTGCACCCCAGCCTAGCCGGGGGCCTGGAGACCACCTGACTGATGTCCCGGCCTTCTGACGGCAGCCAAAGGCACCCTCCCACACTACAACGGCGAGGCTAAAAGCTAGAGAACACAGATCTTTCCAAGTTGGCCTCATCCAAAGACCATTTGTTACAAGCCACATGACAGAGTATCTGAGGCCCCACAAGGCAGAGATTCACAGAAACTTTGATTCCTGCAGAATTTTATATCATGTCTCACACCGGAGTTACAGCCTGGCAGCATTTTGATGATAAATTCCTAGCCCTCTTTGCCAGAGGAAAGAACAGATTCTCCCCATCGATTAAATTAAATAAAAGATGAGATGTCATCCAGCTGAGCAGAGGGCTGGAACCCAGCCTGGGGAAGGGTTGGTGTGGATCATCAGAAGCTGCAAAGACAATGAAGGTGAAGTATCACCACTATTGTCATCACTATTATTGTCACTGTTGTGTCACTGTCAAGTCAGCAGCATCATCATGATCGCCACTGTATCACCACCACCATCATCAATACCACCACCATCATCAACAGCACCACCATCATCAACACCACCACCACCATTATCATCACCATCACCATCATCACCACCAGCATCACCACAAGTGACATGTCACCATCATCACCATCACTACCATCACCGTCAACATCATCATCAACACCATCACCTCCATCAACACCATTACCATCATCACGATCACTACCATCATCATCACATCACCATCAACATCACCATCATCAACATCACCATCACTGCTTTCAGACCTGTCATTTTGCTGAAGAATTTACATGCCTCATCTAAGTTCTCCCAGCAGTAAGTGAGCCTCATAGGGTTGTGATAAGGATTAAATGAGGTGATGCAAGTAAAGTGGGAGGAGAGGGTTTGACCGTGTTTTCAGCAAACACCAGGCGTCCTCCGATGGGGCCGCAGGGTCTCTGTGCCGCACTGTGCTCCTTATCTCCGTCCTTCGCTTCAGGCGGCATCTGGCATCTGGCGCCCCACCTGGAATAATGAATAATCATGCAAAGCACGCCAAGGAAGTAGGCATTCAGGAATTGTTTTATGTCCAGGAATCGTTTAGGAAGACGTGAGCTTGTGGATCTCAGCTCCTCAGGATCTTGAGGATAAATAGCCACATGTCCTGGTTCCATGCCCTGGTAGGGAACTCCTGTCAGCTGCCGGGGGACCTGGACCCCACACTGGGGGACCTGCTGGCCAGGCAGGGGGAGGGGCAGAGGAATTTAGCCAGTGATTTAGGCAGCAGGAGCTGCAGGACACGCCACCTTTAACCCTTTGGGTCTCGGAGCAACAAGCCCCAGATGACGGCTGTGGCAGGAATAGACACAGATCCTGCAGGCCAGGGCTTTCCGGACCTCTTGGTGGGTGCGGTGGCCATCCTGCCCCTGCTCCTCACCAGCAGGACAGCGAGGTTGTCCCCTGCAGGGAGAGGCTGGTGGGACCCACCAGAGACATCTGCTTTTGGCATTTCCTGCTGCACATTTGTATGAACAAATTGGACAGAGGTGCAGGAGGCCAGCTTATCACATCTATGGGAACTGCAAGATTGGGAGACAGAGCTGATAAACTGATGGCAGAATCAAGATGTTTAAATATTTGAACAGGACTGAAAAACAGGCTCATATTAGCATCAGATGGAGGCGTGTCAGGATCTTCCTGTTCAAACTGCTTTTCCAAAGAGACGGTCCAGCGAGCTCCCGCCATCTGTCCCGGCCTGAGCAAGTGTCCCTGCTGAGTCAGTGGGTGGAGCCTTAGACCTGGAGAAACACACCCCTGCCCTGGGCGCCTGCTGCGAAGACCAGCCGCCTTCTGAGTCAGCCTCTCCCTCCCTCTCTCCTTCCGTCCTTCCTTCCCCCTCTCCTCACCTCCCCTCGTAGACTGGACAGTTAAAAAAAACAAAACAAAACATTTTCCTTTGAACTGTAACAGGCAGCTGGTCCGTGGTCTTAATTTCTTCACCAAGGTGACCATTCCGACCCCAGGATGGGTGTGCTGAACCATTCAGGAGGCGGAAGAGGCGAGTCTGTGGGTCCAAGAACTGGTCTCCAGGCAGGAAAGGAAGTGCCAAGGCCAGTGGCCCGAGTCCCTGAGCCCCAGATAAACACAGCAAAGTCCATCATCTGCAAAAGAACTTGCTGCCTCTAGAGTCCAGCTGCACCGCGTCTGGTCTCGAGCATTCGCCAGAGTGATGTGCTGCCCTGGGCTCACGGGCAGAATCAGAAAGCCCTGGCACACGTCCCATGAGCGATTCAGCTGCTCGAGCTCAGGGTGGTTCTGGGGGAGGGGCGGGATGGGAGCGGGAGGCGGGCAGAGCTCAGGGCGGGGCTTGGCCCCCCTGATGTCTCCCAAGGGGTGCGGGAGGCAGGGGGCATGCTGCCCCTCTCCTTGCGGCGCGGAGACCCCCGCCCTGCAGTGGTCGCCGCCCCCACAACCACCCCAGGGCTCGGGTACCTAGCTGGGCCCCTGGGGACAACGCCTCTCGCCTTCCGTATGATGCTAACTTTACTCTGTTTTTAAGTATTAGGATTTACTTTTAGTACCAAGTTTTTCAGACTTAGGATGTAAAAAATATTTTTATCAAGTTTGCCTTTTCTTTTGATTGACTCTAATTGAACCGATCACTTTGCAGTCTGGAAGGCGTCCAGTGGTTCTGAACAAAATATTTTGTGGAAAAAGCTGTAATCCGCGATCATCACATGTTCCTATTAATCTTGTTTCGAGTTACAACAATGAGAGACTTGTTTCCACACTTCTATTTTTAACTAATGAAAATTTATTACAAAGAAATCCTAATTATACCCTTTGGAGTGTGATACAATGGCAAATCCACTGGCAATTTCTTTTTTCAAAATTCCACATAATGGCATAAGTAGCAAAGAATGTAAGTTCTCCTGAAATCGTTGTTCTATAAATAAGATTCCCTAATGGGCTGAGCAAGCGGGTTATTTTTATTTTTATTTTTTTTGCACATTCTATGTGAGGTTGGATTAATCCATATTATAACCCTGATGCATGGTAACCCCTGTTAGATGTTGCACATGGTATATATATTCCACATCCCTAGCACATCCCAAACTGGTAACCTGCATGTCTTCACAGCACCCTGGTCAGAGCTGAAGAAGCTGCAGGCTTGGTGGGTGTCAGGAGGTGAGACTGCCCTGGCTGGGCAGTTAAATGAATGTATGACCTTAATGGGAGCTTCCCAGGTGGCACCAGTGGGAAAGAACCCACCTGCCAATGCAGGAGATGTAAGAGACTCGAGTTCAATTCCTGGGTCAGGAAGATCCTCTGAAGGAGGGCATGGCCACCTACTCCAGTATTTTTGCCTGGAGAATCCCACAGACAGTGGAGCCTAGTGGGCTATGGTCCGTAGGGTCACAAAGAGTTGGGCATGACTGAAGCAACTTAGCACGCAGCACCCATGACCTGGATGGTTGTCTCCTCCCCAAATGCGGGGATAGAGACATGCCCAGACCATCCTGTGCATTGCCCTGGCCTCTGTTCCTACACGCTGGGCGCACCTTCTGAGTGGTGACAACCACAAATGTCTGCAGACGCTGCCACAGGTCCCCCAGTAACAGATCACCTGGGTCGCCCTGATCGTGACCTACATCAGGAAACCCGGACATGCATGGTGCAGGTGCCTTTAACCCTGCAATTCTTGGGGTGCAGCAGGCTTTTAAAATGCACGTGCCCTGCTGTTCTGGACCTGTGAGTGCCCAGGACGCTGTCCTGTGTGCAGGAGGCAGAAAGTCATGGCTCTTCCCAGAGGACTCCTCTTTAGGACTGCCAGAAAAGGTGGCCTCTGATCAGGTTTGCACTGGCCCATTGACATCACTGCCTGCAGTCCTGGTCCTGGAGGGTGGGAGAGTTAGTTGTTGCTGTTGTTGTTCAGTTACTTAGTTGTCCAACTCTGTGTGACCCCATGGACTGCAGCATGCCAGGCTTTCTTGTCCTTCACTATCTCCTGGAGCTTGCCCAGACTCATGTCCTTTGAGTCGTGAAGGCATCCAACCATCTCATCTTCTGTCATCCCCCTTCTCCTCTGCCTTCAATCTTTTCCAGCATCAGGGTCTTTTCCAATGAGTCAGCTCTTTGCATCAGGTGGCCAAAGTATTGGAGCTTCAGCTTCAGCATCAGTCCTTCCAATGAATATTCAGGGTTGATTTCCTTTAGGATGGACTGGTTGGCTCTCCTTGCAGTCCAAGGGGCTCTCAAGAGTCTTCTCCAGCACCACAGTTTGAAAGCGTCAGTTCTTCGGTGCTCAATCTTTTTTATGGTCCACCTCTCACATCCATTCATGACTACTGGAAAAACCATAGCTTTGACTATGCAGACCTTTGTCAGCAAAGTGATGTCTCTGCTCTTTAATAGGCTGTCTAGGTTGGTCACAGCTTATCTTGCAAGGAGCATCTTTTAATTTTGTGGCTGCACCCACAGAGGGGTCTGGGTGTCAGAGCAAGGATGCCTTCTGGGCAGCAGGGGTCCAGTCGACACATCACGGGTGAGAACAGGCAGAGAGGGAGGAGATGGAAAGAGGTTGGTTGAGGGCAAGGCTCTGGGCTGACCACTCCCAGGCGGGACCACGTCAGGGAGCAGGAGGGAAGGAGCTGGGAGTAGCAATGTCTGTTTGGCCAGATGCTTTCTTCCAGCAGCGAACATCAAGGTGGTAGAGGGAGGTTTCCAGGTGCTTGCAGCGTGAGGAGTAGAACCACGAGGACCTCCATCAGATGGGCAGTTAAACAAATGATGCGAGTTACCAGGTCGCTGCTTCGTAAAAGGGGGCGCTCTCTCCTTCCTCTCGGCCGCCCCGCCTGGTCCCTCCCTGTGCCCACGCCAGGCCCTGCTTCCTCCCTGCCCTTGTGTCCAGGCCTGGGCAGCGGCCACCCCTGGGCTCACGGTCACCTAGCTCTCTTTGTCCTTTGCAGACACCCCCAGGGTGTGGTCCTGTCTCACTGCCATCACTAAATCCTCCCTTTTGGGTTAAACCTCCAGACAATGTTTTCTGCCCTCTGGCTATAGACGGAATAATTTCCCCATAACTGTCTCCCATGCATTTGTCCAAAGTCAAGTCATCTCTAAAAGCCAAAGTGGAACCAGGTTCAAGATGCAGCGACTGGTTCAAGTGACAGATTCGCTCCGTTTGCTCCGGCAAGAGCGGCCTGTGGCGGTGAAGCTTCAGGGACTCTCGGCCTCCTTCCGTCCTGAGTTTCCTCAACCCTTAGGCCCCACCGAGGTCTCCCTCCGGCCGTGCTACCCCATCAGGGCTTCGGCCTCCACTTACTGCCCCAAACACAGCAAAGCAGTTTGCATCCCAAGAGCCAAGTCTCATCTGAACTGGGTTTTGCAAAGTGTTCAAAGACTGCTCCTTCCAGGCCAGGGGCCCGGAGGGCTTTGAAAGGTTGCAGTGAGAATCGGGTGGGTCTTGGTTGACTCTCTGTATCTTGTGCCCTGAAGGACGGAAGGCCACGTGAGTCCCGGGCCCGAGGAGGTGGAGAGACAGGATGCGGGCGCCAAGACACCCCCACCTCAGATCCTTCTGCCGCTGGAGGAGCGAGCGACCCACTTCCGAGACATGCTTCTAGAGAGAGGGGTAAGGGGGCCCCACGGTGTCCACCTCGGTGGGAGTGGGGGGCGAACTGGGCATCGCCCCCGCAGGACCACTTCCCCTTCCTCACCGAGCTGTGGACAGGCTGCGTGCAGGACATTCAGGGGCCAAAAGACACTCAAAGAGATCAGGCCTAGGAGGGGGCGAGGCCTAGGAGGGGGCGAGGCGTTGCGAGGCCATTCTTGCCACCTGTCCACGGAGGCGGCTGAGAGGTGAGCAGGTGTGGGTCTCCCAGAAGGGACAGTCCCCAGGATGCAGCGCTGGCTTGTGTCGATGGCCTTCCTGCAGGAGCCCAGCCGGCTTCTGACCTCCAGCCCTCAACGAGCCGCGCCCTGCGGTGATCTCACTTGGGGAGGGGCGCACAGCCCTCTGGGTCAGCCCCACAGGGTTTGTGCAGGTGGAATGCCTTAACGGCTGTTGACTTCTGAATCTCTGACTTGAAGGGGGACAAGCATTTTATAATTGAATCTCCTTCCAATGACTTTCATTTCCTGTTTTGGTTTTGGGGTATAAAATGAGCCTGTTCAGCCCAGTTGGATTTCTTCGTAAGATGAGACCAAACACAGAAGGCAGTGATAGGAGCTGGTGCGTAATGATAATTATAACGAACACTGTAAGTGGCCTTGGGAATGCAAAAGCGAATTCCCTCTGCAGTCAGCACCCAGGACAGGCTGCCTCCTGCGAGGCCCCTCCCAGCGCAGGTGGTCTGCGGAGACCCCGACTCCCCCAGGGCGAGAGTCTGAGCAGGGCTGGCACCTAGGCGGGCGGGGCCCGAGGGCTCCTGGAGCTAAGCTGGTATGAGCTCTTGAAGAATTAGGAGTGAGAAGCAGATTATCTCAGCCGCCCTCCGAGGGGCCCCTCGTCTCCTCTGCACCATGAAGTTTAATGCATGCATCGCTTTATCTGTCTGGAGACGCGCTCAAAAGTAAAATACAGCCCTCGGTGCGAGGACCTGGAGGAGAAGCAGGCTGGTGATCTCAGAGCTGCCACGTGTTCAGTGTGAATTCACAAGGACGCTTAGGGACATGTGACCTCACACGCAGACAGGACTCGTCCCCGGGGTAGACGGAGGACAGGCTGTCTTAAAACACATGATTTTAAGAGTTATATTTACTAGGCTAAAATGCTGTTTTAAAAAAGAATCCCTCCCCATGCAACTTTCTTCTTTCTTTCAAGACGTAGAGGTGATTTCATCACAAAATCCTGTAGGATGGGATGGCCTTGGAAGCAGCTGATGCTCTTGTGAGGGATGTATCTGTTTGTATGTGTGTGTGCTGTGTGTAGAGGTGTGTGTGTATAGGTGTGCATGTGTGTGTGTGTGTGTGTGCTGTGAGTGTACACACGTGTGTCTGTGTGTCTCTGCGTGTTCTGTGAGTGTATACACGTGTCTGTCTTTATGCCGTGAGTGTATGTGTGTGTCTCTCTGTGTTCTGTGAGTGTGTACACGTGTGTCTCTGTGTGTGTGCTGTGAGCGTATACGTGTGTGTGGCGGTGCGGTGTGTGCTGCCTACCGGGCCCACAGCAGACCGCACATGGCCGATGGGCAGGGCTCCCCGAGCCCTCCCCTCGCTGCCTGCTCGGCCCTTGCTGCCCCGTTCTCAGCCTCCCCACGTCAACAGCAAAGGTGTGACTTCGGGCTTCACCCCTGGCTAAGCGGAGGAGGCCAGGAACACCGGCCAGAGTGCCAGGCTCTGGGCGTCCCGGCCCGCTGCTGCCACGCTGAGAAGTGGGTCCACCGTCGCGCTCCAGGTGCCCCGGGAGGGTGGAGCCCGCAGGGCTTAGACGCCCTCACTGCCACCTGCAGGTGCTGCCTGTCCTGTGAGGGTCACCGCCGGTCTGGGCCTGAGCTGTCCCACTCACCCTGCCCTGCTTGCCCTCTTGGCACGAGGTCTCTTTCCTGGGAGGCCCTCCGAGCCCCGCTTCCCTGGCTGACACGAGTGCCTCCCGGCCGCTCTGTGTGACTTCCTTGTTGCCGAGTCACCGTGCTGGGTCCTGCAGGCAGGGCACTCTCTGACGCCCTGCTGGGCTCCTCGAGCCTGGCCCCAGGGACTGGCTCCCAGAGGCGCTCAGTGACCTCCTGGGGCTCCCTTCACGTCCAGGCCCTGGTCTTGATGCATGTGCCCTGGGCCGGCCCAGCGCCGATCAGAGAGTGGGCACGTGGAGCCTGGGTGAGGGGGTTTATCTCCGGGAGCAGCTGTCCTTCCTGTTTCCTTCTCCACTCGTGTGGCCCCAAAGCACTTGCAGGATAAGACATCACTCACGATAAAGCAGGCTCCTCTCCCGACAAAGTTGCCAAGAACAGGATTCTTCTTCTCTGCAGACCACGGGGGTGGAAGCGCCTGAGTCTTGCCACCACGCCTCTTCTGATGGCAACGATAGTGCAGAAATAGTCACAATTCTGAGGTCTGAGTGGACCCGGCCAGTCTGTTCCAGTGGAATTAGCTGAGAATTCCCTGAGAGGTGATGGCGCTGGTGAGCGTTTGAGAAACAGTCATCTCATCCATGTCTAGGTTTCTACCTTTTTGTTTTGGAAACCAACCAAGTCCAACTTACCCACACAGCATCATATAAAGCCACTTGGGGGGCTGAGGGCTGCTGGAAACTCCACCCCGCCCTCCCAAGGACACGGAGTCCACGTGGTCTCTGATGCCCCCCAGAGCGCTCAGCTGAGCCATTTTAGTAAAGGTGTGTTCAGTGCATTCTTGCCTCACTGAGCCGACCCCATCCAGCCTTGGTTCTTAGACATATTCACATGTGAGAATCACTGAAAACAACGTGGAAACGGGAGGCACCAGCCCCAGTATTCTGGGTTTTCCCAGGAGCCAGAGACGGGGGTGAAGCTGAGACCCTCATCTTACAAGGATTTCAGAAGAAGCCCACATACCCCTCATGAATAGAGAAGACCAACCTGAATGTACTGCTGATGTCATAAAGCAATGCCCGTGTTTATGACTCTTGACTTTATAAAGTATGTCGGCAGATTTTATGAGTTACTCATGCTCAAGAGGCTTTGAGGGCTAAGCCCATCAGATTTCTAGTTGCTTAAAAATGAGGCTGAGAAAGGTCACCTTTTTCATAGACTGAGTGATTAATAGGATTTTTTATTGCATTTGTTCAATGCTTCAGCTCAGAGATTCATGTGCTTATAGAAAGAGGGAGCTAGGTGTGTGGATTTCTAGCAGTTTAAAAAGGGCATGGTTTGGGGTACGCCGTGGGGATTTTGGCTTGGGAAAAGGCCTGCAGTTTTGCAGTTTTGTAATATGTAAGTGGGAGGCTTTGTTTTTATATTCTTTCACTAGTATAAACCGCAATAGAGCTCTCTTTAAACTTCAGTCTATAAAGTGCAGGATTAATTGAGTAGCAGCTGATTAATTTAACCCTGTCTATTTAGATAAATGCATTAGAGACGTTTTATCGAGGGTCTATTCCTTCTACAAAATAACCCTTGGGAAGTGGCTTTCCCAGAGGCCAGGAAAGAAAGACTGTTCCAGAACCTTGAATCTTGATTCAGGCACTCCTGGGTCCCCTGCAGGGGAACCTCAGCCAGCTTCGCAGCTGCAGGCAGCCTTGGGGAGACTGACTGGCAGTGGCCAGCTCTGCAGCTGAGACCCCTGGACTTTGGATCTGAGTCTGTGTTGGAAAGAAGAACTCATAGTCCGCACACCCGCCCCGGCCGAGCCACCACGCTCGCTCTCTGCGCTAAGGCGTCTACCCTGACTTGTTGGTGCAAAGGCAGTCCAGATGAGGGAGAGGCTCCCCCACTGGTGCCCTCCTGCCATCGCGGCGGCCGTGCCTTCTCCCTTCTCCCAGGTGGGGGACAGGAGCACCTCCCCCCGTGCTGGCATCTAGTGCCCCTTTGCCCAGATGCAAAGGTGACATTGCCTGAAGCTGTAGTGGCCGCTGGGCCAGGACGCATGGGGGCAGGGCTCGGTCACCCTCACGGGCAGGCATGCATCCCGGCTGAGACGGCCCTGGGGGCGAAGTGCCTGAGCTGCGGCTCTGGAGACGGGCAGGAGCTTCTCTGTGAGATGTATCCTTGCTCCTTAGGAAGCTTATCTGCTTCGTGTACCTATGGCAACTCTTCAAAGTCTCACCACGCACATGCCACTAATAAAATAAGATTGTGCCATCAAAGGAGTGCATGCTCTTTATAGGAAAGATGGAAAATTCAAAGAACAGAAATAAAAATCACCTGAAGTCCTAGGACACAATTGTTGCCATCAAGGGATACCTTTCCTTCTAGTCTTTTTATCCTAAAAACAGATTTTAAAGCAATAGCAAAATCAAACATTCGTATTATATAATACATATTATACAGTATAGTTATATAGTATAACCAGGATTGAACCGTAGTTAAACATGGCTGAGCCAATTTTTTATTTGATTTTGTTTATGCGCTTGGGCTGTGCTGGGCCTTCACTGCTGCCTGCAGGCTTTCTCCAGTTGTGGTGAGCGGGGCTCCCCTCTAGCGGCGGTGTGAGGCTCCTTATTGCGGGGGCTCCTCGCATTGCGGAGCACAGGCTCTGGAGTGCCGTGGGCCTCAGCAGCTGTGGTCTGAGGGCTCCAGAGCTCGGGCTGAGCAGCTGTGGCACCGTGGAGCTTCGCTGCTCCTCAGCATGTGGCATCGTCCCTGATCAGGGATCAAACCTGTGTCCCCGGCATTGGCAGGCAGATTCTTAATCACTGGACCACCAGGGAAGTCCCTTTTTTTTTTTTAATATAGGTAATTTGATAAGGTTCAACCTAAGTTATACATTTGTATACTATTTCTCCTTTTAAGCAGTTTTAAAATATTATTATAAGCCTTTGGAAGCGTGTTTGATGAGGGTATGATTGTCAGTTTATTGTCCATTCAAAGCAACCTCATTTTCATTCACTTAGCCTACTGCCCAGTTTTGCTAGTTTAAGTAATACTCCGATGATCGTACTGATGCATGAACGTTGGTTTTGTGTGTGTGGGATTGCTTCCTGCATGCTTTCAGCATCTGACCTGTATTATCAAATTGTTTTGGAAAAAGTTGTTTTCACACAATGTATGCCCCCAGCAGTGTTTGAAAGTTCTTGAAAATTTGTTTTCTCAGCACGCTCCACCACCACTGAATAGTAAGAAGTACAGATATTTACTATTTACTATTTTTTGAATCTCATTGTTCCTTCCCTTTGATCTGTGTTTTCTCTCGGCTTCTGGGCGGTGGTTCTTCTTTCCTGAATTAACTGCCACAGCTTTTGGTGATCCCACCCTGCATATATCACTGTCGTCACCTCTCTATTAGTGAGTAGACAGCGGTCTAACAGGAAGATGACCTGGGGGGTGGGGCACGTGGACCACCCACTCTAAGCTTGAGATGGGAGTGTAACTAGCCGTAGTGTGAAAACTAAGTTAGGTGAGATATTGTGGAATAACAGTGCAAGATTTCATTTACTGATCAAAATACAAAAAGAAAACACAGAGTGGTAAAACACTCTGAGGGTAGAAGTCAGCAAGTCCCTGAGTCTGGGGGGGGGTCACCCGTCCCCTCTGTCATTTCAGGATTCATCTGGGGGTCACCTGGCTCACCTGGGCTCAGGGCACCTCTCCACAGGCCGACCACTCCCTCTAAATTTAAGGTTGGAGCATCTCCAGGGGCAACACTGCACCAAGGAGGGGTGGGGCCAGAAGGTAACCCTCCACTTCCCGCCCCGCGATTGGATGAATCGCAGGTGGGTTCCAGCAGGTTCTACATGCATCCGTCCCTGAGGGGTGGCGCCCCAGGGGGACCTGCTCTCTCCTGCATCACCCTCAGCCCTGCTCCTTCCCCCATGTCCGTGGCCTGTATGCCTGGAATTCCCTCCCAATCATGCCCCTGCAGCTGCTTCAAGATGACCTTGCATCCTGGGCAGGCTGAGCCCGGAGTGTGGCCTGCTCGCTGCATCCTGTGCTGTGCCCACCTCGAGCTGCCTTGAATTGTCAGGAACTCCAGAGCCAGAAATAGAAGACACAGCTGCGCGTTCCAGGAAATTGGATAAAGAGGGTAATGGCGTGAGTGCTAATTGCAAGGAACACGCCGTCTGTCATCTGCAGAGCCGCAGGCAGCGAGGAGGACGGAGCAGAGGCCCAGAGGAAGCGGGCACGTGTTCACACCCGACCTTCAGAGTCAGGGCTGGGGGGCTGGCTGGGGGGCGGGGGCCAGCCCTGCAGGGTGGGGAGGGGTGGAGTGCGCCGCTGACGGAGGGGGTGGTGTTGGGACCAGGCTGGGGCTGCAGGTGGAGGAGCCAGGACGGCACAGCTGCCAGCCAGGCAGGCGGTGACCCCTGAGCCCCGCTGAGGGTGGACCCTGTTCCACGATGTGGCAGCAGCAGTCTTAGCTTGGGGACTGCACCCTGACTGGTGTCCACGCGGCTGCTCCTTCTCTGTGCCTGTTCTGAACAACAAGCTCTGGTGTCGGCCCTTGTAGAAATGGCAGGAAGTGCTATTCAGACACTAAGGATGAGTCGGGGGCAGGGGGAGTCTGCCAGCAGGAGGCTGGGAGGAAGGAAGGGCCTGGCCCCCAGCACAGCCCAGGGGACCTCTGCCCGAGCTCTCCTGGTTCCCAAACGATGGTGATGCTGCAGGATGGGGCTCCAGGGGGAGGTCACATGAAGATGTGTGTGAGCACTAGCCCAAGCCCTAACCTGGCGGCGTGGGCCAGGACACTGTCCACAGGCGCTTCACCAGGACGGAGCACCGACCTCCGCCCGTGGCAGAGAGCCACCCGGTGTCAGCACCCTGAGATGATTCTGGGAATGCGTTGCTGTCAGGAGATGATGTAAACATCACAGAACACAGCCCAGGAAGGGAGACGGAACCACCCCAGACCCAGCCAGGCTGCAGGGAAGGACTGGACTTCCACAGGAAAGGGTCTAAAATGGGCTGAAGAATCCCACTATCTAGGACCAAACCACATGTAAAATGCCAAAGTATCAAAGGAAGGTCTGTTATGCAGATGAGGGGTGAAGACCATGGTTGAGAACGAAGGCCACGTTGGAGGCGAGAGCGTGCCTGCTGTGGGGGCACAAACCGACAGCGGTCCCAGGACTCTGGCCCCGGGACACCCATCACGAACGACCCCCTCCCTTGAGAGGGAGCTGGCCTGCGGATAGGATGGAGGGGTTCCCCTGTGATGGTGTGATAGTATAATATGTAAGATGGGGTCTCATATGTAGAGGTTCTCCCACCGGTTTTGAGGAAGCCACCCTATTGCAGAGGGGGCCATGACAGGGAATTCGGAGGCCGCTAGGAGTGAAGAACGGCTCCCCACTGGCCTCCAGCAAGAATGGGGAGGCCTTGGCCCTGCCCCACAGAATGAGCCTACCAGGATGTGACTGCACGATGCAGGCCTGGGGAGGCTGGTCTTCCATCAGGTGCGAGTCTTGCGGTTGAGGCAACAACAGTCATCAGGGTCCTTTGGGAAGAGTCGGTCTGGTGGGTAAGGCCGTGCCCACCCACAGGCACTGTCAGAGCCTGTTTCACACTTGACTGTCCAGCCCCCCGTCGGCTCCAGCCTCAGTCACGGGTCCTATGCCCGAGCTGCCCCTCTGCCCAGCACTGCACCCTCCTCTGCACATTAAGGACATGTGTTAGCATGGCTGTCAGGTTATGTGACGGCGTCTGTCTTATCATCACACGTTACAGTCTTTGTGGAAGTGGCTCCTCCTGCCTTGTACGTTGTTCAGTTGCTCGCTCATATCTGACTAAGTCGTGTCCGACTCTGTGACCCCATGGACTGCAGCACGCCAGGCCTCCCTGTCCCTCACTATCTCCCAGAGTTTGCCCAAGTTCGTGTCCTTTGAGTCTGTGATGCCATCCAACCATCTCATCCACTATTGCCCCCTTTTCCTTCTGCCCTCAATCTTTCCCAGCATCAGGGTCTTTTCCAAGGAGTTGGCTCTTCGCATCAGGAGGCCAGAGTATTGGAGCTTCAGCTTCAGAATCAGTCCTTCCAATGAATATTCAGGGTTGATTTTCTTTAGGATTGACTTGTTTCATCTCCTTGCCTTGTATACAGATAGTAATTTCCTTTGGAGCCAAGGATGATATGCTATTTTTTTTTAATTTAGTTTGTTATACATCTAGAACTCCTAAAATTCTCATCACACTGGTGGAGCCAGTTATGTGACACCAGTTCTTAATAATCACCCGCCTTTCATACAGAGCTGGGACCTTGAAGGAGTTTTCAGGGCTCTACGTGATGGACTGGTGCCCATCTGATTGGGCTGAGTTGAAGTTGACCATCCCTTCTCTCCATGTCCACCCTAATGCTCACGTGGTCAAGCGTCAGCTCTGGCCGAACAGAGGGGCCATTCTGCGCTGATGTTCTTCCGGAATCCTCCCCACCCCCACCCCGCCATGACGTGTCTGCACTTCACCGTGTTCTTAATCAACTGAGGAAGACTCCTGGGCGGAGCTTGGTTCACCCTGCCCCATAAAAGAGCTCATGAGTTTTAAAAAGAATTTTTATTTTTATTATTGAATACAGAAACTTTCAATTTAGGAAATCCTTATAATGTTCCAAGCAAGTGAAAGTTGCTCAGCCGTGTCCGACTCTTTGCGACCCCATGGACTATACAGTCCACGGACTTCTCCAGTCCAGAATACTGGAGTGGGTAGCTTTTCCCTTCTCCAGGGGATCTTCCCAACCCAGGGATCGAGCTCAGATCTCCTGCATTGCAGGAGGATTCTTTACCAGCTGTGCCACAAGGGAAGCCCTTTCCAAGCAAAGCCCATGTCTATGGAAGTAGTACCTCTACCAGCCATGCTGTAACTGCTCAGAAGTAGGAGCGGGTGGGCCTTGTTTGTGAAACCTGCCCATCAGCTTCTCCTCCCCACTGCGCTGAGTCCATCCCCCGCCCAGGCCCCCAGGGGCACATCGCATCTGGCTCTTCTCCTTGCTCTCAGGACAAGCCCCTGGTTCCCGAGGAGGCGGCCGGGTGTCCCCACATCCGCTCAGGCCGTCTCTCCCGCCTCTTCCCAGCCTCCTACATCTCCCTGTGGCCCCCACACTCCCCCAGTTCCCGGAGCCTGGCCTCCATGCCACGGACAGCCCCTGCTGAGCACCCTCCCAGCCCCCTCCATGGGCCAGGTCCCGACACCATCTGCCCTGGAGACAGCTCCCCCCAGGGGATGGGGGCCGCCTTGGCTCTGTGCACTTGGCTCCTGGGCACATCTCTGGAAGGACACTCATGCCCCCAGGAGATCCTGAAGTCACTTTCTGTCTCACCCCCCGCCAACCTCTCAAGGTCAGTGACCTTGATTTATTTTCTCTGAACCCACAGCACCCAGCAAAGGGCCTAAGACATAGTCAGTATTTAGCCAATGTTTTTAAGTGAATAAATTATTTTTGGATGACTTAAAGGTTTCACTGCCCCGTCAGCTGAGAGTCTGGAAGCAGCAACCTCCCAGCAGCAATGAGCTCACTTGGATCTCAGGTCCGAACACCTTCTCCGATAAGAGGGACCAGGGCTTCTCAGAGAATGCTGATTCTAGGGCCAACGCAGGAGAGAGAGTAGATGATCCTGGACCGTCTTCAAGGACCCAGAAAACAGAACAATGCGGGTACATCCCCGGGACACAGGAAGCAACCACAACCACCAAACCTGGAGCAATCTGAGCACAAATCAGCAGTCATATTAGATTACAACCCAAAGTATGAAACAAATATCCATGAGTTTATACTGACATAAACAGATGATTGAACTAATAAGTGAATGTGGGAGAATGGACAAATACCCCATCCGGAAGGATTCCAAGGAACTTACACAGATTCTACCATATCAGGAGGTGGAGCAGGCCCCTCAAGTGGCATCATCGACTCAATGGACACGAGTTCGAGCAAACTCTGGGGACCAGGGAAGGACAGGGAAGCCTGGCGTGCTGCAGTCCACGGGGTCACAACGAGTCAGACACGACTGAGCGACTGAGGAGCAACAGAACAAGCACAGAGAGACGTCCCTCCGAAGAGGACAGCACGGCACAGGGAAAAAGAACAAATGCAGAGAAGAAGGACCTCAGCCAGGAGGTCAAGGTCGGCACCAGCTGCGATACGTCACAGTGACGGTATGGACCTTGATAGGAAGGACGCGTTACTCTGGGGTCTTCCTCCCCAAACCCACGGCCCCAGTGGAACCGTGAGAAAAACTGGGACAAAACCCAGCAGAGGGACATCCCATGGAACACCTGATCGGCTCTGCTCGGAACTGTCAAGGTCATCCAGACCAAGGAGAGTGAGAAGCTGTATCACCCACGCGAGCCTGAGGAGATGTGAGATCACACGTGGTGTCTGTCCTGGGTGGGATCCCAGGACAGAAAAATTGAGTAGGGTGTAGACTGTTGTTAATAGTAGTACGGATCCATCTAGCACACCGGTGTTGAGATGTTAGCAATATAAGAATCCGGGTGTGGGCTAGATGGTAACTTCATAGTACTCTTGTGAGTGTTGTGTAAATCCATTTTTGTGTAAACTATTATAAAATAAGGTAGTTTGGTTAAAAAGTTACCTACCTGAAAAAGGTTTAAATGTTGACTAAAACTCAATTGAAATTGTGCCAAACTCTGACTAATTGCAAGACGGTGCCCTCTGTTAAGGCCTGTGGCGTCCTGAAAAGTCTTACAAGTATAATTTCTCCTCTCAAGATATGACATTTGAGAATGTCTCAGACTCACAGATACAATCAGGGCTTTAGATCAGGGCACTTGGCCTGGAAGACATCCAGGGAAGACATAGTGTCATGAGTCTAGAAATTAAATCTTCTTATGCCTGAAAAATGGATTTTCTTAAAAGTTTGACAAGTGAAACACTTTTAAACGCCGCTGTGTCCCCAAACCCGTGGTTCCTTAGGGCTGTTTCTCACCATCGACCAGTTCAATGTGACTCGAGCTCAGCATTAGATGCTAAAAGCAACTCTATTGAATATCTTTCTTCAGGTGTCAGCGTTCTCTACCTGGGAGAAAGAATTACATAAAATCGTGTTTGATCCTCGCTATCTCCTGCTCAACTCGGAGGAGCGGAAACAGGTAAGGTGGTGCGAGGCGCGCTGACAGAGTCGAGAGACGAGGCTTTAAAGAGGCGCTCCGTCCAGAGGTTTGTGTGGACAAGCGGGTGCCTGGCGTCTCTGCCATGTCTGTGGGGAAGCTGTGAGGTTGAGTGCCAGCCTGTGGGCTGTGAAGGGAAAGAGCCCTGGGTGCAGAGGGCGGTTACCCTGGTTCCTGCTCCTGGTGAACCCTCTGCTCCCGACCCCCAAAGACAACCCTCACATTTGAAGGTGAAAACTCAATCTGGGGGAGCATGAACCATATCCTAGATGACGCATTAACAAGACTGAAGATCCAGAGTAGTAACAGTGACCTAGGAGAGGTCCAGGGAACACAGGAGCAGAAGTCAAGGATGGACGTTTCTAGAAAGCAGATCCCCAGAAAGGCAAGAATGGGGTGCAGGTAGCTGGCCTGGAGGTCAATTTAAATGGATACCTGGTAGAAGTCTACCCTGGCGTGTTGACCAGTCACATCAGGAAGCCAGAACCGCTTCCAGGATTAGACAGACAGAGAGATGGGCTGTGCGGACCGGTGGGGAGGCCTGCGTTCTCACAGCCCCGCTGACGTCTGTGGCTCCTGGAGCGCCCCGAGAAGGGCCCTGAGACAAGTTCCAGAAGGATTCCTGTTCTGCTTCTGCATCTCTGGTTCCATCCCAATGGTGCTTCTCCCGCTGACTGCCGAGTGCAGAGGGGATGCGTGTGGAAAGTGGGTGACCGGGAGCCACCCCTGGAAGCAGAAGCCCCTCGAGGGTCATCTCAGGGGAGGGTGCTGGCGTCATGGGCCTGGAAGCGTCCGTCTGATTTCAGACGGCGAAGTCCTGGAAAGCCAGGGCCGGAAGGACAGAAAGTGCCGCTTAATTTCAATTCTGTCGTCAGCCCGTGAAGTTCCCGTAGGGTGCAGACCAGGGGCTCGAGACAAGCCACTCAGACAGGGCCTTGCTTGGAGTCTGGACGTTTTATATCTATTTTCCCCTGAAGCTGAGGGATCTGGGCAACTGTAATCATTGGTAGCATCTCACCCTTTTGTTGCAATATTAGAAATCAGAAAGTTCACTCTCCAACCATGACCACATACGGTGAGAAGCTTGTTTATTTTGGTGACAGGATCACTTTAAGCCATAACTGATAACACTCAGCACACCTGCAAATTGTGTCTCACTGAATGTTGAGGTCAACGCTGTTACCTTCAGTCCATGGATGTTTTCAGAGGCCATTAGCCCCTTTAAAGGAAGTTGAAAAAGTAAGACTCTCCTGCGCTGATGGTTTGATGTTTAGGCCCCGTCTCTCAGAAGGCAGGGCGCTCAGGGCCCGTTTGCTTGCTGGACAGACTGGGCTCCTGGGCCGAGTGGGGACTCCTGCTTGCCGTCTTGAGTCTGGAGGGTGGTCACAGTACGAGAAGCACCCTCAGAAGCAACAGGGCTGGATTCCCACAGCCCCAGTCAGAGAGGCAGGCTCTGACGGGAGGAGCTGGGGTGCCAGGATGCACCGGGGCAGACAGATCAGACTGGATGGACGGTCAGCTCATGCTGATCCACCCTTTGCGGGGAGCTCGCAGGCATCTTTGTGAGAGATGCGTCAGGCCCTCCGACGTTCACACTGTACACAGGCGGCGCTCATCCCGCAGTGTGGTCTGCTCCCCGAGCCCCACGAGGAGGAGGAGGAGGAGGCCAGCTCCCCAGAGCTGACATCCTTCAGCACCAGAGAGCCTCAGCCAGCTCCCCAGAGCTGACGTCCTTCAGCACCAGAGAGCCTCAGATGGAACTCGGCATCGTCAGAGAAACCCCACCTCCTGGCAAAGCAGCAACGTTGTCATTTCTCAGAGGCGCAGAGCTGAAGCCGAGCTGATGAAGGAGACAGTATTTGGGCCCCATTCAGAAAACACAGTCCTTTTTATGAATGGATCTGGCTGGCAGGCAGCAGTCATGGACTCTGGGGGGAACCCACTGTCCCTAGTGTTTCGTGGGAAAAGCCAAGGCTCACAGGGTGTTCACTGCTGCCATCCCTCTGCAGGGAGTGGCAGGGGAGTGGTGAATGCGCCTGAACCCAGAGCAGGGGTCTGGGGAGCACACGTCAGAAGTGTTTCTATGGCAACACATGGCAATCCATCTTATTTCACTGAAACACTCCATGACAAGATAATGGCCAGTAGTCTTGTCTTTTAAAAAGTCGTGCCCCACTTTGAATAAGACTGGTGTAATTTGTTAAACAGGAGGAAAAAAACCTGTTACATTAAATTATAGCGGCATAAATAAAGCACCAAAGCAAAGGCAGTGGAGACAGCAGAATCTGATTAGAGGGATAAATGGTTCCAGGCAGGCAGAGAAGCAGGTCTTTCTCACAGCTGTGACCCCACTGCCAGCCAGGGTGTCTATCCAGATTTAAAATTAATAGAGCAAAACTCTGACTAATGATGGAGCCCCATGCTTTTATTTGGATAACAACCCTGCATTCACCTTTTTTATTAGCTGAAATTATCAGAGAACTGGAGAGCTTACATTACCATTTGCCTTGAAGGTGAAACAAGTATTCTAACTTAAATACGTATATGCACGTTCTCTAAATCCTGTTCGTGAATATTTGATTTCGCTGATGATTCCTCTGGAGGTGAGAAGCATTTTGGATTTACAGTCCCACAAAGGCTGGCAGGACTGAAATGGAACTGGGGACCATCAGGCAGAGCCACGGAGACCCGCTCCGCCTGGGGAGCGATGGGGGCTGTGACCGGGCACGTGATCGCTTCTGGCTCCGTGTCCTCGGGAGAATCCTTGGGAAAAGCACAGTAGATTCCCTGAACTCTTGGTTCAAAGACCAGGATCTGCAAAGGCCACTGATTGGGTTGGTACAGAATTGCTATTTATTGGCCTAACAGGACCCAATGTGGGCTTTTACTGATCTTTTTTATTTGTGTCCACATACACATCTAAATTTGCCATGGAGTGATGGGACTGGATGCCATATGTTCATTTTCTGAATGTTGAGTTTTAAGCCAGCTTTTTCACTCTCCTCTTTCACTTTCATCAAGAGACTCTTTAGTCCTTCTTCACTTTCTGCCCTAAGGGTGGTGTCATCTGCATATCTAGGTTATTGGTATTTCTCCTGGCAATCTTGATTCCAACTTGTGCTTCATCCAGCCTGACATTTCGCATGATGTACTCTGCATATAAGTTAAATAAGCAGGGTGACAATATGCAGCCCTGACGTACTCCTTTCCTGATTTGGAACCATTCTCTTGTTCCATGTCCAGTTCTAACTGTTGCTTCTTGACCTGCATACAGATTTCTCAGGAGACAGGTCAGGTAGTCTGATACTCTTTAAGAATTTTCCACAGTTTGTTGTGACCCACACAGTCAAACACTTTGGTGTGGTCAATAAAGCAAAAGTAGATGTTTTTCTGGAGCTCTCTTGCTTTTTTGATGATCCAACAGATGTTGGCAATTTGATCTCTGGTTCCTCTGCCTTTCCTAAATCCAGCTTCAACATCTGGAAGTTCATGGCAAATAGATGGGGAAACAATGGAAACAGTGAGAGACTTTATTTTGGGGGGCTCCAAAATCACTGCATATGGTGACTGCAGCCATGAAATTAAAAGATGCTTGCTCCTTGGAAGAAAAGCTATGACCAACCTAGACAGCATATTAAAAAGCAGAGACATTACTTTGCCAATAAAGATCTGTCTAGGAAAAGCTTTGGTTTTTCAGTAGTCACGTATGGATGTGAGAGTTGGACTATAAAGAAAGCTGAGTGTGGAAGAACTGATGCTTTTGAACTGTGGTGTTGGTGAAGACTCTTGAGAGTCTCTTGGACTGCAAGGAGATCCAACCAGTCCATCCTAAAGGAAATCAGTCCTGAATATTCACTGGAAGGACTGATTCTGAAGCTGAAACTCCAATACTTTGGCCACCTGTTGCGAAGAACTGACTCATTGGAAAAGACCCTGATGCTGGGAAAGATTGAAGGCAGGAGGAGAAGGGGATACAGAGGATGAGATGGTTGGATGGCATCACTGACGGAATGGACATGAGTGTGAGCAAGCTCCAGGAGTTGGTGATGGACAAGGAGGCCTGGTGTGCTGCAGTCCATGGGGTTGTAAAGAGTCGGACACGACTGAGCAACTGAACTGAAGTGAACTCATCTAAATGCTCTCTAGTGTGGTCTCCTTTTAGTGATCGTGAAGCTTGGAGAGCACCAGGAATGACACAGCTGTCCCTGCTGAGGCCCTCGTCTGCAGCTGACAGTTTTCTGACATTACAGTGGGGAGCGGTCTTACCCGAGCAGGCGAGGCTCACTCTGGGCCCTGCTGCACAGAGGGGTGCCCTGGTGGCATTGTGTTATGCCCACTGCTGGCTCCTGAGGGAAACCTCCCCAAGGTCATGGGTGGATCTGCCCACCAAATGATGCCCATGACCTGTAGGCGAAGGGGCAGCTTTCCTTGTCAAGGAGCCTTCAGGCCCACTTCTCGTTGAGCTGGGGGTGGGCGTACAGCACCCGAGGGTCAGGTCTCCTCACGGGGCGTTTCCATGACACCCAGGAGAGGCTCACCTCATCTGCAGGAGTCCTGGGGAACCTGACCCTTGTTCACAAGGGGCTTCTGGGAGCCTCCAGTTGGGGAAGGGAGAGATACCAGGTTGACTTTCTTTTCACAAGTTCAAAGTCGTGTTGGAAACTCAAACGCCAGTTACGTTGCTGTGGGGATTGCTAGAACAAACTGCATATTCTCGTGTGTCCTGGTGCTGCTGGCTGGGGTGTGAGAGTTGGTGAGAAAATGCACACGGTAAGGGAAGCTCCAGGCGTTCCGAGGAGAAATACCGAGGCCCTAGAGTTGGGTTTCCACACTGTCCTCTCTCCCTGCTCCTCTAGGGAGCACCCCTCACTCATTCCAGGGGTTTCTAAGCAGCTGACTCAGTGTCTGACCCCCGGTCACACCTGGTCTCCTGGAGAACAAGTGTGACTGTGTAGGCGCTCGGCGTCAGGGAGACCCCGTGATGGAAGGCTCTTCCTTGTCGCTCCAGCAGCTGTGAAAAAGACAGGCTTATCTCAGATTCTCGCTGTTTTCCTGTGGTGTGCGAAACACAAGATTTCATTTCTGATACACACTCTTGTAATAGTTCTCTTTTGTGTGTCTCTTAAGATATTTGAACAGTTTGTCAAGACAAGAATAAAAGAAGAATACAAGGAAAAGAAAAGCAAATTGCTGCTAGCCAGAGAAGAGTTCAGAAAGCTTCTAGAGGAATCTAAACTGTCACCCAGGTATGGAGAGGGAGTTAACATCAGGCAATTTCTGGGGCTGGAAATTTACCGCATTTTGTAAGAGGATTTTTTAAAGTCAGTGTGGGTTACATCAGGTGACCTATGTTCTGTCGAGCGTGTCATTTTGGGGAAGGAAGGCCTTCTCCCTGTGCTGTCCGTGAACGGACCTCCCAGCCCTGCTTCCCTATCCCCCCGGCAGTGGGGGTGCTGTCTGCTGACCAAGGGCACCCTGGCCATTCTGTCCACCCTACATGATGGTTTTCAACCTGTCAGCAGCCCTGACCCCAAGGACAAAACAACTCATCAATAGGTCAGCCCTCGTTAGATTGGCCTAAGTCCTGATCAAATGACAACAAGAGTGAAAATCCAAAACAACACACACCAGCAAAATGAACCCCACCAGCAGCCTGGCTTCCGCACGCCTGGGCAGCTGTCCAGAGTGTAATGTGAAGATGCTCCTATGCGGGGGAAAGGGAAGGGTGAAACTGGCCATCAAATTCACCTAAGATAATCAGGCATTATGCCCGAGAAATAAGACAAGTTGATATGAAAATGAAGTTAGAAATAAAAGAATGCGTAAGCTTAACTTTTCTCAAAATTAATTTTAATTGACTGACATTTTAAAATTAATGTGCATATACTACTTTTAATTATAAAACTATAAATTTTATGAGTGAAAAATGATTAATTTTGATGTATTTTTGTTTTCAATTAGGACATTTTTAAATGGACATTTGTGCATTTTTATTTTTAATAATAATGCTGACAGTATGCATTTTTAATAATAGCACTAGACTAGATCATATTTAATTGGGCATTAATTGATGTTTGCTTTCTGTGCAGATGTAGGCATCTACATTTTGGTCAGTAATTGGTTAACTCACTTGGTCAATAGTTGGATAGTGTAATTTTGTATGGTTATGTAGTCCTTCCCTGGTGGCTCAGATGGTAAAGAATCTGCCTGCAGTGCAGGGGACCCGGGTTCGATCCCTTAGGGAAGATCCCCTGGAGAAGGAAAGGGCTACCCACTCCAATATTCTTGCCTGGAGAATGCCATAGACAGAGGAGCCTGGTGGGCTACAGTCCATGGGGTCACAAAGAGTCAGACACGACTGAGTGACTAACATTTTCACTTAACTATCGGTCCTCAGAAAACTTCTCCAACTATTCAGAGGATAGGTACTTCCTGAATGGGAAGAAAATTTGCATGAATTAGCCTCATCGCCAAATGCTAACCTCAAAAAGTAAATGTGGGTCTAATGATTTGTAAATTGCGGTTTTCTATGAAACGCTGGGCTCCGGCCCTGGATTTGCTCATTGCCCCAGTCGGTGACCCTGGGTCGGGGGTTGGTTCTGGAGCTCCCGCGTCAGTGCAGAGCAGCCTTGCCCATCCTTGGCCCCGGCCCTGGGGTCAGGCTCTGAGCCTTCACAGCTCGGCTGTCTTCACCTGAGGGAGGTAGTCGCCCTGCTTCACTGGCCTCTAGCAGGACGGCGTGTGGGGCAGACAAGGCAAGACACGCGGTGCCCGGCAGGTCCTGAAGACTCTCATCCTTACCACTGCGCTGGCCTTGGGGACAGTTAGCGCATGATCTCTGTCCATCCACTGCTCAGATGTTAACCGTAAGCCAACGTATCTCCCCTTCCTGTGAACATATCATGAATGCAAAGGAGAAGCATTCAGGCTGTATTTGACAATTAGGAAGAAGATTTACACACACACAGAAGGAAAATCAGTGGTATGAATGAATATACTCTCCATTGAAATTAGATCTAATTGCCTGCCACTTTTTAGAAGTGTACACTGGGCATATAATACTTTTGTAATTACAAAGCTGGCTTGCGTTTCAAAGGCAGCCAATTCTGGGGCATTTCAGACCCTTTCCAGATCCTCTTCACGTTCTCTTCCTGCTGTTCACAGCTGTCCTAGTGACAGTGGGCAGCTCTTGCTGCTGCCCTCTGGCCCAGCACAGGTGTCCCGAGGACCCTCGGTGACACCTCCCGTCATCCTGGCTCCCATCCTGACCGCAGGGATAGTCCAGGGCCCGCTCTCAGCCCTGCCCAGCTCTCAGGGTCTTGGGGCAGGGACAGGAGCCTCGGGGGAACCTCCCCATGGGCTGTGGGACCAGCACTCAGGCCGGATCAGCCACCTCCTTCAACTGTGGGCAGCCAAGTCTCTGGGGAAAGGAAGCCGCAGTGCTAGTCACTCAGAGAAGTTCCCCAGACTCACTGGACGGTCCACCGGGGTCAGCAGGAAGGCAGGCTTCCCCCTCGAGACGGCTAACAGGTCACAGAGTTTTGATTCATTTTTCCTTTTGGGGATGCTTCTTTTCAGAGGTGCCTGGAATAGGATCTCTCTAGAAGGGTCTCTGCCCAGCCCCCTATTGAAAATGCTCAGGCTCCCTCTAGACACCCCCAGGACGACAAGCACCCATGACTCAGCGCCTCACTTTCCTCATGCAAACGGTGATGGAAGTGCAAATAAGTGTGTGTTAGGCCAGCACAAGGCAATTGTGAAATCATGGAAGGAATGGAGGGAGAGACGGAGGGAGGGAAAGAAAGAAGGGAGAATGTTGGCGCCCAGAGAGAAGTGCTTTCTGTCTGGGAGGCCTGGGAGCAGGCGGGGCTCCGGGGCACGCCCGGAGAACAGTGGGGCTTGAGGAAGGTGGGAGGCACCTTGTTTAGTGACAGCACAGTTACAGTTGTTGTCGTTCGGTCGTGTCCGACTCTTTGCCACCCCATGGCATGTAGCCCATCTCTGTCCGCGGGATTTCCCAGGCAAGAATGCTGGAGTGGGTTGCCATTTCCTTCTCTAGGGCATTTTCCTGACCCGCGCCTCCTGTGTCTCCTGCATTGCAGGCAGATTCTTTAGCTGCTGAGCCATCAGGGAAGCCAACAAGGGTCTACTAATTATTGGTCTTGTCTCCTAACAGCCATGTCAATATAATCTTGTTATTCATGTATTAAAGGTAAAGAATCTGCCTGCAATGTGGCAGACCTGGGTTCAATTCCTGGGTTGGGAAGATCCCCTGGAGGAGGGCATGGTAACCCCTTCCAGTATTCTTGCCTGGAGAATCCCCTGGACAGAGGAGCCTGGTGGGCTACAGTCCAAGGGGTCGCAAAAAGTTGGACACGACTGATAGACGAAGCACAGCACATTAAGTTATAACAATTCAATGCAACAATGAAATGTCTGCAATAAAAAATAAAATTGTCCACAAAGAGAAGCTGGAGGAAGAGGTCTCCCCAGGCACAGGGTGCGTGGGTTTCTCACACACTCTGGGCCCCTCCTGCAGCTCCGGCCACAGCTCTTGCAGGAGCCCCAGGCAGGAGGCAGATGGGCAATATGCAGGCACCCGGCTCCCTGGGGCCCCTGTCCCCTGGAGCTGTCACAACCCTTGGCTTCAAGCTCGCAGCTGGGAGGAGAGGCAGCTCTGGGGACCAGGTCCTGGCCGAGGTTCCATTTGTCCCTGCAAGGCTGCATCCACTCCCGCCCTGTGAGCTGCCCCGCCCCCTCAGGCCTGGCCTGGCTGGCATCTCTGAGCTCCTTACAGGTGCCGCCCTGGCCTGGCGATCATGGGTTCAGTGAGTCAGTATTTGGGTGCTAAGCACATGCTGCTGGGCTTAGACTGTCAAGAGGCCCCGTAGAAACAAAGCAGATAACGTGCTTCCACGGGCACAGGGAGAGGCGAGTCGTGTTGCATGACTGAGGCTCTTCAAGATGACATCCGTGGTGAGGGCCGTGAGAGGCTGCCTTTCTGTGTGTGGGAAGATGCGAGAGTCTGGGCTCCTGGAAGCCATTCCTTTGACCTGCACCTCAGCTGTCTGGGGCCAGGGTCCTGTGTTTCTGCATCCTGAGCTTCTCAGGGCTCGCCGTGCAGAGGGGCTGCTGTCTGGTGGCTGCCAGCTGGCAGGGGTTCGTTCCTTCCTGAGCTCACGGTCCGTGGTGGCTGCAGTCGCTGGTACCTGTGACATCCTTGGTTTACTGATGTGGCAGGAAATGTTCCGCTTCTCACTTCTGGTGAGGAGAGAGCTCTAAAGGATGAGTGGGGAAATGAGGGAAGGGTGTGCCAGGCGGAGGGAACAGCATATGCGAAGCCCAAGGCAAGTAGGAGCACAGGAGCAGAGGGAGCAAGAAGACCAGTGGGGGCTGAGCGGTGACGGGGTGGCCGCTGCGGGGCTTGGAGTGAGACGAGGCCCAGGAGGGAGATGGGTGGGCGCTGGGGGGCTTGGAGTGAGACGAGGCCCAGGAGGGAGGTGAGGCCAGGCTCGTGTCCAGAGGGCGGCTGGATGCAGAGACGGGCAGATGAGTGAGTTAACGTGGCTCAGGCATCGGCCGGGCCCGGGGGAAGTGACGCCCATTATGGGGAGCAGGCAGGTGGTGTCGGAGGCCCAGTGGCCGTTCCCTCTGCCCATCCACCTGTCGAGGGTTCTGCTCCTGGGACCCTGGCCTCAAGGAAGAGGTGCTCAGAGCCCCAGGAGCCACTCTCCTCCAGGAAGGCCCTCAGGATGACTTTTGTCTTCCAGGACCACATTTAAGGAGTTTGCTGAGAAGTACGGCCGGGATCAGAGGTTTCGACTTGTCCAAAAGCGGAAGGACCAGGAGCATTTTTTCAACCAGTTCATCCTTATTCTCAAGAAGCGGGACAAAGAAAACAGACTCAGGCTCCGGAAGATGAGATGAGAGTGTGAGGACGCGATCAGGCTGAGCGTCGGAGCGGAGCGTGGGGCGGAGGTGGAGGCGGCGTGGGGGTGGCGCCCGGCCGGCCGGGTTGGGGGCCCGTGGACCGTAGGCTTCGCTCTCCCAGGATTACTGTTTCATATTGAAGCTCCCTTTGGTACAGCCTTCCGAGTTTGATGCATTTCTTATTGCCATGATATGTCACTCCCTTAATTGTTTTACTTACGCAGATGACTTGTAATATAGACAAATTCTAAGTCTGCCGCAGGTTTGCACCTCAGCGGAGACACCGACTCGAACCCCCTCAAGGCGTTTTCATCAGTCGAGCCAATTCTCTGAAAGTTTTCTGGAAGCTTTTGTGAGTTCCTTCCATCCCTCAGGAGTTCCAGGGTGTTGGGACGTCCTGCCTCGGGTCCCGGGTCTCGGTCTAGTTCTCTGAGTAGTAGCATAAATTGTTCATCATCGCAGTGACACCTGTGACCATTGGACGCACGGACCACGGACTGCCTGCAGGTTGAAGGGTGATCGCCCACCCTCTCCCCCGGGGAGTGTTGGGCCTGGAGAAGGGGGCTGCGCTGTCTGTGGGAGGTCCTACCTAAAAAAGAATTATTTTGTACAAATCATCTTATGAATATTTGAGTTATTTTTCTTGTATGCCCAGAGTTTGCATGAGATTTTTCTCACCATCTTTGTATAAAAAAATTTTTAATTTTTTTGAATTAATAAATATTTTAAACCAGTGTATCTTGTGGCTTAGACTTCCAAGCTTAAGCAACAAAAATTGTGGCTCCCCTGGTAGCTCAGACGGTAAAAACCCCGCCTGCAATGCAGGACACCCAGGTTCAATCCCTGGGTCAGGAAGATCTCCCGGAGAAGGAAATGGCAACCACTCCAGTATTCTTGCCTGGAGAATTCCATGGACAGAGGAGCCTGGTGGGCTACAGGCCATGGGGTCGCAAAGAGTCAGACATGACTGAGCGACTAACACTTTTACTTAAAGATACTCGATTTCAAAAGATTCATAAAAGCATCTGTCATTGCCTGTAAGGGCTGTGACGGTACTACTCAGAAGGAAGTCTTGCTTTTCAAGCTACCAGCCCCGGGTGGAATCATATTTGATAAAACCAGCTAATTAATCACATTCTGTGAATTATTGAACATCTGTTTATTGATTCCAGGTTTATGAAGTGTCTATTCAGATATCCTGTCTGTGTCCCCAGCAGAACCCTGGCAATGTCTCCCACGTAACTTCTTTCTCATCAGACAATTCCTGAAAAAGAACACTTTGTCGAACGTATTAGGAGGGAACTGGGAAATGTAGGAGCTCCCGGGGAACCCCTGGGATTTCCAGGAAGCTGGAGCGCTCTCCTGCCATCAGCAGCAAGGATCCATCTGCCAAGCCAGCTGCTTGCCTCTGGCTCTAGGGAGGCGCTGGGACCAACCACCTGAGCATCAGTCCCCGAGAGCGGGGCAGCCGGAGCGTCCCCAACACGTCTCCAGGTGGGTTTGAGTGGAGTGCATCTCAGGAGACTCAGCCACAAGGACCGCTTGGCACCATAGAGGGTGGCCGTCCAGCTGCTCCCATCGGCTTCTCTGGCGTTTGCTCAGCCAGCTGGGTCTGGATCTCTGCACTCCTGAGAGGCACGTTCCAAAGACGCTTCTCTGAGCCTGGGGTGTGGGCTGTGGGGGTGGCTGCTCCCTACCTCTGCTGTTTCCACGTACTTCACACAAACGTCTGCAGCCGGATCGCCCTCCGTGAACTGCCGTCTGATCCCGCAGTGCGACACTGGAGGTGCCTGGCAGTGTTTCATTTAAAATGGACGACTGCAGCCAAGCCGGGGCCTGAGCCGGTCTGGAGGTGGGAGGGAACCCACGCCCCTTCTGGACCCTCTCTGCCCACGGCTCTTCTTCTCACCGCCCTGCTCACCACCTAGAAGGTGCAGCTGCTGGCTCCAGACACGAGCAGCCCTTGGCCCATCACAGCCCGGATTAGGAGAGACCCCCGCAAGCCCCAGAGGAGGGTCTCTCTGTGGGGGAACTTGAGACTGCTCAGAATGGCGGTTCTAGAACCTGTCATTCTGGCCCAAGGCAGGAAGCACACTGCTCTGCGGGCTGAGGTTGACGCGGCACCAGCGGCGGGTGTGACGGGTGACGGAGAGGTCACCAAAGAGCCTGTGGGCACTGATGCCCCATGAGCTTTACAAAGAGCTTCCAACCCCAGGTGGTCCAGGCAGGCGGTCGTGCGGCTGTCAGCCCTGTGCTTGCCCGGATTCTTGCTCAGTGGTCCCGCCTGCAGAGAGACCGTGATGCCGGGGCGGGACGCGTGTGCATTTAGCAACATGCCGGTCAGCATGGTGTAGCTGCTGCCGTGAGAGGTGGCTCTGTGTCCCCACAGCAGGCTGATCACAGGGATCCTCTCTGTTACTGGGGCAGCACTTCTCCTCTTGAATAAATGAGTCCCTCAGATATCAATCCCCCTGCCTGCCCAGAGCGCCTCCACCATCATCATAGTCCGTGCCCTGGCAGAGCTTGTCGTCCTGGCTTCCCATAGGACGTCCTCTTGACCAAGGAATGCTTTTACCGGGAAAGGAGTTGCAGCAACGGGTTCACACCCACCAGATTCCCTGGAGCAACCAAGAGCCTTATACCCCGGGAGCAGCTGGCATGATGAAGCACTGGACGGCTCTGACACTTTGCCACCAGAAGGACCGGGCCCTGACAGGCTGGGCTGTGGGGTTGTCTCCTTAGGCTGACTCTCCCGATCACCACCAAGGGGAGGTGAGAGGGGCCCCCTCATTACTACGCTCAGTGACCCACCCAGAGAATCCTTACTCCCATCCCCTAGCTTGAGAGTTTGGACAGCCTGGTCCCCAAGGACAGGATCCAGCATCTTGGTTCTGCTTTTTTACATATTCTATTGACTTTGTTACAAGTTAATCCTAAAGGGATATTGACTAAAAGCTTAAATTATACATAACTTAGTGGTTAGAAAGACACAGTTTCCCCAACACCCTGTAGGAAATTCTCCAGACATTTTTGCTTTTCACCCAAGAATTTGGGAACTTACCTTTTAGTTCATGTAATCATGATTTTGAATCTAAGAAAATTAAATGATTTATAGTTGAAGATGGATAGATAATCTCTGATTATCTTTATATCTACATCTAGATTCGCATCTGTCCCTTATCAATCAGTTTGCCAAGGGGCAAGGCACCCAGGGTCTAATCAGACAAGGCCTCAGGAGAAACACAAGTTTGAGAAAAGCTGGTTTATCTTTGTACATGGACCGCATTTCAAATGCTTGCTCCTTTTCCGGGCTGCAGAAACCATCAATATTTTTTAGATGTCTGCGTATATGGATGCTATAAAAATATGATAGACCAAGATTTCTTTTAAATGATAGCTTCTTTTAATTTTTGCGCATTTCACTTTTGTTTTCAATGCCACTAGCATAGCTTAGGTTAACTCAGTGTGACTTGTACGCTGCGAAACATTAGCAGGACACCAACCACTGAATGGCGGTAGCCAGAGGCAGGGGCGCAGGTGGGAGAAATGGGTGAAGAGTAGAGGAAAAAAAATAAACCTCACCTGATCTTCTCTTAAAAAAGTTCACAACTGCGAGCATGTCACTCAGTCAAAGGACAGAGAGGAGCTGGAAGAAAGGGCGGCGGCTCTTTTTGTCCCCGATGGTTTGATTAAACCCCTTCTCTTCGGGGCTCTGGTCCTGGTCCCCATCACCCCACACCTCCCCCCGCTTTTCCCCCCTGTGTCACCCAGACGAGAACCCGTCCTCCGGACCCCGCTTCCCCCGCTACCCTGCTGCACGGCACCTACAGGTGGGCGCTGTCTGTGACCCCTGGGTCATCAGTGACCCTTCTTCCTCTCCATCTGGTGCTCTTCAAGTCCTTCTTGGTAATGCCACGGCCCCCATTTCCTCCGCCTCTTAGAACCTCTTGCCCAGGGCAGACGTCCCCGGGAGAATTTTGCCCCTGATCTCCCGCCTTGGGCCCCCCGGCTCTGCAGGAGGGTCCTCAGAAGACAGGCGGGGGGCCTGGACCCTGGAGCAGTGAGACGGAGTGGAGCTTTGAACCGCCTGCTGACATGAGCCAGAATGACAAACCCAAGTGGCTTCCTCCCGGTTGCTCTCGTATCAACAGTGATGACAGACTTCTCATCCCAGATCTGCTGAGTATTCACTTTCTTACTAAATGTTTTTGTCTTCACTGATGCTTCATTTGGATGATCTGCTTCAAACAGTTCATCAACAATAGTGAGAGAAAATCATTCACATGTCTTCTTTTTGCCAAATATGTGAACTTTGTTTATATTTTCCTGATAAAGTTTTTGAAGTGTCAACCAGGTTAAAGTCTCCTGATGATTCATGAAATGTCTGCCAAGATAATGAAGTAACGATTTCGAGGGGGGTCATTGCTGTGAAGGGCTTCCCTGCTGGCTCAGTTGGTTAAGAATCCACCTGCAGTGCAGGACACCCAGGTTCGATCCCTGGGTCAGGAAGACCCCCTGGAGGAGGGCATGGCAACCCACTCCAGTTTTCTTGCCTGGAGAATCCCCATGGACAGAGGAGTCTGGTGGGCTACAGTCCATGGGGTCACACAGAGTCGGACACGACTAAAGTGATTTAGCACGCACGCACATAGGACTTTTTACAACAAATGACCGGGTAGTTGGAACTTTGAAAGACTGCTGCTAATTCAAGAGATGTGAAGTTTTCTATGTATGGGAAGATGCGAGAGTCTGAGCTCACTGAAATCGTTCCTTTGATCCCGCCTGGGCTCTCTGGGGCCGGCATCCCGTGTTTCCTGCCCTGAGTGTCCTCAGGGTGCCCAGGGGTGGAGGCGGGTAGGTGGCTGCATCCTGCTTGACGGTGGGCCTCCTGCTCCCGTCCTGAGCTCCCGGCGGGCTCCCCATCCGGGCGCCGGTGCTGCAGTGCCTGCCACGTCCTTTGGTCCCTGGTCTGACACGGGGCAGGTTTAGTCCCGTCTTTACTCTGGTGCGGTTTTGTGGCAAAACGTGTTTCCCAAAAATGCCCCTCCCCCTCCACACACACACACACACACACACACACACACCCTCGTGCTCACCTTACCTGACACTCTGCACCGGGCGGGGTTTGGGCAGGGTTCTGCGCCCGCCCCAGCAGCAGAGTGTGACAGACTCCGTGCTGTGACTGGCCAGGCCAGCACGGGAGGGCACGGGGCCCCTCGTGGCTCCTCCAGGCTTGGAAGCCCTCGCTGGGAGCCACCGGGCTGTTTGGAAGCCCTGGCTTTGTGGAAAAGCCAGGTGCAGGCGTCCCAGTCGTGGGCCCCACCTGGGGGCCGTGCTTCTGGCTCCAGCCTTGCGGAGGCAGCAGCCGATCCCCAAGGAGAGCAGACGCCAGCCCGCCCACATCGCAGTCTGTGGGCAGAACAGGACGTGCCCTTGTTCTGAGCCACCGCGGTTCAGTGACTCGGTACCCGGGACAGGCTCCTTAGTCTGAGTGACCAGGGCACTTGATGGGCACATAATGGACATGCCGATCCTGGTGGCTGACGTCACGGACGCTGCTCCCTGCCGGGTGCTGGCGGGGGCCTCACGGGACCTCCCGGTACCCTCTGGGCTGGGTTCTGCTACCATCCTCCGTTCACTGGGGAAACTCAGGTCTGGAGGGGTGAGCAACTTGCCCAAAGGCACCCAGACTGACGTAGGCAGGACTTGCCCAGATGTCATCTGACTCCGGAATCTGTGCTCCAAACCACCCCCCAGCCCCCACCCCACAGGGCACGTAGAATCTGGCTACCGTGGCTGAAAGTGGTCATGCCTTGCGTCACTCATGGACTTTTGCCGTCTTCTCTGTGTCTTCAGAGTGGGCCCTGCGGGAAGGAAACTCCAGCAGCAGCTCTCAGGTCGGTAGAAGGGTCAGCCCGTGATGGAGCAGTTAATGCAGAGAAAGGAGCTGCAGGAGAGGGGGAGGAGGGGGTAGGGGGAGGGGGAGGAGGGAGAAGGTTGGGGGAAGAGGGGGAGGGGTGGGGAGGAGGGGAGGGGTGGGGAGGAGGGAGAGGGTTGGGGGAGGAGGGGGAGGAGGGGAGGGGCGGGGAGGAGGGGCAGCTCAGCAGAGGCTCAGAGGGCAGGGATGGGGAGCGAGGTTGGCCTGGGGAACTGCCCACAGCGTCCTGCCCCAGCATCAGTGGTCCTGGAGGGTATGTCTGATGCACTGGGACCGGGCCTCACCTTGAGCACCTGGGTCATAAACACACTGAATTCCTGAATCAGTGAGTGGACCCAGGAGGCTTCTCCAAAGTCTGCTTCGTGTGGGTCCCTGGAGAGTCAGGTCGTGTTGTCAGATGGTCTCACTCATTCGTTTGACCGCAGATCTCAGTGTACTTCTCAGAGGTTCCAGGCAGGAAACAAAGGGACGTGGCCCCGCCCTCTGGGAACCTGATGCTGGAGCAGAGAAGGCAGAGGCCCAGCAAGGGACGAGGAATGACCGGGTCAGTGTGTGAGGTCGCAGAGCGGGCAGGGCTGGGACAGAGGTCCAGGAGGGTGTGCCCGTGAGAACAGGGGGCGGTGGGGCCGGGCAGGCACAGGGCGGGCAGGTCCGGGAGCAAGGGCTCAGTGGAGCCAACACCCCAGGGTGGCTGGAGGTGGGGGACCCGCAGGGCTGAGGTTCCTGGGGGGCAAGGCAGGCATGGGAGCAGAGGGCACCTCTGAAGGGCATGCATGGGCAGCTGCGGGGGGAGGGCCGCACATTCATCCTGTGAGGGGCAGCCCCCCTGGGCGCTGTGGTCCTCGAGGTCGTCCGGCCCAGCCTCCACCCTGGACGGTGGCTGAATCAGCACCGTCGGCATGCGCCCCATTTTCTCCTGGGTCATCCCATCCTCACACCCCCTTGCTTAGGAGCACGAAGCCCTCCATCCAGTTCGAGTCAGATCTCATAGGTCACCGGCCAGGCTCCCCGTCTCATCTCTGAGCTGTCACCTTTAGTCCAGCTTGTGTCTGACTCGGGTCCAGCCACGGGGAACATTCTCATCAGGTCTGCACTCTGCCTCCCATCCCGCAGGCTCAGGCCCAGGTGGCTGGGATGTCAGTGACTTCTTAGCCCAGGACAGGGAAGGGGCGACTTGAAACGGACTGAGTCCAGGGACTCAGTGACGCCAGCTGGCAGCTGCTTAGTCCCCTCCAGCTCCCCATGTATCATTCAGGAAACTTGAAGCCAATTAGCTGTGCGTGTCTCCCTGGTCACTCAGCATGCAGGCTCCGAGTTCTCAGATGTGGTTTGTGTCAGCTAGGTGTGAATTTGCAGCGCTGGCCGGACCGTCCAAAGATGATCGATTCCTTCCAGCCCAGGCACCTCGCCCAGATGCTCTCAATCTGGGACCTCAGCCTGCAAACCACAGATGAAGACAGCCGCTCCCCTGCCCCGAGACACCTTCCGTGACACAGACAAGTTTGCAGTCAGACGACTTTACGACTCCTGCTCTTCAACGCCCAGCACAGGCATTTTTCTCTGGGCACAGGCATTTTTCTCTGGGCACAGAGAGGATAGCGGGAAACCTGGGCGCACGCAGAAATGGAGCCCTCTGGGAATGATGGCTCCATCTCCATCATGCCCAGGGCTTCAGGACGCAGCCCGAACACCAGGGGTGAGCGTCCCTCCCGGGAGCAGCTCTCAAACCAGAGCCATGCTTTTAGAAACGGCCCAAATCATCGGAGGGAGTAGGGATGAGGGGGTGACGTAGGGACACCTGCGTTGGCAGATGGGTCTAACCCAGAGGGGCCTTATTTTTCCATTTTGCCCCTGTTCTTAGGATCCTGGATTTACCCTAGGCTGGTGTGATCTGGGAAATCCTTGTCGCCTCAAGGACGGCAGAGGGTCTCATACACAGGTTAGCCCTGGTAGGGACCCCTCTCCCGGCTACCCCAGCTGCCTTCTGGCAAAGTTCCGGCCGCTACTTGTGAAGAATTTCCATGGGGGCCGCCATTCCCTTGCTCCAAACTCCCTCCTCTAAGTGCTCGAGGAACACTGCCCAGGGCAGGGAGGGCCTCACGCCACCGGCACTGGGCACGCACTGAAGTCGTCAGCCAGGTGTGGGCCCATCTTGCAGGCTGGTCCTCTGCCTGCCCTGCCCTGCCCCGGGCAGCCTTTGGGGGACTCCGCGTGGGGACATCGTCAGTCTTCCGGGACGCTCAGATCAGAGACCCCTGCGCACCTGTTGGGGGCGAGGCAGACACCGGCCCCACCAGGACACAGGTGCTGGAACGGCTCTGGGGACCGAGTGCTGACAGCTGCCCTGGTCAAAGGGAGCCCCGCAGTAGCTCACGTTCACGGCCACTAAATTTTGGCTAAATCACAGGACCAGGGCCATAATGGGAAGACATAAAAGAGGCCCACAAAACCCTCAGGATTTTTAGGTTTTATTTAGGATATAAAAGAAATATTTATGACCGTCCTGCATGTAGTAAATATTTCTTGCCACATGCATCATCACTTGGCAACTTACACCCTATTTTAGAAATGGAAATGGCCCATAAAGGGGCCTGCGTGTCCTCTGTGATTGCATCAGCATCGCCCGGGGCCCAGGAGGCAGAGGGAGGTGGGTCTGGGCTGCTCACACTCAAGTGTTCCTGATGCTGATTCCTTAGACCTGAACTCTGGCAGCCGAGACAGTTCTTGAGAGGTCAGGACTGGGAACCCGGGGTCACCAGCTCGGGAGAGCCTTGCGCAGGGGGTCTCTGGCTGCCCAGATCTGCCGCCTCCCTCATCTGTAGCTGTGGACGGTGAAAAACTGGGTCCCACACATAACTGGGCAAAGACGACGCTGTGTCCCAGCTAAGTGCCAGGGCCTGTTATGTTCTGGGGATAAAGGGGCAGGGCCAGCCCTGCATCCAGGACTCACAGAGGACAGAAGGCAGAAGTGAGACAAGGGCCCTGCTGATACAGCGTGGCAGGGTCCAGGGGGTCAAGTGCTGAAGGCAGCAATGACCCTGGGTGTCCTCAGCCAGGACCCCTGTCCCAGGCGTCTCTCTGCTTCACGTGGGGACTCATGTGAGCCTCACATGTGCCAGGAGCCGGTCAAGGTTATCACCCCATTTTATAGACGGACAGACTGAGTCAGAGAGAGGGCGCTGGGGCGGGGACGGGAGCACAGCCTCTGCCTTGAGGACCTGGGCATTCAGCCACATTTCCACACAGCCCCCACGGTCAGGACAGGAGTGGCTGCCAGGGAGAGAGAGCTTCCTGCGACCATGCTGGGCCCAGAGCCCAACGCTCCTGTATCCCAGCCCCTTCCCCTAAACCTCCCTCTCTACGCACCTGCCCAGGGCTGCAGACCCAGGCCACACCCAACCTCACGGGCCCTCCAGACTTCACCGAGGGTCGGACTTGTTTGAAGCAGAGCTGGAGGGCCAGAGACGGCTGGCGAGCAGCCCGCGAGCTGGGGCTGGCCCCGGAAACTCTTGGGAGGCCCGATTCAATTCTTCTGCCCCCTCATCTCAGTTCCCATCTCCTGGGGGGCTGCAGGGTGAGGGGTCACGTGTTCAGACAGCAGGCCGATGCCACATGCACGAGGTCTTGTGCCCCCAAGAAGTCCTTCTCATGGGGAATGGACTCTGGAGTCTGAGGTGCGCTAGGCTTGGCTGGGACCCAGGGCCTCTGCAGGTGGAGGACAAGAGTGATGCATCACATTCGTGGCGTTTAATCGCCCCTGCAGAGGTATTATTATAATCCCATTTTCTTATTATTCAGGCAAAGTTAGGCTAGAGAATATATAACTTGATTATGCACCATATAATGTATGAAGCCAGGAAGGTCTTAAAATTAAAACATTTAAAAAGAACTGTCTGGGGAGGTGGTTAAGATCCATTTAAATCCTTATCAAATAATGAAAATATCTCCAGAAAAAAAAAAAATTAGCCTCTCAGCTATGTGTTCACTTCCACGATCATTTGAGTTTTTAGTATTAAGTCTGAAGACAAATTCACATGAAAATATTTGGGATTTAAATGTTCCTTTCGGTCACAGGCTGAGAAAACCAGCCAGGTGCAGGGGGGCTTTTCAAAGGGTCTCTGACCATGTGGGGTTGGTGGCATCGGAGGAGGTGGGTGTCCCTGCTGGTCCCCCTGCCCCGTAGACCCCGCAGCACCGCCTTCTGCAGGCAGCACCAGCCGGTCAGTCTCACCTCCTTTGTGGGTCTCCGATTCTCCACCCGGGGATGAGGGTTAGGATTCCGTCATTTCCTCGCCTCCTTCCCCGGGGGCCGTGCTGCTCCCAGCCTCTGGCAGAACCCCCAGGGTGTGAATGTGGTGGCTGCGGAGGCCTTGTTTAATGCTCTGAGCCTGGCGTAGCCTCTTGTCGCCTTTACGTGTATTTCAAGGGTCAGTCACCTTCTCAGCAGTCCTGGCACTGAACAGAGAGCCGCTGTTTGGGAGCAAAGGCGGCAAGACAGGGGTCGTGGCCAGATCGGGTCATGTTGGTGACCATGGGGCTCAGGCCTGGACTGAACTGCGTTTACAATGGGCTCTGGCCACATCTGAGTTGCCCAGCTCAGGAGCTGATAGAACCAGGGAAAGAGCCAGGCTGTGGCCACATGGTGAATAGCACGCAACATCTTGGCAGCAGGGATGAGCTGAACTAGATGGAGAGATGGCTGGGAACCAGGACGAGGAACCCCAGGTCCTGGAAGGGGGTGGGGACTGACTCCCCAACAAAAGAAGCAGAGGCGAAGCCCTTACCCGTCCTCACTTTTATCCTTCCTTGTTGCTGAGCAGCGAAGCATAGATGAGCTTCGGTGAAATGGTGCCCTGGAATGAATTAAGGTCTTTAAAACATGTGAAGATGGACATTTTCAAACATGTAGAAGAAGGGAGACAGAAGAATGACCCACAAGCACCCAAGCCTCGTGTCAGGAGCCCTGGACGCTACAGTGGGTCCCTCGGGTGCCCCCTCCCCCTCCAGACCAGACTTCAGGCCGCCCATGAGTCAGCCCCGAGGGTCAGGGGGTGACCGAGGAGGCTCCCGGGCATGAGCCGGGCCCCAGCTCCCGCTCAGCCTGGCCCAGAGCAGGGAGGCCCTGCCCTGCGATTGTGATGTAAGGAAAGGGATGCCCACCAAGCTCCCGCCCTGGCCTCCTGCAGCTGGGCGATGACCAGCCCTAGTCCACCCCCCATCCAAGCTCATCTCCTCTGCAGGCCGGTGGGAAGCCAGCAGCTCGGCCCGCTGGCCCTCTGTGCGCTGGCTGGCTCCATGGTACTTTTCATCTTCCTGTGCCTTTGCTGCTTGGGCTGTGTTGCGCTGTGTCACCATGGAGGTGACAGCTGGGTGTGGCCCCAACCTGGTTCAACCTAGTTCTTATCTCTGGGACGACACGATTGAGAAGGGACAGAAACTGCTTGTCCATGTGCGTCCAGCCTCCTGGGTCCAGCCGGGTCCCTTCGGTCATCAAGGGCCTAGCCCTCCGCCACCACTCAAGGTCAGCCAACCATCCTGCTGTTTCTTGAGCTCAGAATCAGCTGCTCACTGTATACATTTGTGATGAAGGCCCAATAATGAGATCAGGACACAATTTACATCTTTAGACGTTTATTGATAGTCTCAGCAGAGCTGCTGGACAAAACATTGATTAACTGAAGACTGTTTTTTGTTTGTTTGTTTGTTTTTGTTTTTATGAGAAGCATTGAGAACTTCCTTGCTCAGACTCAAGACGGAAACGCAGGACAGGAACGTGGCCCCAGACCAGGACCTGGAGCCTGTGTTCCGAGGGGTGGGGCACAGGCTCTCTGCAGCCGGCGCTCGGTGCCCAGAGGCAGCCCCGCATGGCTGGAGGGACGCCTGCCAGGGGGTGTGCGGCTCTGACTCCAGGGCCCTTCGTGGAGGTGACTTGAGGGCTCCTTTTCTGTGACGAGGGACACGGTGAGGAAGTGCTCGGTACCCCAGGGTCAGTGGGACCGACGTGGGCTGCGGAAACCTGAGGAGGGGAGCTGGGGGTCGGCTCGAGCAGGCAGTGATGTCCAGGTGGGCCGAGGCGTGACCTGAAGGCGGGGTTCCTGTGCAGGAGCGAGCTCAGGCCCCCGACCCTGCAGAGCCTCCCGTGTTCTGGGTGGAAACGTCTGTGTTTCTGGGTTCTCCCCTCCTGTGTTAATGGCCTGGAGCTCGCCCTGGAGGGGTCAAAGCAGCCCCTTTTGTAGGGACACCTGCCATGCCCTGCCCGCCACTAGGGCCCCTGGGGACTGAGGCCACGGCCAAGCACACGTCCAGCAGGGCCTAAGGCGGGCCCTTCCCTGGAATGTCACGCACGGGGTCTCTCCTGTGGGCCAGGGCCATTCTCGGCCTGGCTGGCTTGTCACGCTTGGGACTCGCGCCTGTGGCCACGAGCCCCACCAATGATTTTACTCCGCTTCTCTCAGTTACCTGGACCACAGTTTCCCGGGTGCAGCCTCCTCCCAAGAGGAGGGCAGCCGTGGAGACCAGGCCAAGGTGGGCGGAGGGGTGCTCGGGGAAGGGGTGGCGAGAGCTGTGTGGGTCCCCCTGGCCGCGGGGACCACCGCCCCCGGGACTGTGGGGCTGGGCTGGGGTGCACTGAGGTCTCACGGGGGGACCGCCGCCCCCGGGACTGTGGGGCTGGGCTGGGGTGCACTGAGGTCTCACGGGGGGACCGCCGCCCCCGGGACTGTGGGGCTGGGCTGGGGTGCACTGAGGTCTCATGCCCTGGAAGCGTGGACGGTGCAGGGACATCTTGTGGTCTGAGCTACACGGGCTCAGCCTGCAGCAAAAGAGGAAGAGCACTCTGGGCAAAGACTCACGTGTGTGCACGCGCGTGTGCGTGGGAAGGACAGGAGAGGAGTGCCACGCGCTGGGCCTTCCGTCCACCCCTGGACTGCAGGATGGGAAGGCCATCGGCACCATGGCAATGCCCGTATTCCCCGGACAGTGGGGGTGGGGGAGGACAAAGCCCCAGATGTGGGTTCACGCCACACAAGACCCAGTGCACCTTGTTCCACACACCCACACATGCTGGGAAACGCAAGTGTGAGATACTTTGGGCACAGAAATTATTAAAGGCATTGCCTCCTTTCGATATATGAATTTTATTTCGCTATAAAAACATTTTGTAATGAGCACATAAACATTGGACACCACGTAGCTGTTGTATAAATGCAATCATGGGCTTGCAGATTTCGAACTGAACAATTTTACAGGCCTGATTTTAGAGGATATGGCTTAGGGAAGGGCGTTGTTTTTGATGAATCGCTGCACATTGAAGACAAATCACAGAGGCAGGACGGGGCGGGCAGGGACCAGGGAGGTCTGCCCAGGGCTGGAGGAGGACACGGCCGCCAGCCACCTCGTGCCCAGAGCCCCTCTGACTCCAGGTCCCCAAGGGCCCAGGAGCAGTTCCAGTCCCTGTCCAGTCGTGGGCTGAGACACTTGCTTTTCTGAGAGATTCCTTCTTTTCCAACCAGAATCAGTTCTGACTCACCTTTCATATTAGTCACTGAACAAATCAGCTACCTTTGTGCACGTAGAATTATTCTGTTCCCCAGCTATTTTTAAATTTTGAAACCTTCAAAAAAAGTTAAAAAATTGTAAAACAAACACTCCTATATTTTTCAAATTCATGCGTTTTCGCAGCTTGTTGTGTCTGTGCTCTGTGTATATACACATCCGTTCACGTACACATCCACACACACTGTTTTTTTTCTATTAATCAATTATGTAAAAGCGAGTCTGAGACATCCTGACATTTTACCCCTAAATTCTTCAGCACGAGTGTCCAGAGTGAGGACTCTTGCTCACCTAACCGAAACACCACCGTCACACCTAAAACGCTTTGACGTTAACTCAACAATAGCTCACAGTTGTCAGCTCACGTCCATATCTGAGTTGCTTCTGTTTATAAAAATGTGTTACACTTTTTCTCCCCCAGGATACTATCTGGTTCACTCACTAGTTTGGCCGGGTCCCTTTGGACATTTAGAGATCCAGAGCTGCCCTCCGTCCAGTTCCCCACACTGTCTGTTTTTCAGGACCGCAGTCCATTGGAAAACCAGCGCCGGCACTCGGGGTTGTAGGACTGCCATGTGGCTAACCGTGGGATGGCATTTCCGCCCACGACCCTGCTGAGTTGTCTTCTCACTGCTTCCTGGCAGCAGGCACACGATGGCCCTTGCTCCCCTACTGGTCCTGATTGTGCGGGGTCTGTGGAAACGTACTCAGTGGTGCTGAGTCTGTGTGGACACCTGGCTCCACAACCTCCCTCCGTGGTCACGACCCTTCCCTTAGGGAACCATCACACCACAGGTGGCAAAATAACAGGACGTATGCGCTACATCGGTAAAGAAAAATATTCCTTTCTGCTCCTTTCTCTCTCACGATCATCTGTACAGATAGGTTTTTCAATGACTTGTCACTCACTGTCTCCAGTACAGGATGCGCAAATGACCTCGCCTGTGGCCAGTGGGAGGCCCTGGAGGTGGGCATCTGGGCCCCGCGGTGGAGTCCTTTGCCTTTGGCTCTGCCTTATTTCCATGACATTGAGATGTCCTGGGTTCATGAACCACTCGGCTTCCATTAGACTCCAAGGATGCTGATTCCTTTTACTGAGCAGATGCAGAAAATTACATATACATCCATGTATGTGCATACACATCACACAAATATGCACACACATCACACATATATGCACACAGTTACATTGTAGGTGCATGGAATTTTATTTTTATGTTTTAAATTAAAGAATGTATATCTTTAAGATCAAGGGTTTATGCTGACATGACTCAAAACCAGCATCGCAGTTTTCTCTTACACCCTCTGCATTTTACTTCCTTCTCCGATGGTGAGAACGCTCCTTCCCAGCGTCCTCAACCAAATGCTTATTCATCCACTTTCTCCTCCAACACACACGTCATTTCATGATTACCACCTCATTGCCACTGTCAACAATAAGCCTAACTGAAATTCACAACATTTTTTATTGTTCTCAAAATAAATCCCAAAGGATAGACAGGGTGCACTATTTAAAAGATCTTTGAATTATTTTTCTGGGAGCTGTTTGTTATAAATTTGATGTGTGCTTGGGACCATATAGTTCTGTTTGAATTCACTATTACTTCCTTTTTCTTAATTAACTTCATTTTTTTAATATGGAAAATATTTACATGGCTCAAAATTGAAATCATAAAACAGGTTAATCAGAGGAACCTCAGGCTCAGTCCTGCCCCTTCATCAGATTTCCATCCACACCATACAGTTCATCTTCCTGGGCTTCTTTATGTAACAAAATAAGTGATTGTATACTATTTTTTGCACTTCTTTTTTACTTACAGTCCCAGAAAACAAACATGGTTACCAGAGAGGAACGGGATGGCTGGGGGGAGGAGTAAAGCAGGAGCTTGGGAGTAACATATACATACTCCTATATATTATATGTCTACATATTATAATCTATCTATTATATATATAATAGATCCCTGCTGGCTCAGGGTAAAGAATCCGCCTGCCAATGCAGGAGATGCAGGTTCGATTCCTGAGTTGGGAAGATCCCCTGGAGAAGGAAATGGCAACCTATTCCAATATTCTTGCCTGGGAAATCCCATGGACAGAGGAGTCTGGAGGGCTATGGTCCATGGGATTGCAAAGAGTAAGACACGAATTAGCAACTAAACAACAACAATAATATATAAAATAACCAATGAGTACCTACTATAACCACAGGGAAATATACTCAGTATTTAGTTTTTTGTAATAATATGTAATGGAAAAGAATCTGGAAAAGAATATATACTATGTGTGTATATATGTCCATATATATCTGAATCACTGTTCTGCACGCCTAGCTCTGACACACAGTGTAAATCAGTTACAGACTGTGTGCACGCGCTCAGTTGTGTCCACCTCTTTATGACCCCATGGATTGTAGCCCACAGGTCTCTGTCCATGGGATCTCCGAGGCAAGAACACTGGAGTGGGTTGCCATTTCCTCCTCCAGGGGATCTGCCCGACACAGGGACTGAACCCAAGACTCTTAAGTCTCCTGCACCATCAGGCAGGTTCTTTACCACTAGTGCCGCCTGATCAACTCTACTTCAATTTGAAGGAAGCGTAAGTAAAACAGGTCCTGCCCTCTAGAATAGAGAGGCCCCTGGCCGCTTTTCCTGGTTCCTGACTGCCTACCAGAAGGAGGGACTGTCGTCCATAGAGGGACCAGTGCTGCCCAGGAAATGTGGGCGATGGGGCTTCCTCTTTGAGGGCATTCCTCGAACTGCACCTTGAGGCCAGAGTGTATAGCTACGCGTTTCCTGAGACATTCAGTTCAGCTCTCCTCCACAGGGAAGCAGCTTTCGGTGCTCGGACTGGCCCTGGGGAGGGGGTTTTCCTCTACCTACCTGCCAACGGGAGGCTTTTCAAGCTCACGCGTTTGTGCTGATTGGCGAGGTGAGGAACGGCGTCGACGCCTTGCTTTAAGGCACGACTCTTGTTCGTGAGTAAAACTGCAAACGCGTCCTCACAGCTTGCTCTCGTCTTGAGTTCACTGAGGAGGATTCGAACCGCACGGTTTAAACAGCCGCCGCCGTGTCTGTCGCTCTTTCACTGTGTTGCTTCTACAGTTTGAGTTCCAAATTTAAAACCTTTTGCTCACCTCTGGGTGAAAAAGAGGTTCAGCCCTGCTCTCTCCTAATATTTGCATATATCTATGTTTATCTGCAGATCTATCTGAGCTGTGTTATGATGAACAGTGAGCAGGATGGCCTGATTCTCCCACTGGCAGTCAAGCCCATAACACCACTAACCAACATTTGCCTTCTTCCTAAAGACTGGAGAGATAGTCTCTTTAAAACATGCTCAATTTCCACATATAATGGGGTTTATTTATGGGTTTCTATTTTCTTCTGTTGTCTGTTGATTCATTTCCCAATATTACACTATTTTAGTCAGAAACATTATCATATTTTTTAATATCTAATAAGTTTCCCTTCATTGTTCTTCTTTTAATTTTTATAAGGTCTTTTGCATGAGCTTCCATATGAAATTTGGAATCAATTCTACGTGTTTGGTTTCAGCAAAATAAACTTACTAACATTTTTACTGGCATCTCAGGAAATGTATACATTAACTTGAGCGGCCTGGCCTCTCCAGAACTGCCAGAACTTACCCTGGGGAACCAGACTCTCGGAGGGCACAGAGCCTTGTGTGCATCAAAATGCAGGAGAAAGGAGCAGCGATCCCACAAGAGACTGACCCAGACTTGCCCGTGAGTGTCCAGGAGTCTCAGGTGGAGGTGCGGGTCGGCGGTGGCCTGCTGCAGGGTTGGGGGCACTGAGTGTAGCAGTGCCTGCGTGGGACCTTTTGAAGGAGGTGGCCATTATCTTCATTACCTCCACCACAGTTTGGCCTCAGGTCAAACACAGGGAGGGAACACAGCCCCGCCCATCAACAGAAAATTGGATTAAAGATTTACTGAGCATGGCCCTGCCTATTAGAATAAGACCCAGTTTCCCCCTTAGTCAGTATCTCCCATCAGGAAGCTTCCATAAACCTCTTATCCTTCTCCATCAGAGGGCAGACAGACTGAAAACCACAGTCACAGAAAACTAACCAATCTGATCACAAGGACCACAGCCTTGTCTAACTCAATGAAACTATGAGCCATGCTGTGTAGGGTCACCCAAGACCAATGGATCATTGGTGGAGAGTTCTGACAAAATGTGATCCACTGGAGATGGTCATGGCAAACCACTTCAGCATTCCTGCCTTGAGAACCCCATGAACAGTATGAAAGACAAAAAGATAGGACACTGAAAGATGAACTCCGCGGGTCAGTAGGTGCCCAATATGCTACTGGAGATCAGTGGAGAAATAACTCCAGAAAGAATGATGGGATGGAGCCAAAGCAAAAATAACACCCAGTTGTGGACATGACTGGTGATGGGAGTAAGTCTGATGCTGTAAAGAGCAATATTGCATAGGAACCTGCAATGTTAGGTCCATGAATCAAGGCAAATTGGAAGTGGTCGAACAGGAGATGGCAAGAGTGAACATAGACATTTTAGGAATCAGCAAATTAAAATGGACTGGAATGGATGAATTTAACTCAGATGACCATTGTATCTACTACTGTGGTCAAGAATTCCTTAGAAGAAAAGGAGTAACCATCATAGTCAACAAAACAGTCCAAAATGCACTACTTGGATGCAATCTCAAAAAAGACAGAATCATCTGTTTGTTTTCAAGGGAAACCGTTCAATACCATAGTAATCCAAGTCTATGCCCCGACCAGTAATGCTGAAGAAGCTGAAGCTCAAGGTTCTACGAAGACCTACAAGACCTTCTAGAACTAACACCCAAGAAAGATGTCCTTTTCATTATAAGGGACTGGAATGCAAAAGTAGGAAGTCAAGAGATACCTGGAGGAACAGGCTAATTTGGTCTTGGAGTACAGGATGAAACAGGGACAAGGTTAACAGAACTTTGCCAAGAGAACACACTGGTCATAGCAAGCACCCTCTTCCAACAACACAAGAGAAGACTCTACACATGGACATCACCAGATGGTCAATAACAAAATCAGATTGATTTTATCCTTTGCAGCCAAAGATGGAGAAGCTCTATATAGTCAGCAAAAATAAGACTGGGAGCTGACTGTGGCTCAGATCATGAACTCCTCATTGCCAAATTAGGACTTAAATTGAAGAAAGTAGGGAAAACCACTAGACCATTCAGGTATGACCTACATCAAATCCCTTACAATTATACAGTAGAAGTGACAAATAGATTCAAGGCATTAGATCTGATAGACAGAGAGCCTGAAGAACTGTGGACGGAGGTTCGTGACATTGTGCAGGAGGCAGTGATCCAGACCATCCCCAAGAAAAAGAAAGGCAAAGAGGCAAAATGGATGTCTGAGGAGGCCTTACAAATAGCTGAGAAAAGAAGAGAAGCTAAAGGCAAGGGAGAAAAGGAAAGATATACCCATTTGAATGCAGAGCTCCAAAGAATAGCAAGGAGAGATAAGAAGCCTTCCTCAGTGATCAATGCAAAGAAATAGAGGAAAACAATATGATGTGAAAGACTAGAGATCTCTTCAAGAAAATTAGAGATACCAAGGGAACATTCCATGCCAAGATGGGCACAATAAAGGACAGAAATGATATGGACCTAACAGAAGCAGAAGATATTAAGAAGAGGTGGCAAGAATACACAGAAAAACTATACAGAAAAGATCTTAATAACCTAGATAATCATGATCACTCACCTAGAGCCAGACATCCTGGAATGAAGTCAAGTGAACTTTTGGAAGCATCACTATGAACAAAGTTAGTGGAGGTGATGGGATTTCAGCTTAGCTATTTCAAATCCTAAAAGATGATGCTGTGAAAGTGCTGCACGCAATATGCCAGCAAATTTGGAAAACTCAGCAGTGGCTACAGGACTGGAAAAGATCAGTTTTCATTCCAATCCCAAAGAAGCGCAATGCCAAAGAATGTTCAAACTAGCACACAATTGCACTCATCTCACACACTAGCAAAGTAATGCTCAAAATTCTCCAAGCCAGGCGTCAACAGCGGGTGAACTGTGAAATTCCAGATGGTCAAGGTAGATTTAGAAAAGGTAGAGGAATCAGAGATCAAATTGCCAACATCCACTGGATCATCAGAAAAACAAGAGCATTCCAGAAAAACATCTACTTCTGCTTTATTGACTATGTCAAAGCCTTTGATTGTGTGTATCACAACAAAGTGTGGAAAATTCTTCAAGAGATGGGGATACCAGACCCTCTGACCTGCCTCCTGAGAAATCTTTATGCAGGTCGAGAAGCAACAGTTAGAACTGGAACAGTTCTAATGGAACAACGGACTAGTTCCAAATCGGGAAAGGAGTACGTCAAAACCATATATTGTCACCCTGCTTATTTAACTTATATGCAGAGTACATCATGTGAAATGTGGGGCTGGATGAAGTAGAAACTGGAATCAAGATTGCCGGGAGAAATATCAATAACCTCAGATATCCAGATGACACCACCCTTATGGCAGAACGGGAAGAAGAACTAAAGACCCTCTTGATGAAAGTGAAAGAGGAGAGTGAAAAAGCTGGCATAAAATTCAGCATTCTGAAAACTAAGATCATGGCATCTGGTCCCATCACTTCACAGCAAATAGATGGGGAAACAGTGGAAACAGTGAGAGACTTTATTATGGGGGCCTCCAAAATCAGTGCAGATGGTGACTGCAGCCATGAAATTAAAAGATGCTTGCTCCTTGGAAGAAAAGCTATGATCAACGTAGACAGCATATTAAAAAGCAGAGACATTACTTTGCCAATAAAGGTCTGTCTAGGAAAAGCTTTGGTTTTTTCAGTAGTCACATATGGATGTGAGAGTTGGACTATAAAGAAAGCTGAGTGTGGAAGAATTGATGCTTTTGAACTGTGGTGTTGGTGAAGACTCTTGAGAGTCTCTTGGACGGCAAGGAGATCCAACCAGTCCATCCTAAAGGAAATCAGTCCTGAATATTCACTGGAAGGACTGACTCTGAAGCTGAAAGTCCAATACTTTGGCCACCTGTTGCAAAGAACTGACTCATTGGAAAAGACCCTGATGTTGGGAAAGATGGAAGGTGGGAAGAGAAGGAGATGGCAGAGGATGAGATGGTTGGATGGCATCACCGACTCGATGGACGTGAATTTGAGCAAGCTCCGGGAGTTGGTGATGGACAGGGAGGCGTGGCGTGCCGCAGTCCATGGGGTCACAAAGAGTTGGACACAGCTGAGCGACTGAATGAAATGAACTGAACTGAAAAGAGAGCATGCCTGCCTCTTCAGGCAAGTCTGGTTTCATTTCTGAAGGTGTTTGAAAGATTCCTTCACGTGAGCTCACAGTTTTGTTAAGTTTATTCTTCGTGATCTTGCCTTTTATTCTGTTTGAATGCGTTCTCTAATTCAGCTTGAATGCGTTCTCTAATTCAGCATCCCCTCTCTGTGGTCATTGTTTGCACACAACGGCTGCTTATTATCATGCTAATTTTATGCCCTGATACTTCAATGAACTTGCCTTGCTTTTGTCGGGGTAGTTTTACTTTAGTAGCTTTCGCTTTGTCCTTGATCCTCCTGGGTTCTCTGTGGATGCTCTCAGCCACAAACAGGACCTTCCTTGTCCCTGCATGTTTTCTGCTGCCTGATTGCTTTGGCTCCTGCTGCCAGGAGACACAGACGGTGGGCCTGGTGTCTCACGGTGTTTCTTTCAGGAACCAGCGTGGCTTTGAGACTGAGGGACATTTTATCAGGTCAAGGATGTTGGCACTGATTCCTACCTACTCGAGCATCTTTGTTGTTGCTGCTTTAATCAGCTACCGGCCTTGGGATTTGTTGAAGTCACTCATCAAGCATGAAGGTTCACACAGGGCTGTCTCCAAACGGTGTGACCTTGGAAACACAGGGTGAAATCCAGGGAGAATCATTGTATCTGCTTCACCTGCTCTGAAGCCTCTGAGATGTGGGCCTATAGTGGATCAGGAGCTGAGCGTTCAGGACTTGGGCCGACTGGCAGGAAGGGAGAAGAGATTGTGTGAGCAGAGACCGTGCACGCAGAGAGTGCCCTGCCCTGGCAGCCACACTCACTACGGCGGGAGAGGCCTGGTCGCGGTGAGAACTTCCTGCCAGAGGAGGGAGCCATGTATGCTGAGCCCCCAACACCAAGCAAACCAGGCATTAGATGAGCACCTATTGTGCCCAGTGAGTTTGAGCACCAACTGATTGCACTGATGGCTCAGGGTTAAGTTCTTTTAAAAGCTACGTAAAAAACAGATCAACCGCAAGGACCTACTGAAAAGTACAAGAAACTATACTCAGTATTTTGTAGTAACCTGTATGGGAAAAGAATCTGAAAAAGGATACACAGACACACACACACGCACAGATATATGGCCAATTCATTTTGCTCTACACCTAACTCTAGCACAACACTGTAAATCAGCTCTACTCCAATAAAAAAATAAATACAGGAGAAATAAATAAGCAACAAGGATGAATTATACCTCACAGGTAATATAGTTAACATTTTATAATAACTGTAAGTGGAATATAACCTTTAAAATTCCATTGTACACCTGAAACTTCTATAATATCATACACTAAGGATACCTTAATTTTTAAAAAATGTGCATATTTATATATAAGTTGAATGGAAAAAAAGCTATACTAACTTCTCAGTTTGGTGTACATGCTGGTTTTTATCTCGTGGCAAGCACCCCCTTCTGGAGCCAGTGTTCTGGAAGCAGTGCTGGTGTTTGAGTGAGAGGTTCCCGAGAGCTGATCTCCAGGGCACTCACCTCGTGCTGCTGACCTGGGGTCAAGCTTCTAGGAGAACCTTCAGGAAGCACCACTGTTTCCGTCCACCCAAAACCTGCGGGAAGCCCCTCCTCAGAGCAGACCTTGGCCCTGCAACTGTAGCCTGGCCCCCGGCACTTGGGATCCGACTGGGAAAGGGGCAGGACCCACAGCGGCCACCTGTCAGGGGCTTGCCTTGCTGGAGGCCCAAGGGTGGCTCTGAGGCTCTGTAGATTCAGAGCTAGAATTCCAGACCCTGTAGGGGCCACCACTCCACAAAGCCAAGGGTTAGGCCAGTCTCCCAGTGACTGCGAGTCCCAGCAAAGAGATCTTCCCGCAGGGCCCTGTGCCTTGTCTGTGGGGAGGATGCCAGAGGAGCCGGGCCTGCCACAGCAAGTGTTCCTGGGGCTGGGAGGCCGATGCAGAGCTGGGACGGGCTCCTGCCTCGTATGAGTGTGAAACAGCAAGCACTCCGCCCCCTTCTCCCTGCTGGAGACGCCAAGTCTACAGATGGGAGAGTCCTGTCGACGGCAAGCAGTGAAGCCCGCCAGGACGGCGGCTTCCCACCCATTCAGCGATGTTTATCAAGCACGTAGTCTGTGCCTGACTAGCTGAAGTTGAAGCCCCAATACTTTGGTCACCTGATGCCAAGAGCTGACTCACTGGGAAACACCCCGATGCTGGGAAAGACTGACAGCAAGGAGAGAAGGGGGTGACAGAGGATGAGACGGTTGGATGGCATCACTGGCTCAGTGGACATGAGTGTGAGCAAACTTCAGGAGATAGTGGAGGACAGGGAAGCCTGGAGTCCTGCAGTCCATGGGGTCACAGAGAGTCAGACATGACTGAGCAATTGAGCAACAGCTACAAAGTCGGTGTCTGGACTGGTGACAGCGGGCTGAAGGAAAGTCACAGTCCTTGTCTCATGGAGTTAGTCTCAGTGGTTTACACACGATGGCAAAGAAGTCCTCTTACTTATTTCTGCGTTCCTCTCAGAATGTCAGCTTTGAAAACTTTCAAGAAAATTCACTTGTGGAATAATCACAACCCTGAATCTTCATTTTGTGAACTGATTCTAAAATGTATGCAGGAGATAGTCTCTTTTCCTATTTTTTTTCCTTTTTCTTTTTTTAATTAGTTTATTTTCTATTTTTTAAGTTTATAATATTGTATTTGTTTTGCCATACATTGACATGAATCCACCATGGGTGTACATGATTTCCCCTTCCAGAACCCCCCTTCCACCTCCCTCCCCATCCCATCCCTCCAGGTCATCCCAGTGCACCAGCCCCGAGCACCCTGTATCATGCATTGAACCTGGACTGGCGATTCGTTTCACATGTAAATTATCATATTATTATTATTTTTTTTAACAGACAGCTTTGTTCTGTCTTTCCAACAGTCACAGACTTTATCATGTTATTGCTGGAAGACGCACGCAGATGAAGTAGCTTTTCACTCTGACTTCTTAAGAGTGCCCACAGGGTTCCCTGATAAAAATGCACACTTCCATGATCTTAGAGCTTATTATTTCCTCAAATGTCTTCATCTGCTTACAGTCACTCCTGTTACCTTCTGTATCAGAAATGACATTTCCTCAGCCCAGCTTCCTTATCTGGACTTACTCTCATGTGACTCGCAGGGACCTCCCCCCCCACACACACACAAGGACCTGAGCCCTCCAGGGTCACAGGAAGCAAGTCACCAGCATCTGCATGAGGACAGTCCAGAGGCTATGGGACCAAGTGTGCAAACACAGTTTCCAGGGCAGGGCCTCTCAGGATGCAGGCGCTCTCGGACACTTTTGCTCCTTGGATCTATCTCCTAAGGATGATGTGTCCTGAAGTGATGCCTTCTAAGGACCAGACCATAGTTTTAGCATCCTTTTTTATTCAGACAGTAAAAAGTGATCCGAGAGCGCCTTGTGGGGGGGAGGGGGTCCCTGCGAGTCACATGAGAGTCGCCAAGGATGGGGACCCTCGGGGGCCAGGGCGAGGGGCCGGCGGCAGTGTCAGAATCCTCACTGGAGTGGGAAATACTTTAGGAACTGGACTAGGTGGCCCGCAGGCCTCTGCTCCGGTATTCCACCCTGCGGGATTGCAGGCGGGATTGCAGGCGATTGTAAAGATGCAAATCCTGTGATGGGGGAGGGGCAGCGCCCAGGTTCCTTACCTGCCTGCTCACCTCACAGTGGCTCACACTCCCTATACAGAGAGACGCATTTGAATAGTGAGCAGCTGAGAACAGCTGGGGCCATTTTGGAGCATTCAGATGCTGCAATCCTGTAGCAACTGGAATAGCACGATCGTTTGGAAGAAGGCAGAGAGCAGAGAAGCAGGAAGGACTTTCCGCAGATGGACCCGACTGGCTTTGAGGGCTGCTTATTTAATCAGGGAACTACTGCTGATCAGTCAGGGAGAGATGGCTAGTCCATGTGACCTACCAAGGCAGTTCTTATTTTGAAAAATAAAGGGCAGGGGAGGAGGGCTCTGGGTTCTTCCAGTACAGCATTACACCAAAAATAAACGCAGGAATGCAGTGCAGAGGAGGGGGCAAAGGGAGGCGATTATCACCTGATATCTGAAGGAGTGGAAATTTCTTGTTTGATGTTTCTTTTTTTTCTTTGAAGCATGTAAACATTAAGAGAAATCACAAGAAGATGATTTTCTTCTGGATATGGCTAAATAAATATTCAAAACATTATTTGAAAAGTATTAGAGTGGATTTATAACTGAGGGGCAGGGGTTAGGGAAGAGGATGTCTACAAATATGCCAAACAAAGAGTTAAATTCCTATGTGATGAAAACTCTAGAGAAATTAATAGTCTTTCTTTTGTTTTCCTTAATTGGAAAGTGGTTGAAGGAAATGAGCAGATTATTTACAAGGAGATTATTGATAAGGCAACTTAAAAATTATTCAAATTCGCTGGTGATTAGGGAGAGACAGTTTATCACAGTGGTGAGATATTTGTTACTCACTAAATTAGAAAAGTTTAAAAATAGTGACAATAGTTATTGCCTATCAGGGAAGAATACAGTCAGCTTGCTTCTGTCACAAAAGGATTAATTGGCACATTCTTTTTTGACTCACATAATTTGACTTGGTGATTCCTTTCCTTAGCATTTGTTTCCAAGAAATAGTCACCAAATTGACCACCAAAGGCTTCTTTATAAAGATATTCAATATTATCTATAATAGTGAAAAAAGTGCAAAAATCTTACATCCAGCCATATGGAATAATTATATTGCGCTAGAGATGGTAATACCAGACCACCTGACCTGCCTCCTGAGAAATCTGTATGCAAGTCAGGAAGCAACAGTTAGAATTGGACATGGAACAACAGACTGGTTCCAAATAGGAAAAGGAGTACTTCAAGGCTGTATACTGTCACCCTGCTTATTTAACTTATATGCAGAGTACATCATGAGAAATGCTGGGCTGGAAGAAGTACAAGCTGGAATCAAGATTGCCGGGAGAAATATCAATAACCTCAGATATGCAGAAGACACCACCCTTACGGCAGAAAGCGAAGAAGAACTAAAGAGCCTCTTAATGAAAGTGAAAGAGGAGAGTGAAAAAGTTGGCTTAAAGCTCAACATTCAGAAAACTAATATCATGGCATCTGATCCCATCACTTCATGGCAAATAGATGGGGAAACAGTGGAAACAGTGAGAGACTTTATTCTGGGGGGCTCCAAAATCACTGCAGATGGTGATTGCAGCCATTAAATTAAAAGATGCTTGCTCCTTGGAAGGAAAGTTATGACCAACCTAGACAGCATATTAAAAAGCAGAGACATTACTTTGCCAGCAAAGGTCCGTCTAGTCGAAGCTATGGTTTTCCAGTAGTCATGTATGGATGTGAGAGTTGGACTATAAAGAAAGCTGAGTGTGGAAGAATTGATGCTTTTGAACTGTGGTGTTGGAGAAGACTCTTGAGAGCACCTTGGACAGCAAGGAGATCCAACCAGTCCATCCTAAGGGAAATCAGTCCTGAGTGTTCATTGGAAGGACTGATGCTAAAGCTGAAACTCCAATACTCTGGCCACCTCATGCGAAGAGATGATTCATTGGAAAAGACCGTGATGCTGGGAAAGATTGAGGGCAGGAAGAGAAGGGGATGACAGAGGATGGGATGGTTGGATGGCATCACTGACTCAGTGGACATGAGTTTGAGTAAACTCTGGGAGTTGGTGATGGACAAGGAAGCCTGATGTGCTACAGTCCATGGGGTCGCAAAGAGTTGGACACAACTGAGCGACTGAACTGAACTGAGATCACACAACAGATAATTATACCATCATGAAAATGCTTCTTGAAAATTGTCAACGACATGTAAAAAATTTTACTACACAATATGAAGTGAAAAAAAAATCAGGATATCAAATTGCACATGCAGTATAATTTCAATTATGTAAATCTATGTGCATAAGCCCTGCAGAAAATGCAGATGAATTTAACAGTGCTTACCCTTGGGTTATGGCATTACAGGTCTTTAAAATATATTTCTTTGAAATATGTCTTTTCTTTATACTTTCTTACAAGTGTGCATTACTTTCTAAAAATGATAGTAATGACAAAACCAGAGTCCTTTTCATAAAGAGCTGAATCTGACACTAGCAGCTGAGCCAGGCGGCTTGAGTTTCCAAACCGAGGAGTTACCACGGAAATCCTCTCCTCCGGGCTCAGCCTTCTCAGCCTCCTGCAAAGTCCCAGCACTCTGTTCTGCTCTCTATTGACTAAAGAGGCTTCTCATCGTACATCATTGCACATTTATAGATCTTAATTTTCCAGTCTGCTTTTTTTCCTTTCTTGGTTTATTGTTATTCATTTTATTTTATGTTTATGATCAAAACACAATTTTGGTTTCTTTATTCTTCTCCTTAGAAATGAAGCATTGTCTGCTGGGGGCAGATGAGGCTCTTGGAATCTTCCGAGGATAGGTCAGGAGGGAAGGGGGAGCCCCGATCTGCGCCGCCTCCCCTGGGTACCCACACCCTGGCCCTCTGCTGGGTTTGCCCTGGGCTCTACCTTCAGAGGAGGAGGAGAGCCCTTGCTTCCCCGAGGACACCCACCCCAGCCCCTGGGCAGAGGGAGGCTGCCTGTGGCCACCCTCAAAGGAAGGGACGGACCAGGTGGCCTGCTGTGGGGCCAGGGGCAAGAACATGGGTCTCTGCCAGTGTGGAGTGGATGGAGTCCCAGCAAGATGGACTCAGGGGGCACATCGGAGAGTGCTTTGCAACCTGAAATGCTGCTGCTGGGACAGCTGGCGCTTGTCTCAGGAGCCCAGGGAACAAACGAGGCCTCTCTGGAACTTTGGCCCGGGACCAGAACCGAAGCTGCCTGTTCACGCCCACAGAGCTCTGCCTGATGGAGGGCGGTGGGGTGGGGCGGGGGGTGGTCTTTCGGTCTGGAGGCCCCTGTGCAAAACTTGGAGCGACGCCTCCCTCCCAGGAAAGGCCCTGGTTGGAACATTGTCACCCACAGTGAAACTCTCCAGTTTTGATATTTCACAGCTGGTCATTTTCAAAACAGGACTGACATCAATCAATGTCTTGGAGACCTGAGCAACCTCACTAGGCAAGGCGATGGGGGCGCAGGGCAGCAGGGGCTGAGTGACACTTTTAATCAAGACTCCTGGGCCTTGGGGCGTGAACTTGCTCTAAACTCAAAGCACCATGTCTCCACTGACAACACGCCCAGGAGGGGGCAGTTCCTGGTACACCCCGTGAGAGGAAAGGCTGCCTTCCTGCTTGGCTGCGACACCACCCTGGTGGGGCGCCGGGGGCCTCATTGCAGCCACGTCGGGGGACATCTAGGCTCCCCCACCAGCTTCTTCCGTCCCTAGTCTGGATGCACAAAGCAAAGGCAGCCTGGACGCCTGCAGCACTGGCTGTTCTACAGCCCCCGAAGTGCAGGCTCACCATCCACCCTCCCCGCATGGGCTCAGTCTACCTGTATCAATAACATACACACATCTGGGTTGCAGTAGACTCAGTGAGATGCACACGGAAGCGTTCATCTACTCCATCTTGTTGGTAGAAGCCCCATATCCCTTTTCAAAGAGAAATGAGAAGACGCTTTCACTCTTCTCTTCCAGACTTTTGTCTGCAGAAATCTGGGAGGGGCAGCCCTGAAGTTCCTGAAGCAGGATAAGCCTCTTTTCCACAGAAATCTTCGCAGCCGCACTCACCATGCTGACAGCTTTTAATCACGTTGCTCACCTGCCCGTGTGTCAGCAGAACTCACTGAGCAAGCCCGGCCGTGAATCACACCTGCCCTGCAAACTGTCCATAGACCAGCCCTTCTCCGTCTCCCGCAGAGCCAAGCGTGCATGAGAAGTTCAAGTGAGCGCTTGAGAGCAGACGCTCTGAACGGCACAAGGATCTCTGTGCAGAAAAATCTTACATCCTACTTCCACTTCTTGACAAAAATCTCTTGAAAGGCAGTAATTCAAGCCTGTCTCTTAAGAATTTGATAAATCCCGTGGTCGTAGAAGAGACGCTTTCCAGATTATTGATGGTATTTGAGTGCAGCCTGATTTGGAAGGCGAGGAGACAGGAGGGCATATGGAGCTTCTTCCAACACCAAAAGCAGCCCAGCCAGATGGGTTGCCAGACATAGGAGGCATCCTCTCTGTGTACTGAATGCTAAGACTTTTATTACAGTCAGACTCACTCTAGGAGTGAAAACTTCCCACAATTTCAAAGATATGGTACATCCTTTGAAGTTATAAAAAGAAGAGGGGGCTGGAAGACAAGGACAGGCTGCATACTGATCCTGTGACGGCAGAGTGTGAAGCCGGGCAGGACCCTCCGGGTGCAAACCCTTTCCATGTCCCTCATTTCTTACCTGTGGGGAACAGGCTTCATGCAGCCTCCCAGGCCTTCCCTGAGTTCCAAAGGGCGGATTCAAACAGTTGCTAATCAGGGAGGGGATAGGGTACAGAGACAAGGAGGAACAGTCGGGAAACAGTCCTACGATGATTAAAGCAGGGCCCTGGTTCCTCCTCAAGGAATGTACATAACGGTATCTTTGAGGGCTTCTATGGGAACTGAGGCCCCCTACCGGGAAGGTAAGTCCAGGCTGAGGACAAGATCCCCGGACCACGGCCCTGTTGCTTTACCGCTAAAGGATCAGGAAAGTCACACACCCCTGCAGCCCTCACCCCAAATTTTGCCTGTAAAACACTTTGCCCCCGCCAAGCCATCAGGGAATGAGGGTTTTCAAAGCATGAGCCACCTATTGTCCTTGCCTGGCCCTGCAATAACGCTTTCTCTGCTCCAGACTCTGCCATCTCAGTTTGCTTGGCCTCGCCGTGCCTCCTGGTACGTGAGCGTGTGTTTGGTAACAAGCGGACACGGGGGAACGCAGGTGCCAGGGGCGTCACACACTGGGGGTGTGAGGGGAACACAGCCGCCGGAGGTCACAGGAAAGCCCAGCGGCTGCGGAAAGGGCGGCTCCGCTCCAGGAAGCTGCTTTCTTCCCCTCCTCCATTCTAGGCCACAAGCCTGGCTTCCTCCGGGACCAGGGTCCCCACAGCTCCCCGCTTTTCTGCGGCTTCTTCCACATGTCAGAGATGAGCAGCCTTGCAGGGTGTTTCAAGGCAAGCTTTTTGCTTTGGGCCCAATTTGAGCTTTGCTTAAATTACAAGATTTTCAAAAAAGAGCAGTTCTCCTCTAAAATGATCCATACCCTTGGACGCACTTATGCAGATGTGCAGAAATAAACCACCGCTTACCGTTCAGCTGGCTTCCCTGGGGCTCAGACAGCACAGAGTCTGCCTGGAATGCAGGAGGCCCAGGCTCACTCCCTGGGTGGGGAAGATCTCCTGCAGAAGGGAATGGCACCCCACTCCTGTATTCTTGCCTGGAGAACTCCATGGAGCCTGGTGGGTTACAGTTCATGAAGCAGCGAAGAGTCGGACACGACTGAGCTTCTGACACACGCAAGGAGCGGCTCTGTGCCCTTCGACCTCCGCTCCCCTCAGAGACAAAAGCAAATCCCACGGACACTTCCTCTTTGCTGTGCCTTTCTTTCTTTCCTTATCTCAATTATTTTAAAAGAAATGTTGAAGAAAGCCATCAATAATAGCAAAACTGTTTTTGTTCGAATTCCGGTTGCTAGAGGTAAAGGTGAATAGAGGCTGTAACACTGTGGTGATCACTGGTATTTTACCTGATTCTGTTAGGGGACCGTTGACCAAAATCAGCTGCCTGGGCCGTTCCCAGTGATGACCACTGGCCAAGCTGTCGCACGACAGGAGGTCCTGATAAGGAACACAGTGCTGCCACCAAAAACTAACTGGGAGAATTCGGGAGGGGCCAAGAAGGGGAGGAGACGCCAGCCCATTGTATGTCCTGCCAACCTCCCAGAGTCCTTCACTCTGGAATCCAGACCAACTATGGGCCAAGCAAGAGGATTCGCCAAAGACAACCCAGAAACTAACCCCATCACCATAAAACTCAGGACAGCGAGCCACGCGGAGAACAAACCTCCTGGACCCCCTTAGCCTCCTGCTCTCCGTCCGGGCGCCCCGTCCCTATGAAGTTCTTGCTTTGTCAGCTTGTGTGTCTCCTTGGACGATTCCTTTCTGAGTGTTGGACAGGCGCACATGCTCGGGCCCTGGAAGGGGTCCCCCTTCCTGCAACCACTCTGCCCAGACACGTCCATGCTTAGAAATGAAACCACACATCAATGAGATTATTTGACATTGCAGTTTATAAAAATTCCAAGTGAGGTGTACGCACCCCAGTGTACCTTAGTGCAGAACTCCTGGTTTCTTCTTTTGAAGGATATTCACGCAGCAAGGAAAGCTTCCTTTAAAAGAGAACTCAGGTCCAGAAGAACTTCAGGAAGGTGATTTATTATTTTCTCTCAAAAGCAAAAGTTATAAATCGAAAAGGGTTGTGTCACAGAAACTAGAGTTTCATGCTGAAAGTGGTTTGATAGAGGCCTTAGGATAAAAATAAAGGAGGTTCTGGAGGCACTTAGACATTTCACAGGTTAATTAAATCATCAAGGTCATAAGTCTGAAATTTCCTCCCTTGCCAGGAAGCCTCTAAGTAATGGAGTTTTTTTTTTTTTTAATTCGACTTTCCACTTTAACAGAAAATCAAGATTCTAAACTGCAGTAATCCTAGGGGGAAAAACCACGGTTTTCTGGTACAAAGTCTTTTTTCTTTGCCTTTCTTGTGATATGGTCACAGTGAAATAAAAATAGCAACAGGGACCACAGGGCTCATCATCTTATCTTATTAATTTATGGGAAAAATATAACTTTGTTTACCTGTGATGCAATGCTTAGTCACTGCATATCAATTTAGACAACCTGAAAAAATTATCCTTAGGCTCAAAATTATCTTTCCATTGCCAGAATTTGTATATCGTAATGACTGTGTTTTGTGTTTTAAACAACTGCGTATGTGAATCCCAGCCCTCCTTATTTCCATCTCATAAAGTGGCGCAACATTCTCTCCCTCTGTCACCTTATGGGAGCTCTGTCCTCCCAGACACTTTGGGAACATTCTCTGAATGCATGCGAAATGCGTGTGCCCTTGTAAAACGTTTATTTCATAATTTTAGAGAGAACTGAGATCGTAATAATTCTTGATTTACTAGAAATGGCAGTGAACAAGAACTCCATTTCCAATGCATTTTGAATAACTGACATGCAAAATAAATAATGCATCTAGCCTTTATCCCCAGGTGCTGGGAGGGAGCTTCTAAACCCTTTGGGTTTCCTGAGTGATAGGAGTAGATGTCTTTGTTATTCATGGTGGGTACAGAGACCACATCTGAGCTTATGCTAACTAGATAACTCCTGGGAAAGCAAAAGTCTGATAAACAAATGTCTACTGGGCCTTGGAGAGACAACTGGACACAGAAACTTTTTTTTTTTTGTCTCCACATCAATTGCCTTCGTCTCCTCTTTGAAGTCCCAAACACTGCCCTCAAAGTTCCCTTTTGTTTTGTCTGAAAATGGTATTTAATGTGAGGGCTTTGTCCATTTTGAGGCCTCACCTGGTCTTCCTGGATCTCTCCCATGTTTAAATGCTATTAAAGTTTTGCTTGATTTTTCTCCTGTTAACCTGTCTTATGCCAATTTAATCGCTAGACCAACCAGAATCTGGAAGGGTAGAGGAAAATTGTGTCCCTCTCCTGCAGTCTCTTCACATGGCTGGTTCTGATTTGTTTCCCCTATAATAAAATTGGATCCTAAGTGTAAGGGTTTCTGGCGTTTCTGAGTCATTCCAGTGAATTATTGAAATGGAGAGGATCGTGAAACCTCAAGTGTGTAGCCAGTTGGCTGGTAGTGCAGGAGAGCTGGTGGCGTAGCAGCTGGCATCTGTGGTGAAGGCAGTCTTGCCGGGGGCTGTGCCCTGTGGGGTCTGCACTGACCCCACACCAGAACTGCACAGCTGTGTGGCACCAGCTACTGTTCTGTCTCCAGTGTTGCAGCTGCTTGGATTCCTGTGCTTAGTGAAGACTGAGAGGCTGAGTCGAGAACATTCTTCCTAAATGGTAAGCATAAGCACCATTATTCCAAGTCCTGTGCACGTCTTTCATTCAGGAATTCTTAATTTGTAACATGGAATCCGCCAGACTCTTTGAAATATATATTAATAGAATGTGGCAGTCCTTCCCAAACCTGACATGGAGTTGTGGGGTGGGAAGTTCATCATTTATGGCAGGTGTCAAGCAAGGAGGGTGGGCAGCTACTGCTCCAAGGACACGTGTTAGGTTGGCACGTGAATCCCTTCAGGAAGCACTGGGGCTCTGGCTTATTGCTGAGCTGCTGCCGTTACTGTCCTGGCTTAACTGCGTTTCCTTTGTGCTTGCCCTCTCACGCTTCTCTAGTTTAGTAAGTGCTCTGGGCTGCTCTTTGTTACCCAGGGAAAGCCTAGGAGACTAGAGCCTTTTCTACAAACAGGAAAAAGGGACACGGAGGGGCTTTGTACCTGGGAAGCCCGCAGGGACCTGCTTGGTTTCAACCCCCCTTTCCTTCGTACTCAATCCTTAGGAGAACAGGAGCGGGACAAGAAAGGGGATAGTTTTGGATAGAGAGGCTAGTCAGATGCTCAGCAAGGGAACTTGGTTTTAGGAGGGTTCAGTGAATTCCTCAATGAGAAGAGAAACTGTGGGCATTCACTAGGTTGAGAAGAAGGTCAGGAGAGAGGGTGCAGCAGATGGGGAGAGGATCAGCCTGGTGGGGCGTGAGGGCAGGTGGGGTGTGAGGGCAGGTGGGGCGGGGTGCCAGGGGTCGGTCATGGAGGGTGTGATGGTGTTTAGGGGCCGGGGGGGGGGGACAGATGAGGTCTCTGCTGGAGTCCTGACCCCCAGACACATCCACAAACTGCTGCCAAACTCAGGTTCAGGTTGGGCTGCTAGTTGCTTAGAAATAGGATGTGTCCCGCCACATCAGTGAACAAGTATGGCATAGTCGTCGGCGATTCTGGCTCTCCACATGAACCAGCGAGCCCTAAGGGAACTGACAAAGGAGAGGAATACCTGTGTCTGCGATCAGGCAACTTTAGTCTGCAGCCACTCCCTAGAGTGAGCACTGAGGAACTCAGGATGTGAAAAACAAGATGCTGGCCCGAGAGAGCGGAGATGCCGGTGAAAGGAATGATTTCAGTGAACCCAGATTCTTGCATGTTCCCAGGAATAGAAAAGCACTAAATTCCTTAACTTGGGGTATCAGTTTTTCCTTTAATTCACAATAATCTTTTGATGTTCAGATTACCTGTCCTTTGTTGAAAACTTCCACATAACCTGGCTCCTCCCCTCACTTCCTCAGAATAGTTCTTTCAGGGTTACCTGAGATGCTGTTTCCCAAGCTCAAAGTCCTACAAATCCCCACTGAATTAAACAACTTTCAGCTTTTAGGTTGTGACTACTTTTTGTCAACCCTGCTCAGAAAGCCAACCCTCGAGAGGCAAGTGTTGGTGGAAGGGAAAGGTAGCTTCGCTCAGGGTGCCGGCAAGCCTGCGGAGAAGGCAGACTTGTGTCGCAAACCAGCTCCCAAGATTCTGCTCGGCCATGAGGACAGCTTTTAAAGGAGAGGAGGAGAAAGAACCTCAGCAAATCATCAGGAAGGTGGATCCTGCAGCATTTCCACACAGACCTGCTGACATCTCACGGTCTGTCTTCAGAGTTTGTCTTGCACACCTGGTCTGCCTCAGGATTGCTAAGAGGACTGCTGGGTGGACCGTTAGTCTTTCTTTAACTACTTAATTCTTTAGTCATTTTTTGTTTGTTTACAGAGTCAACCCATAGAGCCTTCTTATTTTTGGTATATGCTTCTCCTTATTTTTGGTATATGCTTCTCCTTATTTTTGGTATATGCTTCTCCTCATTTTTGGTATATGCTTCTCCTCATTTTTGGTATATGCGTCTCCTTATTTTTGGTATATGCGTCTCCTCATTTTTGGTATATGCTTCTCCTTATTTTTGGTATATGCTTCTCCTCATTTTTGGTATATGCGTCTCCTTATTTTTGGTATATGCTTCTCCTTATTTTTGGTATATGCTTCTCGTTATTTTTGGTATATGCTTCTCCTTATTTTTGGTATATGCGTCTCCTCATTTTTGGTATATGCGTCTCCTCATTTTTGGTATATGCGTCTCCTCATTTTTGGTATATGCGTCTCCTCATTTTTGGTATATGCTTCTCCTTATTTTTGGTATATGCTTCTCCTCATTTTTGGTATATGCTTCTCCTCATTTTTGGTATATGCTTCTCCTCATTTTTGGTATATGCTTCTCCTCATTTTTGGTATATGCTTCTCCTTATTTTTGGTATATGCTTCTCCTCATTTTTGGTATATGCTTCTCCTTATTTTTGGTATATGCTTCTCCTTATTTTTGGTATATGCGTCTCCTCATTTTTGGTATATGCTTCTCCTTATTTTTGGTATATGCGTCTCCTCATTTTTGGTATATGCTTCTCCTTATTTTTGGTATATGCTTCTCCTTATTTTTGGTATATGCTTCTCCTTATTTTTGGTATATGCTTCTCCTTATTTTTGGTATATGCGTCTCCTCATTTTTGGTATATGCTTCTCCTTATTTTTGGTATATGCGTCTCCTCATTTTTGGTATATGCTTCTCCTTATTTTTGGTGTATGCTTCTCCTTATTTTTGGTATATGCTTCTCCTTATTTTTGGTATATGCTTCTCCTTATTTTTGGTATATGCGTCTCCTCATTTTTGGTATATGCTTCTCCTTATTTTTGGTATATGCGTCTCCTCATTTTTGGTATATGCTTCTCCTTATTTTTGGTATATGCTTCTCCTTATTTTTGGTATATGCGTCTCCTCATTTTTGGTATATGCTTCTCCTTATTTTTGGTGTATGCTTCTCCTTATTTTTGGTATATGCTTCTCCTTATTTTTGGTATATGCTTCTCCTTATTTTTGGTATATGCGTCTCCTCATTTTTGGTATATGCTTCTCCTTATTTTTGGTATATGCTTCTCCTCATTTTTGGTATATGCGTCTCCTCATTTTTGGTATATGCTTCTCCTTATTTTTGGTATATGCGTCTCCTCATTTTTGGTATATGCTTCTCCTTATTTTTGGTATATGCTTCTCCTTATTTTTGGTATATGCTTCTCCTTATTTTTGGTATATGCGTCTCCTCATTTTTGGTATATGTGTCTCCTTATTTTTGGTATATGCGTCTCCTCATTTTTGGTATATGCTTCTCCTTATTTTTGGTGTATGCTTCTCCTTATTTTTGGTATATGCTTCTCCTTATTTTTGGTATATGCTTCTCCTTATTTTTGGTATATGCGTCTCCTCATTTTTGGTATATGCTTCTCCTTATTTTTGGTATATGCGTCTCCTCATTTTTGGTATATGCGTCTCCTCATTTTTGGTATATGCTTCTCCTCATTTTTGGTATATGCTTCTCCTTATTTTTGGTATATGCTTCTCCTTATTTTTGGTATATGCCCAGAATCGTATATAACATGTGTGTGTTAGTCACTCAGTCATGTCCGACTCTTTGCCACCTCATGGGCTGTGCAGCCTGCCAGGCTCCTCTGTCCAAGGGATTCTCTAAGCAAGAACACTGTAGTGGGTTGCCATTTCCTTCTCTGGAGGATCTTCCCTACCCAGGAATCGAACCCAGGTCTCCTGCATTGCAAGCAGATTCTTTACCAATTGACCCACAAGGAAAGTCCTTGTGTAATATAAAATAAGTGAAATTAACTTAGAAGAACAGTTATTTGATTTAGATAAAACATCGTACCACACAGAGTCATATGAAAATACAGTGTGCAGCTGAAAGTGTTAAATCTTTATTTGGGAGCAGTCTTCTGAAAATAAATTTTGAGGTAGTTGCTGATGCTTTTCAGAGATTCCTGTCTTCAGATTTTTATGTGGTCAATGATATCATTATAGCCCCCATGGTGGATGGCAGCTCATTCTTGAAAAATAGAAAATGAGTACTTACTATTTTATTAATAAGCACTTAAATATCATTGCTGCCAAAAGCTTTATTAATTCTTCCTTCTTACTTCTTTTAATCTAGGAAAAGAATCAACAGGTTAAGCAAGGCATGGTATGCTTTCAGTAGCTCGTCAGTCAGAAGTTAAGTTAAATGGCCTAGTGATCTCATTCCTGTAATTAGATTCTTTAAAGGTTAGCCGGAAACAGGAATGAGCAAACAAGAAAAGTACAGAAGAGCTGCTTTCAAAACCATGGCTGTGGTAGGACCAGCCCCGCAGTCCTGCACAGCGGGCTGGGGGAGCCCAGACCCAGCGCTTCCTACGAGATGAGGGCCGTGACACATCAGGTGCACGGACCACATGCTGGTGTAGTGTGTATTGGTATTTTGGTGTCATGGTATTTTTACAGATAAGGAAACCAGTCCTCAGAGATGCGAAGCAGCTTTCCCAAGGTCACCAAGAGGAGCTGTAGCAGGATTTATCCCAGGGGATTGACTCTACAAGCCACAGAGGACAACAACAGGTCGGGGAAGTTCTTGAGCAGAGGGCTGTGATGAGTATGCCTGAGGCCTGTGAGGCTGCCAAGCCCTTGAGCTGGGGCTGAACAAGACTAAGACGTGCCGCAGGTTTGAAATGCATGCTGGAATTCAGAGACTTCATATGAAAAAAATGAGAAGTGTTTCATGAATAATTATTATATTGATTACTTGTTCTTTGATCATGGCATCTGATCCCATCACTTCATGGCAAATGGAAGGGGGAAAAGTGGAAGCAGTGACAGATTTTATTTTCTTGGGCTCCAAAGTCACTGCGGAGTATAACAGCAGGCAGGAAATTAAAAGTAGCATGTTAAAAAGCAGAGACATCATTTTGCCAACAAAGGTCCATAGTCAAAGCTATGATTTCTCCAGAAGTCATGCACGGATGTGAAAGTTGGACCATAAAGAAAGCTGAGCACTGAAGAACTGATGTTTTTGAACTGTGGGGCTGGAGAAGACTTTTGAGAATCTCTTGGACTGTAAAGAGACCAAACTAGTCAATCCTAAAGGAAATCAGTCCTGAATATTCTTTGGAAGGACTGATGCTGAAGCTGAAGCTCCAATACTTTGGCCACCTGATGCAAAGAGCTGACTCATTGGAAAAGATCCTGATGCTGGGAAAGATTGAAGGTGGGAGGAGAAGGGGACGACAGAGGATGAGACGGTTGGATGGCATCACTGAGTCAATGGATATGAGTTTGAGGAAGCTCCAGGTAATAGTGGAGGACAGGGAAGCCTTGCATACTGCAGTCTGTGGAGTCACAAAGAGCTGGACACGACTTAGCAGCTGAACAGCAACAACGTGTTTTAACAGTAGTATTTTTGATATACTGGGTTAAATAAAATACTATTGAAATCTGTTTTGCCTGTTTCACGTTTCATTTTTTTTTTAATGTGGCTGTCAGAAAAATGTTAAAAAGGGTATTTGTAGCTTGCCTCATTTCATAGAAATACCTTACTGCATAGAAATTTACTGTATTGTATTGTAGTGTTTCTGTGTTTCTTTGGAGAATCAGACCAAGAGAGGCTTTAGAGGAAGAAACAGTGGAAGCATGTGGAGAGGGGGCCAGGCCCCCAGACAGCACGGGGAACACACACAGGGGGCTCTTCAAACAGTCATCCACACACAGGGGACGAGTGATTGAAAAATACTGTCCTTGTTCCCAACATCGTCCCCCTGCACCCGCAGGCCCACTGAAGGGTGCCCTCCTCTGACAGCTCCGCAGATTAACTCTGTGGGGTGCAGCCTGGAGGCGGAGTGGGCTCATTAGCCCATTTGTGATGCTACAGGGTTTTCACACCCCCTGCACCATGGGGGTGGGTGGGCGGAAACCCTTCATCCCTTCACTGAGCAAAGAGGCAGTTCTTTCCAGTACAGCAGATACAAAGTGAAATCTCAGAGAAGGGAGTTTACCCTTTAGTGTGGAGACTTCCTACCTTCCTGTGAAGAGGTGATGGGTCTTTTCTTTTGAGCAGATGAAGGCAGGGAGCCATGAGAACGACGATGCAGGCTTCGTTATATGTTGAGGGGCTGTATCTCCAGCATCATTGCCATGACCACAGTAAGGGAAGGATATTTGGATTTTGATCTTTCTTCAAGAAAGGGTCAGATCTGGAAGAGCTGGTCCCTGTGTGTGTGGAAACAGCCAATCTGCTGGGCTTTCGCTTTCAGGATGAGCTCTTCCGAGGAGACCTCCGTCCTCTGTAGCCCTGATTCTAGGCCCCCCAGTGCTTGGGGAGCTAAGAGGGTGATCTGAGCAGCCAGCCTTCCAGCTGTTCACGTGGCTCCCACACTGCCCACTGCTGCTGTGGCTGAGATTGGAACAGGGTGGGGAACACCTTGAACACCAGCTTCTCCCGGGATCCTTGAACACCAAGCTTCTCCCGCGATCTTTGAACACCAAGCTTCTCCTGGGATCCTTGAACACCAAGCTTCTCCCGGGATCTTTGAACACCAAGCTTCTCCCAGGATCTTTGAACACCAAGCTTCTCCCGGGATCCTTGAACACCAGCTTCTCCCAGGATCCTTGAACACCAAGCTTGAACACCAGCTTCTCCTGGGATCCTTGAATACCAAGCTTCTCCCGGGATCCTTACTGCTCTTCAGGGATCCTTGAACACCAAGCTTCTCCCGGGATCCTTGAACACTAAGCTTCTCCCGGGATCCTTGAACACCAGCTTCTCCCGGGATCCTTGAACACCAGCTTCTCCCGGGATCCTTGAACACCAAGCTTCTCCCGGGATCCTTGAACACCAAGCTTCTCCCGGGATCCTTGAACACCAAGCTTCTCCCGGGATCCTTGAACACCAGCTTCTCCCGGGATCCTTGAACACCAAGCTTGAACACCAGCTTCTCCCGGGATCCTTGAACACTAAGCTTCTCCCGGGATCCTTGAACACCAGCTTCTCCCGGGATCCTTGAACACCAAGCTTCTCCCGGGATCCTTGAACACCAAGCTTCTCCCGGGATCCTTGAACACCAGCTTCTCCCGGGATCCTTGAACACCAAGCTTGAACACCAGCTTCTCCCGGGATCCTTGAACACCAGCTTCTCCCGGGATCCTTGAACACCAAGCTTCTCCCGGGATCCTTGAACACCAGCTTCTCCCGGGATCCTTGAACACCAGCTTCTCCCGGGATCCTTGAACACCAAGCTTCTCCCGGGATCCTTACTGCTCTCCCGGGATCTTTGAACACCAAGCTTCTCCCGGGATCCTTGAACACCAGCTTCTCCCAGGATCCTTACTGCTGTGCAGGTTCAGAGAAGGAGAGAGTGCTCACTTCACCTCCAGGTAACACGCCATTGTTCTTCATAAAACAAGAGCATCAAAACACTGTTTTTCTTTCAAGTCTTCTGTTCCCTTGAGAAAAGCTTCCGTCTTCCTTTTCTGTCATGTGACTTCCTCCTGGTCTCCCAGAAGACCTTCCCTTTTGGACAATGATGTCCTTCTTGGCCATAATTCTGACCTGCATCCAAGGCGACCTAGGTCCCTGTGAACAGGCCATTGAAACCCCTGATCCTTGCACCTTGTCCTCATGTCCAACACCATCACCTCTACACACAAGCCCTGTGACACCCAGATTCACCATGGAATCTGGCATGACTGAGACCCAGAACTAACATGGGCCCTGGTTCACGTTATTCTGGATCACATGTCCTGGCTTCCAGCTCCCCTCTTGGACCTCATCTGGGTGAGCAGTTCTAGGTCCTTCTGCTTTCTCTTACAACATTTCCTTCTCATCTTCACATCTGTCCACCTGGTCTGGACCAACAACACCTCACTTTGTGTATTAGCTGCCTGACATTCATATAATCCTTTTGATTTTTACTACATTTTTGTCTGTGGACTCTTCAATGATTCTTCATGTAACATGATTTTGCAAAATGTTTTCTACATTGAATAGAAAAATGAGTCACTTTTTAGCATGGTAGATCAAACTTATTTTTTTTTCTCTTTTCTTTTCAACTGATAGTTTAGACAATTTCTTTCAGCTTCCCAACTTCCTGGAAATGTCATGTACATTTAAGACGGTGTTCAAATTTGGGAAAATCTCATTAGATTTCTCTCATGTATAAACCCTAATAATTCAGGGCATTTGAATGTCCTAGGCAGCCACTAATCTCACGTAGTCACTGAGTTGTCAATACCTGTTAACTGGTTTGTCGTTGATTGATTCACGCGGTATGAGTTTCGTGTTGTCTTCTTTGATGTAAACGTATCGTGTCATTTGAGCAGAGACTGTAAGTGTTTCCCCAGGGGGTTCATGTCAGCCCATGAGAGCAGTAATGGGGGTTCAGGCAGACCTGCTAATCGTGTGCCGCATAGAGTAGGGATCTGGGTAAATTACACCCCACGGAATCTCAGTCAAAAGTCATTATATAAACTTTTCTACTAATGTGCTCAGTCACTCAGTTGTGTTTGACTCTTTGCCACCCGTGGACTGTAGCCCGCCAGGCTCCCTTGTCCCTGGGATTCTCCAGGCAAGAATACTGGAGTGGGTTGCCATTTCCTCCTCCAATACATACATATACACATGTATCTACTATATACGTCAGTTCAGTTCAGTTACTCAGTTGTGTCCGACTCTTTGCGACCCCATGAATCGCAGCACGCCAGGCCTCCCTGTCCATCACCAACTCCCGGAGTCTACCCAAACCCATGTCCATCGAGTCGGTGATGCCATCCAACCATCTCATCCCCTGTCGTCCCCTTCTCCTCCTGCCCCCAATCCTTCCCAGCATCAGGGTCTTTTCCAATGAGTCAGCTCTTTGCATCACGTGGCCAAAGTATTGGAGTTTCAGCTTCAACATCAGTCCCTCCAATGAACACCCAGGACTGATCTCCTTTAGGATGGACTGGTTGGATCTCCTTGCAGTCCAAGGGACTCTCAAGAGTCTTCGCCGACACCACAGTTCAAAAACATTGATTCTTTGGCACTCAGCTTTCTTTATAGTCCAACTCTCACATTCATACATGACCACTGGAAAAACCATAGCTTTGACTAGACATACCTTTGTTGGCAAAGTAATGTCGTAATTGTCTATATTGAAGCTATTTGACATAGAATATATATTCTGAGAGAATATAGTCTATCCATCTATCTATCCATCCAGAGAGAATATATATATCTATGACACATTTGTATATGGCATTTTAAAAACTTAATTGCTTTATTGATTTATTTGTCCATATCTTGACTTAGTTTCAGTACTTGGGATTTTTGCTGCACCGCAGAGACTCTCTAGTGGCCGTGTGCAGGCTCTGGAGAGCTTGGGCTCACAGTTTCAGGGCATTGGCTTAGTTGCCCAGTAGCATGTGGAACCTTCCTGGACCAGGGATTGAACTCAAGTCCCCTGTATTGCAAGGCAGATTCTTAACCACTGCTCCAGTGCAAGGAAGTTCCTATGGTATGTTTTTAACTATATGCGCTTAGCCACTGAGTTTAACCTGGGGAGACAAACTTCCTTTTTTAAGAGGACCTGATTCTCCTCTTAGAGTTTACCCATGTGATGGTTGGGCAAATGCCACCCAGACAGCTTCTAGCTCCACAGATTTCCAACCTTTTGCCTCCTTCGCTAACCACATCCTTCCAGTGTGCGGCCCAAGTACAGGTTCACATGGCCTAGAAGACGAACCCTGTATCTAGAAGTCAGCGTGGTGAGCAGGACGGGCTTCCTCGAAGCCACTCCTACACCCAGACAGAAGCCAACTATAACCCAGCAAACTGGTCTCATTAAACTTAGATCTTCTGTAGCTGGATCCCAGAAATACCGACATCTGACCCAATACCGCTGCACACGAGGGGAAGAGTGGCAGAGATTTACACACTTTATTAAAAATGCGTGAACCTGTGAACCCTTGGCCAGGGTCCCTCCCCGGGCTTTGGGGCAAGAGGAGCAAGCTGGGAAGGAGTTCGGGAAGTCCCATGGGGCTCCCGGAGCCCATTCCTGTCCTGGCCTCAAACCTGCAGGCTCCCCTGACCCTGGGCCTCCTGTTTAGTTTTCCATAGGTTTGAGGTCACATTGAATACCTTGCTTTAAAATATTTCTTTCACTTACTCTAATAATAAACTTGTTATTAAAACCTGTAAAGCATAATTTCAATGACTATCATTTTCCTTTCCATCAATGTAGAATGATTTACTTAACTTTTATTTTTGGCTGGACATTTGGGAAAGCTTTCATTTTCACTTTTAAATAATCTGGATTAAATATTGTCCTAGAAGTGAGATTACTCCGTCAAAGTCTATGAACTATTTTAGCACCCAGGACAAAATATTGTTTTTTCACCAAAATCATATTAACTTAGGTTTTATAGTACATTTTTCCTTACTCCATTTATTTTTTGTTTGGTTTGTTCATTGAAATCCATAGCCTTTCTTTACTTATGGTCCCTTTCATAACCCATATCAAAATAAATTTTGGATGTACATAATATATGTGTATATCTATATGTTATACTTATATCTGTACTATTTACCTCTGTATGTGCTGCGAGGGTACCCTCCCTCTAGAATACAAGTCCCTTCCTGTGCTCTTACTGAGTATGAAGTTTCTTTTTTTCCTTCCCTCCGCCTTCCTTCCTTCCTTTCTTCTTGGATCAGAAATAGACTCTAAATGTTCTTAAATACATTCAGTCAGTTTTTCATTTGTTCAAGGTTTTGTAAATTAAGAGACTTTATTTTTAAGGTGGCGCCAGTGGTAAAGAACCCATCTGCCAATGTAGAAGACATAAGAGATGCAAGTTTGATCCTTGGGTCAGAAAGATCCCCCAGAGAAGGAAATAGCAACCCACTCCAGCATTCCTGCCTGGGAAATCCATGGACAGAGGACCCTGGCGGGCTACAGTCCACAGGGTTGCAAAGAGGTGGACACAACTAAAGAGACTTAGCACGCATGTTTAGGGAGCCCCTGCACCCCACACCCACCCTTCATCACCTTGCTCCTCGATGCGGTGTTTGCTGCGCTGGACGAGCTGTGGGCTCCGTTCCTGACGAGCGGGTGACCCTTCACTGGGCACCTACGTCCTGCTGTTCAAGGGAGATGCTCTCCCATCTGCCCCTCCCCCCCAGGTTCCTTAGAGGGACGGACTGCCCTTGGGTCTCCTCTGGGTCTCAGATGCCATGGGGGCACCTTCCCGGGGTGGAACCCCGCAGAGAGGAAGACAGACACAGAGGAGGCACGAGGCAGGCCCTTTTCCAGCACTGGCCGGCTTCCTCACCACGTGGCCGTGGAGTCTCTGGGCAAGCCGCCTGTTCTCACTGGTCTCACTGCCAGGAGCTCCATCCTTGTGCCTGCATCCCCACCCACTACACTGAGTATTTATTACCCATCAGATGAGTGGTTCCAGGTCTGTGAAACCCATAGCAGTGTTATTGGGGAGCCCTCCCAATGGCCTTTTCCTGCCACTTAAGTGGAACCATGGAGCTGTATCAAGGATGTGATCAGCTTTCTCCACGACCCCATTGTAGCACCTATGGGAATATTCGTCCTGTAGCGGGATCTCAGGAAGGACTGTGGGATGAAGGAGACTATGCTGAGACAAAGGTGCATCTGTATGCAGGCCCCCTGCCTCAGGACAGGCACTCAGCCAGCCCCGTCCTCCCCGAGCCCTCATGGCTCCAAGCCCAGGGGCTTTCCCTTTGGAGTACATGGGGCTCAACCTCTGGGTGAGGTGCCGGATGCACCGGAAGGTACAGACCCCACGCCCATCTGCTGGGGACACTGATGAGACATCCTGGCTGATGGACTGATGTATAGACGCCCCCCCCCCTCCACTCCTCTCGAAGGCAAGGCCAACACCGCCATCCACAGGCCGCATGCCGAGGATGAGGGGCTGGTCGCAGGCAACGGGACCTGCTCTGCCCCTTTCAGATGGTGCCTCAGCACCGCCGCCCCTCCCTGACCACGGTGGACCCCCAGCCCAGGCGGCCACTTCCCGCCCACCCTTGTTCCCACACCTGCTCCCTCCACAATGCTGCATGCTCCCCTTCCCCAACTGCCGCACTGCTAGCCAGCCGCCAGCCTCCCCGGGTACCACTCTCCAGGGCTGCCCCTGGCCCCCAGCTCACCCGAAAGCGGGGGCGCTCCATGTGAAAAGGCAGGTGGACCTGGGGACGCTCAGTCCTAGGGTCCAGGACTCAGCGATGGCACCCTTGGGGTGGCCTTCTGCCCCTGACTGGGGTGATGGAGCTTCAGGGGGACCAGGCACACAGCGTCCGTCCTCAGGGCCACCCTGGAAGCCAGCCCAGCTTGCCGACGCTGCTCCCTCCCCAGGTGTGACGGCCGGCAGAGTGCTCTCTGAGCCCCGAAATGCTGTCTCTCCCCCAGTGAAATTCTCAGACCCAGAGGGAAGAGCCACTCGGCTGTGACAGGGGCCAAACTCCTGTCTTAAGCGTCCGTGAGGGTGGCCGGAAAGGGGGGTAGCGGGGGGTGAGACAAGGGAAGGGGGGGCAGTTTGGAGGCAGGTTTCCCATGAAAGGGGCTTCGGGACACCGTGGAGGGGGGATCGGGCAGGAACTGTGCACTGTGTTACAGGATGTAGTTTCTCTGCGCAGACCCCTGGAAAAAGCCTTCCGTGAATATTGATGTACGCTTTGAGGCTTCTAGAGTCAGACGTATTTCTTCCATATGTGTAAACAGGCTGAGATGGGCCTTAAAGGAAGGAGAAAAAAGCCACAGATTTATCTGGGTTCTAGTCACCGTGGAGCTAATCTGTGACTGATGGGGTGCTTTGTATGAAAAAAGTGAATGGGCAAAAAATGTCATAGCAAACCTGTGTTCCTCGGCACTCCGTTCTCAGATTCCTGTTTTGTTTAATGTATATTTCATGAGTAAATCCCATCCCAGTGCCAGGATTTAGACGCCATGAAGGTGGGGGAGGTGCAGGGAACCCCAACTTTCCCATCACTGTTTCCCTCCAGAGTGAACCTCCACACCCAGAGCCCGGAGCAGACTCCAAAGATGTGCTTGTTTCAAACATAGAAAGCTTGCTCTATTTTTCTAGTCGCACATTAAGAGTTGAATGGTACCTGCTCCTTAATTTAGTAGTTGTTTTGTAGTATTTTTCTAGTGGAGAAAGTTCTCATTTACAAGCTGTACCCCCAGGACACAAGACCAAGATGCTTAAAGGTGGAAAAATCAAACAAGAACTTCCCCCTCCCTCTCCCTCCTCCCCTCCCCCTTCTCCCCCCCTCCATCATCCCTCTAAGGAGAAGCCAAAAGAACGATGAGGGGGTCTCTCCCCTGGCATGGAGGTCCACGCAGTCCAAGCGCATGCTCTGGTCTGGGAGGAGCCTCAGCCCTCACCAGGCAGCGGGAGAATCCACCTGCCGTCCGCACTCTGGTGCCCCGGCCTGATCTGGACTCAGGCCAGTTCCCCCTTGGCTCCGTGGGGGTCCTCACTCACCTGGGGGAGGGGCAGACACAGCAGCCAGGGGGTCGGGGGTCTGCACAAGAAGCCTTTCTGGAACCTGGTTACTGGTGTGTATCCAAGGGCATCGTGGGTCAGGGCACCAGCAGCAGGCCCGGCCCACGGTGGCTGCGCACGCGTTGGTTTCGCTTCTCCTGACCTGCGGCCTCTTTCCTGTGGCTGTAATTAGTGCAACATTAAAGATCAGTGAGCAGAAGTTCAGCTGCACCCACCCAAGTGCTCTGGCAGAGCGATGGGGAGAGATGAACACAGCTGCTCTTGTTGCCATGGTGATGGCAAGAGAGGAGCAGAGAGAGGGAGGGGGAGAGGGAGACGCAGGGGGGTGTGGGGAGACGGAGACGGGCAGGCTTGAGCCCCCCGCTGTGCCTCACTGCCCCGGGGAACCCGGGGCAGCTCCCTGGGATGACCAGGCAGGCCCACCATCAGGCCACCATGGCCTGCCCCTCACCTGTGTTCACAATGCCCCGGGGACACGCAGGACGAGCACCTCCACCCTGGGAGCAGCTGCCTGGTCGTCCAATAACAGGAGGACCCCCGTGCGCCTGGAGCATCAGCATCTTCCTACTGGAGTGTGACCCTGGGGGCCCAGGTCCTGGGGAAGGCAAGCTGGTGTCCGGCGGGGCTCCTGACCACCTGCTGGGACTAAGGCAAGCATGCCCGACAGATGACCTTGGACACAGAGACCAGCCTGCCACAGTCCCCCTGCAGACCCCGGGGTCCCTGGGGTGGCATAGAGGCCTGGGGACAGGAAGCGTGCAGTGAGGGCTGCCACCCCGGCTCCCAGAAGGGAGAAACGCTGAGTGATGGTCCTTCTAAACACCAGGCGCCCTTTCTCAGGGAGGAGAGGCCATTCCTTCACTCAATCAGCTCTGAAACTCATAGCCAAGCGGGCACAGGGGCTGGGCAGGGGGCCCAGACACTCCTGAGAATCCCTGGGGCCAAGTCTGTCGTGGTGGGACCCAACCCACCTCTCCTCCTGCCCGAATCCATCACAAAGGGCGAGCGGAGGTGCTGCAGGAGCTGGGACTTTTGTGCCTGCCCGCACCCCACGTCTTTGCTTCTGAACCTCCGATCCTGCGCTCACGGGCGGGCTGTGGGTCCAGGACCCCGCAGATGCCTCCTGCCCCATCGAAGCAAGACTCAGCCCCCTCCCCACCCTCCACCCACCCAGGCACTGCTCCGCGCTCCAGCTGCCCACTGCGGAGCAGTCCTCACCGTTACCAGGACGACTGTCAAAGCTGACAGCCCTGGATGACAGCCCGGCCTCTAGGCACCTCCACCTCTCCTGCTCGGCTGGTCTCACTAAAGCATCTCTCGGATCACTCCCCTAATCAGCACTCCTCAGTATCTCCCCGTGGGCTAGGTTAGCCGAGGTAAATACAGTCTGAGTCACCCACCCGCCAGGGAGACCCGTGATGGCTTCCTGCAGCGCCACTCTGGGAAGGATTGAGAGGCCCACCAGGGCTCCGGGAGTCTGGAAATGTGTCCGGGTCCACGAGTGAGGCTTTCCTGGAACGGGAGGAGCAGGGCCACCAGGCGGGAGCCTCGGTGGTCTCCAGACTCTGGTCTAAACCCCGTGGCTGGGCCCCCCCAGGGCATGTGTGCTGCTGCTACTGTGGCCTAGACTCCAAGGTCCCCCCCGTCCCCTGCTTCCCGCTCCACCGCCGTCCGGCTGGAGCCCACGTGTTCCCCAAGCTTCCTCAAAGGCAGTGGCGGGGGCACCTTCCTGGGGCTGTACGCCACCCAGCACCTCTGCATGAAATCACCATCGGGAGGATGAAGAGCTGGAAGATGGCGGGAGTAGCCAGACAGTTTCTCTGCATCTCTTTCCTGATTTGAAAGAGGCTGCCAGGGCCCTGAATGGGAAGATGGCAAGGAGTTTCGGTGCTCTTCTGAGAGATTCCACGGTTCAGAATGAAGCTAGTCTGCAGCCAAGACCCACCCTCGCTTGGCTTCCCCAGCCCCACCGTCTTCCCTCACCCCCATGCCCAGGGCCAAGCCCATAACTCATCAGTGGAACACACGTCCTCATCTCCAGCACTGCTTCTAGGGGACCAGATCTGGGCCAGTAGCTGTGTGGGTTTTATAAAGTCTGGGTGTTTGGGGGATTTCTTAGCCTGCACTTACACTTCTGAGACCCTCACATCTCAGTGCTCATACTAAGTTCTCCTGATGCCGGAACAGTGAGCAGCTGAGTTTCAGCCCCTCTCCCACCATTGCAATGGCCGTGGAGACTCTCAGCCTGCTCTCCCACAGACACACTGCTGGGTCTAAAATTAGGCCTGTGGAGTCTGATTATGAACCTTTGACACCATTAGCATTAATATTCAAAATTTATTTCCATCCAGTCTGCAAAGTAATCTGAATTGCCCTGTGAAAGCAGGGCCCGAGTCTCTGGAAGATGGCCATGCTGAGCGGATGTCCCCAGGGCACACGCCCTGGGCAGCCTTGCTATTTGCATAAATATTGGCATATGTCCCCCATTTTCCTGTTAGCCACAATTAACCACGCCGTGAACTCTGGAACTGCAGCCTGGTCACAGACAGCACTCAGGTTGGATGCTTTCAAAAGCCATGATAAATGTGCTCATAAAAAATGTGGGTGGGGATTCCTGCAGGAGCATCTCCGGGAAGCCTCCATTTTTTGATGGGTTCTGTAGCTGGTGGGACACCGAAGTGACCCAGGGTTGGCTGCAGTCCTGGTTCCCAGAAGGGTGGGTGAGGAAATCAAAGCTGGAGCCGACTACAGAGCCCAGTTGGACACAGTGCAATTCAGCTGAGCCCAGAGGAAATATTTTCTTTTTTTTTTGTAAATTAATTTATTTATTTTAATTGGAGGCTAAGTACTTCATAATATTGTAGTGGTTTTTGTCATACACTGACATGAATCAGCCACGGGTTCAAACTACATATCCAAAAAGACTTATATCTGGAATATATTAAGAATTCTCTAAACTACGTGCTAAGAAAGCAAAGCATCTCATTAGAAAGTCAGCAGAATATTTGAACAGACACTTGAGCAAGGATTCATAGCTGTCCTTTCTTTAGAAGGAGTACTCCGTGTCGTGGCCCTGACCGTCTGGTCGGTCTCTGTCGTCTGGCGGGGGACACTGTCCCCTCGGGGTCAGCACAGCACCCTGTGTGTCATGCCTCCATCCTACGTTGGGTGGAAACCCCACTCTTCACGAGTTCACCCTTGACCAGGCAAAGCGAGACCACCTGAGTGCTTCCACAGCCCAGGCTGGGCCGGTTGCCTTCTCAGCTGGGCTTTGTTGGGACAGCTATAAGAGAAGCTTCCTCCATTCTCTGTTGGGCTTATGAATATGGACTTCTGACAAAAAGGGGATGAATAATCCATCTATACCAAGCACCTCATTGACCAAAATTGAGCATCTGTTAGGACACACTGAACTAATTAAAGAAAGCCCAAACAATGTCTCGGGTTACGAAGACGTTTATTGAACAAGCATTCTGAAGATGTCAGAGCCCACGTGTGGTTTGGTGACTTTTTCTGTTGTTATACTCTACCACTCTTGTCACGTTATAGCACCAGCACTAAGTCACTGAGTCGTGTTCGACTCTTGCGATCCCATGAACTGTAGCCTGCCAGGCTCCTCTGTCCCTGGGATTCTCCAGGCAAGAATACTGCAGTGGACTGCCATTTACTTCTCCAGGGGAACTTCCTGACCCAGGAACTGAACCCAGGTCTCCTGCATTGCAGGTAGAGGCTTTATTGACTGAGCTAGGCAGGAAGCCTCATGGTCATGTTATTTCTCATCTGAAATCATTTAACTTCATGATACCCAAATAGCTGCCACAGCTCCTGCCATCACGTCTTCATATTAACATCCAAAACTAGCAAAGAAACAGAGGTGGTAAAGGGCCATTCAGTAGTAGTTCCATAATATATCAATGAGGTAAATCTTCCTGACAAGCAGCCAATACCTCATCCCTTTTACAAATATAAACTCAAAATGGATGATAGATCTGAATAGAAAATAGAAAATTCCAAAAAATTTTGAGAAAATATAAGAGACTGTCTTCTTGACTGGTTCTGAGGCAAGGACTTCCTAAGTATGACACCAAAGACACAGCCCATTAAAAAACATGATAAATGGATCTTCATCAAAATTAAAAATGTTTGCTCTATGAAAATCATGTTAAAAGATTGAAAAAATTAAGTCACAGACTGAGAGAAAATATTTTCAAGCTACATATCTAAAAAGACTTGTATCTGGAATATATTAAGAATTCTCTATACTGGATGATAAGAAATCGAACCATCTAATCAGAAATTTGGCAAAATATTTGAACAGACACTTGAGCAAAGATTCATAGTTGTCCTTTCTTTAGAGATTTGGATCACAAATAAGCACACAAAAATATATTTACTATCATTAATCATGAAGAGTATGCAAATTAGCTCTGGGCTGAAAAATTATGCACACTTATTAAGATGGATAAAGTAAAACTATTGACAATAGCAAGTGCAGACAAGGATACAGAAGAGCAGGAATCCTCATATATTGCTGGTGGGAGCACAAAATGCCATAGCCCTTCTGAAAAGTGGCAGAATGTGCCTATGATGTTAAACAGATATTACTTTACGACCCAGGAAGCACACTCCTGGGTATCTACGGAGAAATGAAAATTTATGTTCCTACAAACACCTTTCACAAACGTTAATTAGTAGTTAATTTAACTTGTAGTTTCCCTAAATTGGAAACAACCCAAACGTTCTTCAAGAAGTGAATGAGCAAGTCAGCTGTGTTAGGTTCACAGGGTGAAATACTGCCCCCAGTGAAAGGCTTATGGGGACTGGATGCAGCTCAAGGGTGTCATGCTGAGCAAGAGAAAGTTGCTCAGTCGTGTCCCAGCCTTTGGGACCCCATCGACTATACAGCCCACGGAATTCTCCAGGCCAGAATACTGGCGCGGGCAGCCTTTCCCTTCTCCAGGGGATCTTCCCAACCCAGGGATCAAACCCAGGTCTCCTGCATGGCAGGCAGATTCTTTACCAGCTGAGCCACCAGGATCCAGGCTCAAATGTTCCATGCTGTTCAACTCCATTTTTATGAAATTCTAGATGCGGCAAAGTTACAGTGACGGACACAGAACATGGTGACCAGGGGTTAACATGAAAAAGGCATGACCCATGACTGCTGAGGGGGCAGGAGGGGGCCCTGCCTGTTGCTGGATCAGTCTGGCACCCTCGTGGTGCTGACGGTAACTTGAATCCGTGTCTATGGTAAGTTTCCACAGGACTATACACCAAACAAGAGAAAACCCACAAAAACTGATGAGTCCAAACAAGGACTATATTAGAGTCACCTGAATGGTAATGATGCTGACTCCCCGCTTTTGAAAAGACACTTCAATTATGCAAGACATCACCAGTGGGGGAGGCGGGGAAGGAGGTTCGGTAACTCACTGTGCGGTGGCTGCATCTTGTCAGTCTTAAGGAATTTCAAAACGTAAGTCTTTATGTTAAAAGACACTGATCAGCAAATTTCTGCTTCTCATTTGCCAGACTTAGACCATACACCATCTCAGACCCATCTCAGGGAAAGAGGCAGCAAGGCTCAAAAACAACTTTAATACACTTCTAATATCAGAAATAGAATAGAAACAGAGATGTAAAAACACAGTTTTTGGGTTTTTTTAAGGTTTTAGAAGAACTTTTAGGAGCACCTCTTTGACTCTGGGGTAGGCAAAAATTAGTTAAATGAGGTGCACAAAACAAAAACCACAGAAGAAAAGACTGATAAATATGGTAACATTAAAGTTTTACATTTCCAATGAGAGGATGCTGTAAACATGGAAACCCAAGGTGCAGACAGAGAAGGCATTTGTGATGCATATAATCAATGTCTAAGACAAATGAGTGAAAAGTCAACAAATCAATAACATAAAAAGCAGAACCCGATAGACAAACAGGTAACTTACAGACGAGGAATCAGAAATAGTCAGAAACATGCGGAGCGTTTCTGAGCCCCAGGTGACTGGGGAAACCTACAGTGAAATGAGAAGCCATCAGACTGGCCGCCAGATGAGACGGCTGTGGGAGGAGCCACCAGACTGACGGGGAGAGCACAGCGCAGCCACGCTGGAGAGACTGAGCAAAAACCGATGCCCGCCTCCTCCACCCACAGCCCCCGAGTTGCATTTCTAAACAGATCCTCCAGAAAGAAACTCTCCCACATATGCACACGGAGACAAGCGCGAGAATGCATGCTGCGGTGTGAAATACTGCGAGTCGTTGAATTTCCATGAATAAGAAAATATGCGGGTAAATCCACCCAGACTTATATAATGCACGACAACATGGCATTTAAATAAGCAACCCGGAGCCACAGATGGCAAGACGGCTAAATCTCCAAAACAAAGCCAGTTGCAGAGAGGACAGCATAACGTTTACATAAAATTGTAGGACGTGCAAACTGTTCGTGGATTTACATGGACATCACCGGGCACCGGGCATGGGCCACACGCCGGTGCACCTCCTCGGGGGAAGCCCAGAAGGAACCACTCCTCCCAGGGCAGTGCTGGGGGACTGCCCGAGGGACCCACAGGGCAGGGCTCCGGCACAGGCGCCCTGCAGCCCCACTCGGTCCTGGCGGGCGCCCTCCCACAAACCTGGTATGACCCCCATCTAAAAGCATGCAGGGGCTGAAAACACAAACCCAGGGCCATGGTTGAGGAGCTCGTGTGGTCTCTGCAATTCTGGGTCTTCAGGGAGCAGGACCCCAAAGGGAGGCAAGCCAGCAGGATCTCCCCTCGAGTCTCGAAATGCTGATTTCTGACCAGTACAGACTCACCTGCAGAACTGTTTGTCATTTGAGAGGTGGTCTATGCCTTCATGTTCAGGCCAGGACACTTCAGAGTGAGAACAAGGGCTCGGGGTCATTGCATAGAGGCCATGGATGTAGGGCGTAGTGTCCTGGAAGCAAGGCCGGTGGTGGGGCCCCTATTATAAAGCCCCAGTCCACGCTCCTGACCCCTGAGCTCGGAGGCTGGAGAGGAGCAGTCCCACATGTGTGCTTCCTGCCACCCAGGACCTTGAATGGCTCCTAGAACCAGGCAGGGGGCAGGCAGGAGGTGATCAGAGGAAATGCTGGAGTTGACGTTCTGGCTGCCTCCAGCCCTAGCTCCCCATAAACAGGCCTGTGCAGAAACCCCACAGGACTGTGGGAGCCAGTCTGGCCCCGAGGATGGCCCAGAGCTGCGCCTTTGCCCGGCCAGCACAGAAACCCCTGTGTCCTGCAGGGCATGGGTGTGGGCGGGGGACACATTCCGGGAGCCCTGCCAGGATGCTTCTCTGAAACACTCTCACCGAAATCACCTTTTTACAGAAGAAGAACTAAAGAGCCTCTTGATGAAAGTGAAAGAGGAGAGTGAAAAAGTTGGCTTAAAGCTCAACATTCAGAAAACTAAGATTATGACATCCGGTCCCATCACGTCATGGCAAATATGATGGGGAAACAGTGGAAACAGTGTCAGACTTTATTTTGGGGGGCTCCAAAATCACTGCAGATGATGATTGCAGCCATGAAATTAAAAGACGCTTACTCCTTGGAAGGAAAGTTATGACCAACCTAAATAGCATATTAAAAAGCAGAGACATTACTTTGCCAACAAAAGTCCGTCTAGTCAAGGCTATGGTTTTTCCAGTGGTCATGTATGGATGTGAGAGTTGGACCATAAAGAAAGCTGAGCGCTGAAGAATGGATACTTTTGAACTGTGGTGTTAGAGAAGACTCTTGAGAGTCCCTTGGACTGAAAGGAGATCCAACCAGTCCATCCTAAAGGAGATCAGTCCTGGGTGTTTATTGGAAGGACTGATGTTGAAGCTGAAACTCCAATACTTTGGCCACCTGATGCGAAGAGCTGACTCATTTGAAAAGACCCTAATGCTGGGTAGGATTGGGGGCAGGAGGAGAAGGGGATGACAGAGCATGAGATGGTTGGATGGCATCACTGACTCAATGGACATGGGTTTGGGTAAACTCCGGGAGTTGGGGTGATGGACAGGGAGGCCTGGCATGCTGCGGTTCATGGGGTTGCAAAGAATCTGACACAAGTGAGCGACTGAACTGAACTGAACCCTTAAAATGCGAAAGGAGGAGCCCACTGATAGCTCCAATCTGCCCTTCTTACCCCACCAGGCTTGGTGCCCTTGACTCTCAGATCAGCTTCTATGATGTGTCTCTTTGGGGAAAACATTCCAACTGTGATGGGTTTGCCTGTCCAGCCAACCAAGGCAGGTATGAGGGCCCATCAGAGGCTCATGCTGTGGAATCTGCCAGGGCCCTGAAGAGAGCTTGGGTTGGGGGATCCCGGGATTCTACACCTGGGTGTAGATGACACCCAGCCTCACTGCCAACTCACTGTGCAGACAACACCCACTGTCCACCCCCAGCCCCCAGGCGGAGGTGACGGGCACACAGGATGCCGGGCACACAGCGGGCTGGCCAGCACCACTCCCAGCCTGGGCTCCCTGAGCTGGAAGGAAGCACGGTCAGACCTCCTGTGCTCTGGGTGGAGGGAAGTCCCTCACAACTCAGGACAGAGCCCCCCTTGCCTGGAGAGACAGCTCCACACCAGCCCTGCGAGCTGACACGGCCTGGGGCTCCATCCTTCCCCCCACCACGAAGCCCAGCCTGCAGGGACTCTCCATTTGGCGAGCCCCCAGCTCCCAGCTCGCTGCAGGGGCACAGACAGGGGTGGTCTCCCTGCCCAGGGAGCTGGCACCCTGGATGCGATTGGCCCCTGAATGCACATGGGTAAGAGGAACATTCCAGAACATCAGGGTGGCGGCTGGTCATCAGGAGGGGGCAGAGCATGGCTGCGTCCCTCACCTGGCCCACAGACGCCTTCCTGACCACCTGGGATCCCGGCCCCGGCTCCCCAGTCCAGGGCAGATGCTGCGGCTCCCTCACTTCCTACTGGAAATTTCCCTTTGCTCCAAGGAGTCAGAGCTCAGCTCTGCGCTGGAAGTAAGACTCCTTGCTGAGCATCCCTAGGTGTGGTATTGTGGGCACTGCTGACCCTGTGGGCTATGGCACCTGCAGCCCACCTGAGCCTCACAGGGTTAGAGATTCAGTATCGAATGAAACAGCAGTATTGTTCTGCGGCTGGAAGTAGCAGAATTAAGATGAAAGAAGAGCTTTCTTACCTATTTATTAGCAATGGAAGCTATGCTTACTGTCAGTCTGAGCGGGAACTCCTACTGGAGAAATTCCTTCTATGAATACTCACAGCTTCAGAGTCCTCACCTCAGGCTGAATTTACAGAGTGCCTATTACTTCCTATTTGTTCAATTCTTCCTCTTTGCTGAAGATACCCATCTGTGTATATATCTCTTGCGATGAGACATTCATATGAGTTATTACTGAGTTAGCAATTCCTGGGCACCATTTCATATTACGGCAGAGGGTAAAGCATTTTTAATGTCTATAGCTGACTTTACTGAGGTAAACTCTTTCCAGGTTTTGGCGCCTCACTTTTTTCCCTGTGGGCTTCCCTAGGCCGCACTTTTTTCTGCTATGTTTTAGTTGGCCTTTTCTATCATCGCTGTTTCTCCCCTCGGCCACCCTAACTCAACAGCAATGGCCATCAGCAGTGCGCCCAACAAAAACTTCACTTTGCTCCTTGTTTACAATCAGACCTTGTTTGAAATGGGCTTCCCTGATAGCTCAGCTGGTAAAGAATCCGCCTGCAATGCAGGAGACCTGGGTTTGATCCCTGGGTTGGGAAGATCCCCTGGAGAAGGCAAAGGCTACCCACTCCAGTATTCTGGCCTAGAGAATTCCATGGACTGTATAGTTCATGGGGTCACAAAGAGTTGGACACAACTAAGCGACTTTAACTAAAATCAGACCACTGCGGAAAAACCTCAAAACAAAAAAACCTGCGCGTATAAAGAGTCTGGGGTAAAACGGCCATCCTGCTTTCGTTGGTCATGAGGAAAGTGGGCTGGACCAGTAATGGGAATCTCGATACCGTTTTTCCGATTAAAGCCACAAGTGAAAAGGCACGATGCTCATCATTTTTTGTTAGGATGAGCAGTTCTTCACTTAGAAAAAAGACTTTTGAGAATGAAAGTATCATGTGAAATTGATTTTTCACTGAAGAAAGCAGCTCTGTATACAATCCCCACACTCAAAGCACGGGAGTGAGTCACAAACACACGAGTTGAGGCTGCACCCCGGGCAGGGAAGAAGAGGGGCGGTCTGAAGGCTGCCACTGACGCACGCTGCTTCGTTCTAGCACTTTGCTCGACCCAGTCACCGCGTTAGACTCTTCCAGGGGAGGCGCAGGACAGGGGCCAGGTCAGGCTGGACGTCCCTCCTTCGGCAGCGAGGCCCTCACCGTCCACCAGGTGTCTGGACTCTGGGACTTTGAACCTGCAGAGACAAGGGATGTCAGCCCTGCCTTAATCTTCCCCTCCACCCCCTCCTACCTCTGGGTTCCAGCCTCCCACTCTCGAAAAACAAAGGTTTCTGGAGATCCTTCTGCTTGGCAAGTTTCCGTGCTCGTTGGGACCTGCCCATCAGAGCAGTTGGGGCTTTTGAGAGAAATGACTGAGTCCTGTCTTTGAAAACTGTCTTATCCCTACGGACCCCCAAATATAGCCCAGGCTTCAAGACCCGCTCCTTGCGGTCTCTGCGCACCTCGGAGTCTCAGCTTGTGCTGTGGACGCATCACACTTGCCCTTCTCTGCTTTGTGTGAGTAAGTCCTCCTCGTCTGTCATGGCCCGGGTGTCCGCTACCTGGGCTCCGGCCACAGGCTTCCTGCCAGCGCCCCCAGCGTCCCCGTGCTCCCCTGCATTAAGGACCTTCTCATACACACCTGGATCGGAATTGACTGCATGGTGGGAATACACACGTCAGGTGTCTGTAGGCGTCTCAGGTCCAGAAGGCAGCCAGCCTAGAAGTCAGAGAGGCTGGTAGGCAGATGGTGGGTGGATGGACAGGTAGATCAATAGACAGACATAGAAACAGATATGAATACATAAAAAATTCCCCTTAATCAAATGCATGTGGGAGGCAAGTTCCCATTGATTGAATACAGTGAATATTCAAATGTAAGAAAAATGTACTCAGAGAATCTTTTTAGGTACATTTCCACGAAATTTATCTCCCAGCTTGTAAACATCATGATGAATTTTTTTTTTTTTTTTGGTAATATTTCTTTTACTCTTACAAAATGTGAATTTTATTTTTGGTAATTTTTCCTCTACTCTTATAAAATGCTAGATTATCTTGGTAATAATTTAGCGATGAATATGTGACTCCAACCTCAGAAAATTATCAAACAACTAGGAAAACTGCACCACTTCAAATGGTTTCTATAGTTATGCTTAGGCTGAGTTTTATAATACAAATATTTCAAACATAATATCATTACGTTATAAATCTGCAAAAGAATGCTTCATCCACTAAATCCTAACCTGTTATTGATCGCTTATCTGAAATTGATGATGTGTCTGAGTCTGCATGCCTGGAATTGGGCTGCTTTTCCCCCATCACTGAAATATCTCCTGTAGTCACACGTCGGCTTTGCTGCCCAGGATGCCTGCCCTTTGCCTTCTGGGTGTAACTTCTCCTTTTCCTCTGGGGAGCTGAGCCGCACGTGCTGTGAGATCTTGCTGAGTCTGTTGACAGGAGACCGTGACCCCTTAGAGCCAGGGGTCACCACCCCGGGGAGGGCGGCAGGAGGTCTCAGCCCTGCTCCCCTTCCTTCCGGGGCCCAAGGGTCCGGCTATCCCTAGTGCACTGAGCCACAGAGCCATGCCCTACGCGTCCTTGGCTCTTCAGAGATCACAGGAAGTTTTCGCTGCTTTCAATCAAAAGAACCTCACCCACCATCAGGCTTTCTTCACCATCTGTGTTATTTTGATCCAAGGCCAAACAAGTCTCTTTTTATCTACTCATTTTTTAAAAAAAATTTTAGACAGTAAAAACTTTAAGATTAAAAAAAAAAAAGCCTGTTCACAGGCCATGTCACTTCGCATTTGCAAAATATGAACTTTAAAGGCTTAATTTGTACCATTTATGAGTAATATTCAAATTGATATCATTTTAGAATGTTTCCTGACTTTTTTGTACAAAGTTATTGCTCCATTTATAAAATAGAATCAATTAACAGTGATTATGTGATTTAAAGATATAAAATTATTTTTGCATATGAAAAGAAATCTGAATTGCAACATTTGCCTTTGGAATAACATGGGTTGGAATAATGACTCTCTGACTAGCTGAGGGCAGCCACTGGCCCCCCGGGGTCACTTAGCAACGGCCACTCCGCCCACGGGGACTCTGAGCCGCTGTGGCTCCGAGGCTCTGGGTGTGTCTTGTCCTGAATCACAGGCGACGTGAGACGCAGGAGGGGAGGCAGGGGGCCAGCTGGCAGGGCAAACCCTGGTGATCGGAGCAAGCCCACTGCGCGGTCCCAGGCTCGGAAGCGGGCAGGTGTCGCCAACACAGAGGAGGTGATCCCGGTGCAGGAGGCAGGGATTCCAGGAGCTGGGGCAGCAGAAGGCCCGTTAGAGGCCATCGGGGGCCGTGAACAGTCTGAGGAAATCTGACTTCGGTGGGGTGGGGTGGGGGTCTCAGCCCATTTGGGCTGCTGTGACAAAACGCCGCGGGCTGGGCAGATTAAACATACTGTGGATTTACTTCTCGCAGACCTGGAAGCAGGAAAGTCCAAGATCTAAGGCCTCAGCATGGTCAGCCGAGGGGCCTCTGCCTGGCTTGAGGCTGGCGCCTTCTCACTGGGTCCTGGTGGGGTGGACGGGGTGAGGGAGCTCTCCGCAGCCTCGTTTAGAAGGACCCTGATCCAGGGACGGCAGTGCCACGCTCAGGACCTCAGCACCTCATCAAGGCCCACCTACTTACACCATCGCTGCTGAGGGTTAGCGTCCCAGCGTGGTTTTGGGAGGGACATGCGCCTTCAGACCACAGCAGGGAGGTGTGACCACTGCAACTCCAGGAGCAGGCAGGCATCACCCAGACAGGCAGACAGCCAGCCTGGTGGCAACCCGGGGCAGGTCTGGGCTCAGCGGGGCTGGCTCGGGCTCAGGTCCGGGTTAAGGCATCGGGGGAACCCATGTGGTAAGTGCTGCAGCTGCGGGCTGGTTAACGCAGACAGAGGACCAGGCCCGAGGAAGACGGGCCCCCAGCTTCTCCGCTGCTACTAATCCCACCACCCCTGCTCGTCCCAGGAGATGACTTCACCTCCTGAGCCCCACTCCCGCCCCAGAAGAGGGGTGGGCTGGGGATGCTGCACCCCACAGGACTCCCCCACTGATTGCTCAACCCGCTACCCACCCCCTGCCCCCGCCCCCACTCCCGGCGCAGAGAGAGGACCTGTGAGGAGAGCAGACCCAGATTCAGGCAGGTGTAGACACGGGCTTTCCTCCCTGCAGGGAAGACCACGCAGGCGCCACCCCAGGCTCGCGGTGCCCTGCTTACGGAGCAACAGCTGAGAAGGACCCAGAACCAGGACATGTGGTGGGTGGAAATTATAGGGGGTCTGGGGGTGTGGTCTGGAGACAAGCAGGGCGTGGAAGGGAACAGGGCAGTGCTTGCTCTCTGTGGCTGTGGACGCAGCGCAGCAGGGTGGGAGATCGGGCAGAAGGGTAGGGGTCTCCAGACAGGGGGCAGGCTCCGCCAGGCCCTGCAGGGGGTCTGGGGGCTTCTGCAAGTGTTTCATCACCTCTCAGCTCTTCATTTTGCTCTGAGTCCTCTGCAGCCGCCCCTCCCCCAGCCCCGCTACCACTGGGCCCGTGGTGAGCGTCCTGCCATGATGAGGTGGGGCCTGGCCCTAAGCCCTGCCCTGGAACGCGGTGGGAAAAATTCACAAACGGAAATCAGCCCGTAGGTGTTCACTGACTCCTGATTTCTGATCCACCCTAAAGAAGGGTGAGCCCGGAATGCGGTTCAGTCCCTGCGGGCCCGCGGGGCCCTCGGATGCCTGACCTCTGCAGGGCGTGGGGAGGAGGCTTCCAGTCCTGCAGGCCCCCAGGCCCTGGGAAATGAAGATCTCTGTCTCTGACCCTGAGCACGCCCAGGCCCCTCTCTCCTCCCAAGCCCAGCTGAGCTGTGTCCCTTTCTCAGGCCCCCTCTGGGGGTTGCAGGCACGGACCCTGTCAGAATTTTTACAACAGATTAAACCAGACACTTAGAATTAAAATTTATCCACTTTTCCCTTCACATGAGCTCATTTGATCTCAGTAACAAGCTTCTAAGATATTAACACTGTTATCCTCCTTTTATCAAAATAAGTCCATTCTCAACTATACAAAATTGCTGTAGATATTACTAGTATCATCTTGGTCAGAGATCAAAGCACCTTTCTGGAAACACTTCCCAGAAACCCATCCGCTCTCAGCATGTCTTACTGACTCAAACGCAATATTCACTCTATTTTCACATGAGTCCGTTTCTCTTTCTCTCAAGTTAAAACTCCTTGAATGTTCCAGTTTTCAAATCGCTTGCACTGACAGCTTGATAGATGAAGAGAGAAATACTATTTCAAGGGGAAAACTAATTTTGAAAACAAGAAAAGATGATTAACCCTTGGTTGAGTGCAAAAGAGGTTTACTTGCCCTAGAATGATGTCAACTGAGGGTTTGACATACTTCAGGACCCAAAAAGCCAGAGACGAGTAACTCTCATCACAGGAATACGAAAACAAAGCAGGAGCCCTTTACAGAGGCACTAGTGACGGTCCTCAAGAGGTGACTGTGCGGTCGAATCTTTCTCTTTCCTCATTTACCGCCAACATTTCTAAGAAAAGAAAGACTTCGCCTTTGAAGTTTGCAAACTCTCGGAACATGAAACCTACTTCATTTTTAATTGTTACTTATTTATTCATTTTTGGCTGTGCTGGGTCTTCGTTGCTGCACACGGGCTTTCTCTAGATGTGCCGAGTGGGGTTATTCCTGAGTTGCGGTGAGCAGGCTTCTCATTGCAGTGGCTTCTCTTAGGGCACGTGGGCTCAGCAGCTGAGGCTCCTGGACTCTAGAGCACAGGCTCAGGAGTTGTGGGCCTGGTTTAATTAGGGTCTTCCCTGGTGGCTCAGGGATTCCCTGATAGCTCAGTTTGTAAAGAATCTGCCTGCAATGCAGAAGACCTGGATTTGATCCCTGGGTTGGGGAGATCCTCTGGAGAAGAGAAAGGCTACCCACTCCAGTATTCTGGCCTGGAGAATTCCATGGGCTGTATAGTCCATGGGGTCGAAAAATGTCATACATGACTGAGCAGCTTTCACCTTTACTTTCACTGGTGGCTCAAACGGTAAAGAATCTGCGAGTAATGTGGGAGACCTGGGTTCTAACTCTGGGTCAGGAAGATCCCCTGGAGAAGAAAATGGCAACCCATTTCAGTCTTCTTGCCTGGAGAGTCCCACGGACAGAGGAGGCTGGCGGGCTTCAACGCACGGGGTCACCAAGAGTTGGACACAAATGAGACACTGACGCGTCTACTTTGGGCTTATCTGCTCCACGTCATGTGAGATCTTTCCAGACCAGGAATCGAGCTAATGTCCCCAAGATGGGCAGACAGACTTTTTATCACCGAGCCAGCGGAGAAACCTGCGGAAACCTACTCCACCTTCTGTAACAGTAGCAAGCTCTGCACAAGTGAGAGCGGGGTGTGGTTTGGAAACATGTTGGTGGAAAAGCAGATCTTCATACCGGCTTTGTCAAACAGCTTAGGGACTGGTGTGTGTGCTCAAAACATCTTGCAACCCTTACAGTTTATTAGAAAAGGAAACACGGCTGTATGTTTAAGGCCCAAGGCCCTTGGAGGTGCTGAGAGTGTGCTTGGACTGGGGTGAGCTCCCTGTGCAAGAGCCCGCTGTGTGCAGGGCCCAGGCCCCGCCAGAGACCCGGCAGGCAGAACCCCTGCAAGGTCTCTGCTGTGACTCTCCACCTGCGGCTTAAAGACAGAGGGCCCTGTCTTGTCTGGGGTCTCTCCGTCTGCCCAGCCATCCTTTCTGAAGCTCAACCCCGCATCCCACTCCCCCAAGCACTCACCCCACAGCCCCCACCCCCAGTGCCTGAATGCTGTCCTTTCACGGTTTTGCTGGAAATTTCCACGGCGGGCTGAACACAGACTGAGTAATCAATAGCCGCCCGTTCTTCCCCAACAGCAGAGCCTCCCGGGCTCCTGGAGCGACCCCAGCTCCTGGTTTACTGCTGGGCTCGTCACCGTCCATTCTACGTCAGCACCGGAAAGCGAGCGTCTGTTATTTGTACACAGTCTGCCTTTATTCACTCTTAACCCCATCCAGCTGTCTCGCTGCCCCTCAGATCTTCCTCCTGAGAGCCCTGCCATCCCCACAAGTGCGTCTCTCAGAGTTCCCTCGAGCAGGGTCTGCAGATGGTCAATTTGCCTGGTTTTACGGCGCGAGTGGTAAAGAGCCCGCTTCCGATGCAGGAGACGTAGGAGGGTGGGTTCGATCCCTGGGTCGGGAAGATCCCCTGGAGGACGGCCTGACAACCCACTCCAGTGTTACTGCCTGGAGAATCCCATGGACAGAGGAGCCTGGTGGGCTATAGTCTAGAGGATTGCAGAGTTGGACATGACTGAAGCGACTTAGCATGCACACAGTCACATTTTCCTGAAAACACTTTTCATTTCAATGTGGTTCTTCAAAACTTTGAGTGAGCTGTGCCTACAGTTTTTAAATGTGCCTTAGACCGTGTGCTAGGCAGCCTGGGTTTAGAAACTGCCGTTGTTTCCTGGTTTGAAATTTAGTATCTTTTAAATTATACTTACCTTTGAAGAAAGTTGTGGTATTAAATATATTATTTCTTAAAATACTGCCTTGCATAGTGGGGGTCTCTGATTATAAACATTATTCAGAATATGTAGCTCTTCCCTTTAGTTATGTTTTTATTTAGTTATTTTTATGATATTATGAAAGTGAAAGTGAAGTCGCTCAATCATGCCCGACTCTTTTCGACCCCTGGACTGTAGCCTACCAGGCTCCTCTGTCCATGGGATTCTCCAGGCAAGAATACTGGAATGGGTTGCCATTTCCTTCTCCAGGGGATTTTCCCGACCCAGGGATCGAACCCAGGTCTCCCACATTTCAGGCAGACGCCTTAACCTCTGAGCCACCAGGGAAGCCTTATGATATTATAAGTGACTGCAAATCCATGGTCAAAAACAAAAGTTAGGATCAAAAAAAGAAAAGGAAAACATGTCTAACCTGTGGTGGATCACCCCCTCCCTCGCCTCCTCCCACCCAAAGCAAATTCCCTCAATCCCAAACTCACCATTCCTTTGTTTTCCAATTTCTATATTTTTCTTTAAATTGCATGTTTTATTTTCATTATTCTTAACTTTATACAGATGCTTTCTTTTGCCTGTAACCCTCAGGGTTTAATTGTTCACTTAACGTTACATTGCTAAGATTAAGCCGTATTGGGCCGCGTTATTGTGCTTATTCACCTCAACGCTAGAAAATACTTTACTGAGTGCCTGCACCAGTGTTTATTCGTCCCTTTACACCGACTGGCAGTTGGCTTATTTCCAGGGCTTTGCTGTTGTCAGCGGTGCTGCTGAGAACATACTAATGTGTGTCTCCAGGTGTCCACAGGCAAGAAGTCCCCCTTGGGTATTCATCTAGGAATGAAGTGTCTGTGGAGGAGGGCTTGAGGAGAGAATGTCAAACTGTGTCCCAAAGTAATTGCACGAATTAATACCCCCCACCCCCCGCAATGGACAGGAGATCCTGTGGACCCCTACTCTCCACAGCTGCACTGGTTTCCCAGGTGATGAGCACCATCTCAAATGTTTATCAGCCAGGGAGGCCCCTCATTCAGGAAGGCAGGCGGGGTTCCTTTCCCAAAGGGACCAGACTCTCTCTCTCTCTCTGGAGGCAAAACAGTTCAATGACATCTGATGCGCGAGAAGACACCACACACGATGCAAACAAAAGACTTCCCACTTGGCTGAGTTATGCACAGAATGGATATTTGCATGGAATTTTGTGCTAATCCCTGGGTCAGGGTCTAGCTTTCAAACAGAAACAGAACACCTGTGGGGCATCCTGGTCCAGTTTGGATTCTCCCCGTCCGTCTTAAGCACTAAAGCTGTTTCCAGGACCTGATAAGAGCCCACGGGAATGGTCTGCATGACCTGGAGCCGGTGTGGACGCGGTGGTCTGTCTGGTCTGCATGACCTGGAGCCGGTGTGGACGCGGTGGTCTGTCTGGTCTGCATGACCTGGAGCCGGTGTGGACGCGGTGGTCTGTCTGGTCTGCATGACCTGGAGCTGGTGTGGACGCCATGGCTCTGAGTGCCTCCCAGCCTCAGTGTCCCCTTGGGAGTGTCCCAGCCTCACTCCCCGTCCCCCAGTGAACACACTCTGTCCACTCAGAGAACCCGATGGGGAGAGCAAGGTGCTTTCCAAGCTGTAACGCCCACCTCCAACACAGCACCTCTCTGCTGTCACCCGGAACCGAACTGCTTGCAGGGTGCAGTTAACCGGCGAGATTCACAGAGAACCTTGTAAACACGGGTTTGGTCAACAGATGGGGGACCAGGCCAGGTGATGCTGCAGCTGCCCCTTGTCCTGACCTCCCACCCCATGCACTGGGGGAGGGGAAGCTCCTGGGCTGCAGGGCTCCCAGGAAAGGTGCTTTGTTTCAAGCACCCAAGCAGCTCCCGATTCAGTGAGCGCAGACCTCAGTGGCTCCAAGCCCTCCAAGGGGGCTCAGCTCTTCTGCTCTGTAGCAGAAATCTGATTTCTTTCCACACGGCTGGCAGCACAAAACAGACTCAAACGGCCATAAATATCGGATTAATTCTGCTCTCTTCATTTATCACAAAACTTTTGATTTAGACGTGTTCCTGGGTTTCATTCCCAGCTTATAAAAACCATCCATATTTTAGCACCTCAAGGTCAGTGTGCAGGTAATTTAACTTCCTAACTAAATAACATATCGATTAATGCAAAGGAAACAATCTTTCTCTGAACAGGTTCTTATTTCATCGGTATGGATGACCCATCCTCTTAGACTGGCAGAGAATGGGGCTGGCAGGAGGAGTGAGGGGAAGAATATTAACAAGCGGGTCTTTCACCACCGAGCTCCCAGAGGAAGGAAGGGCGCACAGAATCCCATCAGCAAGCCTTGGAAACTCCCGCCGCACCCAGGCTCTTTCTCAGACTGGAGGGCTAGGGTCTTCTCGTCATTAAAACCAGAGCCCCGTTGTCACATAAGACAGAAAACTATTCTAAGAAATGAGGTGCTGGCTCTGAGAAAACTCTTGTTAAGTGACTTGTGGGGTGGCATCAACTGAAATTCACACCCTCATCATTTCTGCGGCCAGACAAGCAGGCGAGAGTCAGGGATGGTGATTTGCATGTTGACACGTGGCTTCTCCTCGTCCCCACGGGGACCTCTCTCCATCCCCACGGGGACCTCTCCCCATCCCCACATGGACCTCTCCCCATCCCCGTGGGGACCTCTCTCCATCCCCAGCAGTACTTCGGGCCAGGACAGATCGGCCGCTCTAGGAGGAGAGGCTGAGCCAGCACCGCTCCGCCACAATGAGGCTGAGAAGATGCAGGCTGGACTCTCAAGAAGATCTGCAGTCCCCTATGCTGCCTTCCACCCTGACTGTGAGACCAGATTACACTTTTGGGCAAAGCCAGGATGCAAACAGCTGCGATGTGGCCAGGCCAGCCCCGGGGCTGTCGGAGACATTTGTGAGGCGTGAGAGGAGCCATCGACAGAAGTCTCTGGGCCTCAGATAGCTCAACAGGTAGAATCATATTTCCAGCAAATTCTGTGCCAGAATCCAGCCCCTGCCTGTGTCCGCCTTGTGTCTCATCAGTGAAAGCAAGAATGCTGGTCTTGCTTTCTTCTGACTGAGCCCTTGAGGGAGGAGCTCACATCCTGAATACTGAGCAGTGGCCTCTGCAGGCGTGGGAGTCCCCCAGGACCACACGGACCAGAGCCCTCCCAGGATTACAGGCCCTCTCCCCACAGAGCGGGGCCCACCAGACCCCACCAGGGTGTCCTGTGAGCTGAAGGCTTCTGGCCACTCTGTGCTCAGAGCCTGCAGCAGAGGAAGGAAGAGACAGCCCCTACCCCGGACCCGCACAGCATCTGCAGGCGGGTCTGAGTCCCCAGGGCAAAAGCCTGGAAGTGATGGGGATGAGTCAAGCAGAGGGGCTGCAGCAGGCCGCTGGGAATCAGCAGCTTCAAAGTCTCCTTCAGTTCAGCATTTCAGGGGCAGGAAGCTGGTGCTCAGCGGGGAGGCCTGCCCTGTGATGGTTCTTTAGGGAAGCTGAGTGTCTGAGAAGAGGAGCCTTTGACCACCATATATGGAATACACGAGGCGGTGTCTCCCCTGAAGACAAAAGGACAGCAGCTCAGGGCTCCCCGCTGATGGGGCCCAGCGGCTCTGAGCACCAGTGATTGAGGTGTACGTCCAGAAGCTCTGTGCTGGAGTCGGGGTAATAGGTCCCATCTCTGCCCGAACTTCCAATCACTGGGGAAACCTTAATAATGCCAAACCCCAGACGCTGCCCCACAAACCATTTACGTCGGAGATTTTGGGTTGGGTCCCAGGTGTCACTGTTTCACAAAGTCCCCGGGTGACGAGGAACACTAGGTCAGGTGCCAAGTCCACGTGTTCAGCGATCTGCCAGCAGGTAGGAGAGGCCACCCGAGTCGTGGCAAGAACAAGGGGCCTCAGGAAGCAGATATTCTGGAAAGGCTGTAAGGAAATCAGAATGGAGGTCCTTCAGAAAAGTAAAAATAGAGCTACCGTATTCTCCAGCAATCCCGCTTGTGGGTGATGCGTCCAGAGGAAGCATAATCAGTATCTGGAAGAGACATCCACAGCCCCGCTCACAGGCCAGGTCAGGGGCAGCCTGAGTGTCCACCAGCGGATGATGGACAAGGAGAACGTGGTACTCACTCGTGGAACAGTCCTCAGCCCCAGGAAAGAGGGACGTCTGCCGTCTCAACAGCACCATGGACCTAGAGAATGCTACACTAGATGACATCGGCCAGAGAGGAAGAGATGAAGACAGCGTGATCCACGCAGAGTCCAAAAAGTAAGTAGACCTCATCAAGCAGAGTAGAAGGGTGGTTACCACAAGTGCAGGCAGGGGGAGGGATACAAAAACAGCAGGCGTCCTGGGCCTGGGAGGGAAGCAGAAGTGAAGCCGGACCCCTTGCAGCCTGCGAGGGAGTCGGAACGACAGGTTCCTTTGATAACGAGCTCCAGAGCCTGGGCAGCCCTCAGCTGAGCCTCCTGGTGGTCCTTGCAGGGTGGGGGACTTCCAGTTGGGGCGAGGTGGTGAGCCAAGATGGGCAGAGCAAGCAGAACCTCAGCGTCTGGTTTCCCTGAGCCTGGAGCCCGAGGTCCGGGGACTGGTGAGCCGCTTCGGCCGGATGGAGCAGGGGCCGAGTCCCCCAGGAGTCCTCACTCTGCCCAGCGGTCCAGACAGGAGCCGCTGTCAAGAGTCTGCCTTGGACACCCCCATCTGGACATGACATGCTCGCGGAAGGTAAGGCAAGCCTAGTGTGGGAGCCTGGTGTCTCTGCTCTCTGGATCTGTCAACCGTGCACCTTGGCTCCCCGGAGAGCACCTCGCCGGCCCAGACCCGGACAGTGGGGGCAGGGCAGAGAGGCCCCAGTGGATACCCTTCTTGGGCCCTCACTGCCCACACGGAACTGCTCCTCTGCCAGAAGAAGATGGCCGGTACTGGCTTGCCTTCGAGTTTTTAAACAGGAAGGGCCAGGCTGTTCCTCGCAGGGGCTCTGCAGTGAGCCTGACTGCTGACGGCACTGTGTGCCCAGAGCAGGGGTGGGGCGGGGAGGCTGGGGGGCTCACCCGGGACCTTTCCTGGGCCTTGTCTCAACCTCTGTTCCTCGTCCCCAAAATAAAGTGATGGCTTGTCGGTCTTTAATTCTGCAGAGATGCTTCTCCTTTTCTTGTAAGCTGGCAGGGTGATCTCCCTGCTCTCCGATGAGAAGGTGAGAACAGCAGGGGTCCATCTGTCTGTGTCGTCCGAGTAACAGGGAAAGCAGGAAGGTGTCTTCACCGACAGAGGCCCCAGTACCAAGCGCTGGTGCTGCTACTCACGCACGAGGCGGGGTTAACTCTCACCTGCTAACATCTTGATCTGCACCCCTCTCTCCATCTGTTGAAATGGAAGAAAGCCCCTCATTCAACTTAAGCTCTTCGCTCCATCCAAGTCTGAATCCCATCCCTGAGACCCCCTGCAGAGTCTGTCCCAACACTTACGCCTTCTCCTCCTGTGTCACTGGACCTCTCTTTTCATCTCCTCTTCCTCCTTGTTGTTGGGTCGCTAAGTCACGTCCAACTCCCTGTGCCCCCGTGGACTGCAGCACTCCAGGCTCCTCTGTCCTTCACCATCTCCTGGGGCTTGAGCAAACTCATGTCCATTGAGTCAGTGATAGTTGGATGCTATCTCACCCTCTGCTGCCCCTTCTCTTACTGCCTTCAATCTTTCCTGGCATCAGGGTCTTTTCCAATGAGTCAGCTCTTCGCATCAGGTGGCCAAAGTATTGGGGCTTCAGCATCAGCCCTTCCAATGAATATTCAGGACTGATCTCCTTTAGGATGGACTGGTTGGATCTCCTTGCTGTCCAAGGGACTCTCAAGAGTCTTCTCCAACACCACAGTTCAAAGCTTAATTCTTCGGTGCTCAGCCTTCTTTATGGTCCAACTCTCACATTTGTACCTGACCACGGGAAACACCATATTTTTGACTATGTCAGCCTCAGTTTATTAACAAGCATTTTTCACAACTTTGAAATGGCAAACTCATTAAGTAAATAAACAAGCTGGGAAAACATTTATCTACTCCACCATCTACTCCTCGATGCTGCCTGAGGGGTTTTCTTACTACCGTCAGGGTGAACTCCTGCCTCCGCAGGCAGGAGTGGACCTACCCTCAAGGGCATCTGACCCAGCTCTAATGCCAGAGAGCTGCCCCTCTGGCCCCCGGTGTCCATGAAAGGAAGTCACCTGTGTTCAGAGCTCTCTGCTCTTGGGGGGATGACGGTGCAGTCATTCACATCGTGGGGTCACCCTGTGATTCAGGAAGGAAGAACCTGGAACACTGCAGGCAATCGGCTAGCTTGTTAGGTACCATACATCAAGGACACCAGCACCAAAATAATTGATCAAATGGTCCCTGACACAGCTTGATTGGAAACCCCAGGGAACTGCACAGAAATCTGAGCAGCAGTCTTTTCGGGCTCAATAATCACACTCTGATTTTAGCACTTCATAATTTAATCACAGAATGATTTTTTTTTGGTAAGCTGACAAGTGGAAGTAAATGATTAAGGCCATTTTCACCATCATGCTGAGTTTCTGGCTTTTGCCTAGACCTGAAATACAGCCTTTTAAACATTTTTCCTTAAGAATCCAGAATCAGTGTTACTTAACCAGATCATTAGCTAAATTCCATTAGAGGTTAATGACAGTAGCTTAGCAAACTAACCTGCTCACAGATAATAATCGTAAATTTTGGACTAAAACTATTTTTAAAGAGTGTAACTTTGGCAGGCACTGAGGGAGACCCAAAGCAAAGGAACCTGGGGGGAAGCTGTGTCGAACACTGAGATGCAGTGGGTGAGTTTTGCCAGTGTCAGCTGCAAAGTGGTGCTTGCCGAGGGCATTTGCCATCTGCCTCTGTGGGGACTGATCCCTGTGCTGCTGCGGCTGTTGACCTTCAGCACATCCTGAAGGGGGTTCAGGGACAAGAACGAGGCGCTTTGTGCTCCGGGAAAACTGATGGAGTAGGCCTTTTTTTTTTTTTTTTTTTTTTTTTTTTTATAAATTTATTTATTTTAGTTGGGGGCCAATCACTTCACAACATTGCAATAGTTTTTGCCATACATTGACATGAATCAGCCATGGGTTTACATGTGTTCCCCCTCCTGGACCCCCCACCCACCTCCCTCCCCATCCCATCCTTCTGGGTCATCCCATTGCCCCGGCCCTGAGCCCTTGTCTCATGCATCGAACATGGAATGGTGTTCTGTTTCACATATGATAATATACATGTTTCAATGCTATTCTCCCAGAACGTCCCACCCTCACCTTCTCCCTCAGAGTCCATAAAATTGTTCCATGCATCTGTGTCTCTTATTCTGTCTCGCATATAGGGTTATCGTTACCATCTTTCAAATTCCATATATATGCATTAGTATACTGTATTGTTGTTTTTCTTTCTGGCTCACTTCACTCTGTATAATGGGCTCCAGTTTCATCCATCTCAGTAGAACCGATTCAAATGTATTTTTTTTAATGGCTGAGTAATATTCCATTGTGTATATGTACCACAGCTTCCTTATCCATTCGTCTGCTGATGGACATCTAGGTTGCTTCCATGTCCTGGCTATTGTAAACAGTGCTGCGATGAACATTGGGGTACACGCGTCTCTTTCAATTCTGGTTTCCTCGGTGTATATGCCCAGCAGTGGGATTGCTGGGTCATATGGCAGTTCTATTCCCAGTTTTTTAAGGAATCTCCACACTGTTCTCCATAGTGGCTGTACTAGTTTGCATTCCCACCAACAGTGTAAGAGGGTTCCCTTTTCTCCACACCCTCTCCAGCATTTATTGCTTGTAGACTTTTGGATAGCAGCCATTCTGACTGGTGTGAAATGATACCTCATTGTGGTTTTGATTTGCATTTCTCTAATAATGAGTGATGTTGAGCATCTTTTCATGTGTTTGTTAGCCATCTGTATGTCTTCTTTGGAGAAATGTCTGTTTAGTTCTTTGGCCCATTTTTTGATTGGGTCGTTTATTTTTCTGGAATTCAGCTGCAGAAGTTGCTTGTATATTTTTGATATTAATTGTTTGTCTGTTGCTTCATTTGCTATTATTTTCTCCCATTCTGAAGGCTGTCTTTTCACCTTGTTTATAGTTTCCTTTGTTGTGCAAAAGCTTTTAATTTTAATTAGGTCCCATTTGTTTATTTTTGCTTTTATTTCCAATATTCTAGGAGGTGGGTCATGGAGGATCCTGCTGTGATTTATGTCGGAGAGTGTTTTGCCTATGTTTTCCTCTAGGAGTTTTATTGTTTCTGGTCTTACATTTAGATCTTTAATCCATTTTGAGTTTATTTTTGTGTACGGTGTTAGGAAATGTTCTAGTTTCATTCTTTTACAAGTGGTTGACCAGTTTTCCCAGCACCACTTGTTAAAGAGATTGTCTTTTCTCCATTGAATATTCTTGCCTCCTTTGTCGAAGATAAGGTGTCCATAGGTGCGTGGGTTTATCTCTGGGCTTTCTATTTTGTTCCATTGATCTATATTTCTATCTTTGTGCCAGTACCATACTGTCTTGATGACTGTGGCTTTGTAGTAGAGCCTGAAGTCAGGCAGGTTGATTCCTCCAGTTCCATTCTTCTTCCTCAAGATTGCTTTGGCTATTCGAGGTTTCTTATATTTCCATACAAATTGTGAGATGATTTGTTCTAGTTCTGTGAAAAATACCATTGGTAGCTTGATAGGGATTGCATTGAATCTATAGATTGCTTTGGGTAGTATACTCATTTTCACTATATTAATTCTTCCAATCCATGAACACGGTATATTTCTCCATCTGTTTGTGTCCTCTTTGATTTCTTTCATCAGTGTTTTATAGTTTTCTATATATAAGTCTTTTGTTTCTTTAGGTAGATATATTCCTAAGTATTTTATTCTTTTTGATGCAATGGTGAATGGTATTGTTTCCTTAATTTCTCTTTCTGTTTTCTCATTATTGGAGTATAGGAATGCAAGGGATTTCTGTGTGTTAATTTTATATCCTGCAACTTTACTATATTCATTGATCAACTCTAGTAATTTTCTAGTAGAGTCTTTAGGGTTTTCTATGTAGAGAATCATGTCGTCTGCAAACAGTGAGAGTTTTACTTCTTCTTTTCCTATCTGTATTCCTTTTATTTCTTTTTCAGCTCTGATTGCTGTGGCCAAAACTTCCAAAACTATGTTGAATAGTAGTGGTGAAAGTGGGCATCCTTGCCTTGTTCCTGACTTTAGGGGAAATGCTTTCAATTTTTCACCATTGAGGATAATGTTTGCTGTGGGTTTGTCATATATAGCTTTTATTATGTTGAGATATGTTCCTTCTATTCCTGCTTTCTGGAGGGTTTTAATCATAAATGGATGCTGAATTTTGTCAAAGGCTTTTTCTGCATCTATTGAGATAACCATATGGTTTTTTTCTTTCAATTTGTTAATGTGGTGTATTACATTGATTGATTTGCGGATGTTAAAAAAACCTTGCATTCCTGGGATAAAGCCCACTTGGTCATGATGTATGATCTTTTTAATATGATGTTGGATTCTGTTTGCTAGAATTTTATTAAGGATTTTTGCATCTATGTTCATCAGTGATATTGGCCTGTAGTTTTCCTTTTTTGTGACATCTTTGTCTGGTTTTGGAATTAGGGTGATGGTGGCCTCATAGAATGAGTTTGGAAGTTTACCATCTTCTGCAATTTTCTGGAAGAGTTTGAGTAGGATAGGTGTTAGCTCTTCTCTAAATTTTTGGTAGAATTCCGCTGTGAAGCCGTCTGGTCCTGGGCTTTTGTTTGCTGGAAGATTTCTGATTACAGTTTCGATTTCCGTGCTTGTGATGGGTCTGTTAAGATCTTCTATTTCTTCCTGGTTCAGTTTTGGAAAGTTATACTTTTCTAAGAATTTGTCCATTTCTTCCAAGTTGTCCATTTTATTGGCATATAGCTGTTGGTAGTAGTCTCTTATGATCCTTTGTATTTCTGTGGAGTCTGTTGTGATCTCTCCATTTTCATTTCTAATTTTGTTGATCTGATTCTTCTCCCTTTGTTTCTTGATGAGTCTGGCTAATGGCTTATCAATTTTGTTTATCTTCTCGAAAAACCAGCTTTTAGTTTTGTTGATTTTTGCTATGGTCTCTTTTGTTTCTTTTGCATTTATTTCTGCCCTAATTTTTAAGATTTCTTTCCTTCTACTGACCCTGGGGTTTTTCATTTCTTCCTTCTCTAGTTGCTTTAGGTGTAGAGTTAGTTGATTTATTTGATTTTTTTCTTGTTTCTTGAGGTACGCCTGTATTGCTATGAACCTTCCCCTTAGTATTGCTTTTACAGTGTCCCATAGGTTTTGGGTTGTTGTGTTTTCATTTTCATTCGTTTCCATGCATAATTTTATTTCTTTTTTGATTTCTTCTGTGATTTGTTGGTTATTCAGAAGCGTGTTGTTTAGCCTCCATATGTTGGATGTGAGGGCGATCTGGTTGCGACATCTGTCACCCCATTGATCGCCAGGGTTGATTCGGCTGATCTGGCTGGCTAGGCGGGTGTCCCCTTCCTCCCTCACCGCTCCATGTGCGTCCCTCCCGAAGCTGCGCGCTCGGTCGAAGAGGACGACCATCCCCGATAGAGGAGGACCGGTCTTCGGTCAAGGGTATACGAGTAGCTGCGCTCCCCTGCTAGAACCTCCAAACAAGCTCTCAAGGAGTAGGCCTTTTGATAGATACTTTCAGGAACTGATTTCATGATCCTAATCCTTGTATCTCCTCATATCTAGAAAAGTACTAAATCCCTTCATGGTGACATCAACTCCTCCTGACTAGCAGAAAACCTCTTGTAAGATAAGCGCTTCCTTGCACTGAACTCCCCCTTCACCAAAACCTTATACACCGATCTTCCCCCACTACATCTTCAGAGCGGTTTCTCAGCTATCTGAGCTGCAGTCTTCTGGCTTCAGCCTTCATTTGCCCCAGGTAAAATTTAAATGCTGAAACTCCAATACTTTGGCCACCTGATGCGAAGAGCTGACTCATTTGAAAAGACCCTGATGCTGGGAAAGATTGAAGGCAGGAGGAGAAGGGGGTGACAGAGGATGAGATGGTTGGATGGCATCACCGACTCAATGGACATGAGTTTGGGTAGGCTCCGGGAGCTGGTGGTGGACAGGGAGGCCTGGCGTGCTGCAGTCCATGGGGTCGCAAAGAGTCGGACACGACTGAGTGACTGAACTGACTGGAAAGTTAAATCACAGCTCTCACATTCTGCGTCCTTTTTAGTAGACTCCAATGTATAGGGTTTTGACTGGGGCAGGCAACAGACCATTTGTGCCAATGGTACTCGACCACAGATGGAATGCCAAGGACAGTCATCAAATCAGTGAGGACACTGGGCAGGGAGGGTCCTTCCAGACTGTGTAAGGGCTCTGGTGAATCCCTGCCCTGTTATTGCTGTTTAGCTTCTCAGTTGTGTCCGACTCTTTGCAACTCCATGGACTGCAGCACACCAGGCTCCTCTGTCCTTCACTATCTCCTGGAGTTTGCTCAAACTCATGTCCACTGAGTCAGTGATGCCACCCAACCAGCTCATCCTCTGTCATCCCCTTCTCCTCCTGCCCTCAATCTTTCCAGCATCAGGGTCTTTTCCAATGAGTCAGCTGTTCGCATCAGGTGGCCAAAGTGTTGCAACTTCAGCTTCAGCATCAGACCTTCCAATGAATATTGAGGGCTGATTTCCTTTAGGATTGACTGGTTTGATCTCCTTGCAGTCCAAGGGATTCTCAAGAATCTTCTCCAACACCACAGTTCAAAAGCATCAATTCTTTGGTGCTCAGCTTTCTTTATGGTCCAACTCTCATATCCATACATGACTACTGGAAAAACCATAGCTTTGACAAGATGGACCTTTGTTGGCAAAGTGATGTCTCTGTCTGCTTTTTAATATGCAATCTAGGCTTGTCATAGCTTTCCTTCCAAGGAACAAGTGCTTTTTAATTTTGTCACCTTCTGCATGGAGAGGAAAGTTTGGCAGAGAAGAGGGATTGAAAATTGAAATAACTGAGTGGAGATTTTAGCTGTTTCTTCCTACAGAGGAAACAGAGGTTGTGGTTTGATTCCAAGTAGTTAATTGCCTTCTAAGACAGGAATCAGTCTTTAGAATAACATAGGAACAGCCAGGGTCTCTACAACACATCACTTGTAAAGCCAACTGTCCAATAATAATAATAAAAGTATAAAGAGTGAAATGTAACCTGAACTAAGAGCGAAAAGAAGTTCCATAGAAATTGACATGGAAATGTCCCCAGTGTTGCAATTGGCCGATGATATCTCTGAGGAGCTGTTCTTAGCCTGTTCAAGGACTTGAAAACAAATAAACTCACGCTATCAAAACAGAGATTCTCAGCACATATAAAGACAGTTAAAAAAAGAACTAAGTGGAAAATTGACAGCTCAAAAACTACAAAAATTAAGTGAAAAACTTACCAGGAAGGTGTTAACACAGATTTGAGAAAAGGAAAAGAGCAGACTTGAAGACAGAGCATCAGAAACGACGAATCTGGAGAATAAAACGAAGGAAAGTCATGCGTGGACTATCAAGCACATCAACACATAATGTCATGCAGAATAGGGCAAGAAATGCACCTAAAGGTCAAGCAACTATTCATGATGAAAAGAGCAATATATTTGCTAAGATCTCACAATTATAAGCGTGTGTGCCTGATTCTAGAGCTTCAGAACACAAGAGACAAAAAGTGAGAGAGCTGAAGAGAGAAACAGGCGCATGGAAACATGTCATCAGCTGCAAGCAAGTGTGAGAGCAGCTTCAGGGGCTGAGGTCCAGAGCGCACCGCCCACCGTGGTGAGCGACGCGGGGCCTCCACTGAGGCCCGTTCTAGCTCTTCTCAAACTGCTGACTAGAAACATACATTTGATTTTTTTTCAGTACATTATATTTACTCAGAAAAACATTCTAGAAATGTACGACTTTTCCTTTTTAATAAAATTCAATGAAACTTAAAAGCCCCAAATAGAATACCTGACATTTATAGTCAAAATCAAATTAGCAGAATATTATTTACAAAACTGTATCTTTTAAAAATATTTATAAAGTTACATGCACTTTCGTAGAACTGAAATGAAAGGATGGCTGAAAAGGGGAGAATTTTCTTTCTTTCCTGAAAAGAAAATATATCCAGTGGAAGCAGTGACGATTCTTGAGTACAGTAGGTCTCCAGTTTCGGTACCAAAGCCTGTCTCTGTGCATCTAAGAACTTGACACGTGTGACGGGCTTCTTACAGCACATATATTCGACTGAACATGAAATCTATCGTGAGCTTCTGAATGTGCTGCCTCTGAGGCCCCCTGGCCCCTGGGCCTGGGTCCGGACGTGGTGCTGGTAGAGCTCGTCCACAGGGAGCTGGGCCAGGAAGGTCCAGGCTCCACGGTCACTCCTCGGGCCGTGGAAGTTTCCCACCTGGAAACCGTGCATCCTCCCAACATCTAGGCCTCTGCACTCCACGTTTAATATTCTAGGCTTATTATCTTTCCTTGAGGCTTAGTTCTGAGCCTTATAACCTGAACGGCATTATCTGATTATTCAGTATAATAACATGTTCTACATTGTGATATGAGGTGATACAGAAGAATGGGAATTTGTGATTAGAACAGGGATATCATCTAATTTCTGGTGTTTTGTTCTCATTTTTAAAACTTAACAAATGAAGCAGTGATTTTGTTAATACTGAAACCCTAGGAGAATAAATTATTGACTTGACTCATTTATTTATGCATTCATTCCTTCGGACGGTGTTGCTGGCCTTGCGATGTCAGGCAGAATGCTGAAAGTTTAGCTTTGGGGAGGGGATTCCTCACATGCAAGGTCCACACAAGGTGCCTTCCTGAAGGCCAGCTCTCGGGGGCCCTCGGAGGAGCCCCACCCCACCCACACTTTACTCTGCTGGCTGAGGGGCCCACTGTAGCCTCAGCAAGATTCAAAAGTTCCCATCTCTAAGTGGCCCACACCCTCTCTCCAGTTCCACTCTCTGGCTCCCCTCCCTGTGGGCTCAGACCCCCAGCTACCCTCCCCCTATGCCCTGAACCCCCAGCCTTCTCTGGAAACCAGAGCTTGTGGGTACCGGAGTGGGCTGAAGAGCGTCCCCCCAGAGACGTATCTTCATCTACCCCGACCTGTGAAGGTGGCTTTATTTGGAACCGGGGTTCTTGCAGGTATAATTCAATTAAGGCCCTGGATTCAGAGTGGACCCCAAATCCAAGCTAGTGTCTGGGGTGCGGTGGTGTGGAAGGGAGCTGCGTGCTGAGGTGTGGGGATGGAGGTGCTGATTGGGGGCCGTGTCTGCAGCCCCGAGGGGCACCAAGGTGGAGGTGCTGCCGGAAGAGAGAAGGGAGGGGCGGTGTGTGAGTCCCCTGGATCCTCCAGCAGAGCCACTCTGCTGGCGCGGTGCTTTCAGACTTCTGGTCTCCGGAATGCTGAGAGGCTGGGTTTTGGATGTTTTCAGCCCCAGTGTGTGGTGCTTTGTCGTGGATTCCAGGAGACTGACGAGGGGCCACCCCCATCCTGGGACAGAGGCTCCGATCTCTGGTCAGACCCACCCTCCACCATGGGGCCCCCCACCATGGGCAGGCCCTCAACCCTCGGCCCCTCCACTCCAGATCCTCCGCTTAGTTCTCTGTAGAAAGCACACTCAGGACCTTAAGCCAACAGGAAACGAAGGGCCAGGCCAGTCCTCTGCGTCCTCCGTGCTGCCCCGGGGCTGCTGCTCAGCCTGGTCGCCCTGCTGGGGAGCAGGATGCAGGGCCTGGCGTGGCCTGGGACCCGCGGCCTCTACCCGGGGCTTCTGCAGACTCCTTGACCGCAGACCACCCAGCACTGAGTCAGGAGGACGGGGGGGTGCGGGCCACATCTGGTGACGGCCGGCCTGGGCGCCCCGGCCCCGGCTTCTAGCCCTGCTGCTGAGAAGGTCCAGGACCTCCATCTCCTTGGGCTCGGGGGGAGGAGTGGGGCTCCCCCAGCTCTGAACTGAGTGCCCCGACCTTTCCTCCACACCCCAGGTGTGCCCTGGGATTCAGGGCTGTGTGAAGCCCTTCCACAGTCAATCAAGCGACCAGAAAGAGTTGACACAGCCCTAGCTGTCTTTCCAGCCTTGTGCTCCCACGTAAAGGGCTGTGCCTCGGGGTTGAGGGGCAGAGGGGAGCTGGGAGTGGGGTGATGCGGGGGCTGCTTGACCTGCGACCTGGAAGAGTCCACTGGGGAAGCCCGCCCCACTCCGTGGGCTCCCATGGGCACCGCACTGACAGAAGCATCACTCCTAAGACCAGGCCCAGCCCTGAGGGGCGCCCAGACCAGAGACAGAGCCCATCCCAGGCCCCCCTCCTGCAGAGGGGCTGATACTGGCTCCGTGTGGTCTAGCGAAGGGGTTCATGGCTGCTAGGGTGTGCCAGGTGGTGGTTTGGGGGGAGTGGTCAGTTGACTGCAGGCATTTCAGTGGGTCCCAAGAAGAGAGGATGTCTGTGTTGTGGGCTCTGACTTGCTGTGCCTGATTCCATCTCCAGCAGTGACGGGAATGTTGGGGGTGGGAGTCATGTTTCTAGAATAAAGTTGGACCCATTTTAGTTTCCCTCTGGGTGAGGCGTCCACCTTGATGAAGCAGCGTCAGTGACCCTGATGCGCCCACGATTGTCTGCTTTAACCTCTAACGTCACCAGCATTCTGGAGGTGCTTTGAATGGGGTCAGTAGTTACCTACAGTTATCTCCAACGTGGTTCCTTCCATGCCCAAGGAAGACTCAGAGCCTCTGCCCTTGAGGACATGAAGCATGACTCTGAGCCTGCTCTGACCAAGGTGGTGGGAGGAGAAGTGACACCTGTCACTCTGGGTGGAAAGGTCTAGAGTCCGGAGCCAACATGTCCCGTCCCCTCGTTCCTCCTGGATGATCTGGAAACAGGATGCTCCCGCCTTTCAAAGCCTGAGTCTCTAGGAAAGACGGCCAGGCAGAAGCCTCGCCTGGTCATCACGGACACGCGAGCAGGGGGAGTGCAGAGGCCCGCTCCCGCCAGTGGGGTCTCCTGGGGGCCGGCAGCGGAGGCAGGGGCAGCAGCTGATGTTGGTCCTGGAGTTGCTGCCTGCAGGGCGGCACAGACAAGACCTGCTGCCCAGGCTGGTCAAGCTGATGCAGAGCATCAGATTAATTTCTGATGAGCTGGAACAGTCTGTAAGTTTAAGTGACAGCCTTGATTAATTTGCATTTAGAAGGAATAAAATGCATTTTCTAGTACTAACAAATTGGAACAAGAAACATTTTCTGGAGTTTTGTGGCGCACACATAGCTCCCTGTCCAACTTCTGCAAATGAGTTTCTAATTCAGTTGTGCTTAATAGGAAAGACCCTCCCTGACCCTGGAGAATAATTTGGTGAATGCCCCCTATTTACAAATCCATTAAATCCAGGAATAGAGTGGACACAATTATAAAGCTGTTGACTTGAATCATTTGAACAAACATCAATCTTTGAAACCATTAGCTGGACCATTGCAGGATCACGTCACTGAGATGGGCAGATCCAGGGTGGGGGCCAGGAAGGTGCTTTTATTTATTTATTTATTTTTTTGACCAATGAAAAAACTAAATACAGGATAGCTCAGGCTTACTGTTTAAACACAAAGTGCGCTCCTCCCCAAGAGTCATCGATTTCATTTAAACGAAAGATAATACAGGGACTTCCCTGGTGGTCCAGCGGTTAAGAATCCTCCTGCCATTGCAGGGGACACAGGTTCGATCCCTGATCCCACATGCGGTGGAGTAACTAAGCCTGCACGCCACGACTGCCGAGCCCACACGCAGCAATGAAGAGCCCGTGTGCACAGCAAAGACCAGCATGGCCACAGCCGACGAACTAAGTAAATGAATATAATCATCATCGGAAAACGAAAGGTAATGAAGGGTCAGAGGAGGGGGCTGCATGCACTGCCTCTTGTCACGTCCATGTGTCTGCTGACGGCTGAGGGGAAATCTGCGATGGTGGCTCCTCGGGTTACCTTCCCCCAGCCCTCCTGTGTGTCTCACGGTCACATGTGGACACACGGCCCAGTTAACTCACCAACCAAGATGAGCAGATGGGCCCCTGTGAGCTGAAGGTCAAGGCTGAACTGTGCTGTGGACTCTCTCCAGCTTCCCCCGCTGGCAGATGTGTATGTTTGTGAGAGATATTTCCCACGTGGTTGGTCTCTCTATGCATCAGAAAAAGCTAATGCTTATCACATACACAGCTATGCATATATATTGGGTTGCAAAGTTTGTTCAAGTTTTTCCATTAATATTATGGAGAACCCCCAATGAGCTTTTTGGCCAACCTAAGAACTATATATGCTGCCTTGGAAAGCCTCAGAGGTATTGTGGGTTTGCTTCCAATAAAGTCAATGCCACAATAAATCAAATCACACACAAACATTTTTTGACTTCCCAGTGAGTATAAAAGTATTTTTTGCCCCTATATTGTAGCCTATTATGTGTGCAATAGCATTATGTCTAAAAATGTTCATACCTTAATTAAACCTACTTTATTGCTAAAAACACGAACCATCATCCAAGCTTTCCACATCTGAGTCGCAGTAGTTACCTCAAAGATCACTGACCACAGATCTCCATAACACATATGATAATACTGAAAAGCTTGAAGTAATGTGAGAATTACCAAGACGTGACACAGACAGGAAGCGAACAATGCTTTTGGGAAAATGGTGCCGACACTCTCTCTGAACACGGAGTTGTTGCAATACCATTTTCGTTTTTTGTTAAAAAAAAAACAATACACGCGGTTATCTTAAGTGCACTAAAGTAAGGTGTGCCTGCATAGACACGCGTGTGCGTGCAGTGCACACACCTACACTGCACGTGTCTACAGTGGTGCATGAATACATACAAAACACACAATTATACGATTCACTGTTGTTGGTCACTGAGTCGTGTCTGACCCCAGTGCAACCCCATGGACCGCAGCACACCAGGCTTCCTTGCCTTCACCATCTCCCGGAGTTTGTTCAAATTCATGTCAATTGAGTTGGTACAGTAGTTCATCTAAACATACATCGAGGGAAAGGATATTTTGCTGAAAAGTGCTTGAGCCAGTTCTAACTTGCACAGCTGGATCCATCCCACAGGGGCAATCCCCTGACTCCCACACAGGCCTCCCTGCTCAAGGCACACTGGGCAACAGGTCCCTGGAGAAGAGAAGCATTCAGTGTTCACGGCCCTGCTGCCTTTTCCTCGAGTGCTTGAAAGTCCTGGGAGTTAGCCTCTTCTCTGTAGATCTCAAGAGAATCGCCCTTTTATCCAGTCTCAGATCTTTTCGGACCAAGCTTGCCGGTCCACCAGGCGGCTCTCATGGGCACCAGGACACACCCTTCACCTTTTACAGTTGAAATTGACCTGGCAACAATTGCTCCTGAACCTCCCAGTTCTCCTCTGTGTCTAGGGACAGAGATCTTCCCCATCTGGGTAAACCCTGGAGAGGAAGATCCGCTTCACTGACAGCTCAGTTGGTAAAGAATCCGCCCGCAAGGCAGGAGACCCTGGTTCGATTCCAATGTTGGGAAGATGCCCTGGAGAAGGGATAGGCTACCCACTCCAGTATTCTTGGGCTTCCCTTGTGGCTCAGCTGGTAAAGAATCTGCCTGCAATGCGGGAGACCTGGGTTCGATCCCTGGGTTGGGAAGATCCCCTGGAGAAGGGAAAGGCTACCCGCTCCTGTATTCTGGCCTTGAGATTTCCATGGACTGTATAGTCCATGGGGTCGCAAAGAGTCGGACGTGACTGAGTGACTTTCATTTTCACTTGAATGGACAGCCTTAATTAAGGGCTGTGTCTAAAGACCAGCCCTCCAGCATCACCGTCATTTCTGGTGTGGGTTACTTCCAATGTATTAGAGAGTTTGATTTTTTTTTTTTTAGCTTCAAATTTCCCCCTGTTCACCGAAAGGAAGTGACTCTGGAAATTTCTCACGATTGGCAAAGCCTTTAAAGCTGACCGTTGCTTAATGTCAACAGGCCTGAGTGAGCAAGCAGACCTCCTGGGTACCACGCTGGCCGAGCAGGATGACGAGCTGGCCTCGCTCCGTGTGGCAGAGAAACGCGGAGCTGCTTTGCCGGCCTGTTTATAAACCAGAGAAATGGCATAAAGCTGTCACCCAAAAACAGGTGGTCGGCTGGAATTTGTTGTTTGAATGTGTCCGGAATTAACTGGCTTTTGTATCTGTTGGTACCAGGTCCTGACTAGATGCCGAAAGACACAACATTGAAAAATGACTCCTGACCATGCCTTCTGAATACAGAAGGCAAATATTTGCATGTTCGCTGGCTAATGCAGCTTGCAATCTTCTGTTAAGCCCCACATCCCAATCCTGTCTGGAAGTTCAGGAAACCCACTCTCAGTTTCATGTTGAGCAGATCTCTCTGCTCTCATTGTTTCGTAGATGTGACTTTTGTGACAGTCACCAGCTGGTTTGCAGAGGCTTTTAATTAAGCCTGAGAGAGGCCGGGAAGCAGGTGTTTGATGCACAGCTCGCCATTTTAAAGGGCGTTCCCCCAGTGTCTGAGGGGCCAGCAGCATTATTGGTGAAATCCGTCCTGGGAGGAGAGCAGAGAGGGAAGGAGGGAGGGACAGAGGATACAAGGGAGACCACCTCCGGAGGGTCAGCACGTCTGCCCTGAGCTCTCTGCATCCTGCCCCAGATCACTGGGGGCCCGGCGTCCCCCCAGAGACCACACAAGTACAGTCACATGCTTTTGCAATGTGGCAGCCTGTGTTTTTACCCAAATCCCCGACCTCATACAAATGACTCTCCAACATCATGCGTCAGCCAGAGGGAGGTTGTTTACCAGCTTCTCTCCAGGTAAGCAGCTTACTCTGAGTGTGACTGGTCCAGAGCCTCACCCGTGAGGGGGCATCTCCAGACAGAGGGGGCCTGCAGAAGCGTCAACAGGTGCGGGGCCCCTGAGTGCATGGTCTGGATCAAGACCCTGAGTTCACTGCTCTTCACGTGGCCAGGGCTGTGGACGAGGTGATCCCAATGCCAGCCCTGGAATCAGTCCATCCTTCTCCGGGATGGAGCCTCGCCCAGGTGAGCCCTTCATCCGCCAGCCTCCTAATCCTTATTGGTTCAGCATTTGGTCAATTGTCCATTCTCCGCATGAATGCAGGGGTTAGCGGGTAACCCCCTGTTTGTCTTCAGATGCAGCTCGTGGGTCCACAGAACTGTGCTCCCAGGTAGGCTGCATTTCAGCTCTGGCCTGAAGGGACGGGGCAGACAAGGGCCCCGCAGGGCACCAGGCTCAGGGGGCTGAGGGGCGGCAGAGCAGCAGCACAAGGGGCGGAACGGTGAGCTTTCCGGGGGCCGTCCTGCCCTTGCCGGTGACTCCGCAGGCCCCCGGGGCCCTGGGCAGCCCTCCGTTACCCTGCCGGAGCGCGCTCGTCAGCACACCGCCGGGAACACACCCAGACCTCCGTCTTGGACGAAGTGGGCTGAGTGTCCCTCTCTTCCTACAGTTGGCAGCAGCATCCTCTGCCCCTTCGGCTCCCGGACGATCTGGGAAACGGCCAGGGGTCAGCAGAGACAGCAAATCAGTGTCCTTTCTCCACGGTGGCCTTCGGGAGTGGACATGAGTGGACAGACGTGGCCGTGCAGAGGAACACAGAGATGGGGCAGCAAGGAGCATCTCCAGGCCACAACGGCCTGGCCATCTCTGATCCTTCCACGCCATGGGGACATTGGCTGCTGTTTTCTGATTTCAAAAACAGTTTATGCATCTTATGCAAACGTCAGTCTTAAAGAAATATACAGAAGACTATAGAAGATGAGGAACCCTCCCCCAAGGGTCAGTATTTTGATGCACATGCTATCTCGTTCTCTCTACAGGCACACGTACTCATGTGTACACACACACACACACACACACACGCACACTTCCCATCTCTGTCTAGTACCCTGGTGTTTGCTGTGCATGGGCTTGCATCCTTCTGGGAAGAGTTTCTTGCTCCCCATGGGCAGGGTGACGGCCCAGGAGAGCCGGTCGGGGGCTTTGCTGGCCATGTCCAGTGTGCACCCTGCTCTGAGAGAGAGGGGCCTTCCTCACTGGGAGGTCACGGGCCACGAAAGTGGATGCCCCTGGGTATTAATGTTGCTGGTGGAGGTTCGGGGAGGAGGCCTGCACCTCGCCGTGCCTGCGTGGGTGTGCAGCTTCAGGGGCGTCTGACGGGCCTGCCCTGGCTCAGGAGCCCTGAGAGCCCTTGACGCCCATAAGGCCAGAGTCTCTGCAGGAAGGGGCCGGAAGAACCCAGGGGCTTGGCGGGAAAAGAGCCAGGGCCCCTGGGGAGGCCGGGCTACTCACATGTCAGGGAAGCACGTGCTGTCTGCCCCTAGGAGCCTGTTTGGGAGACAAGCACCAATTTGCCAAACCCCGGCGTGTGGCAAGCACCCAGGGCGGTCCTGGCTCCAGGCGCCTGGGCTCACGGAAGGTGGACCAGCCCTCAGAAGCCATTCTGGGGTCACTCAGCCAGCCCTGGGGTCTCAGGACGGGGATGTGAGGAGCCACGGGACTGGGTCCCCTGGGAGCACAGAGGATGGGGAGCAGAGGCACATCCTGGGGGCCAGAGTCCAGGAGGGAGAGCGTGTAAGGCCACGGAGGGGGTCTGGTGGGGTCTCGACTGAGAGGCACCGACGGCCCCCAGGAGCGTGGGAAGATGCGCGTGGAGCCCGGCATTTCTCTGCAGCTGCATCGTCGTGAGGCTGGGTTCGGGATTTCAAAGCTCGCTGGTGAGTTAGGGTGAAGTGTGGTGCCCACACCTGGGCTCATGGCCCGCAGCGGCCAGGTCTCTGCCACGCAGAAGAGTGGAGGCAGCACCCGTGGTACTTTGCCCGCCTGTGCTGGGTTATGCCTTCAGCCCTGATGGAGATCAGTGCCCCTCGTGGGTCACCTTAAGGGAGCCCTGAGGAGCCCTTCGTTTCCATAGCAACTGGAGGACTTCAGAGGAGAAGGCAGGAACACTGCAAACATGAACAGAAGGCATAAAGAGCAGCGGTCACTCCTGCTCAGCCCGGAAGCGCCCAGCTGGGTGTCAGGCGCCTGGCCTCACGGCGGCCCCAGCTCCAGCCCCGGGAGGCGCCCAGGTGTCAGGAACCTGCCGTGACCCACTGTCGGGTTTCCTACCTGAATCTCGGAAGAGCACAGAGGGAGGCACCGAGGACCTCTCTATGCGCAGCTGCTTGTAAGGGAAGGCTCAGCGATGCCCCACACTGACCGTGAGTCCACGAAGCGGGAGAGAAGGGCAAGTAGTGATGGGGCTCGTTTCCGAGTGAGACGGGGGGAGGCGGGGAAGACCAGAGGCAAGCAGCTCAGAGGACGCGGGGCTGGCCTTCTGGGGCACCTGGGCCCTGCGGCCGACCCTACCAAGCACCCCTGGGTGCGGCGCCCTCAGCTCTCACGGCTAATGTCCTTTGCAAGTGTTCTCACATCTGACCCCGACCACCTGGGCCTCCTCAGCCGCCCTGGGGTTGGGAGCTATCCTTCATTCTCTCCGTGACGATGGAACCAGCCAAGAGTCACCAAGTGCTTTCTTGACTCTAAAGGGCACACAGGAAGCACTGAGTTAAGCCAAGAAGCAGATCCAGGGGGGGTAGAAGATGGGGGGTCAGTGACCACTGGGAAAGGCTTCCTTCAGTGGGGGTGGGGGGAGTCCTGGAATCCTTCCGGACCTCAAGGTCTGGGTGGTTGGTCCTCTTGTCCTGGATTCAGAAGTTGGTCTGCCTTGTCCTTGGGGGAGGGAAGGAGGTGTCCTACCTTCACGAAGGCTTGAAGGGGACCCTGCCAATTCCAGGAAGAGATGGACCTTACTAGAGAGGCAAGTACTGGTCTCAGCTCCCATGGTTCAGCCAGGAACCTCCTGAAGGCTGACCCTGAGCTCCGGATACAAAGGATCTGACACTGCCGTGTCCTCCTGACCACACTGAACCAGGCTGCGGGCCTCTTAGCACCTGAAGTGTCCTGATTGCTCAGACATCCCCACCCCCGTGAGGGTGAAACAGGTTTGTTACAAACATAAAAAAGCTGGCACGTGCACAGGGCTTTCCTGGTGGCTCAGACGGTGAAGGATCTGTCTGCAATGCAGGAGACCAGATTCGATCCCTGGGTTGGGAAGATCCCCTGCAGAAGGGAATGGCTACCTACTCCAGTATTCTTGCCTGAAGAATCCCATGGACAGAGGAGGCTGGTGCCCCCCAGTCCATGGGGTCATAGGGTCGGACATGACTGAGGGACTAACACACACAAAGATGAAATGTGCACAGAAAGAGCAACCTGGTTAGAGGTTCGCTCTGCGCCCCGTCACTCACCGCCCCGCCCCGCTCCTCTGCCTGGTCGTTTGCCGGGGGAGGGAGGGGAGGACTCACCTTGCAAATCGCTTTGCTGCCCAACTGTTTGTGGGCGCTCTTCTGCTTCTCGTCACACCCCAGGCCCGGGGGCAGAAAAGAAGCGTTGCTCAGGAATAGCCGAAATAATAAATCGATTTTTTAAATCTGGCTTGGTTCCCTACCACTGGGCATTATATTTCCTCCGCGTGACCTATAAATGATGAAACGTGGTCACGCTGTTCCCCAGTGGCCTGCTCACCTAGCCCACCGGTCACTGGGATGAAGGCAGGAGCAGCACTCTAAGCCCCTTTTCTGGTGCCCCGTGCCCCAGTCTGCGGGCCCACAGCCTCAGAACAGCCGGGAGACCCTCCGAGATGAGAGCATTCCTCCAGGAAGGCTAAGAGCCGTCATTTCACGAGAGGGAAAAATGGGGCAGATCGCTGTTTCCACAGTCAACCTGGACACCTTGGTGTGGGGTGGACACCTTGGTGCAGTGTAGACAGCTTGGTGTGGTGTAGACCAACATGGAGGAGATGAAGAAGACTCATTTCTAGGAGCTCTGAAGGAAAATGGAAGCCTGCAGTGGCTCTGTGCTCAGTGTGATTGCAAAGTGCCTGAACAGTGGGCGTGTTGGTGGGAGGCTGGCGGGAGGATGCTCCGAAGTGCTCTCTGAGCCCGTCCAGTCTGCAAGAATGGGCAAGAGCTCCAAGTTGCCCGGAGGAAAGCTGGGGAAACACCCTAACACCCCGTGTGCTCCAGCAGTTCTATTCTCTCTGGCTTCTCTAAGATTCTTCAAGACGTATTTATCAAACACCAGGCCCAGACACTTGACGTGCAATTAAAAGCTTCAGAAGTAATGGGAATGGAATGAGAGGAGTTTTGAATTCCTGTCCAGGAGTGAGGAGTAACTGGCCTTCCCCTATGAGGCTGCAGCGTGGACATCCTCCCTGGGATGGACAGCGTCTCCCTCTGTAAATGGCCCGCAGGGCAGGGAGGAGGTGGGGAGGAGGTGGGGGGTTAGAGCCAGCGCCTTGGGTCTACACCCAAGCACAGCATAATCTGATCACTCAGGATGAGCCATCAAGGGGAGATTCTAAAAGACACACCGCCTCAAAAGATTACAGCAATGAGAGCTGTCTGGTTGGAAGCAGCGTGAGCTGGAAGACAGATGGTATCAGCTCTCAAGGTCTGGGAAGGCCTGGGCTGAGGAAGCCTGTCAGCCCAGGACTCTGTGCCCAGATGCCACGAGTTCCTACAGAGACGCTGCAAGCACACTGGGTTTGCTGGTTTACCTGTCAGTCTATGTCTATCTGGGCTTCCCAGGTGGCGCAGTGGTGAAGAACCCACCTGCCAATGTAGGAGACACTAGTTCGATCCCTAGGTGGGGAAGATCCCCTGGAGGAGGGCAATCCACTCCAATATTCTTGCCTGGGAAACCCCATGAATGGAGGAGCCAGATGGGCCACAGCCATGGGGTGGTGAAGAGTTAGACACAACTGAGCAACTGAATAAACACATTGTATCTACCAACCCATCTATCTATCAATACCTATCACATATTGGGTTTACTCATTTACCTATAATCTATATCTATCTATACCTATCTAATAAGGATTATTATTTTTTTAGTGCCACAAGAAATTACTAAAGACTTCAAAAGAAGGGAGTAATATATAGCATTTATGTTTTTAGTTCTGGTCTGTGGTTCTAAGTTATTTCAGCCTTTGTATGTGTGAAAGACTGTTTATTTCTTCTTCATTTTGAAAATACACTTTCTCTGGGTATTCTGCATAAAAAAGAGTCACACGGCCAAATAAATTGGGGGAAATGCATTCTATACACTTTTCTTCAATCTTTGGGTGCTTAGCAGCTCTGTGAAATCCTAGTGTAGGGAAGTTAGCATCTTAAAGCACACTTCATTTATTATTTGCTAAACATTTTAATTAAGAACTAAGATGCTATCACGTAAACCAGGGCTTCCTTGATGGCTCAGATGGTAAAGAATCTGCCTGTAACACAGGAGACCAGAGTTCAACCCCTGGGACGGGAAGACTCCCTGGAGAAGGGAATGGCTACCCACTCCAGTAGTCTTGCCTGGAGAATTCCATGGACAGAGGAGCCTTGCAGGGCTACCTGACAGTTTGTTTATTTGCTTTGTAACACAAGTGCCTGGCTAAGCTTTAGTAACGGAGGAGGCATCCACTTCTGAGACGGCCTTCTTGGACAGATACCTTGCAGCCTCAGGACCAGTTAAGAGTCAGGCTGCTTCTCCCATGGAAACTTTTGTTTCAGAGAACTTAGTTGATTCTGATATCTGACCCTTTCAGCCACTTGTTTTTTTCTCTTCCAGTGCTTTAAATTCCTGCTCTTGTGTTTTAAATTCTCCAATGAAGAGTAAGCCCACAAACCCCTGGGCCCGAATCTTGACCCCACCTTTGACCCCAATAAAAGCAGCGCCCGGGCCCTGCTGGCACTCTCTCTGCCCATGACGTCTCCCTGTGGTCCCAGCTGTGCTGTGTAATTTGCAGGCCCTGTAAGTAATAAACCTTTGTTTTCCGAAGTTTCCTAATGGTCGTTGCTGAAGGGCATCTTGCAGTCATAATAAGGACCACAAGAGCTGGTCCAGCCACAGGGTTGTTACTGACAGACTGAGACCCACCCACAGTGGACACCTAAGGAGGAAACCCCTCCTGGCCCCCAGGTCTGTCTGTCTTAGAGAACAGGTTGCACCAATGTGCATATTTGGGTTTGGTTGCCTCTTGTAGCTCAGTAAAGTCCACTCAGGGCGGGCACTGTGTCTCGCTCCCGGCTCTAGCTTGGGAATTGGAGCCTAGCTCACAACTGAAGAATATTTATGGATCTAGAGAAACATACCTGTGCCTGCATTCGTGACACCATGTTACTTGTTAGTTGCTGTTGTTGTTCAGCCCTCAGTTGTGTCTGACTCTCCATGACCCCATGGACTGCAGCATGCCAGTCTTCCCTGTCCCCCACTATCTCCCAGGGTTTGCTCAAACCCACGTCCATTGAGTCAGTGATACCATCCAACCATCTCATCCTCTGTCATCCCCTTCTCCTCCCGCCTTCAATCTTTCCCAGCATCAGGGTCTTTTCCAATGAGTCTGCTCTTTGCATCAGGTAGCCAAAGTGTTGCAACTTCAGCTTCAGCATCAGTCCTTCCAATGAATATTGAAGGTTGATTTCTTTTAGGATGGACTGGTTTGATCTCCTTGCAGTCCAAGGGACTCTCAAGAGTCTTTTCCAACACTACAGTTCAAAAACATCAATTCTTCATTGCTCAGCCTTCTTTATGGTCTGTAGGTACCTTTATAAAATCTTTAGACTCATTAGAAAATATATTTATTATTGATACCTAAATATATTTTGTTCTCTATTGGGATGAACTTATGTTTCCTATTGATGTAGCAATGTGATGCAGTGAAGGAGAATATTGACTAATTCCAGCTTTCTTAGGAGAAGGTCAATATTCTAAATACATAATGTCATGCAATCTTTCAAATTTTATTAAGTGCTTTGATGCGGTGGGACTTTTCATTATCTAGAAATAGAGTAGCAAACTGGCAAAGTCCCTAATTAACTTACATTCTAGTCAGGAAGACAGATAACAAACAATCAAACAAATAGATAAAACTTTAGGAGAGTGATAAATTACAGAAAATACGCACAGTTGATGAGGGGATGGAGAGTGAGCAAGGGTTGGTGACTTCATGAGTCAGATGTAAAATCACTGAGGAAATCTTTAGCCCAAAACCCAACAGAGGTCTCTTCTCTTCCCCACTGTCAATTGGTGCCAAAGACAATGTGACCAGGTCCATGTAGTATTACACAAATTTCTACCCAAGCTTCAGAAATAAAGTACTTCTTATACGAATAGCCTCATAGACTACAAAATAAGTACGTAAGACAGGGGAACATACTTAGTCCTTTCCTTACGCCAGCAGAGCCAAGATACCAAGACTGGAGCCAGACAGAAAGTAAAGAGCATGTAGTCCAGTTTCATTTGTGACAATGTGTGCTCAGTTGTGTCCGACTCTTTGTGGTCCTATGGACTGTAGCCCGCCAGGCTCCTCTGTCCATGGGATTCTCCAGGCAAGAATGCTGGAGTGGGTTGGGGATCTAACCTGGGTCTCCTGCATTGCAGGCAGATTCTTTACCATCTGAGCCACCAGGGAAGCCCCAAAAGTGAAAGTGTTAGTTGCTCATTTGTGTCCAACTCTTTGTGACCCCATGGACTGTAGCCCGCCAGGCTCCTCTGTCCATGGGATTCTCCAGGCAAGAATGCTGGAGTGGGTGCCATTTCCTGCTCCAGGGGACCTTCCCCACCCAGGGGTGGAACCCGGGTCTCTTGGACTGCCTGCAGTGGCAGGCAGACTCTTTCCCACTAGCCTCACCGAAGGCTGTAGTTAATAAAATTTTATATTCATTAAAAAAACCTCAGGCAATTGGAGGAGGACTCACCCTAGTCATGGTGGACAGAGAGCTGTCTTTTTCCCACCCACTCCTGCTAGGGAAGGGCTTGTGTCCAGCCGCATGGAGTAGAGTCACAGTGAGTCTCCGGCCCTCTGCCCCTTCTGGTGTAGGCTCAGCAGTACCGGTGACCACCCTGGGTGATGTCGCTCTGGGACAGATCTATCTGGAGGCTGAGCTGGGAGGAGCTGAAGTCCTGGCCACTGTGGCCCAACTTGAAGCAGCTCTGGTTGGCAAGTCTCACCCTAGTCTCCCAGCAGGCCGGCGAAGCTTCCCCCGTCATAGTGACGGTTCTCTGTCTTCCTGATCAATCTCCTGCCCCTGTACAGGTTACGATCCATCATAGACATCCTTCCCCAAAACTCTGGCTTAGCATCTTCTTCCCGAGAGCCCCCAAGCCGTGACACTCTGCATGATACACATCATCAACAACAATATTCAAATATGATATTCACAGATTAAGAGTATCCTTTTTTGTAGTCAGGAATAAGAGTAGTTGTCATCCCTCAGTGCTATACAACGTGATATTAGAGCTTCTAGAGAGAAAAGTGCAGCAGGAAAAATAACTGCTAAGGCATCAAAAGGATAGAGTACGTTTGTCAACATAGAAGATATAAGAGATTTTGCAGTTTTCAAATGAACAGGAGAGTTCACCAAGGCTGCTAGATATGAGAGAGACTGTAGAGAAAATGTAGAGAGCAGATGTTCTCCTAGACACAGTAGCATTCATTAAAAAGTGTAGTTTTAAAGAAATTTCTACCCTATAACAACACAGATAACGAGGTTACTAATAATCAGCTCAGTTCAGTTCACTCACTCAGCCGTGTCTGATTCTTTGTGACCCCATGGGCTGCAGCACACCAGGCCTCCCTGTCTATCACCAGCTCCCAGCGTTTACTCAAACTCAAGTCCATTAAGTCAGTGATGCCTTCCAACCATCTCCTCCTCAGTCGTAACCTTCTCCTCCCACCTTCAATCTTTCCCAGCATCGGGCTCTTTTCCATTGAGTCAGTTTTTCACATCAGGTGGCCAAAGTATTGAAGTTTCAGCTTCAGCATCAGTCCTTCCAGTGGATATTCAGGACTGATTTCCTTTAGGATGGACTGGTTGGATCTCCTTGCAGTCCAAGGGACTCTCAAGAGTCTTCTTGAACACCATAGTTCAAAAGCATCGATTCTTCAGTGCTCAGCTTTCTTTAGAGTCTAACTCTCACATCCATACATGACTACTGGAAAAACCATAGCCTTATCTAGACGGACCTTTGTTGGCAAAGTAAGGTCTCTGCTTTTTAAAATACTGTCTAGGTTGGTCATAGCTTTTCTTCCAAGGAGCAAGTGTTTTTAATTTCATGGCTGCAGTCATCATCTGCAGAGATTTTGGAGCCCCCCAAAATAAAGTCTCTCACTGTTTCCACTGTTTCCTCATCTACTGTCATGCAGTGATGGGACCAGATGCCATGATCTTAGTTTTCTGAATGTTGAGTTCTAAGCCAGCTTTTTCACTCTCCTCTTTCACTTTCATCAAGAAGCTCTTTAGTTCTTCTTCGCTTTCTGCCATAAGGATGGTGTCATCTGCATATCTGAGGTGATTGATATTTCTATTGGCAATCTTGATTCCAGCTTGTGCTTCATCCAGCCCAACGTTTCTCGTGATGTACTCTGCATATAAGTTAAAGAAGCAGGGTGACAATATACAGCCTTGACTTAACTACTTTCCCGATTTGGAACCAGTCTGTTGTTCTATGTCCAGTTCTAACTGTTGCTTCCTGACCTGCATACAGATTTCTCAGGAGGCAGGTGAAGTGGTCTGATATTCCCATCTCTTGAAGAATTTTCCGGAGTTTGTTGTGATCCAGATAGTCAAACACTTTGGCATAGTCGATAAAGCAGAAGTAGGTGTTTTTCTGGAACTCTCTTGCTTTTTCAATGATCCAATGGATTTTGGCAATTTATCTCTGGTTCCTCTGCCTTTTCTAAAACCAGCTTGAACATCTGGAAGCTCATGATTCACCCACTGTGGAAGCCTGATGTGGAGAGTTTCGAGCATTACTTTGCTAGCTTGTGAGATGAATGCAATTGTGTGGTAGTTTGAGCATTCTTTGGCATTGCCTTTCTTTGGGATTGGAATGAAAACTGACCTTTTCCAGTCCTGTGGCCACTGCTGAGTTTTCCAAATTTGCTGGCATATTGAGTGCAGCACTCTCACAGCATCATCTTTGAGGATTTGAAATAGCTCAGCTGGAATTCCACCACCTCCACTGGCTTTGTTCGTAGTGATGCTTTCTAAGGCCCACTTGACTTCACATTCCAGGATGTCTGGCTCTAGGTGAGTGGTCACACCATCGTTGTTATCTGGGTCATGAAGATCTTTTTTGTACAGTTCTTCTGTGTATTCTTGCCACCTCTTCTTAATATCTTCTGCTTCTGTTAGGTCCATACCATTTCTGTCCTTTATTGAGCCCATCTTGGCGTGAAATGTTCCCTTGGTGTCTCTAATTTTCTTGAAGAGATCTCTAGTCTTTCCCATTCTATTGTTTTCCTCTATTTCTTTGCACTGATCACTGAGGAACACAATGAAGCAACACGAGAGAAGACTCTACACGTGGACATCACCAGATGGTCGACACCGAAATCATATTGATTCTATTCTTTGCAGCCAAAGATGGAGAAGCTCTACACAGTCAGCAAAAACAAGACTGGGAGCTGACTGTGGCTCAGCTCATGAACTCCTTATTGCCAAATTCAGACTTAAATTGAGGAAAGTGGGGAAAACCACTAGACCATTGAGGTATGATCTAAATCAAATCCCTTATGATTATACAGTGGAAGTGAGAAATAGATTCAAGGGGTTAGATCTGATAGACAGAGTGCCTGATGAACTATGGACAGAGGTTCATGACATTGTACAGGAGACAAGGATCAAGACCATCCCCAAGAAAAAGAAATGCAAAAAAGCAAAATTGTTGTCTGAGGAGGCCCTACAAATAGCTGTGAAGAGAAGAGAAGTGAAAGGCAAAGGAGAAAAGGAAAGATATACCAATTTGAACTAAACATAAACTTAACAAAAAAGAATTTAATGAAAAAAAGTTAAAGTTTTTTTAAATAAGATAAAAGTCAGCTTAAATAATTGGAGATACAGATCTAGACAAACTACCACTAAAAATTCATATGCAGGTATGAAGTGGAAACATTCCTAAACAATATAAAATAATAAAGGGAGAGTTAGAATATCACTTTAGGGCATATCAAGACTTTTTATAAAATTATGGTACTTAAAATCATGTGATATTGGTATAGGCAATAAAAAATAGACCACAGAGACATCTGTTTGGCCCAGAGACAGATTTCTTCATTCTGACCCAGAAGACTTTTCAAATTAATGGGGAAGAGATGGACTTTTCAATACATACTATTCTATATAAAATGGATAAACAACAAGGACCTGCCTGTATGGCACAGGGAGCTTTACTCAGTAACTTGTAACAACCTATAATGGAAAAGAAACTGCAGAAGCATAGTTATGTGTGTCGGTGTATAACTGAGTCACTTTGATGTACTTTGTAAGTAAATTGTAACATTGTAAGTCAATTATACTTGAATACAAATTCTTTTCAGAAATAATTAACTGTTCAGTTAATGGAGGAGAGATAATTGGTAAAATAAATTCTAGGCAATTCAGGACTGTAAAAAGTAAAACTTCAAAACTTTTTCTAGAAAAATGTAGAATTCAATTATGATTTGAGAAAGAGAATTAAAATCTTGTTTTGGAAGAAATGATACATGAAATAAAGAAACATGTCACAGAGAAAAAAATATTTATAACACAGGAAAGATAGAAGGCAGGGAAAGAAGGGGGTGACAGAGGATGAGGCGGCTGGATGGCATCACTGTTTCAATGGACATGAACCTGAGCAAACTCCAGGAGATGGTGAGGGACAGGGAAGCCTGGTGTGCTGCAGTCTATGGGGTCAGAAAGGTCAGACACAACTTGGTCACTGAACAACAACATCTGAATCCTTAATAAGTAACTTCTACAAATTAATATATTTGAAAAAGAAAGCCAACCCAGCAGAAAAATGGGCAAATAATATGTACAGAAATTAATGTAATAAAGAATCTGAAGACCCAGAAACATGAAATGATTCACAATTTTATTAGGAATCAGAGAAAAGTGTTTAATAAAACAAAACAAAAAAGGAGGCCAGCCTCTCCTGACAAACTCGAAGGTCTGGCTGTATCAGGTGTTAATAAAACTGTAAAGTAATGATGCTGATTGTAGCTTAAACTGGTATAACCAGCTGGGCAATATTTAATAAAGTTAGAGATTCAAATTCCCTCTATCCTGCTATTTCAATCTAAAGTCTACATTTTAAAACACTCAGACATATGCCAGATATTCATACATGAGAACACTTACAACATGACTGTACATAGAAAAATGGAGACAATTTACCTACCTTATCCATAAGGTTGGAGGAGGAAATGGCAGCCCACTCCAGTGTTCTTGCCTGGAGAATCCCATGGACAGCAGAGCCTGGCATGGTACAGTCCACAGGGTCGCAAGGAGTCAGACAAGACTGAAGTGACGAAGCATCAGTAAGGTAAAAAGTGTGTTTTCTTTCTTTTTTTTTTTGCCCATATCATGCAGCTCGTGGGATCTAGTTTCCCAACCAGGAATCAGATCTGTGCCCATGCGTTGGAAATGCAGAGTCTTAACCATTGGACTGCTAGGGAAGTCCAAAAATACATATTTTCATATGTTAGAGAACTATGCGGCATTCAAATGAATGAGTTGCACGTGTCAACATGGGTAAACAAACTAAAACGATGACTGGAATTAGACGTTCGGAGTGGCTGAAGGACGGTAACGTTTCCTCTTCTTTCTCGGGCTGGCCCGCTGCACACAGCCCCTGAGCCAGGACCCCCTCTCCTCACACTGGAAGTGAGCGCATCACATTTGGACACAGAATGGGGCCATCTGTTCCCGCGTCCAGTTTGGGAAGCGCAGCTCTCCCACACACAGACCAGCAATGTGTCTCCTGTCTCATGTTAGGAAACAAACAAGACACATACACGGAATCCACGTCTTCCCAAGACACATGCCCCGGGCCTGGGTGGTTGGACAGTGGATATTTTGTCATGTAAAGAACTAATTTTACCGGTAAGTTTCATCTCTGTTTTATCAGCATTTGGGAAAGAAGCCTGCGGATGGACCTCGTGGTGTAATATCTCTGAGCAGCGGCATGCACGTGGCTCAGTCACTTACATCTGTAGTGTGGCTTTTTTGTTCCTCCCCTTGCTGTCACTTGTGCGCGTCCCAGCTGCAGCTGGAGCGTCCATCAGGCCCGCCCCGCTGCCTGCAGATGACCGTCTCCTTTGCCCCACTGTACTGGTTGAAGGTGCTTGACTGGACCGCAATTTAATACGTCCGCTCTGTGAAGGGTTACCGGTCAAGACGGGTTCTGAGCCACCTCAGCGACCATCTGAACACACCCAAGGGCAGGTACAGGACATGGGAGCCTGGACACGCCTGAGATGGGTCCTCGCCAGCTCCATCCTGGTGAGGTCACCTCCGGGAAGCGCCTGCAGCGTCCACTGGAGCAGAGGGCTGGGCAGCCAGGCAGATGCCCCACAGGCAGCGCTGCGTGGGCCCCAGCCTGAGTTGGCTGTGGGTGAGATGGTTTCTCTGGCCCCAGCAGTCAGGGGTCTACAGCTGCTTGCTCAGCCTTGCAGCAGCCGAGGCCTTCAAGCATAGAGGAGGAACTCAGCCTGTTCTCCTAGGGCCCGTAGGGTGGCCCAGCCAGCCAGAGCGCCCACTTACAGGAGCGTGGAAGCTTATACCTCCCATCTCCTCAGAAAGAGCCTCGAGGACGGTGATGGCGTAATTCATCATTCACCAGATATTTTGACAGCAAAGAGGGACCTACCGAAAGTTATGCCAAGGAGACAAACATCAGCTGGGACTGTGCTGGCCCCCCAGACTGATGACTCTGCTACTCATACAAGACCGGGCACTGCCTCCTCTGCCCTCAGAGGTACTAGCTGTGGCCCTCAATGTGTGGGCAGAGGAGGCCACACAGGGCAATGTGAGGCTAGCCTGTTCTGATTGATGCCCGCCGTGTCACAGGCCCCCTCGGAAGGCACCAAGCACTTTATGACAGATATCAGGCTCGTGGATGACAAAATGCAATATTGCAAAATCAAAGAAATCTCCCCCAATTGACCTACTTTTTCAGTGTGATTCTAGTCAGAATCTCAGCAGGATTTTGCAAGGAACTTTATAAGCTGAATCTAAAACGTATGTGGAAAAACAAAGAACAGCTAAGACATGTGGAGAAGACCTGTGCATCTAAACATACCAGCAACATAGCTGGAATTTTGCACTCTGAAGTTGTAATAACTGGACAGTGAGGAGTTGGGACAAGCAAGGACAATGGGCGAACAGGAGGAAATAGCCCAGAAGCAGAGCCGGGAGCTCAAGGGCACTGCACGTGGCAGACGGGCGGCACCAAACTGACAAGGGAGGAGAAGGGCGGGCTCCTGCCACGCTCCTGAGTACCTGGTGCCGCTTACCAGGGTGCAGTTAAACTGGCTCTCAGCCATCAGAGAGAACTAGTCTTCTACTCAAGCTTCTAATTGGAAATGAACAATTACCAGCAATATTTTATTTATGGAAATGTATAAAGTCACTGGAAGAATGGTAAATACAAAATTCCAGGGAGATAGAGGGCAGGGAAGATATGGCAAGGGTGGATACCCAGGAACTTCACCTGAACTCCTAGTCTGGAAGCAAGGCGATGGGCCCCTTGCTGTTCATGATATTGCTCTTAATGTCTTAGATATTTTAGACATATTCTCTTGAACGTGCGAAATAATTCAAAACAATAATTTTAAAGGAAAGTTGCCAACCCACTCTCCTATATTGATATGTGTTTCACTTATTGGAAGGACAGACGCTGAAGCTGAAACTCCAGTGTTCTGGTTATCTGATGTGAACAGCTGACTCATTGGAAAAGTCCCTGATTCTGGGAAAGATTGAGGGCAGAAGGAGGAGAGGGCGTCAAAGGATGAGATGGTTGGATGGCATCACCGATGCAATGGACATGAACTTCAAACTTCGGGAGATGGTGAGGGACAGGGAGGCCTGGCGAGCTGCAGTCCATGGATGTGAAGAGTCGGATGTGACTGGGCCACGGAATAACAACAAAGAAACAAAGCTCTTGGAGAAAGCCTTTGGTGATTTCGAGATTTCTGTGCTTCCAAGCCTTCAGAGAGAACTTGTGTACATACAGAAGACTTAGCATCATCGTCTATATAGCTGTCGTCTTATTTCTGAAATAAACTAATTCAAAAAAGATTTTGAATATTATTTGTATAAGCCAAGCCAACCTCTCTCATCAGCCGTACGTCTGGCCAGAGTTTTGTAGACACTGGTTCTGCCAGCTCTGTTTTTCAGAAGTTGAGCTTTTCCATCTGGGAAAGATAAAGGCAACCCGAGCCTGTCCTGGGCGGCAGGTCCAAGCTTCACCGATGAGTGCTGCTGGAGACGGGCTGGAGGGGCATAAAGCTCCTCTGGGGACCTCACGGTTCCAGCCAGTCAGTTAGTGACTGTCACTTGATTATCACGGACCGCAAGTGGGAAATGAGCTAAGTTACTGATGTACAGAGAGGGGACGTCCCTGCTGGTCCAGAGGTCAAGAATCTGCCTTCCAACGCAGGGGACAGGTGTTCCATCCCTGGTAAGCAAACTAAGAGCCCAGGTGCCGTGGGGGCAACTAACACGCTGCACCTACCGAGCCCGCATGATGCAGAGAAGACCCGGTGCAGCCCTAAATCAGTGTGTTTTAATAGAGGAGGGTGAACGGGTACGACTTTGATGGTTCACAAGGATGTCTCAGGTTATTTTGTTTTGTTTTTTAATTAATTTATTTTTTAAATTGAAGTGTAGATGATCCACAGTGTTGCTAGTTTCAGGTTATGTAGTAAAGTGATTCGGTTAGGTTTATATGTTCTTTTTTAGAAACATGCTTCATGATAGACATAAATGGGCCACAGAGCCCTTTGAAATGCCAAACTGACAGCAACAATGTTTGAACACTAAACCCAGAAAGCTTGGTTTGAAAACAGAGCAGAGGCAGGGCTCACTAACAGATAATTTGAGTCACTTTTTTTCAGGTGTAAATTGGTTTTAATTCAAGGATGAGGGCAAGATATTAGCTGAGGAGTATAATGTTATATAGGAGATATTTCAGTACAATAAATACAAACGCTAACCTCCCAGTTTGAGAGGATTTAATTAAACTCACCCACTTGACTCCATCTGAAGGCAAGCAAGCAGGGTAAATATTTCTAACTCCTATTACAAACCTACATAATGTATTAAAAAGCAGAAACATCACTTTACCAACAAAGGTTCATCTAATCAAAGCTATGGTTTTTCCAGGAGTCATGTATGAATGTGAGAGTCGAGCGCCCAAGAATTGAGGCTTTTGAACTGTGGTGTTGGAGAAGACTCTTCAGATCCCTTGGACTGCAAGGAGATCAAACCAGTCAATCCTAAAGGAAATCAACCCTGAGTATTCATTGGAAGGACTGATGCTGAAGCTGAAGCTCCCATCCTTTGGCCACCTGATGCGAAGAGCTCACTTACTGGAAAAGACCCTGATGCTGGGAAAGATTGAAGGCAGGAGGAGAAGGGGACGACAGAGGATGAGATGGCTGGATGGCCTCACTGACCTAGTGGACATGGGTTTGGGCAGGCTCTGTTCAACACTGGGAGACCAGAGAGCTTGGCGTGCTGCAGTTCGTGGTGTCGCAGAGTCAGACAGGATTTAGCAACTGAACAGCAGCAGCCCTTTCCCAGGAAGTCGCTGAGCCAGGACTCGGCAGCGGGGCCCCTGGTTCCCTAGGTCAGCATCTTTCCGCCAGCATCTCTGCTGCATCCTACAAGGACGTGGGGTCCCTCTCCAAAGCGACACACCTTGGTGCCTTTCTACAACAACTTGCAAAGGAAGAATTGCCTCAAGTAAGTGAGTGGGGGTGGATGCAGAGAAGACCCGCCCAGAAGTTGGGTTTGTAGAGCGGCAACATGGAGGCCCGCGTGCCGGGCTGTCCGAGGCCAGCCAGGCAGCTGGCTGCAGCTGGTTGTCTGGGGGCTGGAGCATCCGTGGGCAGAGACCAGAGCCGGCCGTGACCTTTCTCCACAGCAGCCTCCCCGGCACCTCCCCCTCCACGCGGAGACCCCGCGAGATGCATTTGTGCTGGTGCTGGTTGGCGAATGAGCTGAATTCATTTTCTCCCCACTCCAACGTGGCAAACATTGTTTGACGTTGTAGAAAACACACCATCTCCCGCTAATTTATTTGTGTCTCCGTCTGGGGCTGGTGGAGGAAGCAGGCGTGTACCATCCAGATGACAAACGGATCACTAAGACGCGGTAACACCGGCATTTCCAGCCTCCCGGAGCCTCGGGCTGCATTTCTGAAATCAATTCTGCCTGGAGATCCGGCTCGCTCTTGGTGTTTATGGAGCACTTTGACTCCCAAAGGGCGTGTGAATGTGATGTCTCCTTTCATCCTCACAGGTTAGTGCTTCCCGAGGTCTCCCTGGAGGGAGCGCCCACCAGAGGAGGACAGATGGATGGAGATCAAGCGGGCGTGTAGCCGTCTAGCCCTCCGTCTTTCCTGCCCTCCCTCCCCCAGCTTCCCTGCCCCTGGCCATAAATCAGCAGGAGATTCAGAAACATCGGTCCTTAGGAGTTAGACTTTGCTGATGTTTTCTGGAGGCTTCCATCTTCCCCACCCCAGGTGAGTCTCCTGCAACCTCCACCCCTGCCCCCTGCCTGCCCCTACCTCTGCAGTGAGGAGATCTTTGAGGACTTTCCGGAGTGGACCCCTTCAATGTGTCAGACATACCACCGAGGGCCAAGCCCCAGCCTCTTCCGGCCCTGGAAGAACTTCTGAGGCCCCCACTGCCTGTAAGCAACCTCCAAACTCACCTTTGCTACACACCTGCATGCGTACAACCTGGCAAACCTCACTGCTTCCCGGTTCTAGACAGGTGGAGGGGTGGCCCACCAGGAAGAGCGTCTCTCCCGGACGTGGTGGGTCCCCTCCCCGCCTTCCCCCCGGCATCAGACACGTTATGGGGAGCAGCTCCCTCCTGCCGCATTGGGACGTGCACTCCGCGGATTCTCTGGGCCCTGCTGTTTCTCTGCTGCCTCGTCCCTGTGCCATCCCAGGGCCACTTTCCTAGCCGTTCACTCCTCCGGCCTCACCTCCGCCGTGGTCTACGTGACCCCTGCCCTACACGCCAAAGCTTCATCTTCAGGCTCATGCATTGCCTCACTTTTCAACTTGCCTTCCTTGCTGATTGGGGATATTTTCTCTTCTGGCCTTGATCTGTCCAGATGGGAAACGGATCATAACCTTCACACTCCCCAGCCCCAGCTGACCACGGCCGCTCCCCTGCCGGATCAGGGGATGGAGACTGTGACCATTCCGGTCCTCGCCTCGTCTTCACCCCGGGCAGACACTGTCGGGGGCCCTTCACCAGCTGCTACTGGAACTGCAGCTAGCAGCCCCCACCCGCCACCTCCTCAGAGGACTGTCCTGGGGTCTGCGGCTGCCCTGCCCATGGGTTTCAGCCTAAGGAAGGGGCAAAACACATCACTGGCCTGAGGCCACCAGGAAAGAAACTCACCCAGATCTCTACGCCTGTTTGTTCACGTGGAACTGAGTGGCTTCAGAAAAAAATCAGGGTAAAGATGGAGAAAGAAAGAAAGAGAAGTGGCTCAGTCGTGTCCAACTCGGCAACCCTATGGACTGTAACCCGCCAGGCTCCTCCATCCATGGGATTCTCCAGGCAAGAGTACCGGAGTGGGTTGCCATTTCCTTCTCCAGGGGATCTTCCCGACCCAGGGACTGAACCCGGGTCTCCCACTTTGCAGGCAGACACTTTACCATCTGAGCCACCAGGGTATCTAAAGATGGAGATGTGGCCTGGTTACCTAACGTCAGCCACCCCTGTGGAGAAAAGCAGAACAGACCAGAAGCAAGCTGATGTCACATCTGCTGAGTGACGTGGAGAAGAGCTTCTTATAGCAAGTGCCCGTGCCTGCCCAGGCCTACGGAGAGTTTGAAGTGCATCCCGACTTTATGAATATTAACAAACTGCTCATTAACTTTGCCGCGCACTTTCTACACATGGCAGGCTGCAGCAGCAGCAGGCTCTTCTCTTTGATAGAGTTTGGTGACCAGGCCTGCTGCCTGTGAACGTCTCTGAGAGACGAGGGCCAGGTAGGGCCTCATCCTGGAGAAGTGGGTGGGGGTGGCTACAGGTGAAGGTTAGATCCTGGCAGAAGCTTAGAATCAGACTCAACTGCCCCTGAAGTCAGGAGTGAGCATCCCCAAGTGAGTCAAGATAAGCGAGCTTTCCTACACACTGCCAGAGACGGTGAATCCCCCCTGCCTCACCCGCACCCCAACATAAAGCCCTAGATGGTGGGGCAGAACCTAAGGGAAGAGCCGCAGCATGAAGCATTCGCAGCCACAGGCAAAGTGCCATCAAAGTGGTCTATACGCCATCAGTCCAAGTCTAGTTCCCACCCAAAGGGCCGTGTGCAAATTACACCTGCCCAGCCCTCCTCTTCGGGATCTCTTGTAGGTGAGAGGTGCCACATTCACAAGGACAGATGACCTAGCCCACTTGCTCCTGATGGAGGGGTTTATCTGAGACCCCCACACGGTTGGTGCAACTCCCACATTCACGCAAACAAGGTGCTTCTAGAATCCGGGGATGGGCCTGGATTTGCTATTCTCTCTAAGACACCCCTCTCCAACCACCACCCCAATCTGACACATGCCTGATTTTTCATAACAAACTTAGTTGAGGTCCCCTAGTTTTTGTCATCATCATTCAGTTCATTAAAGCATCTACTGTGCATCGAATTCTACCAAAATAGCAATGCACAAAAGAGATGCCCTTTGCCTACAGAAAGTCTCCATGGATTTATAAAAGATGGACAGGTTGCTTCAGTGTGGTGACCTGTTCTATGGCAACAAATTCCAGGCTGTGCTATTGAATTACTCAGGGAGATCAAGAAGGCTTCCTGTAGGAAGCGATGGCTGAGCTAAGAGCTAATGGATAGATAACAAGTCTTCCAAGCAAATGAAGGTAGTCGTGTAGTCCATCCGAGAACAAAGCTCCCACAAAGCTGTGGGGACTGGCTGTGAAGTGGGCATGAGGTGGGGCATGGCAAGGGGTGAGGAACCTGGAACCAGTTGGCAGGTGAGGAGGTGGGCTCTTTAGTATAGAGAACAGCCTTAGAGTCAGACAGAGCAGGTCCCTGTTGACTTTCCCTGATCCTTAGACACCGGATCTGCAAAATGTGACATAATCAGAAGAGAATCTGAGTGTGTAGTGTGTGTGTATGTGTGTGTGTGTGTGATACACTCTCAGGAAAGCAGGAGCAGTGATGAGAGCCATGAGAGCATGTGTGTGTGTGTGGTGTGTGGTGTGTGTGTGTAGTGTATGTGTGTAGTGTGTGTGTATATGTGTGTGTGTGTAGCATGTGTATATGTATGTGTGTATATGTCTGTGTATGTGTGTATGTGTGTGTCTGTGTGTGTGTGATACACTCTCAGGAAAACAGGAGCAGTGAGGGGAACCATGAGAGCATGCATGTGTATGTGTGTGTGTGTGTGTGTGTGTGTGTGTGTATGTATGTGTGTATGTGTATATGTGTGTATATGTATGTGTATATGTGTGTGTGTGTGTGTGATACACTCTCAGGAAAACAGGAGCAGTGAGGGGAACCATGAGAGCATGTATGTGTATGTGTGTGTGTGTGTATATGTGTGTGTGTGTATGTATGTGTGTATGTGTGTATATGTATGTGTATATGTGTGTGTGTGTGTGATACACTCTCAGGGACGCAGGAGCAGTGGGGGGAGCCGCAGAGTGTGAGAGTGTCACACACAGGCTCGCGTGTGAACGTGCACACGTTACACCGACGTGTCGGATGGCGCTCGGTGACTGTCAGGGTGATGGCGCCTACCCCTCTGAGTCAGATGTTAGCCCCCGGCCTTTGTTCCCGTCTCCCGGCGCGACTAATTCAAGCAGCCCTGCTCACTCTAAACCCCCAGTAACTGTAAGGGCATCGACTACATCCATCTTTCGAAAGAAAATTACCAAGTGCTTATTTACTGTGAGCCCAGACAGGCCCACACGATACCCTCCCCAGAAAGCGCCCCGGGGACGGAGATGAGCCCTTGGCAGGGCTGCTATCGATCATCCTGAGCTCTCAGCTTCCAGACCCATCTGTGAGCAGGCAGGACGGGGCCGATGGGCGGCTTCGGGTCCCTCGTTAACGACCTCGTTAGCAGCTTAACGGAGAGGTGGGAGGCTTGAATGAGGGGGGCCTTGCCATGCTGCCTTTAGCTGACCCTGGATTTATGGGCCTGGGGTTGCTAACCTTCTGGAAAACAGTCATCGCTTGTATTACAGAAAACAGTCTATTTTTAAAAGCTGCAGGAGACTCTTTGAATGCAAAACAGCTTTTGCAATTCTTTTGACTGTTTTATTTATAAGGGAGTATTTTTTTTTCTTTGTGCTTGCAGAGCATGACTGTAGCTCTATGAAACTGAATTTCCGACACACACAGAGTCTCAGCCTGTAGAGACTCTTCACCATGAATAGTGAAGTGCTAAGAGGTTTCCGAAGCTGAAGCTCCAATCCTTTGGCCACCTGATGCGAAGAACTGACTCACTGGAAAAGACCCTGATGCTGGGAAAGACTGAGGGCGGGAGGAGAAGGGGACGACAGAGGATGAGATGCTTGGATGGCGTCACTGACTCGATGGACATGGGTTTGAGTAAACTCCAGGAGTTGGTGATGGACAGGGAGGCCTGGCGTGCTGCAGTCCATGGGTTGCAAAGAGTCAGACACGACTGGGGGACTGAATTAAACTGAACTAAGAGGTTGCTTCTGGGGTGAGGAGCTGCCCTGAGAACTACGGTGAGCAATCAGGATTAAAGACACCCAACGGCCTGGGTGGGTGTCTCAGAGCTTCTCCCTTACCGGCCTGGTCTCTGATTGGCTTTCCACTTCCACGTCCCTGGGAAGGGTTTTTTAGCTCATTCTTAAAAAAAACTGTCTGCCTTCTTTCTTTACCTCTGACGCCAAACGGGGCACTGATGCCAGGCCCCGGGTGAATGTCCCCTCAGGCTGTCTGCTCAGTCACTGCGCTGTCGACTATTTCCTCACCTGTAGGATTCACTCCACAAGCATCCGCTGAGCAACCCCGATGTCACGAATACACCTGTTCTAGGCGCTGAGACGTACGCATGGGTACCAGGAGTTCAAGTCCAGTTAGGGAATAATAGTGGGTTTATATAGGATCACTGTGTGGAAAAACTATAAAAGAAACCCGCATGAATCAAGGGGCTCAGAGAGCGGAAGCACACAGGCGGCCCCGTAGTCCCTCTGGTCTGTGTAGGTCCAGTCACATAAACCTGGGAGCTGTATCTAGATGGTTGATCAGCCCTCAGTGAGAGGGGCAATCTAGGGAATGTGGGTACCGGTGCCTCCTTTCTAGAACGTTCACTAGTGGGATCCACCACCTGCTGATGAAATTTTGCCTTGGTCTCAGTCCTGCCTAAGGGGCAGGGCGTTAGAAGCTGTACAATCTACCTTATACTTTATACCTGAGACTAGGGTGATATGGTTTCTAAACATCTCTTGATCATCAATGTACTTCAAAGTGAGTGAAAAAGAATTTATGAGATTAAGGATGTTTCATTTATGTTAAAAAAAAAAATACTGACTTAATACTGCAATTTAAACACTAATTATCAGACCACCAGAGAAATTAGAAATTTGAGTTTCTGGATGCCCTGTCCAAAATAGATCCTGAAAGTGACAAAGTTATTTTTAAAAATATGTTAAACTGTACTGTGTGATGTTGTTTTATGGTGCATATACAGTGCATTTAAATTTCTAAAGGAAGCCAGAGAATAAAAGTATGTTAAAATAGAAGAACAAAGATATTCACATCTAACTTTACCTAAGAAGTCACATAAGCAAGAAGTGAGTAAAATGAAACACTTAGTTTTGAGAGAAAAAACCAACAAACTAGACTTCTATACCCTGAAAAATTATCCTTCAAAAATGAAAGAGAAATAAAGATTTTTCTCAGAGAGATAAAAACTGAGGAATTTATTGTCAGTAGATCTACCTTATAAAAATGTTAAAAGGTGTTCTGGTGTGTGTGTGTGTGGGTTAGTCACTCAGTCATGTCTGACTCTTTGTGACTCCATGGACTGTAGCCCACCAAGCTCCTTTGTCCATGGGATTCTTCAAGGCAAGAATACTCGAGTGGGTTGCCATTTCCTTCTCCAGGGGAGCTTCCCAACCCAGGGATCAAACCTGGGTCTCCTGCATTGCAAGCAGATTCTTTATCATCTGAGCCACCAGGGAAACCCTCAAAAGGTATTCTTAGGAGGAAATAAAATAATTCAGGTAGAAAACTCGAATCTACATAAAGAAAGGAAGAACATCACAGAAGAAATAGGCAAAGGTAAAATAAAGCTTTCATTTTTATTTTTTTATTGATCTAGTAGATAACAATTTGTCCAAAGTAACGATATCAACAATGTATTTGATTATGTACGCTTACTCCTTGGAAGGAAAGTTATGACCAACCTAGATAGCATATTAAAAAGCAGAGACATTACTTTGCCAACAAAGGTCTGTTTAGTAAAGGCTATGGTTTTTCCAGTGGTCATGTATGGATATGAGAGTTGGACTATAAAGAAAGCTGAGTGCTGAAGAATTGATGCTGTTGAACTGTGGTGTTGGAGAAGACTCTTGAGAGTCCCTTGGACTTCAAGGAGATCCAACCAGTCCATCCTAAAGGAGATCAGTCCTGGGTGTTCATTGGAAGGACTGATGTTGAAGCTGAAACTCCAATACTTTGGCCACCTCATGCGAAGAGCTGACTCATTGGGAAAGACCCTGATGCTGAGAAGGATTGGGGGCAGGAGGAGAAGGGGACGACAGAGGATGAAATGGTTGGATGGCATCACCGACTCAATGGACATGATTTTGGGTAAACTCCGGGAGTTGGTGATGGACAGGGAGGCCTGGAGTGCTGTGGTTCATGGGGTCGCAAGGAGTCGGACACGACTGAGCGACTGAACTGAACTGAATTATGGCACTATTGTTAAAGAACATTTCTGCCAATGCAGGTAGACAGAAGAGTTGCAGCTTTAATCCCTGGGTTAGGAAGATACCCTGGAGAAGGGCTTGGCAACCCACTCCAATATTCTTGCCTGGAGAATCCCATGGACAGAGGAGCCTGGTGGGCTGAAGTTCATAGGGTCACAAAAAGTCAGACATGACTGAGCCACCTAGCATGATGCACGCACAATTTTGTATAATATATATATATATATATACATATATATATATATATATATACACATACACACACACATATATGCTTACATATGTTTGTCTGTGTGTGTGTGTGCACACTTAGTTACATCTGACTCTTTTCGACCACATGGACTGTAGCCTGTCAGGTTCCTCTGTCCATGTGGGTTGCCATACCCTCCTCCCGAGGATCTTCCCAACCCAGGGAACAAACCCAGGTCTTGTGCCTTGGCAGGTGGATTCTTTACCACAAAGCCACCAGGGAAGCTTACATGTGAGTAAAATAAATGGCAGCAATGATGCAAGGAAGATGGGCTCAGGATTAGTTTGTTACTAGGGGCATTCACACTACCCTTGGAGTATAGAATGTCGTTTGAAAGTGGGCTTGGATTGGTTAAAATGTATATTGCAAACTCTAGGGCAACAAGGAAAAAAAAAATTGAAAAAATAAATATAACTGATATTTTATGATCATTGACAAACTGTTTTTGTTTGTTTTGATTTTTGGTTTAACTTCCTTACAATAATTTACTATGCTGAGTATAAGGGTAGAAAAATTGTAGCTAATGATATTTATTTATTCATTTTTACAGGATTTAAATGAACACATTTTCTTGGTAATGCTGTCCTTATGTTTTCCTTTACTGTCTTTGAAGCTATTGTCTTGGATATTGCACTGAAGCTGATAAATTGCATTTCACCTCTAAAACAGTCGAAGTTTCTGGCAGGGTGGACATTTATATAATGTTCTTTGCCACAGGCAAAACCTTTTTCTAAACAGTTTGAAGATTCTTTTCTTCTCCTTTCAAAGAAGGAAATCTTGATACATCTCAAATTATCCTCAGTGAGATGTTTGATCTCACAATTATTCAAGAAGCCTCGTGTATTATTCCAGCAGACTTCGTGACTCACTGCCCTCTCCTCATGCTGTCTAGTCCCTTTGGCTTCAAGGGAGAAGGTTCTCCAGCTGGACAGGGGACCTCGGCTCTCCGACGGAGCAGAGCTGGGCAGAGGACCGCAAAGCACAGAAAGGCCTTCTGGTTCTGCATCAGATCTAGTTCTTTCTTTCAGCTTGGACTTTATGCCTCGTGGCTCCTTGCTCCCAGCATCCTTTGCTGGTTCCTGCTCTTCTTGCTGACTTCCTGAGGTCAGAGTGCATCAGGACACAGACCTGCACCCGTCCCATCTACACTCCCTCCAGCTCATACACCCGATGGTCTGTGTGACATTTCCACTGGGGTGTCTCATAGACACGGCAAACTCCGCACACCGAGACTGGCACCCTGCCCCCCACCCCCATCCCGGCAGTCTGGATGGCCTCCCATCCGTCCTTCCACTTGCTTTGGACAAAACCTGACAAGAATCTTTTATTCTTCACTTTCTCCCACACCCATATCTCATCCACCATCAAGTTATACTCGCTGTACCTCAAAATGGGGCAAAAAGCTCTTCCTTCTTTCTAGTTCTATTGCTACCTCTTGTGTTTCCCCTCAATGCTCCACACTATATTCTCTATCCAGGAGCCAGAATGAGTTTTGTAAAAGTGAAATCATGTCAGAAAGAGATTCAAAATCCTTTAAGCGCTTGTTGCTTTATTGAAATGAAATTCAGAGTCCCCAAAGATCCACAGGCTCCCCCATGACCTGGCCGTCCGTCACTGCTGTTACCTGCACTGCTGTCCTTTCTCACACAGCTCTGGCCACACAGACCTCCTGCCTTTTTCAGGCTCACCAGGCTCCCTCCCTCTCTGGCCTTGGCTCTTGGTGTCCACTCTGCCTGGGATGGTCTTCCCCTTTGGGTTTGCTTGGCTGACATCATCATCACCCTCAAGTATTGTTCAAATGTCAGCTTCTCAGTGAGGTCTACCTTCCTGCCCCTACTTAACCTGGCTACTGTTCTGTTTTTCCTTTTTTCCACCTTCATAGGCTTTGCTTGTGTGTGTGTGCACGCTCAGTCATGTCCAACACTTTGTGACCCCCTACTCTGTTCAGGGAATTTCCCAGGAAGGATACTGGGGTGGGTTGCCGTTTCCTCCTCCAGGGGATCTTCCCAAACCAGAGATGGAACTCGGGTCTCCTGCATTGGCAGGCAGGGTCTTTACCACCAAGTCACCCGGGAAACCCTTTTATAGGCTTTATCACTTTCTAACACACTTTACAATTTACACGTTTAGTGTGTTTGTGTTTCATTGCCTGTCTTCTGATGAAAATAAGACCTCTCAGAAAAAAAAAAAAAGGTGCACTAATGCTTCTCAATGACTTACAGCATCCTTTGGCACAAAGTAGATTTTCAATAAATACTTGTTAAATGGTTGCAGCCTGAACCAGACTCAGACCCCAGCTCTGATCACAACCTTGTATGTGAACTTGGGTGAGTTATTTAACCTCTCTTGATCTCAGAGTCTTCATCAAGAAATGGAATCGTATATGAAGGAACCATTCTGAGGATTAGCTGAAGTACAGTTTGCAAAATGTAAGCCTGGTGTCTGCCACAAAGTAAGGGGAGAAAAAGCTGACTCACCTGTCCTGTGACCTTCCGGATTCTCTTCAGTTCAGCTCTGTCTCTCTGTCATGTCCGACTCTTTGCAACCCCATGGAGTGCAGCACGCCAGGCCTCCCTGTCCATCATCAACTCCAAGAGCTTGCTCAAACTCATGTCCATTGAGTCGGTGATGCCATCCAGCCATCTCATCCTCTGTTGTCCCCCTCTCCTCCTGCTTTCAATCTTTCCCAGCATCGGGGTCTTTTCCAGTGAGTCAGTTCTTCGCATCAGGTGGCCAAAGGATTGGAGCTTCAGCTTCAGCATCAGTCCTTCCAATGAACACTCAGGACTGATCTCCTTTAGGATGGACTGGTTGGATCTCCTTGCAGTCCAAGGGACTCTCAAGAGTCTTCTCCAACACACAGTTCAAAAGCATCAGTTCTTCAGTGCTCAGCTTTCTTTATGGTCCAACTCTCACATCCATACATGACCACTGGAAAAACCATGGCTGACTAGACGGACCTTTGTTGGCAAAGTAATGTCTCTGCTTTTTTCTCCAGATTCTCTTAACAAGGTGCTTTCTCCTTTAAAGTGAACAGTGATCATGCCACCTGCCTGCCCCACAGTACAGAGGAGAAGCATATCAGATGCCCACCCAGGGCCCAGGGCAGGTGTGTGTTAAGCACTTTCAATGCACGACCTCATTAAGTCAAATAACAATATGCAAAGTGTGTACTGTTATTAACCCCACTATGCGGATGAGGACAAGGAACCACGGAACCACATGTATTTGGTGACCAGGTCCCACAACAGTCAGTGGGCTGCCCACCTCCTGGGCCCTGATTTCAGCATCACCGCCTGTCACATCAACACCTTCGGAACGTGATGGTTACAAATGATCCTAAGTCCACATCCGTGCACATGTCGCCTTAAGTCCTCGTCTGATTATAAATTTAGGATCAATTCTTAAGAGTAAAATGTTTTTGAATATATTTTAAGCTCTTTGAGGCCTGTCGTCAAATTACCTCCTGAATTGTTTTTCACAATTTATAGTCCCATCAATAGAAAATGAGGACATTGTCCAGGCTACATTATTAAAGATCACATACTTTTCCAATGAACATGCTTTCCATAGCATATTGTCAGATGTTCGTTTTCCATTTCAGCTTTATAAATAAGAGTCTTATCAACATCTTGATGAATAAAATAGTTTCTCATGGGAGAATTTCCATTCCTTTTGGATAGATTCCTTTGATCAAAAGTTCATGTGTCACATTTCTAATTATTTTCCAGAAAATGATACTGACTCCTTTATTTTTCCCCAAACGTTGGCTGACAACCTACCATGCGCTGACACTGTTCTGAATTCCTCCTCACAGTGAGAGTCCCAAATTGCTGGTCTTTCCTATTAGAAATGAATTTACCCTCTTCCACGCCTGGAAGAAGCCTTGTCACCCCTCATGACTCCTCCACACCGCTGCCCTTTAAAACTTTGCCCCTATCCTGGAAGAGGCAGGGACCTGTTTCAGATCTCATCCCAGGTCACGGGCCAGCCTGGGCTCGCAGAAACAGAGGAGACACCAGCTGCTGCCCGTCAGGGTTTCTGTGAGAAGACAGAGACGAAAAGGTACACTTTGAGCTGGCCATTTTGGTGAGGCAGAGATAAACGTTTCCGGGTAATATCAATATTTTATTTTTACTGCTACTAATCACTTAAAATTTAAATAAGATAAACTTTTTAATTAAAAAGTGAGCTCTTCTAATGTTTGGTACCTTTTTACTGAAGTACAGTTGATTTACAATATTGTGTTCATTTCAGTTATGATTCAGTTATACATATTCTTTTCAGATTCTTTTTCACAGTAGGTTATTACAAGGTATTGAATATAGTTCCCTGTGCTGTAAGGTAAACCTTTATTGTTATTTTATATAGTGTGTATGTAGTGTATCTGTTGATTTCCTAGTCCTATTTTATCCCTCTTCCACCCTTTCCTTCTTGGTAACCATAGGTTTTTTCTATGTCTGTGAGTCTGTTTCTGTCTTGTATTAATGCATAAGTTCATAAGTGATTATTTTTTTTAGATTCCGCATATAAAGGATATCATATGATATTTGTCTTTTTCTGTCTGACTTGCTTCCCTCAGTATGATAATCTCTAGGCCCCTTCCGTTGATACGGCAAAATTTCATTTTTATGGCTGAGAAATATTCCATTGTATATATGTACCAATCTTCTTTATCTGTCCACCTGTCAGTGGACACCTAGGCAGCTTTCTTGTCTGTTGTGAATAGTGCTGCTGTGAACATCGGGGCGCATGTATCTTTTCTAATTACGGTTTTGTCAGGATACACGCTCCACAGTGGGACTGCTGGATCATATGGTAACTTTAGTTTTTTAAGGAACCTCCATACTGTTCTCTGTAGAGGCTGCACCAATTCACCTTCCCATCAGCGGGAGGGCCCTCTCCTCCACACCCTCTCCAGCCTTTGTTGTTTGTGGACTTTTTGATGATGGTCATTCTGGCGGTGTCTGCCGGCCCTCCGTACGCTTTCTTTGTTCTTGGGAGAAATGCCTGTCTTTGATTGGGTTGTGTGTGTTTTTGATGCTGAGCTGTAGGAGCAGCACTCTTTCCCAGTTGGACATCTCCGTGTCTGTCTTGACCACTTACGCTGAGGTTATTTGGTGATTTCTCACTTGTCCTGGAAGGCTGCCGGTCTCGCACAGCCTCTGGGGGTTACCGCCCGGGGCGGGGCGTAGCAGCGGCCAATGACCCGCACCGGGGGCTCCGGCGAGGGTTGTCGTTTCCGGCTTCTCTCCTTGCATTTCCTCCTCTCTTCCCCAACCCGGCCATCAGGGCCGGCTTCAGTCCAGAAGCTGAGGCCCTCTCACCCATGCTGCCGTAGGGAAGGAGGCTGAAGTGTTTTTTGGTTCTGATTTTTGTCTCTCCGTTTTGCTGAAAAGCTCTAAGGATTAGGTAATCAAGACTCTGATTTCTCAAATACTTGGTGAAGATTACAAAGATGGCCAGGCAGGCTAAGGCTGGAAAACAGTTTTCCTCTGTATAATTGTACTCAGGCAGTCTCACCCTTGCAAAAACTATTTAACTGGCTTCCCAGCTACGGCTCTTGTCAACACCACTGAGCTGCTACATACACTGTAATTGTTATTGGCCAAAGCCTTCTGAGATGTAATTTCCTTACCATGGGCTCATGTGTCAGTCTCAAGAGAAGCCCACTGTGCACCATGAAGCCGTGGGAGGGGCTGCCCTTTGATCTGGAGTGATTTGGGGCGTAGCCATCACTAAGATATTTTTTTCAACCTCTGACTCTTGGCTTTCCTCTCTTCCAATCAAGATGCAGCAACCTACTCCAGTCTTCTTGCCTAGGAAATCCTGTGGATAGAGGAGCCTGGTGGTCTACAGTCCATGGGGTTGCAAAGGAGTCAGACATGACTTAACAACTAAACAACAATTCTGACTGAGGTCAAAAGATAATACCCAAATCAAGAAAAGTTTAGACCATTAACCGATGACTCAAAGTACTCTAGAAAAAAATATTTTAGTTCAGCACACTAGTAGGCCCAAGTGAGAGGACAGAATTAAGCACGTGTTCTGACACACTTGGGAAATGCGGACTATTTCATGTCTCTGTGTCCTGGTGATAAACCAAAGCCAACACATGTGACTCATCTGCTCCCTGGCGTCCCATCTGCAGTGTGGATAAATGCGATGGCACGCTGCTTTCAAGCCATGGTAGGGTTTATAACTATGATAAAACATTGACACGAAATAAATTTTGACCCAGGTTGGGTTTTATCTGGAGGTTATAACCGACAACACCTTTAAGTGCCTGGAAGGAGGCGGCCATAGACTCTGTGGGCCCTCGGTTTATGGCCAGTCGCGTCGTGCCCAGACAGGTGGTGTGATGCCCCTGGGCTGGGAGCGCCGGCTCCGCTGGCTCCCTCTGTGTGGCCTCCCTCTGGAGCGGCCACCCTGCTGACCGAAGCACCATTATGTGGCTCCAGACCCGCGCCCCTGGGCTGGGAGCGCCGGCTCCTCTGGCTCCCTCTGCGTGGCCTCACTCTGCAGCGGCCGCCCTGCTGACCGAAGCGCCGTCATGTGGCCCCAGACCCGCGAGTGTCATTCTCAAGTGATGCCTTATACTTTTTCACACAAATTGGTCCTGTGCCCTCACAATTGCCACCAGCACAAACGTTTCAGAAGCCTGGGCTTGATGCTTGGCCCTGTGGGAAATTGATTCTGGGCTGGATCGTGTCCTCAAAAAGTCAACAGGCTCTTTGTTGATAGAAGCAAGGCCATTAAGGATAACGGCCAATGTCAGCATCACCGCAGGATGCTCTGGATTCAAGCAACCGAGAGTCTAGTAATCAGTGACCACTTATTTCTCCCAAAACAGACATACTCTTCCTTTAAAAAAATATATTTGATATTTTGTTTAGGTAATAGACCCATACGGCCCCAAAATCAAAACTCAGAAGGATGTACAAGGAGAAATGTCCCTCCTAGCCTCGACTCTGATAACGGGGTCCCCCACTCAGACCCTCTCCCCAAACTCCCACTGCTATTGATCTTCCAGGAGGTTTCCAGAAAAGTTGCACGTACATAAGATAATATTAAATATCATCCTCTACCTATGCAACTGGCAGTATATCATACCCACTTCTTCTGTGTGCTTTGCCTTTCCATTTATTCATTATTCATCTGTTTATTTATTGAACACCTACTGTGTTCTATATCCTGCCCTCAGCCCTGGAGAGGCCACAACTGACAGAGCAGCAGAGATGCTGCCCTTGGGAAGCTTACAGACAGCCAAAAGGAAAGAGAGAGGCCAAGTGAGTAAGATAGTAAGTGTGGCAGCTGTCAAATTCTGTTAAATAAACAGTGAAGAGGGAAAAGGTGAATGTATAGATGAACATGGAAAAATGGAGTTTATCCATGTGCAAAAGAAAGGGCCAGGATCTAAGACATCATAGGATGATCTTAAAAGATGCTTGCTCCTTGGAAGGAAAAGTATGACAAACCTAGACTGTGTATTAAAAAGCAGACATAGGTCCCTGTAGTCAAAGTTATGATTTTTCCAGTAGTCATGTTCAGGTGTGAGAGTTGGACCATAAAGAAGGCTGAGTGCTGAAGAACTGATGTTTTGAACTGTGGTGCTGGAGAAGACTCTTGAGAGTCCCTTGGACAGCAAGGAGATCCAACCAGTCAGGCTTAAAGGAAATCAACCCTGAATATTCATTGGAAGGATTGATGCTGAAGCTCCAATCCTTTGGCCGCCTGATGAGAAGAGGTGACTCCTGGAAAAGACCCTGATGCTGGGAAAGATTGAAGGAAAAAGGAGAAGAGGGTAGCAGAGGATGAGATGGTTGGATGGTATCAGCAACTCAGCGGACATGAATTGGAGAAAAGTTCAAGAGATAGTAAAGGAGAGGGAAGCCTAGTGTGCTGCAGTGTATGTGGTCACAAAGAGATGGACACGAATCCGTGACTGAACAGCAGCAGCAGCAGGATTTGACGACTCTGTAAACATGCGAAATCCAGCCACAGTGACCTGAGAATGGCCCAGAGAGCCAAGAGCAGAGGGACTGTCTCCCTCCTAAGTCCAAAGAAGACTGCTCCGGGGAGAGAGCACTTCACTCGTCTGTCACCTGCCTGGGCTCCGGTCTCACCCCAGAGATGTGCAGTGACAAGGACTTGCCTTTCCCGGAGACGTCCAAGGTCATCTTCAGCTACCTCAGACGGGTGCATTCAGAGAGTGGAAAAAGCGTTAGACACCTGAGCAAGACAGTGATCCAAGGATGATCTTTAGAGGCCTTCCTCCCCAGACACGGGTTCTCGTGTGCATGGCCCACAGCATGAACACATCTGGGGAGTCTGGTGTGAGGGCAGAAGGTGGAAGGGCCTCGTCCTCCGTAGGAAATCCCCCAGGATTCCAGCTGGAGTTGAAGGAGGGAGCAGGACAGTGAGACGCTCCAGGGCTGACTGTGGGGACTCTGAGGGCGCTCCGGTCACCAGGCCCAGGGAGGGCAGTCACAGTCACAGCAGACTCACACGTGCGGGTGACTTCATAGTTGGCGTGAGTGCACCAAAGAGAAAAATGAAAAACCACCAGAGCAAGTCAGTGATGCTGCAATTCACAGGGAGGCAAGTACTGAAAAACAAGGAAACAGTTTCTCTAAAGTGCATTCACTGCAAGAAACCAAGTGTGTTATAACGTTTATGGTGCTTCTCAGTAAGAGGTTAGCAGTCAGTGCCACCTGTGGAAATGAAGCAAGCAACCGTGGAGAGGTCCTACTGCAAGAAGAAAAAGAGCATAGAGGTTAAAACTCATAACTGTGCAATTGAAAAACCAAAATAAAATCAGTGATGGCACAGTAGAGGTAGATCCAGTTGCAGAAGACAGTCATGGGAGATTCAGCCACAATTCAAAAAAGAAAGAAATGAAAATATGAAAATAATGGCAGAAAGCAACTGAAAGCAAATTTGGAAGATCTGACATATGAAGTCTAAGGACATAATGGCCACGGTGTGAAGATAAGTCATGTCCAGAGAGTTCAGTTTTGGTGGCCAGTGTGAGATGAGGGGGAGGTGGCTGTAACTGATGTGTGACCTCAGATGCACTTCCAGCAGGGGGTACAGTTCACCCCAAATATGGAGAACAATGTCCAGAGCCTGAAGTTGGATGCTCTGCTCTGAGTCCCTGCAGCACCAGGTCCCAGCTATGGTGACCCAGTTTACTTCCCTTGTAAATGAGCATTTTGTTTGAGAGTTAAGACAAAGTTTTAAGATATAAGTTTTCTAAAGGGTTTTATAAACCATGGATGGTACCATGAGTGTTCAGTGTGGCTCTGATTACTGAGCAACCCCAGTGGTTTGGGAGCTCTTGTCAATTAATAACATTACTTATAAAGTCTTATTTCTGCAGAAATGTGTGTAGAGTAAATGGGCAAGGCTTTGGTGACATGCAGGGTCCCCTAGATTGGACTCCATCCCCAGGTGATTCATACAAGTCCATCCTTGGCATCAGATGTGTCCAACAGAGACATCGTGATTGGTTTGACAGGCTTTGTAAAGAAATCTTCACATTGGAGAAGTGATTAAGCAAACTCATTCATTCAATTAATATTTATAGAAGCCCTCCCAGAGCCTGGCATGGAGGAAGTCGCTCTGAATGTGATGCTGAAACAGACAGAAGATGCTTTGGCAGTCTGTCTTGTATTCTACTGTTTGGAGAGCAAACCCCAAACAGAATCTGGATGTATTTGGGATGTACGCAGAGTGGGTCAGCTAGTGCTGAAGCCCAGTCACACGGGGCAGGGGTGGAGGGGTGTGGAGAACAGACTCCAGGTAGGATGTCCGGGCACTCCATGGGGATACGTGTGAGTGGAACAGGAGAGGCCCAACATGCACACCTATGAGGGAACGGCATCACAGGCACACGGAACAGCAAGCACAAAGGCCCTGCTACAAAAACGCATTCCAGGTTTTCCCAGATACGAGCAATGTGGCCAGTGCATGCAGAATAGCATAGGATGAGGTCACTTAAGGGGGCTTCAGGGAATGGGGGTGAGACAACTGCCCCAGGCTGAAAGCCCCCAGGGCTGTGACCACATATGTCAGCTCCACAAATGTCCACCAAGTGGATTCGAACCAGCCATGTTCCATGTTCCCCAGTGGCAAGCTCTTGGTGACATCCTGCTGAGCCCAGGACTGTCAACCCTAAAACCAGGCAAGGTCTGAGCAACAGTGAGGAACTGTCACCCAGGGACCTCTGAGTCTCTGAAGCCAAATCGGGGAGTGCCGGGCCCCCTTTCTGTGCCGCCATGTCCCCCACATGAAGCTTGGGGCTGGGCCAGCCTGCCTGCTCAGGGCTTGGAACCAAAAAACAGAATTTTTCCTTAAGTCAGGCAGCAGGTTTCACTCTCATCTTTCCCAGCTGTGAGTTTTGAAGAGGTGTGGCGCATCAGAGCTTTAATCACAGGGGACCCTAGCTCAGCCTTGCTTCCACATTAGAGAACTGAGGTCCAGAGTTGAGACCAATTAGTTAGAGCTTCTCCTGGTTAGTTGCAGGGGAGCCTGGGGTTGGCACTCGGTCCCGGACCCTTGGTCTGCTGCCCTTCCGTGGGTCCCCCACCCCGACCTCCCTCTGGGTGCTCAGAGCATGCTTGTGATCAGAAACACAGACAGAAAATGCACATCCCAGGCCCTGGGCTGATTAAAGTGGCTCATGGCTTTCTCATACAAAGACGTTTTTCAGTGGGTTACCTGGCAACTAGTTACAGCTGCGGTAGTGCCTCTCTCTATGGTTCCATACAATTCAACAACGCATTCATTTCAATTCAGTCACTCAGTCATGTCCGACTCTTTGCGACCCCCATGGACTGCAACACGCCAGGCCTCCCTGTCCATTACCAACTCCCGGAGTTTACTCAAACTCATGTCCTTTGAATCCATGATGCCATCCAGCCATCTCATCCTCTGTCATCCCCTTCTCCTCCCGCCTTCAATCTTTCCCAGCTTCAAGGTCTCTTCCAATGAGTCATTTCTTCGCATCAGGTGGCCAAAGTATTGGAGTTTCAGCTTCAGCATCAGTCCTTCCAATGAACACTCAGGACTGATTTCCTTTAGGATTGACTGGTTGGATCTCCTTGCAGTCCAAGAGGCTCTCAAGAGTCTTCTCCAACACCACAGTTCAAAAACATCAATTCTTCAGTGCTCAGCTTTCTTTATAGTCCAACTCTTACATCCATACATGACTACTGGAAAAACCATAGCTTTGACTAGATGGACCTTTGTTGGCAAAGTAAGTTTCTGCTTTTTAAAATGCTGTCTAGGTTGGTCATAGCTTTTCTTCCAGGGAGCAAGCATTTTTAATTTCATGGCTGCAGTCACCATCTGCAGTGATTTTGGAGCCTAAGAAAATAAAGTCTGTCACTGGTTCCACTGTTTCCCTATCTGTTTGCCATGAAGTGATGGGACCAGATGGCATAATCTTAGTTTTCTGAATGTTGAGCTTTAAGCCAACTTTTTCACTCTCCTCTTTCACTTTCATCAAGAGGCTCTTTAGTTCTTCTTCACTTTCTGCCGTAAGGGTGGTGTCATCTGAATACCTGAGGTTATTGATATTTCTCCCGACAATCCTGAGTCCAGCTTGTGCTTCATCCAGCCCAGCATTTTTCTTGATGTTCTCTGCATATAAGTTAAATAAGCAGGGTGACAATATACAGCCTCTCCCAACTTGGAACAAGTCTGTTGTTCCATGTCTGGTTCAAACACTTGCTTCTTGACCTGCATACAGACTTCTCAGGAGGCAGGTCAGGTGGTCTGGTATTCCCATCTCTTTCAGAATTTTCCACAACTTGTTTGGATCCACACAGTCAAAGGTTTTGGCATAGTCAATAAAGCAGAAATAGATGTTTTTCTGGAACTCTTTTGCTTTTTCAATGATCCAAAGGATGTTGGCAATTTGATCTCTGATTCCTCTGCCTTTTCTAAAACCAGCTTGAACATCTGGAAGTTCACGGTTCACATATTGCTGAAGCCTGGCTTGGAGAATTTTGAGCATTACTTTTCTAGCGTGTGAGGTGAGTGCAATTGTGTGGTAGTTTGAGCATACTTTGGCATTGCCTTTCTTTGGGATTGGAATGAAAACTGACCTTTTTCCAGTCCTGTGGCCACTGCTGAGTTTTCCAAATTTGCTGGCATATTGAGTGAAACACTTTCATAGCATCATCTTTTAGAATTTGAAATAGATCAACTGGAATTCCATCACCTCCACTAGCTTTGTTCGTAGTGAGGCTTCCTAAGGCCCATTTGACTTCACATTCTGGGATGTCTGGCTCTAGGTGAGTGATCACACCATCGTGATTATCTGGGTCATGAAGATCTTTTTTGTACAGTTCTTCTGTGTATTCTTGCCACCGCTTCTTAATATCTTCTGCTTCTGTTAGGTCCATACCATTTCTGTCCTTTATTGTGCCCATTTTGCAGAAAATGTTCCCTTGGTATCTCTAATTTTCTTGAAGAGATCTCAAGTCTTTCCCAATCTATTGTTTTTCTCTATTTCTTTGCACTGATCACTGAGAAAGGCTTTCTTATCTCTCTTTGCTGTTCCTTTGGAACTCTGCATTCATATGGGTATATCTTTCATTTTCTCCTTTGCCTTTAGCTTCTCTTCTTTTCTCAGATGTTTGTAAGGCCTCCTCAGACAACCATTTTGCCTTTTTGCATTTCTTTTTCTTGGGAATGGTCTTAATCCCTGCCTCCTGCACAGTGTCACAAACCTCTGTCCATACTTCTTCAGGCACTGTAGCAGATCTAATCCCTTGAATCTATTTGTCACTTCCACTCTATAATTGTAAGGGATTTGATTTAGGTCATACTTGAATGATCTAGTGGTTTTCCCTACTTTCTTCAATTTAAGTCTGAATTTGGCAATTAGGAGTTCATGATCTGAGTCACAGTCAGCTCCTGGTCTTGTTTTTGCTGACTGTATAGAGCTTCTCCATCTTTGGCTGCAAAGACTATAATCAATCTGATATCAGTATTGTTCATCTGGTGATGTCAATGTGTAGAGTCGTCTCTTGCGTCGTTGGAAGAGGGTGTTTGCTATGACCAGCGCGTTCTCTTGGCAAAATTCTGTTAGCCTTTGTCCTGCTTCATTCTGTCCTCCAGTGAAGCACTGAAAGGTAGTTTATCAAGCAGGCTTCTCAAATGTAAGCCCATGCTTGGTACACATATCATTGCCATATTTGATGAATGTCCCACATGGAGGGTCAGCTTTGAAAAGGGAGTAATGGAATACAGACATGCTCTTGGCCCAATCTGTCATCAAAGCCCAAATGCCATATTTATTGTTTATTCTAGAGTACAGGAATGTGGCAAGGCATGGTGGGGCTTGTGCAAATGTGTGAGTGAGTGTGGAGTGGGTGAGATGTGAGGCAATGGGCTGGAACACTGTGGGTCGGGAGCCTCACACTGTGCCCACAGCTCAGAGAAGGAAGAGGAGTCCAGGCAGAGATGCGCAGGAGACTGTGGGCATCTTCTCCACAACTGCCAGGTGTAGTCTTGGGGCTGGGGGTTGGCAGCAGGAAATCCAAACAGCAGCTTATCTCAAGTGGCCAGAAGCCCTTTATCGTGTTTCTGCAACAAGGCCCGCAGAGGGGGAAGGGCAGCCAGTGTGGGCTCCGGGGGTCTGCGGAGCTGAGGCCGATCACGCAGGCCCCTGGCTGGGGGCTGCACCTGCCCTTCCCAAAGCTCAGGCTCTCGGCTCCTTCCTCCTCCCTGCGCAGGTTCTCACTTTCTCACTTTTTAAAATTAGCTTATTCTAGTTGGCTTATCTACTACCTTTCCCCAAAGAACTAGCATTTTTATTTGTTTACGAACTCTTCCCTTTTTGTTTTCATTGATTTGTACTTTTATTTTTATTATTTCCTTCCTTTCATAAAGTTTATTATTCTGTTTCTAACATTTTGATTTATTTTTATTTTGACTCTTTTTATGCACGTCTAAGATGGGATTTTCATCTGGTCACCGTTTTCATCGTATTCCATAGATTCTGGGATGTTGTGTTTTCCTTATGTTTGTCCTGTAGAAGTTCTGCAACTTTGGATTGCATTTCTCTTGAGAGGTTTTAAATCTCCAGAAGGATCCATTTAACAAGTGAGTCATTAATTACTAGTTTGATTGCTTTGTGATCAGTAAATGATGTTTACACTATTTTTACTTTAAGGTACTCCTTGGCACTTCCTTTGTGACCTAACATTTGGTCCATTTTTATGAATGTTCCATGAATGACTAAGAAGATGCTGTGCTCTCTATTATTAAGTTGTAAATGTACATGTATATATATATATTCATGAACTCTACCTTCCATATTTCATTGCTTTTATATTTTCACTTTTTTAAAAAAAATCTGCTTGACCTGTCTTAGACTAAAAATGATACATTAAGTTCTCCTAGTGTGAATTACCCCTACTATTCTCACATCTTCTGTAGTTTTTTCCTTATAATTGGTGGTTGCTAGGCTCTGGGGTATGTGTATTCACATCTGCTGCATTTTCAATAGTAGCTTTCATATTACAGAGTGTTCTTCTTTGCAACATTTAATTGGGGGGGGGTGAGTTCTACCTTGTAAAATATCAAGATCACAATCTTGCTTCTCTGTTTCTTCCTGCAGTAAGTCCTCTACATAAAAATGAATTCTATTCTGAGAGCACGTTCATATGTTCGATTTGTTTATAAGTCCAACAAAGTTAGCCTAGTTACCCAACTAACAGAACTGGCTGTACAGTACCGTACTGTACTAGATTTATAATACTCTCACACAAATAATAGACAAAACAAGCAAACACAAAAGATCAAGAAAATATTTTTCATCTTACAGTAGAGTACCTTGAAAAATATAGTATTTCAATTCAGCAGCTGGCATACAGGGTCTGGAATTGAGTGAAGAGGCAAGAAGAGTTACTGACTGGAGAAGTGAGAGGAGGTGGGAGATGGTGGAGCTGAAGGGTCGTCAGCAACAGGAGACGGAGGGCCAGCTGCAGTTTCACACCTGGTGTTGATGAAATGCATGTTTGCATCTTTGAAAGTTGGCATCTTAAAGGTTCGTAAGTAGGAGGCTTACTGCATTTGCCTGACTTTTGCCTAACTGCTTTATTATTATTTTAGCCTTTCTGAATCACCTTTTGTGTATTTCTTGCGTACCTTTTCTTGGGGCCAATTTGAAAAACGTTTAGAAGTTGAAATAATCCTGCTTGCATTTGTTGAAATGATTGACATGCTTGATTGTGTCTCTGAAATATGAATAGCATTAGAGGATGTATTTTCTGGGTCTCTTTCTAGACACAGTTGGTTTTCTTTTTCATGCAAAGTAGACGTCCTCTAGTATTGACGACATTCCATCTGTTTGCTCTGTGATAACCCTTAGGTTAATCTCCTCCTGAAAGCCCCGAGTCCCCTCTGCCTTCACAGGCTTCCTCTCTGATGGGTCAGCCTTGAAAGGGTACCACTGGCTCTCAATTCCTATTGATGCAATGATCAGTGAGCCTACCTCACAGGCCCCTTTTCTTTCTCCCTTGCGTCTTTTTGTTTGTATCTTTTTTTTTTTCTCCTGGAATATGTAACACCCCACACAACCATTTACCATCTTCCCCATCTTCCTTTGAGTTTTAGGTGTGTGGACACATACACTGAAGGCTCACCACTGGCCCTTTGGTTGAAGTTCCCCAGTTATTCCTTGGCCAGCGGAGCCCCTCACCCGATAGACTCCACCAAAGGATGGGGAGCCCTGTGGTCCCCAAGTTCTCCTTCACTGGTGACTGTGCTTCTGGGGTTTGGCTGCATCTAACACCCTCAGGAGCTCACTCGGCCTTCGCACAGGTCACTGGGAATGGGTTCCCTCTGTGGTCTTGCTGTCGAGGCCTCACATGCTGTCCTGCTTACTTTTACTTTTAAGACCCACGGTGCTCTCACCTGGAGGTTCTGCTGAGATGTTTCCCATTCCCGACTGGGTTTGTTCCTTCCTTAAAATTTGAGAGCTGCACTGTGAAGTGCCCTGGGGGTTGGCCTCCCAGCCCAGATTCCTTGGGTTCCCGGCAGTCTCTCAACAGGTCTTTCCAGAGGTCAGTAAGCTGTCACTGGATTTTAGATTAAATATTGACTCCCTATAGTCAAAGCTGTGGTTTTTCAAGTAGTCATGTATGGATGTGAGAGTTGGACCATAAAGAAGGCTGAGTGCTGAAGAATTGATGCTTTCAAATTGTGGGAGAAGACTCTTGAGAGTCCCTTGGACTGCAAGGAGATCAAAGCAGTCCATCCGAAAGGAAATCAACCCCAAATACTCATTGAAATGACTGAGGCTGAAGCTTCAACACTGACCACATGATGTAAAGAAGCAACTCATTGGAAAAGACCCTGATGCTGGGAAGGATTGAGGGTGGGAGGAGAAGGGGACAACAGAGGATGAGATGGCTGGATGGCATCACCGACTCGATGGACATGAGTTTGAGTAAACTCTGGGAGTTGGTGATGGACAGGGAGGCCTGGCGTGCTGCAGTCCATGGGGTCACAGAGAGTCGGACACGACTGGGTGACTGAACACGACCACCAACTCCCTGACATGTATTGTTCATCATCTTAGGAATCCAATTAGACGTCGGGTGCATTTTGGGTACATTTTTTTTGCTCATCTCTTGCTTCCATCACTTTTTCATTGATCTCCCCCCCCTCTCTATTTTCATTCGCTTTCTTGTCTATTTGCAAGCTGCCCCTCCCGACTCACTGCAGGAGTCAGTTCCAGGCTCTGGAAGCCCCACTCTGACTTGGCTTCAATCTCATCCTCATGTGAAGTCCACTCTCATTTCATGTTTTCAGGGTTTTATACATTTCTCCTGTGAGATTTTGAAATTCAGACTTCGTATGTGTTTTCACCCCGCGAAATGCTTGTTTAAGAATAATTCACTCGGACTGACTTTGTGCTATGGTTTTATTCTGCCGTATGTGTTTCAATTCAGAGAGGATTTTACTTTAGGATCTGTTCCACTCCTTTTATTCAGTTTGGAGCATCATATTTTACTGGCCCAGGCACCTGGGAGTCAAGGAGGCAGGGAGGAAGCGTGTGGGGTCTCTGTGGGTTTCTCTGTCCAAGAGCACCTGCTTCTCTATATCTGGTGAGGGATGTTCTCTCTAACCCACGTTTGAGGGGTGCCTGGGTACATTTGGTGTATCTCCCAGTTTTTAAAAAACTTCTATCACTTGCTCGGTTTGCCTCCACAGCAGCCTTGTTGCCTGGTTTCTTCTCTAACCTTATCCCTTCTCATCCCAGCGTCCTCCCCCAATTCAGCCCCGCTCTGGAGAACCTGTGACTCTCATCCACTTTGTTTGACTTCTCCAGGGCCCGGGGCTCTGAGCCTGCAGATCCTCGGCTCTCAGGCCTCCCTCTCAGGTGGGGCCTCTCTTTCCACGGCTCCTCTCTCCCTTTCCTATGCAGAGTCTACCCCGGGAGCGAGGGGACGCTGGGAACTGCAGACGTGGGAGTTCATTTCCTACTCATTGTTCCTCTGTCCTGCTGGGAGGGGGCTTTAGGAACTTCTCTCTGCGTGCTGATCTCTGGCGGGTCTGGAGTGTGCAGAGACCTGGGGTCAAGCAACTGCTACTATTGCTTTGGAGTCAAAACTCTCCTTTCTCTGTTTACGCAAAGCTTCTTTTCTGCAGAGCTGTGATCATGCTGCATGTGACCCTGAGTTACTTCCCACTGTCACAGGAATTTTTTCACATCACTGCACTCTGCAAAAATGACTCCCATGGCTTTGTAATATTTCATTCAATGGATTGAATTACTCATTTACCTAATTGTTCTTCTGTGGTTGTTGCTCAGTCACTAAGTCATGACTGACTCTTTGCAACCCCAGGGACTATGCTAGGCTGCCCTGTCCTCCACTATGCCCCAGAGTTTTCTCAAACTCATGTCCACTGAGTCAATGATGCCATCCAACCATTTCACCCTCTGCTGCCCTCTTTTCCTTTTGCTTTCAATCTTTCCCAGCATCAGGGTCTTTTCCAATGAGTCGGGTCTTCACATCAGGTGGCCAAAGTATTGGAGTTTCAGCTTCAGCATCAGTCCTTCCAAAGACTATTCAGGACTGATTTCCTTTAGGAAGGACTGGTTGGATCTCCTTGCAGTCCAAGGGACTCTCAAGAGTATTCTCCAGCACCACAGTTCAAAAGTATCGATCTTCTGTATGGTCCAATTCTTGTGTTTTTCTTCATTTAGAGTTATTTCCTTAGCTTAGATTTCCAATAGTCAGTGAATTGGTAAAGTAATATAAAATGTTTTTAGTTTCTTTATACAATTTTCAGGGCTTCCGTGGTAGCTCAGTTGGTAAAGAATCTGCCTGCAATGCAGGAGACCCGGGTTCAATCCTTGGGTGGGGAAGAGCCCCTGGAGAAGAAAATGGCAAACCACTCCAGCATTCTTGCCTGGAAAATAACACGGACGGAGAAGCCTGGCGGGCTACAGTCCATGGGATCTCAAGAGTCAGACATGACTTAGAGACTAAACCAAACCAACACAGTTTTCAAACCTTTTTCTAAACTCTCATATCAGTGTGAACTCCCGCCGTCTGTCTGGACAGCCATGGGTGGTATCTGGGCCAGTGCGCACCTGCTGTGCCGGCCCTGCTGTCGGCTCTGCACGCGTCCCCGAGTGACCTTCAGGACTGGTCAGCGTTGGGTTGACCCCAAGATGGGGTGAAGCAGCGGCACCCCCAATGTTCCCGAGGCTGATGTGGGGGCCAGGCACCACGGCCACTTGAGCACAGGAAGCCCCCAGGCTGGCAGATATTTTAGACCCAAAGAAAAGTTCCCCATCAGCCTCCCTGAGCCCTGAGCCATGGGAGCACCGATCCATCTAAGGCCGCGGCTCCTCCCACAGACCTGGAGGGTGGAGGAGGTCGGAAGAAACCGCAGGCGCCCTTGGCCCCGGTGGATTCTGGCTCGAGTTTGCTTGCTCCCATTGGGGCCAGCTTTCCTTCCCAACTGCCGGCCTGAGGATCGGACGTGACTCAGGGTCCAAACCGGATACAGAAGCAACCTCCTCCGCCTGCAGGCGCAGCTGTGGACGATCTGATCCTGGTAATGACCCTGGGCCTATCTCTCCCAGGGGTTCTGCTTTCTGGACCAAACGTCGACTGTACCGCCTACCCTCCTTAAAGGTGGGTGTCCGGAGGGACTCAAACATAACGAGCGCGTGTGAAGCACAGTCGTGGGGCTGCAAGAGGCCACAGGTAACTGCGGTCCTGGGGACAGAGGGATGCGCAGGGCTCCAGTCAGAATGTCCTACATTCAGTGCTCTTCACCCCGGACCTGAGCGTGAGCCTTCCCCTCCCTGAGCATCTGGGAGGCAGGCTCTGCGCCTCCGCAGCCTCCGTCTCCTCCTCAATTTCCACGCGGTGTCTGATACACTTTGCTGTTGTTGTTCAATCACTAATGGTGTCCGACTCTTTGCGACCCCATGGACCACAGCATGCCAGGCTTCCCTGTCTAATACAGAGCAGCCGCTAAATATATATCTGTTGGCTACTAGCCTCTCTGCCTCAACTTCCCCCTACTTTCCCCAAAGTTAGTCTGAGACCCATGGGATCTTCTTCACCTGCTTCAAAATGAACAGAGAAACATCCATCCTGACCAGAGGGTTTGGGGAGAGTAATGAACCAGTTACTGTGCTCCGTCCTAATGGTAGCTGATGGAACACAGACCACAAAGACCAGAGATAATGTGTGCTGTGCAGTAAGTGGAAAACAAAATATTTATTGCAAAGTTTTTTAAAGTGTCATTCTACTTGCAAATGCAGCGCCGTAGACATATGTCAGCAGAGCTTGCCTCCAGCACAAAGAAAGCCAGTGCACAGAAATATTTTAATTTGAGCTAGAGTACGCATCCCAGCTGACAGTTTCATGATGGGCCTCGGAGCATCCATATGCTGAGGGTGAAGACGAAGCTTTTGCCTTCACTCCAGACGTGGAAAGCAAAGCGAGCGTGCACGAAGCACGTACTGCGAGCCAGTCTCTGAGTGGAGGGATTTGTATTTCAATCTGGGATGCGCTCACAAGATCCCTGAGAGGGCCCCGTCCCTGTTTCCACCCAGGAACACATGGAGAACTTGTCTGAATCTGCACAGTTTGTGATCTGCAGAGCTGGGATTCCATCTCAGAGCTGTCGGATGATAAAGCCATTGTCGATTTTACTTATGCACAGACATATAAGGCTGCTCTTGCCGGGTGGAGGCACAGCACATTCGGGGACAGCATCTGTGTTTACGGTCCCCTGGGAGCAGCTGGTTACAATGGCTAGAAGAGGCGAGAACCAGCCGGGGAAGGAGCAGGGACGGTCTCTCCTCCAGGGAGAGGGCGTGTCTTGTCCCAGGCAGGGGCTAGGGAAAGGGCTGCGGGCTCCTGGACACAACAGCCCCATCCAGCTTGGGTGAGTCGGTAGTAGGGGCTGTGGACGAGGCTCACCGTGTTTGGGTGCTGGCTCTCCTGCTCCCTGGGTGGCGTGGACAAGTCACATGGCCGTCTGGGGCATCTGCCTCCTTGTCTGCACAGTGGGACACTCGCAGGGGTTTCTCTGAGGACCACAAAGGACCCTGGATGTGCGCCTTGCACAGGAGGAGCCCTGAATGGGCATCATTCACCTCTACTTTCATCCCCAGGAGGTCTCAGGGCAGGGAGGGCAGCACTGGACACGCAGGGCATCAGCGGAGCCCAAGGGGAAGACGCAAGAGAAGCTTCATGTGGCAGCCTCTGCAGAAAGCCGTCTTCAAGGTCACAGTAGTGCCCTGTCTGCAGACTGACGCTCAAACCTGTCTCTGGACCGTCGCTCTCTGACCACCGGCTCCCCTCCGTCCGCAAGCCCCCGATCAGAGCCCGCAGAACCCCTGCCCAGGAGACGTCATCCACAGCAAACAGTCTCGTGTGTCAGCCCAACACTCTCATCTTTGAATTTACCCTGCACTCCAAGGAGCTTCAAGATGAATTCCCTTCCAAATTATTTTTCTATTTTTATCTCGTAAACCTGTTTATATCTTCCCTTTCTGTTTACCTTCAGACTGTTAAGGATGCTTACCTTGGGATTCAGGAAATTCATGAACCCATGAAAGTAAATGTCAAATTCAGCATGTGTGTGTGTGTGCGATTGCTGGGTGGGGAAGTCTCCCTAGCTTTCATCAGATTTTCAACAGCAAAGAGTACTGCTATGAAAATGTCCTAATTGTACATTTCGCTCAGTTAGTGTGGCCCCTTATGTCCCCTTGGGTGCAGGCAGAGAAGGAAGCCCCCCTAGACCAGGAACGAGGAGGAGCCGTGTGTGTCGGGCTCGGCCGTCCCGCGGCAGGCACGCTCACCTGTAATGTTCACTTTGCCCTTCAGCTTGTCCTTTGGCCAAGTTAGGTGAAGGGAGCTGGAGTGGGTGGGTCTCAAAGTATAGCCCGCCACTCGGCAGCCTGACCTGAGACGCTGTCGGCCAAGCGAACTTTGGGGCCCCACCATAGAGGGGCTGAATCAGAAGCACAGAGCAGGCAGCAGCGCACAGAGCAGCAAGCCCTCCGCCGCCCAGGTGACGTCCGGTGAGACCGGGGCCCTGCACAGGCCAGCCGAGCAGCAGAGGCATGCCGGCTGCTTCTCACGGCCGGCCGGGGCCCGCGCTGATCTGAGCAATCACACGCTCCGCGACCTCTTTCCCATTCCTAAATGCTGACAAGCCATCTGCTTGTTTGGCCTTTGCCAGGCATTTGTTTTTATAGTTAATATCAATGGATTGAAGTGATGTAGGCAGAGAAAATTATTTTCATATTTCAATCACATTACAAATGAGGTGCGGCAAGGAGAAGCTGTGTTCCCTGGAGGCGCCGCTCTCTGCAGAGCAAACATAATCCATTTTGCTCATAAGCGCTTGTCGGCGTGCGGAAGCGCCCCATGTCAGGGGCTCTGCTTGTCGCTGATGGCAGTACCTCTGCCAGCGGCTCCAGGGCTGAGATGATGATGTCCTCCTTTGGGCTCAGTCGTGTCTGCTGACGGCCTATGAGCCTTAAAGTGTCTTAAGAGCAGGAGGGTCAGGGACAAGGTTGAAGCACCCATGGAGACCCAGGCAGGCGTTCAGAACTCAGACAGGAGCCATCTGAGCCACCGAGTCTGAGGTACTGAGTCCGAGTACCAGTGACCCTTCTCTTGCCCCTCAGACGGAGCCTTCAACCCCCAGCAGCGTCTCCTCCCACAGGCCTTTCTGGATTCCAGACATCAAGTGAGCAGGTAGGGGCTTCTTTTCCAAAAGAAGAAAATAATGATATTTGGATCATACATGGAACTTTTCATCTTCAAAACAGTTTCACACTCGGAGCTGTAAAAATGAATGCAAACTTGTAAATGTAACACCATAAAGATGCCCAGGAATTATGAATGGGCCATAAGTAAAATTAAATTGTAGTGATGGGAGAAACGTTATTTTTATGCTTAGGAAACCTTAGTTACAGACTAACTATAGAAAATAAGACTCATATATTTAAGGTCTGTATTTTAAAATAACAATGAGCTGTGCACGCGCATCCCTGACCCACCTCCGGAAAGAAATTAACTGACTGTGTTCTCGTGACTTCAGGAAGAATCTGAGTTTCTATTTTCCCTCCCACAGTCCACAGCCCTGCAGGATCCCACTGTCCTGTTCCTCCTGTGAGTGACCATTAAGGTTGTTTTTCCTTCTTTATGAAAACGATAGCTCTCTCTAAAGGGAGCAGTAGAAAAATCATTGCTTTTGGTGAAAATTCCATGCCTAAGAATTTAGAAAATTTTACACAGAACCTGCCTATTGCATACATGTGCTAAGTTGCTTCAGTTGTGTCTGACTCTTTGCAACCCTATGAACTGTAGCCCGCCTGGCTCCTCTGTCCATGGGATTCTTCAGGCAAGAAACTGGAGTGGGTTGCCATTTCCTCCTCCAGAGGATCTTCCTGACCCAGGAATCGAACCCAAGTCTTCTGCATCTCCTGCGTTGGTGGACGGGTTCTCTACCACTAGCACCACCTGGGAAGCCCACAGTCCTGACTAGAATCCTCCAGAGAGACACAGCTGAGTGAGCTCTCCAGGACGGAGTAAAAGGACAGGCGGTTTTCTCTGAGGGCTTTTGCCAACAGGACAAGGGCACACGTGAGGGTCTCAGCAGCTCCAGTAGATGAGACCCTTGCACATTACCTGCATGTCCTGAAGCCTGACACAGGGCTTCTGGAGGCTCCTGAGATCTGCAGAGGGCAGGGGGAGGGCAAACTCTCTGCCAGGCCCTATGTGTCCCTGTGTGTGTGTGTGTGTGTGCGCGCGCATGTGTGTGTCACTCAGTTGTGTCAGACTGTTTGTGACCTCATGGACCGTAGCCCGCCAAGGTCCTCTGTCCATGGGATTCTCCAGGCAAGAATACTGGGGTGGGTTGCCATTTCCTCCTCCAGGGGATCTTCCCGACACAGGGATCAAACCTGTGTCTCTTGCATCTCCTGAATTGGCAGGTGGATTCTTAACCACTGTACCAGCTGGGAAGCCCCGTGTGTCTCTGGAGACATGGAAATGAACTTGAGAAAGGCACTCTTCTCAGAAAGCTCAAGGCTAACATTTAGACAAAGAAATAAAGAAAAGCAAGTGCATTATTACACGATTTACACCGTGCATGAGGTTTAAGCCAGATGCTAAGGGAAACAAGGAACGTCCTATAGGTGAGGGCAGGTCTGCAAAGGGTGCGGTACCTGAGCCAGGGTGAAACAGGAAGAAGAGTGAGGTATCAGTCTGAGAGTCCTCCTAAACAGGTGTGCTAAGCAAATCCCTCACTAAAATTAGTCAGATTATTGAAATCTGCACACAATCTATATGTAGACAGCTACAAAATCCTGATGAAGGAAATCTAAATAAATGGATATATATTCATTGTTTATGGACTAGAAGACTAAATATTGTCAAGATGACGATTCTTCTCAAATTGATCTATAGATGAAGCACAACCTGCTCTAAAGTTTATATGATAAGTTAAAAGACCAAAACTAGTCAATGCAATACTGAAGAAGAACAAAACTGGACGGTATCTGGCAAGAGAGTGATCAGACAGCACAGTTGGTACAAGAGCAGAGAAGGTCAATGAAAGAAAACAGAGAGCCCCAGACAAACCCGCACAAACGACAAACAGCCAGGTGATCTTCGACCAAGGAGCAAAAGCAATTCAAAGCAGAAAGGACAGTCTTTTCAATGAAAGATGCTGGAACAACTGGACACCAAAAACTGAATCCAGACATAGACGAGATTCATTTCATTCACTATGACTTTCTCAAAAAACTAACTCAAATGTATGATAGACCTAAATATAAAGAGTGATACTATAAAATATAGAATAAAACGTTGAAGAAAATCCATGTGACCTTGGGTCTAGCTACGAGTCTGCAGAAAATACAAACACATGATCTATAAAAGTAAAACATTGATAAGCAAGACTTTATTAAAATTTAAAAATTCTGTTCTTTAAAAGACACCGTTAAGATAAGGAAGGAACAAGCCACAGACAGGGGGAGAAAGTATCTGAAACACGGGTCTGATAAAAATTGGTATCCAAGATATGGAAAGAACTCTGAAAACTAGACAATAGGAAACAACACAAATATGGGCAAAAGATCTAAACAGACACCTCACCAGAGCCAACACGAGATGCAAATGAGCACATGCAAAGATGCTTGGCGTCATTTCCCATCAGTGAATTACAGGTTATAGCAACAGTGAGGTGCCACCACGCACATCAGAGTGGCGAAGAGCCAAAACTGACAGCATCAAGTGCCGAGGACGATGCAGAACAACAGGAACTCATCCACTGCTGGCGGGAATGTGAAAGGAACAGCCACTTTGAAAGACAGTTTAAGAGTTTCTTACAATGCTAAATGGGCTTCCCTGGTGGATCAATGGTAAAGAATCCACCTGCAATGCCAGAGCTGCATGAGACCCGGATTCGATCCCTGGGTCAGGAAGATCCCCCTGGAGGGCATGGCAACCCACTCCATTATTCTGGCCTGGACAATCCCATGGGCATAGGAGCCTAGCAGGCTAGAGTCCCTAGGATCATGAAGAGTCACACAGACATGACTGAAGTGATTGACCTGCATGCACAATGCTGAATACAGTCTCACTATACAATCATACTTCTGGGCATTTATCCAATTGATTTGAAAGCTTATGTACAAAAAACCTGAATATGAATATTTATAGCTGTTTAATTCATAATTGCCAAAACTAGAGGCCATCAAGAGGTACTTCAATGGATTAATGGATACATGAACGGTGGTACAGCCAGAGACTGCAGTGTTATCCAGAGACGAAAACCGATGAGCTAACAAGCTACAAAAAGACTTGTAAGTGCCTATTGCTAAGTGAGAGAGGTCAGTATGAGAAGGCGACATGCTGTATATTTCCAATTATTTGACATTCTGGAAAAGGAAACAAAAAAAAGTCAGTGGTTTCTAGATTATTGGGAAGGGGGAAAGATTAAATAGAAGAAACACAGGATTTTGAGGGTGATCAAAGAATTCCATATGACAGTATGATAGAGATACTTGTCATTAGGCATTTGTCAAAACACATAGAACTTTATCACATGACGAGTGGCCCTGAATGCATACAAATTAAGAATATGATTTAGAGATCCCAGGAAGGAATACAGGCCAGAACAAGAGACTCTGCTTATATGTACAGGAGACAGTCTCACTGAGGGTGGGGTGGTGATGGCCAAAGCAGCTGCAGAAAAGAGTGAGGTCTGGAAGGCGAGAGGCAAAGGGGCCGCACAGGAGCAGGTATATTCATATTCAGGGTTTTTGTGCCCTGGGTGATCCTGGTGTGCCCACAAGGAGGTGCAGGCATTGCTGCCCGTGTGCAGTGGGGCTGAGCAATTCAGCGAGTGAGTGAGGAACGGGGAGAGCCTGGCTTTTCTCTGCTGGGGAATTTCTAGATAAGCAAGGACGGAGGCTAGTGTGATCTGTGAAGCGATAGACTAGAGTCTCAGACCCCAGTCAGAACACATGCTTAATCTAGTAGAGATGCAGGGGTTCACATGTAGAGTTTATAGATATGTTTGCATGCAAAAGCTAGTTCTGCGTGCTGTCACTGAAGTTGCATCCGATTCTGCAACCCCATGGACTATAGTCCGCCAGGCTCCTCTCTCTGTGGGATTTCCCAGGCAAGAATATTGGAGTAGGGTGCCATTTTCAACTCCAGGGGATCTTCCCGACCCAGGGATCAAACCCAAGTCTCCTGCGGCTCCTGTATTGCAGACAGATTCTTTACCACTGAGCCACCAGGTAAGCACAAATGCTAGCAGACACTATGTTAAAACTTAACACAAATGTGGGTATATATCAAACCTTATATATAATATATATGTGGGCATATTTTATATATATATATATATATCTCCATATATATTAAGCATTCAATATATCTTAAGTAGTTTTGTTCTTGGGCTTCCCCGCTGACTTAGCAGGTAAAGAGTCCTCCTGAAATGCAGGAGATGCAGGTTCGACCCCTGGGTCGGGAAAATGTCAACCCACTCCACTATTCTTGCCTGAAAAATCCCATGAACAGAGGAGCCTGGCAGGCTACAGTCCTAAGGGTCATAGAGTCGGACGTGATTGAGCAACCAAGTCAAAAAAATAAGCAAGTCTTGCTCTTTTTGCATTAAAAAGAATAGGAAGCATGGATATAGCTTGGTGCTGGACTCTGGCCCCCAGAGTCAATGCATCTTTTTGGTATTTACCAGGAGCTGAGAGTTTGGGTAACTTCTGAGGACAAGGATGCGTGCATCCCAGGATCTGGGGCTGTGTGCTGGTCTGGGGGGTAGAAAGGGGCTGGCTGTACCCTGGGCTGACTCACTGTTCTCTTCATGTTGCTCAGGGAGATGACTGAGGACTTCCTTAAGGAAGACAGTGACTTCTCTGTGTGAATTTGGGGGCACTAGGCATGTGGAAGAGTCTGTGCCATTTTGGGCCCAGAGTCCTGGGCCTTCTTTCTTCCACTGGAATATGAGTGTTTTTAGTTTCTCTCCACGGTCATCACTCAGGTTCAGAGACTTCCCCTCAAATCGGCAGCCTGGCAAGGGGTCCCTCTTGTCTTTTGAGATGGTTTTATAGCCCCCCCAACCCCGCCAAGGGCTTCCTACCAGGCCCCTCACTCTGCCCTGCGTCCCCTGCAGACTTCACCTCTCTCTCCCCTTTAAGGGAAGTTCCCGCTGAATCAGATCATCCTTATAAAAGACACCCCATCCTCTGTCAAGAACATCTTAGTTAATCACTAATGTGATCTCTGACTCTTTCATCCATTCATGAGTCATTTATTGACAGTCCAAGATTGTCAGGTCCTGGACTAGTCGGGGGCAAGGGGAGGGTGACTGAGTGATCAGAAGGGGCAAAGGTTCATTTCAGGGTCATAGACAGATAACTATCTGCTGGATTTTGGGTTAAATAAAGTAAGCATGGGGCCCTGATAGAAGCAGAATGTCTGCAGAGGGTGAATTTGACTAGGGTATCAAAGATAAAGGTTGAATTCAAACAGCATTTCCCTCAGCTTGAGCCAAAGGAGCTGCCATCTCAACAATGAAACATGAAAAAATGATGTTGAATATGCCGAAAATTCTGGAAGGCAAAGATGGAGCTTCCACGTGCAAGAAAAACGAAATAGATCATGATGTTTTGATGAAATGACCCCATGGTGGAGAGATACGGTATTTTTATGGATCTCTAGAAACATTGCAATTGATCAAAAAAGCCCTTTCTAGATGGAAAGCATTCAGGTCCGTATTTGATCAGGACCATAAGTCAGGTCAGTTGTGTCTCTTGGCTCACACATCTGACTGGGGAAGAGTATTGAGAAAGATTCTGATAGACTTGCTTACTTTTCTCAGGTCTCTAGAGGATCCGTGGGGACAGTGGTGGCCTCTGGCGTGGCCAGCTCCTGAGACTCCTGGTCCAAGGTATTTGAGGGAGGGATGTGTGGGAACCTCCCGGGGCTGGCGGCTCTCCCAGGAGTAGCTTGCAGACCAGCGCTGGGCCTGCCCCTTGGCCTGGTTTGTCTGTGGGCAGCTCAGGGCTCACATTCCAGTCATGGAGCCGCACTCTCCTCCACATGGACCCCAGCCCAGCAGAGATATTGACCCTTGCTGGACTTTCTGTCCACCAGGACTACCCGTTTTACAGACCCAAAGGGTAGCACCCTGGGTTTGTTTTGCTACAACTTCTCTCTTGGTCAGCATCCTGAGACCCTGGGGTTGGGAGTAAAGCAAACCCAGGCTTAGGGAGGATCGCCCTCCTTAATCCCCTGGCTTCACAGGCCTCTTGCCCATCTCAGGAAGGGAGGGGATATTCAAGAAGGTTTGATGATGAACCTGTCTATGAAGCAGGAACAGAGTCACAAGCATAGAGATCAGACCTGTGGTTGCCAAGGGTAAGGGAGGGGGGAGGAGAACTGGGAGTTTGGGGTTAGCAGAGGCGAACTATTATATATAGGATGGGTAAGCAACAAGGTCCTGCTGCAGAGCTCAGGGAACTATATTCAGTATGGTACGGTAAGCCATAATGGGAAAGAATATGGAAAAAAGTCGACACCAGTTTCCTATTGAGTTAGGCATAATGTTTCACGTGACCCAGAAATTCCACTTACAGGTATTTACTCAAGAGAAATAGAAACACATGATCACACAAACTTCACATATGAATATTTAGAGTGGCTTCATGTATCCAACCAGTGCATCCTAAAGGAAATCAGTCCTGAGTGTTCATTGGAAGGACTGATGCTGAAGCTGAAACCCTTTGGCCACCTGATGCGAAGAACTGACTCATTGGAAAAGACCCTGATGCCAGGAAAGATTGAAGGTGGGAGAAGGGGATGACAGAGGATGAGACGGTTGGATGGTATCACCGACTCAATGGGCATGAGTTTGAGAAAGCTCCGGGAGTTGGTGATGGACAGGGAGGCCTGACGTGCTGCAGTCCTTGGGGTCGCAAAGAATTGGACACGACTGAGTGACTGAACTGAACTGAACATGTATCATCTACCAAAAATGGAAAAAACCTGATGTTCTTTAGCAGAGGAGTAGATACTCACCCTGGGACTCATCCTTACCAGGAATACAACATGTCAATAAAAAGAAATTAACTTTTGATACATACAATGACAATGATGACTCTCAAACACATTTTGCTAAGTGAGAGAGGCCAGGTTCAATGGTTACAGATGGTATAATTCCACATATATGACTTTCTGGGGAGCGTGAAAAGGAGCACAGAAAAGAAATCAGTCATTCCCAGGGTCACGGCAGAGAGAGGAGCTGACTACGAGTGGGAGGTGGAGGGGCTTTTGAGGGGAATGGATCTTTTCAACTACGGAGGCAGTTATGAATCTGCATGTGTAAATCTCACGGAACTGTTCACTAAGGAGTGAATTTTACTGTCGGTAAAACCCACTTCAATAAACCTAACTAAACAACAAGAAAAGAAATGCAACACAACCCCATAGAATTACGGTCTTTCATCTATCAGATTGGCAGAATTTAAAACGACTTAACATGGAAGAAAAGCAAACAAAAGAAAAAGTTGCCCTGGAAGTAGCAGGGAGTTGGCTGCCTTTCTCAGGTTAGACTTTCTGGAGAACACATTTCCTGAAATACTAAGGAGCGAGCTGTCAGGGAATGTTGAACCACGCGGTCCCCCTGGTCCACAGAGGATTAAGGAGCCCAGACAGACTGCAAAGGAAGGCCCAGAAGCCCTGACGCGGAAGGCCAAGGCCTTGCTCGGCTTCACAAGACCGCAGGGCGCCTTTGTCTTGAAAATCAACCTGAAAAGATCTTCCCTCTTCAAAATGCACCACGGCACACTCCCCGACCCATCGCCAGGGGCTGGATCCTGGGCCCCAGGGCACCCGCAGGGCTGGGCTCAGAGCCCGGGGCCTCCCTGTACAGCTCTGTTTGCAGCGGTGGATGGGACTGATCTTGGTTCAGAGCCGCCCCGGCCACTGTGCTGGCAGCTTTGTGAATACGATTTTAGCAAAACGCCGGTGAGAACGGTCACACAGCTGTCATCACTCTGTGTTTTGCGGTGCTCAGTCGCTCAGTCGTGTCCGACGCTTTGTGACCCCGTGGACTGTAGCCCACCAGGCTCTTCTGTCCATGACACTTCCCAGGCAAAATATCGGAGTGGATTGCCATTTCCTTCTCCAGCGGTCTTCCCAACCCAGGGATCGAATCCACATCTCTTGTGTCTTCTGAGGCCCAGGTCTTGCCCTGCGTAAGCTCACCTGTCACCCTGCATCATGGCCAGAACCCTGGGAGAGGCTGGCTCTCCTCCATCGCAGGGAGTGAAACACCTGTCAGAACAGGGCCCAGCCATCCATGCTTTGCGGGCTCGGGGTGAGACAGAGGTGCGAGGTGAGCCCTGCTCAGCCTGCTGAGAGAGCCCCCACTGAAACAGCCCTGCTGGCTGTGTTGTGCAGATTTTCAAGCGTGGTGACGCTGAGGATCCCAGGAGGAGGCGCGTGGAGGCCTCAGCCTCGTGCTCAGAAACTAACAAGAACCCTGCTGCTCCCAGCGAGCCCCTCCCTGTTCCAAACGGGCACGGGGCTGGAGAGACGGGGCTGCCCGCTAAGGAGAAGGAGCTGGCTGATGGGAAAGCAAGGCCGCGCATCACATCGGAGGGGCGAGCGTCACTCCGGAGCCCAGCAGAGCGCTCCTTGATCGTCAGTGCCTCGCTTACTGCGGCTCTGGGCCTGGGAGTGTTTGAGCTGCTTCGGAGAGGGGGCCGGGTAGTTCCGAGAGGCAAGGGTGCCCAGGGAATGGCTCAGGGAGGAACAGATCCATGGGCACCCTTTCATCCAAGTGACGGGCTCAGCTCCTGACCAGGAAGAGGAACAAACCCCCACGGGGATGATGGCCCGCACCGTTCTCTGGACTTGGGGCCGTCCAGCCTCTGCCTGCAGTTCCTTTCTCAGCATCCAGAGATGCAGGCCCTGATGCCACTGTCCCGGGCAGTGAGTAAGCTGTGATGGCCAGGTGCCTGCACAGCCCTGTCCTTCTCAGAAGCCAGGTGAGTAGGCCCAGCATCCCTCTGGACCATAAAGGCAGGAGGATTAGGGCTCATGGCTGATCGTCACCCTCCCAGGGCTGTTAGTCACCCTCCCAGGCGTATCTTACCCTGACCTTCAGTGTCCTGTGTAGAGGGGGCCTCAGGGTCAGGACCCTCGGTGGAGAGTGACAGACAGACAGGCACCATGACAGGGTTAGGAGGTGGCTTCTGGGGTGAGTCTGCAGCCAGGGCACCCCAGCAGGAGCCAGGAAAGCAGAGCAGTGGTCGGTGGTGTGCAACAGAAGAGTCTCCAGCTGGGAAGCAGGCACTGCTGGATCAGGGAACCAAAAGGGGAACCTCTTGCTGACCACCCACCCCACTCCCCCCATCAATCCTCCCCACAGATCCATCTTCACAAGACGCCTGCAGGCAGACAGATTGTACTGGGCTTTAGCCTCTGCAGACAAGCAAGCGTGTGGGAGGCTGCTGTCCTGGGGATGCAACAGGCCTGGGGCGACGTTCCAGGGATCAAAGGGGTCTCCCAGACTGTGGGCCCAGGAGCTGCAGCCCAGGGTGGCCAGAATGGAGAAGAATGGCCCAGAAGTGGCCCCTGATGCTGGGGAGGCTAAGGTCCAAGGGCTGCTCACCGGCTCCAGGTCTGGAGCCAAGACAGGGCGAGGGCCAGGCCTGCCCCGGCATAGTCTTCTGTCCTCAATTTTAACATTTTACTTTGAGACTCAGAAAAGGGCTAATAAAATTCCTCCAGCTTCAGGTTGAATTACTAGACGGAGTCTGGGAGGATTTAGCAACATCAGAGCAAGAACTATGAGCCTAAGCCTGACTTAAAGGGCTGTGAGAAGCTGGGCAGAGCTACTGACATGAAATGACCTGTCTGCCGGCACAGAGCTGACTGCTCATCTCACAGGCTCCGAAGCGGAACCCCTATCCCAGAGCTGGGGTCGCAGAGGCTCAGTGCCCCCACCAGACTGCCTGTGATGTCTCAGGATTTCTTTGAGGTTTCCGGGGTCCCTCCGCATGGAGGCACGTCCGCTGGGGCCTGGGGTCCAGAGGATCTTCCTGCACCTTAAACATGAGTTCCATGGGGGCCGGTCTCCACATCCGAGACTCTCTCAGCTCTGCCACACAGCAGGGGCTTGGCCTTCATGAGCACAGCAGAATCAGCTAGTGGAGGATAATAAAATGGGAATGACTGTTACTCACCTAAGACAATGAACAATGTTATCAAGTCATTATGTTTTGTGAAATGTTGCTTTAAACGTCTTCTATATACAAATCTCTCCCCACCTCCTCCACTTAGCTGCTTGAGAGATAAGAGAAGGGCTTGTCTTAGCCAAATGTGATACGAAGCTGATTTATAAAGGAATGGGATCGATGTAACGTTAGAAAAACAGTCATTTGAGCACTAAAATGAAACTCAGCAAACTTTATGCTTTCTGGCTGGTTGTACCTGGGGACTTATGTATAAATAGCTGACTCCTCTGTTCACAAATCTCCAAATCCTGTTATAGACGAGCTGGTTTGGGCTCGTGGTGTGTTCAGGATTTTAAAAGCCTGTTGTTGTTCAGTCTCTAAGCCGTATCAACTCTTTGCAACCCCATGGACTGCAGCACGCCAGGCTTCCCTGTCCTTCACTGTCTCCTGGAGTTTAATCAAACTCATGTCCACTGTGTCGGTGATGCCATCCAACCACCTCATCCTCTGTCCTCCCTTTCTCCTCCTGCCTTCAATCTTTCCCAGCATTGGGGTCTTTTCCATTGAGTCAGCTCTTTGCATCAGGTGGCCAAAGCACTGGAGCTTCAGCTTCAGCATCAGTCCTTCTAATGAATGTTCAAGGTTGATTTCCTTTGCAGTCCAAGGGACTCTCGAGAGTCTTCTCCAGCACCACGGTTCAAAAGCATCAATTCTTCGGTGCTCAGCCTTCATTATTAGAAAACAGTTACCAACAGTGGTATCTGCTTTCTATTTTTTGTTCATGTGAGGTGAGGGAAAGTGCTAGAAAGTCTGGCGGGGAACAGATCCCTAAAGTGTGTAACCTGTCGAGTAAGATTATGGAAGTGGGATGACAGAGAGGAGATGAATATCTCATTGCAGGCCACTGATTTTTACTTCCTTCTGGGGTGGGCACCTGGGTGGTACCGAGTCCACAAAGCCCTTTGCTGAACAGATCACCTTCGTAGCAATGTCTTGGACCTGCCAGGGCTCCCCGGCTCAGGGATGGTCCTCGATCACCACCCGGCACACCCACTCACGCTAAGGCCCACCGCCCTTTCCTTGCAGAAACGAACATCTCAGGTGCACACACACCAGCCCCATCTGCAGGGCTGCCGAGCACAGAAGAAAATTTAAGAGTCTTCAGTCCACAGATTCTGACAGCTGGTCACTGACTATTCTTCTAAAATCAGGACAGCTTTTCCCAGCAGGGGTCAGATTTCCAGGAAACCTAAGAATGGAAGGTTGGGAAAGAGTGAATAAAGACAGGTCTGGTGCCCGGACTCCTTCTTCATCAGCCTGCAGGCCTGTAGTGTCCACCCTCTGAACTCAGGGGGCATGGCCGGGCGAGTTCTCCTACCACCCGGACCCTGTGGTCCTCCTCCGACTCCATCCTGGGACGAAACCTGGACGATGCTCACTTGTCCTGATGCAGCGTCTCTGTAACCCTGGGTCATTTACAAAACCTGTCCCCACCGGTGGGATCTTAACCAGCATCCTGAACAGGGCTGTCCTTGAACGGCTTGCTGTCTGAAGCAGAGGGTGGGTGGCCAGAGCTCTGCAGCTCCAGGCACGGTCTGCAACCCTCTAGCGACCCTGGAGCTTCACCAGACCCCACTCAGCCCCACTGAGTTGAAATCTGCATCTGATTGGGCCCTGCCAGTGGGCACATTAAATGAGAACCTTGGCCACACATCACTGGGGGATTTTCCAAAGTGCCTGGTCCCAGCCAGGACATTGCAATGGGACGTTCAGGACATAGCCTGGTGTCTCGCGGCCAGAAACCATGATTCCGCCTGGTCACCACGCTGGGGGTGCACTGCAGAAGACATATCTGAACTGCCCACCTGGAAACCTACTGAAAGGAGAATTTATAGACCCCAGCCAGAGAGTCGGATCCTGGCCTAGGTTGGGATGGAGAAAGTGTTTTGTAACCCTGCCGGCTCACTAACGCTGCTGTGGGTGGTCAGTGGTGCTCAGGACACGCTTTGGGAAACACCATCTATTTCAAGGGAAGACTTGAAAACCGACACTCTTTGTCCCCTTTCATTGCTCTCAGCTCATCCCGAGCCAGTGTAGCCAACGGGAGGAAGGAGCAGAAACAACGTCATCAGTTGTGATGCTTCCAATAGTGAAGAGTGTGTCTGGGATTGACTCTGCTTCTTTAAAACTAATGCCTCCATTCAGGGCTGCTCCTGGGCATGGCGTCACGGTGGGGGTGTCACTCCAGGGCATGGGGTCACAGTGGTGGGATCACGGTAGAGGGGCTCACTTCCAGGCAGAATCCCAGTGGAAGCTTGTAAGCTTCTCCTGGGGTCGGGGTAGGGCTGGTTCGTGTCTCCGGAGTCAGTTCTCTCCTGTTCGCCGCTGTCCGGGCACAGTAGGCAGGTCTCAGCAGCACCTCCTCCCAGACCCGCCCCATGTGCCCCACCCCATGCGGCCGGGGGCCTTGTTCCACCTCGGTTCCCAGCAGCAGCTCCCAGCTCTCTGCCCCTTTGCAGGCAGGAATCAGGGATCAGCAGGCCCTTGCCCCGGGGGCACGGGAAATAGGCAATGGGTCCTGTGGCCTGGGAACAATACTCAGCTGTTTCCAAACTGGCCTCCGCCGTGCCTTGCTGGTCCAGGGACTTCTCCGAAGGGCTCCTGGTGTCCCAGGCCAGCCCTGAGAAGGGAGGTGCCAGCCTCCAAACCCAGCGGGCTGTGCCAGCCCTCAGCGCCCCCCGCCTCGGGAACCTGAGCTGGAGAAGGAGCCCCATGCTGGCATCCAGCCTCCCACTCACCTTCCTCCCACTCCTCCAGGCTCTGCTGCTTGTGGGAAAGAAGGAGGTTATTCCCCATGCTGCGGCCCTAAATCCTGGTTGCGCATTAGAATTAGCTGAAGAGCTTTTTAAACTACCAGGCACCCTGGCCTCACCCAGGAGATGGATTTAATTGACCCAGAGGACAGCGGGCAGGGTATTTTTAAAGCTTAGTAGATTTTTGATGTGCAGCCTGAGCTGAGAACCAGCTCAAGTCCTACCCTGCGGTCCTGTTCCTCTCCTTCCCAGCAAACCTCTGTGCCCTGGGGCTCCCAGGCGGGCTTGCATTTTGATGGGAACTGGAGTTCTCTGGAATTTGGAAGTCCTTTGAGAAGCCTCACTTCTGACTACTGTTGTGCTGAGTATTATTTTAGAAGCCTAATGGTCGATCAAAGAAACATCTTTGTTCACCAGGTCTGCCTTTTACTCTGAACAAGGAACCTATTGGTGCTGTGGGAGAATCCCAGGATGTATTATTTACTTGTATATATATATGTATTTTTTAATTTATTTGCTTATTTTTGGCTACACTGGTCACTGCGTGTGGGTTTTCTCTGGATGCGGCAAGCGCAGGGGGCTCTCTAGCTGCAGTGCTCGGCCTTCTCGTTGCAGTGGCTCCTCTTGCACAGCGCGGGCTCTAGGGTTCGGGCTCAGTGGTCCTGGCACACCGGCTTAGTTGCCCTGCAGCCCGTGGAATCTTCCCAAACCAGGGATCAAACCTGTGTCCCTGCATTGGCAGGCCGATCCTTAATGGCTGGGCCAGCAGGGAGGTCCAGGATAAAGTATTGAAAGGTAATGAAATCCCACCAGTTTAGGGAGACTCTCAGGAAAGAGTAGATTAGAGACAGGGCTAGCTGCACTCACGAAGAGTTTGGGGAGGCCCCCAGGAATCCCCGCGGGCGGGTGGGGGACCAGGGTGGGGCTTTCCTGCCCTGTGCTGGCATCATTCTGGTCCTGGGGGCCCCGAATGCTCCCCATCTCCTGTGGGGGCAGCAGGGGACCAGGCGGGACCGGTCCGGCTCAGGGAAGCCCCAGCAATCAGGCGAGAACGGGAGGCTCACCACCGTCAGGACGAGCGGTGAGCGCAGGGAGGAGCAGGCTGTGCCTGCTGGGGCGGGGAGCTCTGCTAGGCTGGGGAAGGGAGACCCCTGCAAGTGCCTGACACACGTTCCCCCCCCTCGCTGGCCGGGACCCTGCCAGCCAGGACCCCTCCCACCAGCCCCATGACTGGCTTGGACCCCCCAGCTGACCTGAATTCTCACTGGACTGGACTGTCACTGACCAGGAACGCCTTGCTGTTTGGGACCCCCTTGCTGACTGGTCAGTACCCCAAAGAGAACAGAGAGCAGGGGTGCCCACACCTCTCTCCAGCGCCTCCTGTTTGCCAGCTGTCAGCCCAGGCATGTCCGGAAGAGGCCGGGCTCTGCCCGACCTGTGCACAGGGTCCGGCGTCTCCAGGAGGGTGGGCGAGAAAGCAGCCCTGTCTGGAACTGGCCACGGGGCCTGTCTGCTGCTTTGACACGGCCCGCAGGGAGTCCAGCTGAGCACTGAGACTTCTCTAGATCCTTCTCACCTGCAGGGTAGGCCGGCTGACCTCACAGACTGGTGACCCCCAGCTTGGCTGCAGCTCTCCGCCAGCCTCTGCACACACGCCAGGGCCCTTACACTTTAGACTCAGGTCAGCCTTCCATCCCCATCTGGGGGTCAGCAGCCAGCTTGAGGATTTCCCATCCCCAGCTCTGACCCTGGTGGGATTCCAGGCTGTGTCCCCCCAAAGCCAATCCAGTTTCCCTCCCCAGCCCAGGAAGGACCACCGCCCCCAGAGCTTGGGCGAAGGGGTGCACAGGATGGGGGAGAACCTCACCAAGCCGCTGGGGATGACCAAAAAAGACCCAAGAAAAGTTGTGTCTTTCTCAAAGCCCCGACTCTGCAACCCTAGTCTTACACAGAAGTAAGATTTGATTTCCCATAATGTTGCTATTGTTGTTCGTCACTAAGTCTTATCTGATTCTTTGAGACCCCCAAGGACTGCAGCACGCCAGGCTTCCCGGTCCTTCACTGTCTCCCAGAGCCTGCTCAAACTCACGTCCACTGAGTCAATGATGCCATCCAGCCATCTCATCCTCTGTCGTCCCCTTCTCCTCCTGCCCTCAATCTTTCCAGCATCAGAATCTTTTCCGATAAGTCTACTCTGTTTCAGGTGGCCAGAGTATTGGAGCTTCAGCTTCAGCATCAGTCCTTCCAATGAATATTCAGGCTTGAATTCCTTTAGGACTGACTGGTTTGATCTTCTTTCCATTATAAGCAATCACAATTAATGGCATACATCTTCATTGTGATAACTCAAGTCATATATTTAGCAATTGTTGTCGCACATAAAAATGAAAGAAAGATCACATTTGAGCTGTAGGAGCTGAGGGCTGAAGGCCTTTTATGGTTCATTGGCAGAGACTGAAATAAAAATAACTTTTAAGTGCAAAATCTTTTACACTGGAGCATGCATGAGGAATAACTCTGAGTCTGGGTAGGCTGAGTGCAATTTTGTTCTGTTTATTTGTTTAACAGATAATGAACGTGTTCATTGAACCCAGTGGCAGATGCAGCATCTTCTTCTGAAAAGTGGAAACAAATGAGAACCTGAGTATCTTTCAGATACCAAGTCTGGAGATGATCAAGGCTGACGTGAGGAAGATCCTCTCCTGCTGAGTCCTTCCAGGTCTGACAGACAAGCGAGGCATGCGAGGCTCTGAGATGTCCTGCTGTGGTTTTGCCCAAGGACCAGAGAAATCTAACTTGGAGGGCTGAACGACCCCAGATACCTTGAAACAAGACTTTCTGAAACAAGGAGATTTAACAAGGGCAAGTGCTGGAGGTGCTGATTTGAGCATTGTTTGTGTGGAAAGGTTTTGTGCTTCTTTATTTCTTGTAGCCATCCTGTAACGATCATAGGAGCTAAATCAGTAATGCCTGAAAACTCAGAACTCTGCAGACTCCCATAAACTGCTGACATCTGGACAGCTGAAGTGCCCAGGACCTGCCCAACAGGGGCACTGCACCCCAGCAGGTCTACTCCGTGTTTCCGGGGGCAGTGGTACCATGTGCAGAAACATCATTCTTTTTCTTCTTGAAGTTACTGTTTCTCTCTAAATTTCCACCTAGCCGGTTAATAAGGAGCCCAATCTCAGCCATTCCTGGGGATTCTGTGGGGTGCAGGGCCAGAGGATATTGGCTCTAGGGCTGTGGGGAGCACCCCCGTCCCCAGCCATTGGTCACCAACGCAGCCAAGTACCATTGGGACGTCCCTGCGCCCACCCACACAGTTCCGTCAGGGGCCCTGGCTCGTGGGGCAGGAATCTTGGTGAGGTTGGGGGCATCTCAGCCACTCCTTCCCGTGCTCTTGGCTCTCCCCCAGGCCTCGATGGATGGCTCTGACTCACAGACATAATCTTCTGACTTGAGTCCAGCCTGGGCTGTGCCTTCATTTTCTCTGGAATCTTGCATGCGTGCTCAGCCGCTCAATTGTGTCCAACTCTTTGTGACTCCGTGGACTGTAGCCCCCCAGGCTCCTCTGTCCATGGGATGCTCCAGGCAAGAATACTGGTGTGGGTTGCCAATTCTTTCTCCAGGGGATCTTCCCGACCCAGAGATCGAATCTGCGCCTCTTGCGTCTCCTGCATTGCCGGTGAATTCTTTACCACTGTGCCACCGGGGAAGCCCCTGGAGTCTTGGGGGACACCTTATTCAGTGGTCCAGAACCCCTGTTCAGGACAAGCCAGGGGCAAAGGTGGCCCTGACATCAGCAGAAATTCCTAACACACACTTGGCTCCAACAACAGACCCGGGCCTTAGGGGATCTGAGCCTCACCCAGGCAGATGGCGGGTCTGCACCCAGTCCCGAGAAAGCAGGATGAACACGCCCGGCACACCTGGATCCCACCCCACCCTTGCTCTAGAGCCTCTCATGGCTCCCAATTGCCATGGGAACAGAGCAGCATCCTGCTGCCCTCCAGACGACAGCGTCTTCACCTTCTCCAGGTGCTCCTCCCCTGCCCCGTCACAAGCCTGGGCTCCAGCAGACGCCTCACTGTGCAGAGCAGACCCCACACGTTTGCATCCCTGCGAGTGTCCCCCTGCTGCTGTGTCTGAAATGGTTCCCCTGCCGCCCGTAGTCAGAATCCAGTGCCATCCTCTCAGAAAAGGTGCCACCTAAGATGCTAGGTGGTCCTGCAGGAGGCAGCCAGGTGGATGGAGCGAGAGGCTGGGGCGGGGGTCTCTGTGGACAGAGCCGCAGCAAGTAGGGGGTGGGCTGGCTGGGCTTAGGGCTTAATCCATCTGCAAAACAATTTCACTAAAATGATCCCCTAAACCGACGTTGTCATGGAGATGTGAATAGAGTCTCCCTGCATTGTGCTCAGCAAATATTTGTCGACTCCATTTGTTGGGTGATTTGTGGGCTTGTGCTGGGCAAGCCTGAAGTTGATAGAAATCCACGTGTTCCAGCTGGAGAGGGAAGAGGCGGGAGCGGAAGAAGCAGGGGAGCGCGGCTTCCTCTTCGGCCTCCCGGGGTGCCCCCCCCCCCCGCCCCGTCCCCGTCTCGCTCTCAGAACACACTTCTCTCGATTAATAGGATCCGCCTTTGTGTTTCACACCGAGCCAGGTGTCCACGACCTGCCCGAGGTGTCGGACATCTCCAGGCGGTGAGCTCAATTTTCTGAAAACAGAATTCATCTTTTCATCAAACACAGGTGGTGAGTTTCACCACCAGGTCCTTTAATTCGGCAGCTCTGGTCCTCGCCTCCAGCTTCCGTGTAGAGCACCGAAGGGCTTCTCAAATTCCATCAGTAACCAGGGTTCCCTCCAATCCTCTTACCTTCCTGTAGGGGTGTTCAGGGCTGAGGGCTTTTCCCCCTTAAAAGGCCAATGAAAAACTTGAATCAAGCTGAAACCTATAAGTCAAGCCAGCCTTTTCTAGAATCTATGGCAACTTTGGCCGGTGTTTATGGAAAAAACAGTCTTGTAACCAAGCGCTGAGTTGTAGCTTGGTTCTATCTACATAATCCACTATTTTTTCCCTAGCAAATTGGTTCTTGATGTTGATCTACTGAAAACACAGTATCAATCACTTTCCCTTGACACTGTTTCTCTGCTGCCTGATCCTTTTGCTCCTCCAGCAGCCCCCAATTAATTATCTACAGTTTACTCCTCATCACCAAGGTCCCAGCGCTTTCCCCACAAGGCAAGGGATATGCAAATGATTGACATCCCTGAGCCAGCAGACAGCTTTGCAGTGGTTTTCAAAATCCATCCAGCAACAATTCAATCTTGCAAAGATCATTCTTTTTCTCTAAAGTGCGGTCATATTTCCAGTCCTGCCATGGTGTATATTGTAGAATGTTTATCTTTCATTTACTTTTCAAAACTATTCTCTTACCAGAAAATAAAGAGCAAATTCTTGCCTTGTGTATGCACATCTTACATCAAAAAGAAAAGCGATTGCCTGCCTGGCCTCTGTGGAAGGTTTGCCTCTTGAGTGGTGGATGGGTCAGCATGGGCATAGAGACATAGGCTGGGGACACACAACGTTGCAGGTTCTGTTACATTACACCTCCAGGAGAATCCCGGCAGTATCTTATAGTCAGACGCATTAATATTTCTGCAGAGAAATGCATGAATATTCACACTGAGAAGCATGAATAAAGATTATAGATGACTTTGCATCAGCTCAGATCAGGCTTTGCTGCCAAATGAATTTCTCGTCATAATGAAGAACAAAAAGCAGTGTGAGATTTTCGGATTTGGGAATTGCAGACAGGAAATTGGGCCTCCTTCTCCCTCCTTTGTGTCTTTGTAGGTGCCCATCACAATCTGGAGACCCAGGGAAGATGTGCTCTATTTATTACTTGTGATGCCAAGAGGAAAGAGCCCCCAGCATCCACACCCGTCCCACTCATGACCCCACAGTGGCATCAAGGATGAAGCTCCAGGGGTCCCGGGCCCGTGAATCAACAGCCTGGAGAATGATGAGCCAGTGGTGACAGACAGACAGCCCTGAGCCTCTCAGGCTCCTTTATCAGCAGCCCAAGGGTCCTGACCCCTGGTCGGGCAGCCACAGTTCATGCGTGGTCTGTTGCTCAGTCATGTCCTGCTCTTTGTCCCTCCATGGACCATAGCCTGCCAGGCTCCTCTGTTCATGGAATTTCCCAGAAAGGAACACTGGAGTGGGTTGCCATTTCCTCCTCCAGGGGATCTTCCCGGCCCAGGGACTGAACCCACATCTCTTGCGTCTTCTGCCCCGGCAGGAGGATGTTTACCACTGAGCCGCCTGGTGAGGGGCAGCCACAGCAGGTGCAGAGAAACAGGGCTGAGGTCTGTGGTCCCAACAGGGGACGGCCGGCAAGGACAAGAAGGAGGGGAGGCCGTACCACGTAGAAGCGGGAGACACTGCAGGTGCCTGTCCCAGCAAAGGAAACGGCCCTGCCCGTTTTCAAAAGTTTGATCCCATCTTACTGTTCCCCTTCCGAAGCCATTAATATCTGTGCAGACCAGCTCTAGACCAGGAGGCCGCACATTCCCACAGAGGGGATTTTCTAGGCCCCGTCCTGGCGACGCCCTGTGCTCCTTTACTACCAGTTAGTCCCCTATTCTTTCCTCCATCTGCCCTCATTTAATGGGGGCGACTTCTCCCTGACCCTGTAGCCTCAGTTTGTCAGCAGAAAACAAATACATTTTCTTTGCCGAGACAATTCCACCAACCCCTGACGGGGCACTGCCTACACTTGCATTGACTCCCAAAGTTAAAAACATTATTTTCCAGCATCTGAAACAAGTCTGTGATCTAAATCCTGGCCGTCAACATCGAGGAGGAAGCAGAGAGGCAGCTGGCCCTCGGCGCTTCTTGGTAGAGAAAATGATTTCTGCTCCATTCTGCTTTTTGCTCTTTCCAGAAAGGGCCCAGACTGACCGATGGCAGAGGGAAAGGCAGATAACAAGAGGACTGAGAAGTGGGTTTGTTTGAGTCTCTTTGGAGGGATCTGTGAGATCCAGTTTTTCATTCAGTGCAGGCTATTTCTACAGAAACCAGAACATGCAAATATTTACTTGGTTCTCAATACTTCCAGACATCTGTCGTTTCAGAACCAACCTGCAAATGTGTCACTTTATGTGAACACAGCCATTCTTAAGCTAGGAAACAGTTTCAAAAGAAAAATCTGAAATGCTAAGGAAAAAACCCCTCAAACCTTTTATTTAATCACTGACAATGTAAGAAGTAATATTCCCGGCTAGAATACTCATAAGTAGACCCTAAGCTTGAACAGACCAGTGCTTCTTTTTATTGCATAGAGTTGCTCCTTTGGCTTTGGCAAAAGTAGTGATGGTTTGGGCTTCCCCAATGGCTCAGCAGATAAAGAACCCACTTTCCAATGCAGGAGACACAAGAGATGTGGGTTCGATTCCTCGGTTGAAGAGATCCCCTGGAGAAGAAAATGGCAACCCACTCTAGTATTCTTGCCTTGGGAATCACATGGCCAGAGGAATCTGGTGGGCTATGGTCCTTGAGGTCACAAAGAGTCAGACATAACCTAGCGACTAAGCAAAAACGACAAGTGATGGCTTACCTGAAATTGGTGTGGGGTATTTTGAATGGATATGATCTGTCCTCTTAACTTGCACAGCCCATGGCAGCCTCTGCCATGGAGATAACCTTTCCTCACTTCCTCAGGTGAGAGGGTTAACTGCAGACCATTTTCCTTGTGGTCCCTGAACGAAGATGACTTTAGCAAAATGCACAGGGTTGTGGGGAACTAGAGTATGTTTATCTTGGACCCAGCAGACACAGCTTCTTCTTGTCAGTGATGCTGTCTCCAGGACATTCCCACCAGCTGGAGAACCAACATGGAAAGACATGCATGTGTGTCTGTGTGTGTGCTTGTGTGTGTATTTGCATGTATGTGTGCATGCCTGTGTGTGTGTGTGTGTGTGTGTGTGTGTGTGTGTATGCATGTGTCTGTGAAGGGTCAGGCCTGTCCAAAGTTTCCTCCAACCTTTCACACCCAGGCCTGAGGAAGTGCTTTCAATACCAAACTAGAAGTGGGAATGGATAAATTAGGGGTTTGGAATTACCATATACACACTACTATATACAGTAACCAGCAGTAGGGTTCTACCTACTGTGTAGCACAGGGAACTGTACTCAATGTTCTAAAAACTTACATGGGAAAAGAATCAGAAAGAATAGATACATGTTGGGTATGTGTGTATGCGTGCAAAGTCCCTTCAGTCATCTCTGACTCTGCGACCCCATGGGCTATATAGCCCACCAGGCTCCTCTGTCCGTGGGATTCTCCAGACAAGAATACTGGAGTGGGTTACTGTGCCCTCCTCCAGGGGATCTTACCAACCCAGGGATTGAACCACATCTCATGTCTCCTGCACTGGCACATGGTTCTTTACCATTAGTACCCCCTGGGAAACCCAGATACATGTATTGTTGTTGTTCTTAGGTAGCTCAGTCATGTCTGATTCCTTGTGACCCCATGGATTGCAGCACGCCAGGCCTCCCTGTCCCTCACTATCTCCCAGAGTTTGCCCAAGTTCGTGTCCATTGAGTCAGTGATGCCATCCAACCATCTCATCCTCTGTTGCCCCTTCTCCTTCTGCCCTCAATCTTTCCCAGCATCAGGGTCTTTTCCAATGAGTTGGCTCTTCATATCAGGTGACTCAAGCATTGGAACCACATGAACCCTTGAGAACCCCATGAACAGTATGAAAACATACATGTGTGGATATGTATATAACTGAAACACTTCGTTGTACACCAAAAACTAGCACATTGTAAATCACTATACTCCAATAGAAAATAAATTTTTAAAAAAGCAGAGGAGGAACATAAAAATGTTTTAAAAGTACCAAACTATTAACACAAAGTCATGCTGTGAGCCCTCAGGTGCCTACTTTGATTAGAGCACAGGCTGGAGCCATCATTCCTGGAGGAACTTGTGTCTTGAGCTCAATTTTTTCAAAGTTGCTGGGGCATTTTTTAATGATTCTGCTTTTTGATGTGGACCATTTTTAAAGTTTTTATTGAATTTGTTATTAATACAATTTCGCTTCCATTTTCTAGGTTTTGGGTTTTTTTGGCCTAGAGGCGTGTGGGATCTTGGCTCCCCGATCAGGGACCGAACCCACAGCCCCTGCATGAGAAGGTGGAGTCCTGACCCCAAAGTGCCAGGGAAGTCCCTGAGCTCAGTTTTGACTCGACCACTCACCTCAGTGAAGCTACGAGCTCGCGAGGCTGAGAGAGCCTGGGAGCTGCATCCGCCCCACCACCAGCCTGACCACATCCTCCACTCCCCCAGTAGCACGTGGGCAGGAGCACAAGTCTGATGACCCGCCCTTGTCCCCGCACCCCCTTCACCAACGAGCTTTCGTTGTGCCTACTGTGTGCCGGGCAGAGCTCTGGAGCGAGGACAGCCAGAATCCTTGTGGTAGGGCCTTGGCCTCGGAGCTCACACGCTAAAGGGAGGAGACAGTCAAGGATGCTCAGGGGAGAGTGCCTGGGGCCCCAGGGCGGGGAGGGGGGACTGTGGGTCGGCAGAGGCACCGACAGGCCCAGCATCCACCCAGGAGGGGTGGTGAGGCTGAGCTGGGAGTGATCACAGGGCAGACTCATGCCCTCAGGTGTGTGTGCCCACCGGGGGTGTGCCAGACACACAGGACCCAGGACTGTGCTTGGGACCCTCTACTCAGACTTAGGCCGAGTGGGCGCACGTTTTAGAGGATATTTTCCTTTCTAGGACTTCTCTCGTGGCTCAGAGGGTAAGGAGTCTGACTGCAGTGCAGGAGACCCGGCTTCAATCCCTGGGTTGGGAAGATCCCCTGGAGAAGGAAACGGCACCCCACTCCGGTATCCTTGCCTGGAGAATCCCATGGATGGAGGAGCCTGGCGGGCTACAGTCCATGGAGTTGCAAAGAGTCAGACACAACTGAGCGACTTCACTTCCCTTCACTTTTCCTTTCTAGAGACTGAGCTGCTCACCCCTGCCAAGGAGACGGGGCTGTCAGAGCAGGAACCCCAGGCCCGCCCTCGGAAAGCACATTCCCCCGTCGTGTGGACCGGTGGCAACCCGGGGCCCCACCTCCGTCTACACCCCATCTTCGCCCTCCTCTTTCACACTCCATCTGCATTCTCTCCTTCCCCTTGGTTTTGGCTTCATGGTGACCTAGTGTGTTTTGATGTTTTATACTTTTTCTCACCTGCCAAGGGCAAGAGGGATTGTATGAAAAAGCAACTACATCCACTGGGACCCTTTATCATCTTTGGTTCAGTGCGAGGTCTGCAGGCTTGGTAAAGAGACGCCAGACCGAGGGCAATCGGCGCTGTCATGTCAGGCCAAGGAGCCCGAGGAGTACCCCCAGCCCCGGTGTGCCTGTCCCCTGGGCCTCCCGCAGGGGACCTGGCACAGGGGCGGCAGACATGGAAGGAATTTTCCATGTAGGAAGCAAATGGCCCTGAAAGATGGACCGCAGTGCTAGCCACCGGGTGCGGGGCTGCGTTATCGCCATCAGCACGTGATGCGTGGTTATTACGTGAGTTATAATGACTGAGGAATCATTCTGGTTCACCTTCCTTAGCTTCATTTTTAGTCTGTTATTTAGACAGATGTTTAAGTTAAATGTTGGCTTATGTTTCCATTATGAGGTCTCAGAATCCATCTAAGAACCAGGCGCGGCTTCCACAGCCTGAGTCCCTTTCCTCCCTCACTCCCTCCCTGGGCAGAGCTGCCCGTGGGATGCTGGCCTCAAAAGGAGGCCCAGCCTGGCAGGGCAGGCGTGTTCCAGGCCCCCCACGTCAGCCAGGGGACTCCCCCAGCCTCTCCAGGACCAGCGCACCTGCGTGCTCCTGGGGGCCAGTACTTCAGACGGCGCCTCCCGACAAGGCCAGACTCTGCTGGGCTCGGCACGCTGAGCGGTCCGTGTCCTCCCAACAGAGGAGCCTGCTGTCCCACAGACGGGACACAGGTGGTAACACGTGCAGCCTGGGGGTCACCAGGACAGTAGAGTCACCAGACTCAGGGGGCCGCTCTGTGCCTGCGTTCTTGCTGATGCCGGAGCTCTGCTCTGCTTCTGTTCAGGAGCCGGGTGATGATGACCTTCAGGAGCCGCCACCACTGGGCCACGTCCCTGGGTCTCTGGGCCCCCGGTGACCAACTGAGATCACTGACTGGACTGTGGGCTTGAGGAGAGAATGGCCTAAGGTCTGAGGTCCATGTGCTTGATGCAAATACTGGTCTTGTTCCGCTACCCCTGGGTGATACAACCTTGATCCATCCTCAAGTAGAGAGAGCGAGTCCCCTCGGAAGGGCCCAGGAGGACAGCTGGCCTTCTGCACTGCCGCCTCACCATGGTGGCCCTTAACTGCAAAGTGTGTATCCTTGGGTTCCACCTGCCGGTATAGCTGCAACCTGACCGCTCTCTCACAGAGAGAACCTCGTAGGGGTTGCCTGAATCCACTCCATTTGAGGACTGAGATTTCATTTGAGTTACCTTTTCTTTGGGAGAAGCAGTAGGCGGGCTCATGCGGAGATAGATCAGAATGCAAGGGTGTGTTTGACAGAACTCCTGGCCCCAGACCATGGCTTGACTTCTCAATCCAGGCAGATTTCCCTCTGAGTGGAGGTCAGCTGACTCCATTCCCCCTGACACTCAGATGCTCTGTTTGAAGAAGTAGAATGTAGGGTAAGACCACAAGGGTTGAAGTTCATGAAGGATAATCTCCCAGGTGTGGAAAGGAGGAAGACAGCCCAGACAAGCCTGTTTGAGGTGAGAGAGGGGCCCGTAGAGGGTCCGGGAAAATCCCTGGCCCTCCCTCACCCTTCCCTCTATCCACCTATTCATCTATCCACCAACCTATCCATCCACGCGTGAATGCATGCATGAATACCCCCAACCATCCATCTATATCCATCCATCTATCTACCATGCACAAATCCATCCATCTCTGCACCCATCTGTCCCTTCATCCATCCATCTATCTAGCCATCTATTCATTCATCCATCCATCTATATCCA